>NC_073313.1:43024340-43686840 GCF_027595985.1 Sorex araneus
ACTTGTATTGCGGCTCAAAGACACGTGTACACGCGCATGCACAGACTGAATTTCTCGATATGCAAAAGGATCTCTCAGGGTGAGTCACCATGGTGAATATGTGAAAGCCAGTGTTATCCGTCAGCTTCACTCCTCATTGGCTAGCAAAGAGTGTGGGCTGGAAAGCCAAGAACAGCACCCCATGGCTGTTGTTGACTGTTCTCCCGACCAGCAGACTTTCTTGCATCTCCAGCAAAAATTGAACTTGCTTTTATTTAGAGCCTGTTCAAAGGCCTCGTTAGATCAGAGGAAGAAAGACTGTATAGTTTGAAGAGCACCCAGGCAATTAGGAGTCGCATCAAGGTGCCCTTTGATGGGCCTGAAGAGCTAGGGTGAAGTGGGGTGCTCAGGCCGGGTGGCTAATGAGTATGGGGCTCCTGCAGTGAGAATCTGGGGAGGCCTGTAGAGCTCTGATGGCTGTTTCCTTTCATAAGTTAGTAACTATTCATGAGGAAGCCTTTGAATGGCACTCCTGGTGGCTCATAGTGATGTTTGTTTCCTAGAGCTTGGAAACACACACTCCCTCTCCAGGCTCCCGCACAGCTAAGTGATTGCAGAGATTGGAATCACCTAGGATAAAGCCTGTGATACCACCTCAGGGCCTGCTCTTACTTTACACCACACTGCCTACATAAATGTTCCCAATTCTTCTCTAAAATGCTTACTCAGGAGGCCTGAGAGATAGTAGAGAGGTTAAGGTGCTTGCCTTGCATGAGATCAACCCAGGTTAGACCCTGGCACTACATGTGGTTTCCCCCTTTCCGCTGCCCCCCTCCCCAGTACCATCGGGTATGGCCCAATTCTCTCTCTCAAAACAACAACAAAACAAAGCAAAAAGAAAATGCTTGTTCTGGAATTCACATGGGTATCCTTATTGACTGCCCTTTAGTATCGCGTCATCAGCACCTAACCATGGAATTCTGTCTTATAGTCAGATTTATCCCAATTTTGCAGATTCAAAAGTGAAGTGATTATTGGATGATTAGATAACTTATCAAAGGTCCAGAGCTATTAAGTGACAAAACTAGGATTTGAGTTTAAATCTCTAAGCTCCAGACCCAGAATAAACATCTCATCTCTGGAAAGTGTCTCTTCTGGAGCAGATAGTTGAATTTCAGAAGAAATGAATGGAAAAAATCAAAACCAATTATATATATTGGAGCTGGGGTGTTGACTTAAAGGTCTGGAGTATCTGCTTTGCACACAGGAGTCCCAGGTTTGATCTTCTGCACCACATGGTCCCCATGAGCAGGGCCAGGTATAGCTTCCCAAATACAAAATAATTTGTTTACACGAACCATGTGGAATTTATTCCTGGTAAGACTTGTTCAACATTTGAAAATTAATGTCATCCACTATATCAAAAACTTGAAAATATCACGCAACTTTAACAGCCAATTTAGACAAGTCACTTGATAAAATTTTAATCTCCATATCTGATTAAAAAATAAACCACTTAGCAAGAAATAGAAGAAATGATGTGAACTTGACAAAGTGTTTACAAGAAATCTAGAACGTATATCATACTTGCTGGTGAAGGATTGAATGCTTTCCCCTTAGGAAAGAGGTGAGGATGAGACTTTCATTCACTTTTTTATTGGAAGAACTAACCAGAATAATAAGAAAAAGGAACGAAAGATATACAGATTTGAAAGGAAGAAATTGAACTCCCCTTAGTTGCAAATGACACAGGGACTTTCATATTATTCTTTTTCTCTTTGGCGCCACATTCAGAGGTTCCCAGGGAATGCTCTTAGCAGTGATCAGGGGGTCACACAGTTCCGAGGATTGAACAAGGGAATCCTGCACTCAAGCCTGTGCTCACGCACTCCACCCCTTGAGCTATCTCCTTGGCACTCAACTAATTCCAAAATTAATGATCATGCCCAGTAAAGTCACTGGTTGTATGAAAAATACACACAATGAATACACAGACATATACACTGTGTTCATGTATATAGAACGACACAATAGCACTGTAGCACTGGTGTGCCATTGTTCATCCATTTGTTCGTACGGGCACCAGTAACGACTCCATTGTGAGACTTGTTACTGTTTTTGGCATATTGAATACTCCAAGGGTAGCTTGCCAGGCTCTGCCATGCGGGCGGGTGGGATACTTTCGGTAGCTTGCTGGGCTCTCTGAGAGGGACGGAGGAATCGAATCTGGGTCAGCCACATGCAAGGTAAATGCCCTACCCACTGTGCTATAAATGAAAAATGTCAGTTTTCCCCAAATTGATCTATAGGAGTAATGCAATTCCTGTCAAAAGTTTAGGGCTAGAAAGATAGCACAGGAGTAAATCACTTGTTTTGTGTGTGGCTGACTCCAGTTTGATCCCTGGCACCACTCATGGTGCCTCCAAGCACTGTCAGGAGTAACTCCTGAAAATAGAGCCACAAGTAGCTCCTGAGCACCACCAATTGTGACCCCAAGTCTTATTCCAAGATTAGCAAGTTTTTTGTAGACATAGACATGTATATTCTTAAATTTAAATAGAAGAGCACAGAATAGTGAATGGCTAAAGCAATTCTGACAAAAAAGATGAAGTGGATAAAATCTTACTGTATAGCTACAAATATCAAGACCATACGGCATGGTTAGTGGAGGGAAGTTCACACTGGTTGTGGAATTGGTGTTGGAACATTGTACACCTGAAACTAAACTATGAATAACTGTTTAAATCATGGTGCCTTAATATTAAAAATGGGGTTGGGGAGGATTTTGGGCCATATTCAGCTGTGCTCAGGGATTACTTCTGGTTCTGCGTCCAGGGATCACTCCTGGTAATTAATGCTCAGGTGATCTTAAGTGGATCTGGGATCACACAGGGTCAACTGCATGCAAGCAAACACATTACTCACCCTACTATCTCTCTGTCCCTTTAAATTTTTTTAATGTAAAAATAAGAAAAGGAAATAGGGACATAAGAATATGGATCAGGGGCTGGAGAGATAGTATTGTGGGTAAGGTTTTGCAATCAGTCATCCTGAGTTCGATCTCTGACACAGAGTCAGGAGTAAGCTCTGAACATCACCAAATGTGGCTCAAAAACCAAAACGAAAAGAAAATAAGATGGATTAATGAACAGAATAGAAGTGCTGAGTTTTTAGAAGCACAAGGGTTAAGGTGTTTGCCTTACAAGCAGTCCGTCCCAGTTCGGTCCCAGGCACCACATGAGCACTGTCAAGAGTCACTCCTGAACACAGAGGCAGGAGTAATCCCGAAGAATGGTGAGGTTTGTCCTACCACTGCCCCTCCTCAAAGAACAGAGCAGAATAGAGAACCCAGAAGTAGATTCACACAAATAGACTCAGTTGGTCTTTGGTAAAACTGCAGAAGTGTTTCAGTGGAAGAAAGATAGGTTTCAACAAATGACACTGGAGCAATTTGGATATCGAGAGGCATGAAAGTAAAAATAGATCTCGATCTAAACTTTACAGCTTATTAAAATTTAACTCCACATGAATTTGGGAGCCAGGGATGGGCAATTCACAATGGAAAGAGCACTGAGATACAGCCCGTAGAACTCTGACCTAAGGGTGCTGGAGGCAGGGAGGGGGCAGAAGAGGGCATCTTGGGATCAAGGTGGACAGATGCAGTGACTCTGCTGCATGGTCTAGCAGCATTGTACATATGAAAGAGTAAAATGTGTTCTTTGGTTAAAAAATCGTTAAAAATCCCCCAAATAAACATATTCCATGTTTTTTTTAAAAAAATAGATCCCAAATGAATTTGGGCACCTAGTTATGGAGCCCAGTACCAGAGCACATGTATTGCATATTGAGTCCCAGTGGCCATCCCTTGTGCTATGAGAGTCCTGAGCATTGCCAGGTGACCCCCAAGCATCACCACCCCACAGCAAAAATGAATTTTAAAATTAAACAGTCAAACCCCAAGTTGTAAAACCCTCGGGGGGAAATAGGAAATTTTTCGGGATCTAAGACTCAGCAAAGACTGTTTAGACTTGATACACACAGGATAATCCTCAAAAGGGTAAGTAGACAAACTCTATCTCCTCAAAAGTCAAAACATTTGTCCTACAAAACCCACGGGAAAAGGATTAAAAAAAACAAATCCAGGAGAAAATATTTGCAAACTCCATACCCACAAAGGAATCTCAATGTTCATCACTACAAAATAGAAAGTATAATTAGAAAATGGGCAAAAGGCATGAACAAGCATTTGACTGAAGAGATTATAAGGATGGCAAGTAAGCACATGAAAAAAGGATGAACATGTTAAGACATCGGAAGAATGCAAATTAAAACAACAGTGATAAAGCATAACGCACCTATGAGAACAACTTAGACAAAATGCAACCGTTGGGGGAAACTATGAAAACACAGGAGGTCACTTTGCACTGCTTCTTTAAACTGCATGTGAATTTCCAATTACTTCAGCAGTATTTTCAATAAGGAAAAGATTCCAGGGGCTCAGAGAAGAACACAATGGCTTAGGATACCCGTCTTCCAAAGATGAAGTTGCAAGTTCAATCCCTGGGACCACCACATGTGCAAACCACAATCCTAGCAGCCTTGCTGTCTGAGCCTGACAGCTCTGCTTTCTCTGATTCCTGGTGCCACGAGCAGTTTCTGCAGCACCAATGATGGGTGTGTGTGAGCATCATATCAGAAAGGTATGGCCCTAAGTAAGTACCACAAAAAGATGTTTGAAAAGTTGGGTTTAAGATGATGAAAAAATGAACAAAGTGAGAGAGTTCCCTGGGCCACCAACATGAAACAGAATTGACAGGATTTTGTGCAGGACCATGCTGAGAAGGGAAACATGAGAGGCTTGCGATCCTCTGCAGAGCATAGTTAAGGAGCTGTACCTGCTTTCGCCCAAGGAGAGAGCAGGAACAGAGACAGGGAACTGAGGCGCTTGCCCAGGTAAAAGTGTATAGCAGGACCAATAGAGCCACCATGCGGAGTGCAAAGTCTGCAAGTGTACACAGGTGGCTCCCAGTGAGCTGGCGGGGAATTGTGAGCATGGTGCAGATGGGATGCCACCTGCTAGGGGCAAGCACTTTAATAACATTCTTTTTTTTTTTAAGTAAACAGATTTTATTTAGAGGTTTTTGAGGGAAGGAGGAAGGGATAAGTGGGAGAGAGAAGAGTAAGAGTAACGAACTCAAGAGAGAATGCGGGCTTCTCCAAGGGTGGAAAGAGCTCTACACACATCCTAGCACTAGACGCGAAAGCATGAAAGTACACATCTCAAGAGGGGAGATGCGGGCGACACATGTACTCGAACACGCATGTGTTCGGCCACGTGGGGCACAAGCAGCACACGGGCTCAGGCAGCATATGCGCCTTTAATAACATTCTGATGATGGATGAGTAGCTGGCGGATCAGCAGCCATAGCCTCTGCAGTTGCATCTGATATTAATGGTCTCTTGAGAGTTTGCTGTTTGGAGAAGGACACAGCAGTAAATGCTTCCCAGGTCAGACTGACCTGCGGAGGCTTAGGCGTGCAGCTGGCGTGTGTGGCCATGAACACAGGCATTCTGATGGACTCTATGCTTCCAAAGTGCCTTGGGTCAGCCTGACCTGGGAGCAGAACAGCTGAGCATACAGCCGAGTGTACAGGCGAATACAGGCATGTCTGCCATGCCCTGGTGACAACCCCTAGATGCCAGTCAGGTCTTCCCAACCCTGGCACTTTGGGGGGCATTTCTGATCTATAGTATAGCCCTCAAATTTGTTTATATTGTCTATTTGGGGGCTAACCCCGTGGTTTTTAGGACTTACTCCTGGCTCTTCACTCAGTGATCGCTGCCGGTGGACTTGAGGAACCAAATGGGATGCCAGGTTAGCCAGGAAAGGCAAATGAATCCAGGTTAGCCAGGAAAGGCAAATGAATCCAGGTTAGCCAGAGGAAAGGCAAATGTCCTATCCACTGTACTATTGCTCTGCTTCCCACTTTTTAGGTTAGTTTTTGGGCCACATTCCAAGCTCAGTGTTCATAGTTCACACCTAGTTGGGCTCAGGAGACCATGTGATACTGGGGATCAAACCATGTTTGATCTGCATGGAAAGCATGCATACCTGCTTTTAAAGCTAGTTCTCTGGCCCAGCACCCCAAGTTTGAAGGACCTTTCTTACAGCTATTTTCCCCCTTATTTTATTTAAACCCCATGGTTTACAAATTTGTCCGTGATGATTTGTTACAGGCATCCAGTATTCAAACACCAATCCCACCACCACTGTCACCTTCCCTCCACTATTGTCTCCATTTTTCCAACCATCCCTCCAGCCTGCCCCATGACAGTTCCACAATAATTTATTTTATATTGCTTGTTACCACTAAACAGCCAATGGGGTGATCAAAAATATTTCCATAGAAACATATTTTTGAAAATTGTATTCACCATGGGGACATTAAGTCCTTGTCTGAGGGTTTCCTAAGCTGTTGTTGCAAGTGAAACCTTCTGTGGTCATGTTTTTGTTAGTCCAGATTGGTTGTTACATGGCATTGCTTGTTACATTACATTCCCATCCAATGTGGTGTGCTACTACTGGGATGCTTGAGCACCACATCCAGGAACCTGTGAGCACCACCACTAAAGGAGGGCAGCCTGCAGTGAGCACTGAGGCCAAGTGAATGACTTTGGTGAGCATGACAGCTAAAACGCGTGAGCAGCAGAGACAGGCCTGTGTGTGGTCCTGGCCATTCACTGCAACAACAGCAATGAAGAGAAGAGAAAGGGAATGCATGGGGGAAAGAAAAGCTTCTAAGAGCGCAGGAAGAGCTCAGTGACAGAGTGCCCAACTTGCAAGTTCAGTCCCTGGCTCCACCCCATATGCCAAGTGCTAACTCAGGGATCCATTTGGGATCTCTGGTGTCACAACAAAGTGTGTCATCTCAGATGAGCATCAAAGCTTAAGACTGCTAGCACTGCAACCAAGTGTGTGACTCGGAAGCGTACCACCAGGTAGTGTGTAAGCAATGTATTCTAGTGTGGACAGCCCTAGTCCTCACAGAAACAACAACAAAAAGAGAAGGGGAAGGGAATGTCAACAACTGCATGTCTATTCCAACATTTGGATCCTTGACTTTCATGAGGAAGGGGGTTTCAAGATCACTTTCTCATACCTGCCGTTAGTACTATCTGTGTTTCGGTCCCGTTTATCGTTTAGGCAAATTTAACTGAGAGAAACCTCTCATTATTCAACATGGTGGGCTTTATTTTTTACTTCCCCGCCTCCCCCCTCATTCCACTAGTCATTTTATTTGCTGATAATTCTTTTTTTGCTTTGGCTCATTTTAAAGTATGTTTATCACCCCAACAGAATGATAGCCATTATGCAAGCTCTCCCTGGGGACCGAAATGTTTCTTCTCCAGCTGAAAAGTGGCACTGTGTGTTTTCCCCAGCATGCTTTGCAGCCCTGTAAACTAGCACCTTCCGGTGGGGAGCAGGTCTCCAGATGGTCGGCCCAAGCAGCACACTTTGCTAATTTCAGGTTATGGCAAACCAAGGATGTCTTGTGCTTTCTGGCACATAGCTGACATCACAGGGCTTACTCATTGTTATTAATACAGCAACTGGAGGAACAGCTTTCTGGAAAGACCAAACCAGCAGCAGTTGTCTCACCTCACCACTGAGTGCTGAAGCTTCCATTTCTTCATTGGGAAAATCTTTCTACCTCAATGAGGTATTGTGAGGCATGAAGAGTAGAAATAGCTGTGAAGCCCTCTGTGCCAGCCAAGGAAAGATGAGTCACTCCTTGATTCTCAAGAAGGATTGGGCTCAGCTGTGAAGAACATCAACTCCCAAGTGCCAGAGGCTGAAGTAAGGGAGATGTTTATTTTCTCTCAGATGATAAAGTTCCAGGGAAGTTGAAGAGGAGGGAAAAGAATTTTCATTTGATCCTTTTGAGTTTTTTTCTGAGTCCGCTGAGTGAAAGACAGATTACAGGCCGAGGAGGTGGCTCTGTGGTAGATCACAAGTCTTGCATGTGTGGGGTCCTGGGTTTGATCCCCAGCACTCAAGAAAGAAAAAATACTAGATTAACAGGGGAAAAATGCAAATTTATTCATATGCATATCCAGCAAAACTGAGTAACTCCCTGAAGTGACCTAACCAGTTTAAATAACCACCTTGGGATAATGACAAAGGAAAGAAACGTGTGTGTGTGTGTGTGTGTGTGTGTGTGTGAAGGGGTGAGGAGAAGGCAGTTATGGGGGTTACCACAAAATAACAGTCAACAAGAATAAGCAGGTTTAAGTTGACAGGTTATGCAGATTTAAGTTGATATCTTCTCCAGTGATAAGATTGTTTTGTGATTTAATCACCTTATTCCTCCCAATACAGAGAGGAATTCCTCCTTACAAATGGAATTTCCTTATAAATGTCAATCCATTCCAAAGGGTAGCTTGTTTTCAGAGCTTCTCCTGTGTCTGTGTTTGCTCAAAATTGTCAGTTCAAAATAATCCTTATGGTAGCGAGGCGTATTTCCGACTGGCATTTCTCCTGTCCTTCAGAGTTGGCAAGCTCTCCTTCTCAAGGTTCTTAAGGACCTGGATTTCTCCTGTTGGGTGACGTCTGCTCTCCCAGTCACCTCAGGATCCAATATGGCTGCCAGAATACCAACTAACTTTAAGCAAAAACACGCTCCTGAGTGTGTTTCCTCTACTCAGCCACTCACCAAATGTTCCCTAGTGTTTCCCCCATCAAGCCAACTATGTGACCCCAGCTGGTTGTCTTACAATATGGCTGTCACTGTCACTGTCATCTCGTTGCTCATCAATTTACTCGAGCGGGCACCAGTAACGTCTCCATGGTGAGACTTGTTACTGTTTTTGGCATATTGAATACACCACGGGTAGCTTGCCAGGCTCTGCTGTGCGGGCGAGATACTCTCGGTAGCTTGCTGGGCTCTCCGAGAGGGGAGGAAGAATCGAACACGGGTTGGCCGTGTGCAAGGTAAATGCCCTACCACTGTGCTATTGCTCCAGCCCAATATGGCAATATGGCAGGAAATATAAAATACAAATATAAATATAAAATACAATATGGCAGGAAATATAAAACATGTGAGGGGGTCATTTGAATCTGTGTAACTACCACACTTAGGGAACTGTTAAGAGGCCACCATCCTTTTCAGGAAACATAGTAAGTTGGGGCATGTCCAGGTATATCCATAGCTAAGAAGTAGCTGCACCAAAACCCAGCCTGACACAGAGCACTCTGGACTGAAAACTGACGAGACTTTCCATCAATTAGAACTGCACTGACAGAAAAATTGTTTTGTAAAAAGCAGACCTGAGTGTGAACTATTCTTGCCTTTTTTCTCCTGATCCTGGGCTTCTGGGAACACAACTTGGGTATCTCTTGGTACCCAAGGGTCTTGGGACCCTTGCATTTGCCACATGCAAGGCAAATGCCTTAACCCCTGTACTTGCTATCCTGCTCCAGTTTGTCACATCACTATATCATGATATAGATGATATATCACTATATCATCACTGTACTTCTTGGTTCCCAAGTTCCACTGGTGATAGTCTAAAGCCTCGAATCAGTGGTTTTTATTGCTGTACAGGCTCTTTTTTTTTGTCTAAAATTCTGTTCAGTTCTGACACAACCTTTTTGTGAGAGCCCATAGGTAGTCTCTTGGGAACTTTTCACATACTAATTCTGTCCAGGTACTAAACTGGAGGTTTACCACAATTCCTTCTGGGGGACCCTGTTAATTTCCTAGAGCAACTCACAGAACTCAGGAAAACATTTTACTTACTAGATTACCAGTTTTTTACTTTGGGGAGGTGGGGGCACACCCAGCAGTGCTCAAGGCTTATTCCTGACTCTGCACTTAGGGATCACTCCTGGCAGTGCTCTGGGGAGCATATGTGGTGCCAGGGATCAAACTGGGGTTGGCCACATGCAGGGCAAATGCCTTAACCCCTGCACTAGCTATCCTGCTCCAGTTTATAACATCACTATATCACTGTATCACTGTCATCCTGTTGATCATCGATTTGCTCGAGTGGGTGCCAGTAATGTCTCCATTCGTCCTAGCCCTGAGACGTTAGCAGCCTCCTTTTACTCGTTCTTCCCAGCAGTGTCACATTGGAGGCTCTTTCAGGGTAAGGGGAATGAGACCCATCATTGTTACTGTGTTTGGCATATCGAATATGCCACGGAGAGCTTGCCAGGCTCTGCAGTGCAGGCAGGATGCTCTCAGTACCTTGACAGATTCTCTGAGAGGGAGAACTAGGCTATAAGAGGTTCCGGGAGCATTGTTTTATAGTCTCTGGATCTTGGCTGTTGATGGGATTACACAGTGCTGGGGGCAGTTTGTGGGTGTGGCTGCCAAGCTACTGGAAAATGGAGGGTCTGGGTGGAGGAGGCCCAATCCCAATCCCAGCAGGCTTGGAGATCTCAGCCCTGGTTCCTACACACCTGGGTTCCTCTGCCAGTTCCTTCATGCGTGAGGCTCATCTGAGCGTGTGGAGAGTGGCCTTGAGCATGGCTGTGGCTGGGTTCTGGAGGTCTTCGGCTGCCAGGGCTCTGCTTGGGGCAGGGAGGGAAACTCAACCTGCCCTGCTCCAAGGGGCCCTGGTGAAGACAGCCAGGCATGGGGGCAAGAGACTCTTAAAAATGTTTTTAACATAGTTAAGAATATTAAGAGATAGCTAGAGGAAGAGAAATATAGGGTGATGTCCACAAGGGTCTTCTGTCTCTGTTCCATCTGAGGTTACCACCTGGAGTGGGGAGAGGGGGAAGAATGTATCTTTTTTCTAGAACCCTATGCAGAAGTAATAAAGTTCCCTTTGCTCTTTTCTCATTGGACCAAGTGTAGTCATATGACCAAGTCCAACTTCAAGGGAAGCTGGAAAAGGAAAATTAACTATAAACAACATCGGTAAAAAGAAAGAGGACTCTGTCACTATCAAAAGAGAGAAATGATAGAAAAAGGGAGATTATTCCAACTCTCTTGGTACCCCAGGACAGTGAAGCTTGTTCGGCAGTTCTAGCAGTCACCTCCGGGGAATGTTGTCCTGTCTCTCAACAGACATCAGCCAAACCAACAAAAACATCTCACATCACCCCAAATGCTCAGGCTCCTGGCCTGAACTGAAAGAGCTCCCCCCCACCCACCCCCCCCCCCCCGCCCCCACTGCCCCTGAGAGAAGGCTGCCTACTTCCCAACTTGGCACACTCATTCGAAAGAGGTTTCATGAAAGATGAAATGAAACTATCCCTAGCAAACCCCTCACGGGCTCCAGGCTGGACTGGTTAAATGGAACCAGGGCCCCCGGATCTCAACGGGCCTTGGGGTGAATGGGGTGAAGGCAAAGGAGCTGGTCCCTGGAGGTGATTCCTTTGTGGACTGCCTTTGTCTGCTGCTTTCAGTCCTCTCTCCTCTCCCTCAGCCTCCGCCCCTCCCCTCCCCCTCCCCCGCCCTCCTGCTGGGTTCTCAGCAGGAATGAGCCGGTCTCTAATCCGCAGCTGTCCCTTCCCCCATGCACTTCCCGTCCCTTCTAGGCATCTCGAAGCAAACCATAGGAAAGACAATTGGGCTCTGTTCACTCAGGAACTTGGTGGCAAAGGTGGAGCCACACAGCCGTGAGAAGCCTCTTCACCAATCGGATGTGTTAGTTCCTGCCTCGGGAAAGTGGACCTACCCAGCGAAGGGTTGCTTGCAGGAGTCCACAGCACCCTCTTCCTGGTACACGGTGCTCAGTTCATGCGGCTTTGTCTGCTTGCCTGCTCCTCGCTCCCTCGCTACACAGCTGTCTCGTTTTTTCTTAAGGCAAATTCCTAAACTGACAGGAAGACTTTTCATTGGGGTCACGGGGTCATGGATGGTTTGCCCTTTGCCCCTGGGAGCACAGCAAGAGGAAGCAGCTTGAGTCTTAAAAGAAAAGCTCAAACCGTCAACTCTGAAAGGCTGAGGGGGAGGTGAGGCGCCAGATGAGAGGTACCCTCCAGAGCCATGACAAGTCAATAGAATGCTTGGTGGTGGGCTAGCAGATTCCCTGCTTTTCAGGCTAGTTGGGGGCGGGGGGGGGGAATTGAACACAGACTCTGGAAGAGAAGAGTGCCGTATAAAAGCACATTTTCTGCATTGTATCATTGCATGGGGGGTCTGTTGCAGAATGCCTTTGTTCTTAGGACCAACACGAAAGTCCAGGGCGTTGTTCCATAATGTCCTGTTAGTTCAAGGTTTCAGATGGCTCAAACGATTAGAGCATATGACTGGCATGCACAGGGTCCCAGGTTTGATTCCCACCACTACCACATGCTGTCTGCAGGATATTGTCCAGATGAACTATATGCACTGCTGCTATAGTCCTCTCACTGGGAAGTTCCCCTGATCAAATCAAACAAACGAGTATAATTCAAGGCTTCCTTGTAACATTGACGAGAAAAAGACCTGGTGTTATTGGCATTGCTTCACTTAAAGCCATAGTTTCCAAGAACCTGTTCATGATGTTAAGTGAGGACTAATACAATTTCTTGTTGCTGAGGGCACATCAACTTATTGCTAATTTGTTCAGCTAAAACAAATCAGAGGAGCCAGAACAATAGTGCCGCAGGTAGGGCTCTTGTCTTGCACCTGGGATTGTAGTTGGCTTTTGCAGCCAACCACCTGGGATTCCATCTCTGGCACCCTAGATGGTACTTGGAACCCTGTCAGGAGTGATCTCTAAGTTCAGAGCCAGGCGTCAGTCATGAGCATGGCCTTGTGAAGGCCAACCACCCCCCTATAATAATCAAACAAAAATAAAACAAACCGGAGTAAGGAAAGTTGTTGCATATGTTCTAGCCATTTACACACAGAAACACTGTGTGGTACAGCATGATTTATATGTCAATACAGGAGATGAACTCATTGACCTCACTGTCGTATTCTCACAACTTTTCTCTGGGTTTTTATTTTTTCAAAAGAAATTGAATCTGAGGGGCTGGAATGATAGTACGGTGCGTGGGGCACTTGCATTGAACACAGTCAACCTGGGTTCAATCCCCAGTATCCCATATGGTCCCCCAGTACCACCAGGAATGGTCTCTGAATGTACAGCCAGGAGTAAGCTCTGAGCACTGCCAGGTGTGGCCCCCAAACAACTCACCCCATAAAAAAAAGATTGATTTTTAAAAGATTCAATCTTTTGAATATTAAAAGATTGAATTTTAAAAGATTTAGGAGAAACTGGGTCGAAGAGATTGCTCAAGAAGCTGAATGCAGGCTTTGCATGCAGGAAGCTTGGATTTGATCCTGTACTACATGGTCCCCCATTATCACATTCCAGCATCACCAGGAGTGACCCCGGAACACAGAACTGTAAACCCTGACCACTGATGGCCCCAAACCACCTCCCTCCCTCACCTCCAATGTCAAGCAAGCAAACAAATAAACAAAAGAAAACCAGTGCAACCTTCTGGGAGGCCTGGGGCAGTAAGTGTTTTGCTGAGCTACAGCATTTACTGCCCAAACATCAGCTTCTGTCCAGGCAAACACCTCCTTGGAAATCCAGGCAGCTCTGGGCCTTGGGTCAGGGTATGGAAGACGGTAGGTGTTGGTGTACCTGAGGGGCTGGGAAGGGGGAGGCAAAACTGGCTCAGGGCACTCCAAGAGGGCAGGAGAGCCTGTAGCTGTAGCTGCTCTGGCTGAAGAGCAGAGAGGTCTGGGGGAAGTAGAGAGTCAGAGCTGAACCTCAGGACCCCCGGCTGGCTTCAGTCTCAAGAACCAGACCTTCCCATATTTCAGTGCATGAACAAATCTTTCTGTTTTGTTGTTGTTTGTTGTTTTGGAGCCACATCCCTCTATGCTCAAGGCTCACTCATGGCTGTGCACTCAGGGATCATTCCTGGCAGAGCTTGGGGTGTTAGGGATTGAACTCGGGTGGGCCAGATGCAAGGCAAACGCCATACTCACTGTACTGTCTCTCCAGCCTGGGACCAGTCTTGTCCATATTCCAATTCAGAAATCAGCTGTTCATCTGACCATTCTCTGCCTGGGACCCGTCCAGCTCAAGGCCATGGATCTATTCAGAGCAGGAGAGGGAAGAAAATGGCACCTGTCACTAATAGTTCCCTTCACGGATTCCTGTTTTTTCCCCCTTGGTTCTGGGGCCAAACCCAGTGGTGCTTGTGGCATATTCTAGCATGATGCTTGGTGGTTACTTCTGGCAGTGCTCAGGGACCATGCATGCAAAGGATCTAAATTGAGTCTCATACCTGTAAAGTATGTGTTTCAGCTCTCTGAACTCTCCCCACATCTGATTTACTCCTCTTAGAAAACAAATTCCGGGGCTGGAGCAATAGCACAGAAGGTAGAGCGTTTGCCTTGCATGCGGCCAACCCGGGTTCAAATCCCAGCATCCCATATGGTCCCCTGAGCACCGCCAGAAGTAATTCCTGAGTGCAGAGCCAGGAGCAACCCCTGTGCATGGCCGGGTGTGACCCAAAAAGAAAGAAAAAACACAAATTCCCTATTCTCATATTGTACTCACCATAGTTGCTGTCGTTATCATTGCCCCCATGACCAGGGTCACACAGCCCCTGACTGTGGAGCTCAGACATTTTAGTTGAGGTGCAAGCTGAGGGTCTCCTACCAGATTGCTGTGCTCACTGTGCTGCCCTCCTTTAGCTGTGGGTGCTCACCTATGCGCTCAGTGGGATCACGTCTTTCATTGTGTCCATTTTTTGGCCTGGGGGCCACTTCTGGTGGTGCTCAGGAGTTACTCCTTGCTCTGTGCTCAGAAATCACTCCTGGTAGGCTCAGGGAACCCTATGGGATGCTGGGAACGAAACCTGGGTCTGCTTCATGCAAGGCAAATGCGCTACTTGCTATACTATTGCTTGGGCCTCTTCTGCTCTTCCACTGTGGCAATGGCCAAGGGTCACTTTGGCACCCGCACAGCTCTCTTGGGCAGTTTGCACTTCCTGGTCATAGTGTTTGCATATCTTTGATTTATTTATTGGTGTTTTGTTTGGGGGCTATGCCAAATATTGTTCGGGGCTACTCCTAGCTAAGTGCATGGAAGTTCCTCCCAGCAGTGCTCAGGGAGCCATATGGTGCCGGCGATGAAATCCTGAGCTCCTGCCTGCAAATCTGTGCTCTTTGAGCCCTCTCCCGCCCTCACCTGTCGTTTATCGTGGTGCTTATGGAGCAGTGCGCCCCTCTAATCATGGTGCTCACATATTCCTGGTTGTAGAGCAGCTATAACTTGCCAGGGACCCCAGCCAGCAGAGCTGCCAGGATAGTGCTCCTTGTATGCGGTGGAACACTGGGCTTTATGCCTCTGGAAGGCCGTTGAGGTAGCACCCTGGGCAACTCCAAGCCTTCAGCCTGCTCACAGAAGTCCAAGTCTGTCCTCCTAAACTGCCCACCACAGATTATCTGTGATTGAAACTCCATGTATTCAGTGTTTGAGGAACTCTTCACCCAATTTTCATATTGTTGCAACCATTGGAACTTGACTATCAGGAAGTCTGATTTGCTTTGCAGACCTGAGTGAGACCTAGCTTACCTTTGCTCTGTGCATATAAACCCCGCCCATGCCCCTAGGAAACTGAGCAAGGCGTTCAGGGCCTTCTCCCATCCTTGCCTTCCAGGATATTGAGCATGAGGTGATGGTACAGGCAGGGGAGACTTGATTAGGGATGTCAGAGAAGGTTCCATGAAAAAAATGGTTCTTGTGTTGGATTCTGGAATGTGTAGGGTTCCCATTTGGAAAAAGGGAAAGGGCATTAGCAACTGTGGGAACAGCATGAATGGAAGCTTGGAAAAACAGGGTGCATTGCACAAAAGGTAAGGTGGCTGCAGCCATGTGTATTATGGTGAAATTATGAGAAATGAAAGGAAATGAGGCTGGAGAGGATGCGGAAGATCAGAAACAACGAACTCTCACTGTGTCCTACGTACTATGTTAAGTACCTACGGGCATTGTCTGGTTGAATTTCCACAACCATGTTGGGAGGAGTAGCTATTATCCCTATTTTTCAGGTAAGTAAACTGAGGCTCAGACATTAGGTATAGTGGTAAAGACTAAACCAATAGGACTGAGAGTTGAACGAAGTCTATTTTACCCTAGGGATTATCCTCTCTAATAGGAAGACATTTTTTTTTCAGTTTTTGGGCCACATCTGGCTGGGCTCAGGGCTTACTCCTGGCTCTGCACTAAGGGATCACTCCTGGTGATGTCGGTGGGCCCCACGGGTGACTTCCATGAAGCAGGGAGGAGAAAGACAGTCACTTTCTCCCCAACCGCCTCTACCACCTGGGACCCAGGGTTACTGGGTTCTTGTCTTGCTCGCGGAAAAGAATTTCAAGAGTAGACAAGCAGTGAAGTAAACAGATTTCATTTAGAGGTTTCTGAGGGAGGAGGAAGGGATAAGTGGGAGAGAGAAGAGTAAGAATAATGTGCTCAAGAGAGAACGCGGGCTTCTCCAAGGGTGGAGAGAGCTCTACACACATCCTAGCACTGAACACGAAAGCATGAAAGTACACATCTCAAGGGGGGAGATGCGGACGACACATGTGCTCGGGCAGCACATGTGCTCGGCCACGTGGGCGCAAGCAGCACATGGGCTCAGGCAGCATATGTGCACGCTGCCTTTGTTCAAGGTGTCTTTTATAGGGTCTCTTCAACCTGCCCCCACGTGGGCCTTCTTCGCAGGTAAAAGTCCGTTGCTAAGGAGGTTACCAGGGAGGCTGGGTCTTCTTCAGGCTGGCTCACATTTTAATCAGATTAAGGAAGAGGTCAAGGGAATTTGAGGAACTTCATGGGGAGGGGTCCAACCTCCTCAGGGTCAGCTGAAGGTCTTATCAGGTCTGTTTTCTGTATCCACAGGGTGGGTCAGTCTCAGGATTCTCCTTCCCCGAGACTGTTAATCTAAATTTCAAGGGCCTTTCCCTATCTACCTGCCTACATCACTGGTGGTGCTCAGGGGACCATGTAGGATGTTGGAGATGTAACTCAGGTGGGGCACATGCAAGGCAAGTACCCTACCCACTGTACTCTTATTCCTGGTGGTGTTAGTGAGTCCACAGAAGCTTGTTTGCTTTATTGATTTTCAGTTCATACACCATACAATTCCTCCATTTAAGTCAGTTAGTGGGTTTTTCAGTATATTGTACAACCATGGCAATGATCAATTTTCGAACTTTTTTTTATCACTGTAAAAAAGAAACTCACACCTGTTAACTGTTACTGCATTTCCCCCAGACCTAGGCAACCACTCATTTACTTTCTCTCTATAGAGCTACCTATTCAGGGTGTGACCTTTTATTACAAGAAGCCTTTTGAATGGCTTCTGTTATTCAATTTAAGGTTTTCAAGGCTCCTCTATATTGTACCCTGAGTCATATTCCACTGTAGGGCTCTATCATATTTTACTTATCCATTTGTTGCTGATGACTTGTGTAAGTTTTCAAATAAAAGAGAAACAGCATGAGCTGTGGTTTAGAAATATTTTGGCAAGTGAGATGAGGTAAGGCCAGGCACAGGAAAATCCAGGAGGGTGTCATTTCAATGGCATTCAGAGAGAAAGGATGAAGGCTTTGCAAGCAGGGAAACTCTCCAACCATTTTGGAACACACTCATTCGGGAGGCAGGCATAAATCACCACTGCAGAGCAATTGAGGCCAAAGGCCAGGGGGTCAAGCACTGGTAGTGGAGATATAGAGGCACAGTGGAGAGAGGTTTGGGAGGTGAAAATGAAAGAGGAAGCCTCAGTTTCTCCTTGGCAGCTGCTGTGAGCAGCTTAATTTTAACTGTTCCCATCCTACTTCTAAAACGTGTCTGTAAATTCCTAGGCTCTTTCTGAGACTACGGAAGTTGACAATTTCCCAAGACCAGAAATCCTGCCCCAGATCTTAGACTCACAGGGAACTAAGAGATAACGAGGCAATACCAGGGCATATGGGGAAATACAGAACCTAAAATGTCTGAAATAAACAGTTCCCACCAGCCTAAGTGGGAATGCAAGATGTTAGTCTTATCAACACAAGCGGCTTCTAAATGAGCGGGACATCTCTGGAAAACAAATGGGAATCCTCTGACACTTTGTGTGATAAGTAACAGAAAGACCCAATTTTCCTGTAAAACGAGCCATACTAAACATAGTCCTATACTAAGTACCTTACCTGCTGGGAAGTTTCTTTCTCTTCTATTTTTCAACAACCTTTTTCTATTTTCCAACTCTGAGTCTCAGCATCTGGATTACTCAATATTTTCATATTTCAATAAATATCTCATTTTCATATGGAAGTTCCAAGTTCGATTCCTAGCACATCTGTTGTTCTTCAAAGATGTTGTGAACATCTACGCAGAAAATTTGGTCAATTAAGATGATGAATATGAATTTAGTAAGATAATTCATCAAGGTGGACGAATTTTTAAAAGTCTAAAAAAAGTCAGCTTCTAGAAATCAGTTGTTTTCTTCTTCATCATCTGTTTTCATGATGAATTTCTTCATGATAAGCCACTTCAAAACTCACTGACTTAGGCCAGAGACATCATACAGGGGTTAAGGTCCTTGCTTTGCATGCTGCCAGGCCTTTTTGGATCCCCAGCACTGTATGTGGTCCCCAGAGCATCACCAGCATAAGCCCTGACTACAGAGCCAGGAGTAAGCCCTGGACATTCCAACACCACTCTCCCCCCAATTTACTAGCTTAAGCAACAATTATCTTCTTAATGCCTGTGATGCTGTGGACTGATTGCTCTCATATGGAGCTTTTTACTTCATGTGGTGTTGGCTTGGGACTGCAGTCATCTAAGCTTTTCATAAGTTCCTTCCTTCCTTCCTTCCTTCCTTCCTTCCTTCCTTCCTTCCTTCCTTCCTTCCTTCCTTCCTTCCTTCCTTCCTTCCTTCCTTCCTTCCTTCCTTCCTTCCTCCCTCTCTCCCTCCCTTCGTCCTTCTCTCTCTCTTCCTTCCTTCCTTCCTTCCTTCCTTCCTTCCTTCCTTCCTTCCTTCCTTCCTTCCTTCCTTCCTTCCTTCCTTCCTTCCTTCCTTCCTTCCTTCCTTTCTTTCTTTCTTTCTTTCTTTCTTTCTTTCTTTCTTTCTTTCTTTCTTTCTTTCTTTCTTTCTTTCTTTCTCTTTCGTCAAATATTTGGGGTGAAAGCACAGTCACACCTCATCTGGCAGACGCTGGCACTTGCCCTCCTTTCTCTATTTTGATTTCACCACTAAAGCCTCCAGCAAAAAGCTCCCTTCTGCAAATCACCTTGCACTTTACGGTGAGCATGTGATCCAAGTCAGGACGATGAGATATAAGGGGAAATCTCATGGTCCCCTTTCCTTTGTTAAAAGGAAAACCTTGGTAGGAGAAAGCCTTTTGTACCTCTATCCTTTCCTTCTCGGGATGCTGCTCCAATATCTGGAGTTATCGCAGCCATTCTGAGACCAGAAGGCAGCAGGTCAGTTTGCCCAGTATGCAAAGGAAGAGGCAAGGAAAGGTTGAACAAGTGAATTGTGTCCTGGATACCATCCACTTATAAACTTCTAGGTATCAAAGAAAAAGAGTCCCTGCTTCTCATTGGATTTTCTAGTATAACCCAAGTTTCTCTAGGGGATGCAGTGGCATGGTGGGGAATGAAAGACAAGGGTGGGGGCTGGAGCAATAGCACAGCGGGTAGGGCGTTTGCCTTGCATGCGGCCAATCCGGGTTCGAATCCCAGCATCCCATATGGTCCCCCAAGCACCGCCAGGAGTAATTCCTGAGTGCAGAGCCAGGAGTAACCCCTATGCATCGCTGGGTGTGACCCAAAAAGCAAAAAAAAAGACAAGGGTGAAAAAAAGGCATGGTTTACCCCTAACATTTCATTTATATTAACAGCATGACATCAAGGAGGTCATTTGTCCTAAGGTTGTTGGCAAGAGCCAAACACCAAGACACACCTAGTTAGATAGAGAGGACATAAAATATAGAGAAGGAATTGGAAAGTCTTATGGGAGTGGGACCCCCAAGTTGTGCTCCTGACATCAGTACCTGGGTCAGCAGTTCCATTCAAGGACAGAGCACGTGGTGCTTTTCAGGCTCTGGGGTGCCGGGGAAACACTCAGATGACCATGCAGTACTGAGGATCGAAACCCTGTCTCCTGTACTAGCTCTCTGGCTTTGGAAACTGCAAAATCTCAACTTGGGGGTATTAGGTGCAGGGTAGTGCGTCCAGTCATGATTTCCAAGGTGACAAGTCTGCTGCATCCTCATGAAACTGGAGTTTTATTTGTTTCTCTGGTTTTGTTATTGTTGTTGTTGTCATTGTTGTTATTGTTGTTGTTGTTTTGGGGCTACCCAGCAGTTCTCAGGGCTTACTCCTGACTCTGCTCTCAGACTCTGTCACTTCTGGAAGTGCTCTGGTACCGTATGGGATGCTGGAGATCTAACCTGGGTTGACTGCATGCAAGACAAGTGCCCTACACACTCTATTATCGTTCCACACCTGTTAGATTTTTACCCCACAACTTTGCCAGGCATCTGAAATCAGAGCTGGTATGTCACTGGAGAAAAGAGCAAGTTCTCTGAGACCTGTAACAGGCGGTGCAGCCTGAAGAGTGGACGGGGGTAATTGGGTAGAGAGGGGAACTGGTGTGCAGGAGCCAAGCACTGGCTACTGCTGGATCCTACTCACTGCAGCCTTTCCTCCCACCTCACCCCCATTGTTTTTTCAGAAGATACTTGATCTCAAGTCTTCTCCAAGTGACCTTCCACCCCAGAGCACATTAGAACACATTTTAACATGAATACGTAAATCCAGAGTTCTTAAACTCTTCCCATTGAGTGCTTATTTGGACTAAAGCAGATAGAGTCAGGCTAGGACGGTTGAGTGACCTACCTGCCTTCTCTCTCTCGTGAGGGGAATCAGCTCTGGATCCAAGTCAGGTGCTCTTTTCACTATCAGCATTCCCCCCAAATTGTCTTTGAGGCAAAGGAGGCGTGGAGATCTGTGAGAATGTGTGGATAGCAGCACATCCCCGAGAGCAGAAGGCGGCCAGTGCCAACTCTAGGGCAGCCCGGGCAGCTGGTTTGCAGTCAAAGGCCAACTGAGAAACTTTTTTGCCTTTAGCTAGACTTGTGGGCTTTGTCACAGAGACTTAATTCTGCTGTCATAGTGAAAGCAACCACAGGAAACATGTAAACAAACTGTCAGGCTGTATTCCAATGAAACACTTTACAGTGAGTCAGTCTTCTGATCTCCAGAACGAATGCAAGGCAGCCTGAGAAGTGCATATCACTGTTTTGGGGCCTGGTGTGCAACTTTTAGAAGGATCTCTGACTGTTTACTGCTCCCTACCATCCGCATACTTGGCTCCAAAAAGAGTCCCTTGAAATAGTTTCATAAAATCAGTGTTTCAATAACACAAGATATCTGCATTGGGGTTTCCAGGCCCCCTTTTCCTAACCTTCATTCACAGGCACCCTCATCTAGGAAAAACAGCATCCTTGGATGTCTTGTCATGCCTCACCCCACTTTTGTTTCCCAGCCTTTCATGGCTCTATAGGCAAGGGGCTATCTGGAAGGATTTTCTTTCCCTTCAGAAAATCACTCGCTGTGTCCACATCACATTCTCTTGCTCCTACCGTGAGCAACTGCACCGACATGGTGGTCTATTCCCAGAATTATGTCCCAGGTCAAGTATAAGTTCCTAGATCCCGAAGAACGGAATGGAATCTATAGGAAGTCCAACAAGATCATCAGATTCTTGCCTGTCTACAAATGGTCACTGTCACTGTCACTGTCATCCCGTTGCTCATTGATTTGTTCGAGCAGGCACCAGTAACGTCTTTCTTTTTCTTTTTTTTTGCTTTTTGGGTCACACCCGGCGATGCACAGGGGTCACTCCTGGCTCTGCACTCAGGAATTACCCCTGGCGGTGCTCAGGGGACCATATGGGATGCCGGGAATTGAACCCGGGTCGACCTCGTGCAAGGCAAGCGCCCTACCCGCTGTGCTATCACTCCAGCCCCACCAGTAACGTCTTTCATTGTGAGACTTATTGTTACTGTTTTTGGCATATCGGATATGTCACTGGTAGCTTGCTAGGCTCTGCTGTGCGGGCACGATACTCTCAGTAGCTTGCCGGGCTCTCCGAGAGGGGAACATGGGTCAACCATGTGAAAGGCGAACGCCCTACCACTGTGCTATCACTCCAGCCCCTTTCGGCTAAGATTAAGTGTAGTCTATAAATGGTAGACTGAAAAAATAAGTATGACCATAAGATCAAACCACATTCAAAGTTAATGATAAGGAGATAGGAATGGACAGTACATACTTGTCAGAGGGATCAATAAAGATACAGACTCTTATTCACATGGATGCTCCAAACAAAGAGGTAACAGAGTTTATAAAACAAATGTTAATAAATCTAAGCGAATGCTTGGATGGCAACACAATAGCTAGGGAGACCTTAGCACCTCATTTTCATTAATGGACAGATCAACTAGATTGAATATCAAGAAGAAAACAAGAGCTGTAAATTGAGGAATTGAAAGAACTGGGATTAATAGACACATACAAGACTATCACCACCCTCTCCCCAAATTGAAATGCATTCTGCAGTGCAGATGGAGAATTCTCTAGACCACATGCTAGGGCACAATTTGAGTGTTTGTAAGGTCATGATAATAGAAATAATACCAAGTTTCATTTCAGACCACAGTGCCATGAAAAAAGAAGTTAACTATAAGAAGAAAGTCAGTAAAAGTTCAAACATATGGAAATTGAGAAACATACTATTAAACAACCATTGGGTTAAAGGGGAAGTCATGGAAGAAATAATGGTATGCTGAAATCAGGGAAGAGATAATGACATGCTGAATGAAATCAGAGGGAGAAGGGTAAATGCTGGATGATTTCGTTTATATGTGGTTATTAAAAAAATTAAAGAACTAGACAGCTTATCCAGTGGAAAGGTCAGGGGAGCAGGGTGGTGGAGGAAGGAGAGGTGGACTAGAAGTGACACAAGGACAATGGAGGGTATTTGGGTGGGTGGTGAATGTGCAGTAACTTTGCACACCAAAACCACAAATGTTAACACTATTGCAACTGTGTGACCTAAATTACAATAAGTTAAAAAAAAAAGATTCCTGCCTGTCTATAGGAAGCAGTCTCCTGAAATTACCCGGCTTTCCCTCTGGCCTCTGCCAAATTTTTATTCTCTCTGTTACTTTGGTACTCTCAATGTTCACCCCAAATGAACTCAACCTCATTCTGAAATTTTCACAAGAATTAATTACCTTTATCACTGATGTGGCAGAAACTGTTGCCTCCCAACATCTGTTTTCCCTTCTTCTATCTCTTAGCTTGGAACATGACTACCTAGGACAAAGATTACATTACCTAGCCTATCATGCATCTCTGCATGGCCATATGACTAAGTTCTAGTCAATGAAACATAAGTAAATAAACGCTGGGATGTAGTGCTTCCAGAAAGTGCTATTAAAAGGTGCTACACATGAGGGGCCGGAGCAATAGCACAGCGGGTAAGGCGTTTGCCTTGCACTCGGCCGACCTGGGTTCGATCCCCGGCATCCCATATGGTCCCCCAAGCACCGCCAGGAGTAATTCCTGAATGCAAAGCCAGGAGTAACCCCTGAGCATCGCTGGGTGTGACCCAAAAAGAAAAAAAATGTGCTACACATGGTTATGGCAGAGGGGTAGCGCAAAGGGTTGAGTGCATACTTTGCATGTGGGAGCCCAGGGTTTGATCTCCTGCACTCCTATGTGGGCTTTAAGCACCATTATGTGAGGTCCCAAACCACCCCCAGAAATAAAAGGAGTTGCTGGGCTGCTGTTTGCAACAAGTGTGATCCGCTGACACCACGCCCTTGCGATAATACCAACAGAGAACTGAGGGCCAATGAGGAGGAGGAGGAGAAAGTCAAACAGATCATGAAGAAATTTCAGAACTGGTGGATCAACTCTATTCATTTTAAGATTGCTCTTTCGAGAACCACCATGTAAAGAGTACTGGGAGAAAGCAACAGGACATGAAGGAGGAGATGAAGAAAACGCTGTGGAAGATGGAGGACATCATGGGTTCTGCACAGAGCAAGGCACAGGCACTGGGAAGGCACTGAGTGCTCCTCCTGACCATCGCTTGCTCTCTGGCTGTGAAGCAGGAGCTGGGGGAATCTTGGCACCAGCTGGGTGAAGTGTCCTGGGAGAATTGTGGCATTTCAGCTGTCCAGACCTGCTTCTCAGGTGCTCCCATCCACTGCAGGAACAAAGAGTCTCCTCAAAACCCACCAGTGGTGCTTCACCAGCTGCTGACTCTTTTTTTCTCCTTTGAGATTTATTTTCTTTGCTCCAGTAAATTAGATTATTTTAAAATGTTTCAGGGTTTGGAGAGATAGTGCAGGGATTAAGATACTTGCTTTGCACGACCCACCCAGGTTCAATCCCTGGAACCTCATAAGGTCCCTCAAATGCCTCCAGGTGTGATCCTTGAGTGTAGAGCCAGGAGTAAGCCTGGGGAACCATGAGATGCGGGGGATCAAAGCCAAGCTTCCAACATGCAATTCGTGCACTCACCCTGTTGAGCTTTCTCTCTGGTTTATATATTTATTTGTGTTGGGGTGCGGTGATGTTTAGGGTCTATTCCTGATTCTCTGCTTGAGAGTGACCGGTGGGAGACCATCTTTGTAACAAGGCTGGTAAATGAGCTTACATGGTGGCATTGGTGGGACATGGGTGTGTCTGCTGTTGCTTCTGGAACTATAGGGACGTGGTGGGAGGTTGCCTTTTCTGACTCCGAGATGGCCTAGAGTTTTTAGCCACGAGGACCCATGTACTTGAAATTTTCAGCAGATTAGGGTCTCTGTGAGGTTCAGTCCTGAGGTAATGGAGTCTGTTGGCAGCATGGCTGCAGCTTTGGGGGGTAGAAGCAGCTGCTGGGCAATTTTTTGGGTGGTAGCTGGCCCACCTCCTCCTAGAGCACATGGAAGTCTCATCAGCTGCTGATTCTTTTTATTTTTTTAAATTTTATTGAATCACCGTGAGATAGTTACAAGCTTTCATGTTTGGGTTACAACCACACAATGATCAAACACCCATCCCCCTACTAGTGTACATTCTCAACCATCAATATCCCCGGTATACCCCCCCCCCCACTTTCCCGCTCACCCCTTGCCTCCATGGCAGACAATATTCCCCATACTCTCTCTCAACATTTGGGCATTATGGTTTGCAATACAGATACTGAGAGGTTATCATGTTTTGTCCATAGATGCAGAGAAAGCATTTGACAAGATCCAGCACCCATTTATGATGAAAACTCTCAGCAAAATGGGCATCGAAGGAACTCTACCACAAGCCCATGACAAGCATCATTCTCAATGAGGAAAAACTAAAAGCCTTCCCTCGAAGATTGGGCACAAGACAAGGTTGCCCACTCTCGCCACTCCTATTCAATATAGTACTCCAAGTACTGGTCATTAGCAGTTAGGCAAGAAAAAGATATCAAGGGCATACAGATAGGAAAGGAAGAGGTCAAGCTATTACTATTTGCAGACGATATGATACTAGACTTAGAAAACCCTAAAGACTCTACGGAAAAGCTCCTAGAAACAATAGCTCTATATAGTAAAGTGGCAGGCTACGAAATCAACACCCCAAAATCCATGGCTTTCTTATATACAAATAATGAAAGAGAAGAAAGACATTAAAATAGCAATCCCGTTCACAATAGTACCTCAGAAAATCAAGTACCTTAGAATCAGCTTAACCAAAGAGGTGAAGGACCTATACAAGGAAAATTACAAAACACTACTTCAGCTGCTGATTCTTAAGATGAGCATTCTTTCTCCCCATGTCAGGGGCTACCCTTGCCTTTGTGCTTGGGGGTCACTCACAGGGTTCTGCGGGACCATAAGATGCTGGGGATCAAACCCGGGCTTTCAAGATGCAACGCATACACTTACCCTGTTGAGCTTTCTCTCTGGTTTATATATTTTTCATTTGTGTTGGGGTGTGGTGGTTCAGGGTCTATTCCTGACTCTGTTCTTTGGAGGGACCATGGGAGACCATACGTGCTGCCAGGGATCAAACCAGGGTCAGACACATGCAAGTGCTTTAACCTCTGTACTTTCTCTCCAACCTCTCCCTGTTTTATTTTTTTGGAGGAACATCTGCACTGCAATCTGTTATGGCTGCCCTTGTTCATTTTTCTCCCAATGTTTCATTTTCACTGTGGTTGTGATTTGCATTTCTTTGATGATTGGTGATATTGACCAGCTTTTCCTGTGCTTGTTGAGCCCCTGCATGTCTTCTTGGAATCAATATCAATTCCATTCTTCTCTGCCCATGTAAATTAGATTATTAAAAATGTTGTAGGGTCTGGAGAGATAGTGCAGGGGTTAAGGTACTTGCCTTGCACATGATCAACCCAGGTTCAATCCCTGGAACCTCATAAGGTCCCTCAAGTGCCTCTAAGCATGATCCCTGAGTGCAGAACCAGGAGTAAGCCTGGAGAACAGCCAGGTGTGGTTCAAGCCCCATTCCCATGTAGTTGTATGAGTTCTCCAAATATTTTGGATCTTAACATGTCACTGGGTACGGGAGTGACAAATATCGCTTTCATCCAGTGGGTTGAATTTTACTTTTGCTAATTGTTTATTTTGTGGTGCAGTTTTTTAGTTTGCTGCAGTTTCTATTCCTTAGTTTTGCTTTTGTTGCTTTTTCCTTTGAGGTAAAAATCCAGAAAAACGTTATCAAGACTGAAGTCAAGAGCTCTCCACCAATTTTTTTCTTCTAGAAATGTCTGAGAAACAGTCTCAGAACTTATATTCCAGTGCTTTATCTACTTTGCGTAAATGTTTGCTTATGGGACAAGTATGATGGTCTATTTCAGCTTTAGTCGAGACAAGGGCAAACATAAAAAGTGTCATCAGGCCACTATTTTCTGAGGGTTCCTCTGGATTTAGTGGAGCCACTGCAGGTGGTACAGGGGCAGGGAAAACTCTACTGTAAACAAGAGTAGGGACTTGAGGAGTCCACAGGCTCCACCAAGACAAATGGGGATGTGCTAAAATAGCACCCCAATAGTGAAATGAGGTCGCTGTGTGGTTAAGGCGATGGACTTATAAACTAGCACCGCAGAAGAGGGGTGTACTAAGGTAAGGGAAGATACCAAAATGGTGTCTCTGGGACAATATGTGGTGCCGGGAACTGAGCCCAAGTTGACTGCATGCAAGGCAAATGCCTTACCCTTTGTTTTATCAGTCTGTCCCCTTTCTAGCATTTTATTTAGAATTCACTTGACACTTAGCAATAAAGCCTCAAAATTATTTGGGAGAGTTCCCTATACCCCGTTCACTCACCTTTCTCTAATTACATTATCCCATATAACTGTAAGCATAGCGTGATGATGATCTAAAGGAAGAAGAACATTGATGTAACATGCATTGCTGAAGACATGATTTGGCTTCTTATATTCATGACCTTCATACTTTGTCCCCTTTCCCTTCCCTCTATTGATGTGGGGCTCATGCACAGTGCTCATGAGCTCTTGGCTGTGGTGCTCCCTGGCTGCGGTGCTTGTGGGGGTTGCATACCTTAGTTGCAGTGCTCGTGCACATTCTGGCTTTAGTGCTTCTGGAGGCTGCACGTGTGCTTGGTTGTGATGCTCGTGCACGTGCTTTCCAATGCTCATGACCCTGGCTGTGATGTTCCTACATATTTTAAAATCTATTTTGGGGAATTTTTCTGCAGGGGGGGAGGGCACACATGGTTCTCAGGGGACCATACGCTGTGCCAGAGATAGGATCAGTCAAAGTGCCTTATCTCCTATAGTTCTTCTCTGGCCCCGACACATGTTTTTAGTTGACGTGCTTGCTGGAGTCACACCTTTCAGTTGGAGTGTATAGTTGCACACACACACATCTGGTTGTGGTGTTGCTGGGAATTGCTTTCTGTCCCAGGGATCACAGACAGCAGAGTGGCCAGGCATAAGTAACAGGAGGATCAGGGCCATACTTTGTGCATAGCATGGCCCTGGGGAATCACACTGTGGTTTCATGATTGCAAAGCAGATGCTCTAGGGGCTGGAGAGATAGCACAGCGGGGAGGGCGTTTGCCTTGCACGCGGCCGACACGGGTTTGATTCTGAGCATCCCATATGGTCCCCTGAGCACCGCCAGGAGTAATTCCAGGAGTGAAGAGCCAGGAGTGACCCCTGTGCATTGCTGGGTGTGACCCAAAAAGAAAAAAAAAAGCATATGCTCTAGCCACTGATTCATCTGCTAGTCAGTGTCTCCGGGCACTATAGAAGATTACTGTCCTCTCCATCTATCTGATTGTCTTCCTGATTACATTGAGGTTAAGCATTTTTATTTTGGCAAAAAGACTTTTGAAATGCTGCTAGGCTATGTTGCTGAACCCCTCAAGGAGACACATCAGGTTGATGTCTTATTACTAGTAAGTGTTATTACCTTTGAGCCCTTCGGAAAAGTTGTGTCTGGCAGGTTTCTCCACTGTAGAGCTACTATTTTCCCCTTTGTAAATGATCTATCTTGTGGGGTGGTACTTTGCGTCTATACCAATAACTATAGCGCATTAAACTTTCATCCACGAGTGTTAACATCATCAAAGCCTCTTGTCTGCAACACTCATTGCTGTAGCGTTTGCCAAATGGTTATTTTTCTACTTCTCTCATTTAAAAACATTTAGTATGGAGCTGAGAGATAGTACAATGGGTCAGATACTTACTTTGTGCACAGTTGAACAGGATTAGTACCCAGAATACTATGAATACAGTACCTAGAAGACTATGAGACAAAAAAAATAAAAGGAATGAACTAGAATCAAACCTCAGTCTAATCTTGGGGATACGTTCTGAGAAATGTATTGTAGATGATTTCATTGTAGTGCATGTATCATAGAGTCTAATTTCCCAAAAGTAGACGCGCATTGCCTACAGCGGACTTTGGATCTTTGTTATAGATTTTTGGGACCACTGTTGTATACATGACAGGTCAGTGAATGAGAGGGCATGAGTGACACATGCCTGTATCAACACACATAGAAATTTAGCTAAGTCTCTAAAGAATTACCCTGTGTGAGAAAAGGCAATCCTTAAAGTTATGTATTGTGTAACTTCATTTATATTAGCTTTTTGAAATGATAAAATTCTAGAGATTCAGACAGACTTAAGATTGCCAGTGGTTAGAGATGGAGGTGGGTGGGGTGAAGGAGAAGTTGATCATGTTATAAAGGGCAACATTCCTTGTCAGAATAGAAATGTCTGCATCTTGGGGTGAGAGCAATAGTACAGTGAGTAGGACATTTGCCTTTTATGCGGCCGACCCAGGTTCGGTCCCCAGCATCCCATATGGCTTCCCAAACACTGCCAGGAGTAATTCCTGAGTTCAGAATCAGAGGTAATCCCTGAGCATTGCTGGGTGTGACCCAAAAAGTAAAGAAAGAAAGTCTGCGTCTTGAGGTGGTAGATACACAAACCTACACATATGATGAAAATGTATGCTCTTACATCCACGAGTACAAGAAATACAGGAGTAATGCAAGTATATGAAAGGGTGATCTCAACAGCAGTATGCTGGCCACTCTGCTAGACATCACACCGATGGGGAAGCAGAACAAAGTATACAAGGTATCTCTGTATTTCTAATAACTGTCTGTGAATCTACAATTATCTCAATAAAATTTCCAACAACAACAACAACAAGGTGATCATTAAGGTACCAAAGGAAGTAACAGTCACAGGAAGCAGCTACCAGCCCTAGGGCTAAGGAACAAAAATGGAATTATTCAAAGTAGAATCTTGGATTCCTGAAGATGAAACTTAGGTCTCTGAGTCGGGACAACCAGATTGCTGAGGAGAGGGGCAAAACTGAAGTTCTGCAAGTGCCCAGGAAACTTCAAGTTACTCCCCCCCCACCCACCCACACACACACCTCAAGAAAGCTGTTGCTGACTCAAGCAAAAGCAAGCTGTTGCTACAATAAGGAAGCTTTGCTGCCCTCTTCCTCCTCCAGCCTCCCTGTCTTTCTCTAGCCCCCTCTATCCGTAGAGTTCAACACTGCAGCTAGCAAAATAAACCTGCCCTAGAAGGTGCTTTATATCTTATTGATTTGTTAAGAATTCTGGTAGAGCCTAACTTCTAAGAAGGTCAGCCTGAGTCCTGACCCCATATGGGGTTGTGTAACTGGGTGAGAGTGTTGCAAAAATGTGACAACAGTAACACACAGTCATTGAAACTGCATTTACAATCAGTGTGTTGTTGGCAGGGCTTGCCAGGTGTTGCATTGGGATGGTGGTGGGGGGTTGGGGGTGAGGGGTGGGGGTGGTGATGGTGTGAGAAGGGGGGGGTCTCGAGAAGAAAAAGTTTGAAGAACCTTGTCAAAGTGGAGTGGAGAAGGGTGGGTTTATATAATAACCTAATAATTGGCACAGTACCCAAGACTAATAAATAGATCTCCTTCCCCTTGAAAAGACTTATTTTGTTATCTTAAAATATTGGGGAGCAGGGATTAGGACCACCTCAGGGGAAATTTCTGGCCCTATGCTCAGGAGTGACCCTTGAAGGTGTTCAGGGGACTATATGTGGAGCTGGAGACCAAACTAGGGTTTACTGCATGAGCATCTAAATCTTAACCCTGGTACTATCTCTGTGATCCTTAAGCCATTTTTATTAAGATAATAACACTAATGTGAGGCTGTCCTCTTAAATTTTAAGTACACATTATTGCTGAAAATGTCATACAGCATATCTTTAGAGCTTATTAATTTTACTTAACTAATTAACTTATAGCCATTGATTAATGACTCCCTATTATTTTTCTGGCCCCTCACCAGTCCCTAGTAATCACCACTTCAGTCTTTGATTTTATGAATGTGACTAATTTACCTACTTCGGATTAAAGGAATCACACAATATTGCCTTTCTGTGACTGGCTTATTTCACTTAGCTTTGCGTCCTCCAGGTTCAATGATGCTATTGTATATTACAGAATATATTTTTAGTAAGACTAAATAGTCTTCACTGCTTTGGTGTCTGTGTGTGTGGGTATGTGTGAATTACATTTTTTTGTTATTTATTCTCTGTGGCTGGACATGCATGTTGTTTGTATCTCTTGGCTCTGGTGAATACTGCTGCAATGAATATGGTTATGCAATCCCAATTTCAAATTTTGGGGATAGAAATCCAAAGGTGGGACTGGTGAATCATATGACCATTTTAGTGTCTTTTGGGGGGTTGTATGCCATACCCTGCAGTGCTCAGGAATTACTCCTGTTTCTGCACTCACGAAGCACTCCTAGTGGTGCATGGGGGACCATATGGGATGCCAGAGATCAAACGCAGGTCGGCTTTGTGTAAAGCAAATGCCCTACCCACTGTACTGTTGTGCCAGCCCCTAATGTGCATTTCTTACATATTAAAGTTGAGAATATTTGCATATATTTATTGGCTAGTTGGTTACCCACTTTTGTGAATATCATTTCTAGTCTTGTGCATTGAGTTATCTAATTGATTTGTAGAAAAACAGCCCTTTGACACTCACGTGTTTCCTAGTATTTTCTCTCATTCTGTGGGTTCCCTTTCCAGCCTCTTAAGCCTGTTTCTTGGTAAACTGCCTTAATTTATTCTTAAGATCCTAAATTTAGTACTCTGATTTATCAATCTCTCTTTATGACTTGCGCTTTTTATGTCCTGCTTAAATCATCTTTTTCGACCCTGAGTCATGGATTTTCTACAGTACTTTTGTAGAGGCTTTATTGTTTTGTCTGCCTAGAGTTGATTTGTGTGTGTGAGATGTGAAGTAGGGATCAAGATTCTATTTCCCACATGCTTATCTGATTGTCCTCATATTACTTATTGAAAAGACTGTTTCTCCTTCACTGCCCACTGCTCTGCCGGAGTCCAAATATGCTGGAGCTATTTTTGGACTTCATTTTATTCCATTGCTCTCTATGTCTATTCTCATGCTAATAGGATATTAGTCTACTTATTGAAGCTTTACCAAGTCTTAAAAACTCTTAGAGGTTGTTCACACAGCTGGTTTTAATTCAAGATTGTCTCAACTATTCTTGGTCTTTGGCATGTCCGTGTCAATTTTATAATCGGTTTTTCAAGTTCCACAAAAGCAACAAAACAGTTTGGAAATGTAAGTAGATTGCACTAAATATATAGATCTCTATGGGGGAGAATTGACATCTTTATGATATTTATTGATATGTATGATATTTATGGATCCCTGGCTACTGTGTTTCTCCCTTTATTTAGGGTTTCTTTCAAGCTATTCAATGGTGTTTTTAAACTACAAACTACATAGGACTTTTGCATGCTTTTTGGGTAGGCTTTTTCTGAGAGGTTTGATTAAATCTTGTATATGCCCACTAATTTTCAGTCTGCTTTCCTGTTATTACTGAAGGAGACATTCTAAAATAGCCCTCTATTATACTGATTTGTCTGTTACTCCTTGAAGTTCTATCAATTTTTCCCTTTGCTTTGAGGCTAGGTTATTAGGTGATTATCATTATAAGCCTGGAACAGTCTCCTGGGAAATGGAACCTTTTATCATGATGAAATCATCTCTAGTCATGCTTTTTTGCCTAGAAGTCTATTTTCTCTAAAATTAAATTAATTATGCCAATTTCTTTTGGCTGGTGTTTTCATTAGTATATCTTTTCTGTTCTTTCCTTTTAAACTTTGTTCTACCCTATGCTTAGATATGCTTCCTCTAAGTCTGTTGACTATGATTTTGAAAAACACCGCCTGCTATCCTTTCCCTTGGGAACATTTAGTTTATTTGTGTTTAATTTGAGTTAGAAATATATCTGGGTATATTTGGGTTTACATCCACTTTCTTACTGAGAAAGTGGATGCCTTCTATTTGTTTTTCCTGTTATATATTATCTTGTTTCTTTTGTTTTTTTTTAATTGTGTGTGTGTGTGTGTGTATGGGATCAAGCCAAGGAGGCCCTTTATACATGTAAAGCCTTCTTCTACCACCGGGCTACTATCCTGGTCTTCGTTCCACATTCTATTAGTGAAGAAGTTAATGCACTTACATTTTTCTTCTAGCAATTATTCTGAACTTGCTTCCTTAACTCATAGATGTTTAAAACCTTTATGCTCTCTTAGCCATGTAAAAGATCTTAAGACATCTCAACTCTATTTATGCCATCCCTATTTATCTGTCAGAGTTAGCCTGCATTAGAATTCTCTCTCAACATCCAACCAGATGCTATTGTCATTTGTTTACCCAGCTGTATTCATCCATTGACCTATTTTCTCTTCATGTGTCTAGTTACTTTCTGTTGCTTGTCACACGTTGTACTTGTTACATTATTTATAGGTAGTCTTTGAGGCCGAGGATGATGGTATCGTCTTCCAGATGAATGCCATTTTCTTCTGCAGGTCACCGGGGCCGTGCCATCTGGGGTGCCTGCAACGGAATGTCAGGTAAAGTCAGGACTATGCTGTTGTCCTGAGGGCTGAGTTACAGGTGAATCCCTCTTCCTCCTAGGCTCTCCCAGGGTTCCCACTGAAAGTATGGAGTCCACTAACTCCTCCTTCCTCTCCTAGATATTTCCTGACTCTTGCTGTTCCAGTTGTTCCTGGCCACTTCCTCCGGAATGGGCAAATGTCCCAGAGAAAACGTGGCCCCAATTTTCACTTACCCACTTGATACTGGCCTTATAATTCTTTATTATCTTGTTTGCTAATGTGTCCAAAATTTTTGTAGGGGTTTCACTGCCAGAACTTCCTTCAGTAAGGTACATCAGAGATACCCAGAGGTGCTCAGAAGCCATGAGGTGCTAGGGATCAAACTTAGAGCTTGCACATGCAAGGCATGTTTATCTTGAGGGGGGGCACTTATGGCAGTGATCAGGGGTTGCTCCTGGCTCTGTGCTCAAGGATCACTCCTGGTGGTGCTTGGGCAACCATATGGGATGCTGGGGATTGAATCCAGGTCAGCCACATGCTGTATTATTGCTCCAGCCCACATATGCAAGACATGTGCTCTACCACTTCTGCTATCTCCTGGGCCCTCCAGAGACACGTTTTAATTTTTTCAATCAGTTGTTTTAGTTGCTTGAAGGTTGAAGGGTAGCCCAAGTATACTCTGCTGTTAGTGGGGTAAGAAATTCCTTCACTGTATCACTGTCATCCCGTTGCTCATCGATTTGCTTGAGCAGGCACCAGTAACATCTCCATGTGAGACTTGTTACTGTTTTTGACATGTCGAATATGCCATGGGTAGCTTGCCAGGCTCTGCCGTGCAGGTGGGATACTCTCGGTAGTTTGCCGGGCTCTCCGAGAGAGGCGGAGGAATTGAACTCGGGTTGGCTGCGTGTAAGGCAAACACCCTACCCGCTGTCCTAGTGCTCCAGCCTAAGAAATTCCTTATTAGGCTTTAATTTCTAATTTTCCTGATTATTCAAGAGTTTCGAAAGTGGTCATTCACATTTCGTCTTCTGTGAATTAATCATTCAAATCTTTGCTGTTTTTCTTTTGTTTGTTTGTTTGTTTTGGGTTTACACTCCAGGGCAGGGTGCTATTTTGGCTATGTGCTCAGGAATCATTCCTGCAGGGCTTGGAGAATCCTATGGGGTGCAGGGGAACAAATCCAAGTCAGACAAGTGCAAAGCAGGCACCTTATCTACTGTACTAGTTCTCCAACCCCAAGTTTTTTCTTTTCAACTGGGACTTTCAGCAATTCTTTTGGATGACAGATGCTTATTTTTTATCAGTGACATAAACTTTTAACATCCTTTCTGCTCCAGGTTTAGCTTTCATTGTGTAGTCTGGAAACAGAATTCCTTGGTCTTTTACTGAAGTTCATTTGACCACATCAATCCTATTCTTTCATGATTTTGGATTTTACAAAGTCTTTTCTTACCCTGAGGTAACAAAACAATATGCATACACAAGCATACATATGCATATAAAATATATTTGCCTGTATATATTTCTTTTTGTTTTTTTGCTTTTTGGGTTACACCCAGCGATGTTTAGGAGTTGTTCCTGGCTCTGCACTCAGGAATTACTCTTGGCGGTGCTTGAGAGACCATATGGGATGCTGGGGATTGAACCAAGGTCGGCCGCATGCAAGGCAAACGCCCTACCTGCTGTACTATTGCTCCAACCCTGCCTGTATATATTTCTATATAATATTTTCAGTCTCACAGATTTGTGTTTCACAGTTCCCAGTCACCTATAAGTTTCTTTTTCACTTTTGCGAGGTTGGGAACTAGTGGTGCTCTTGGCCATATGGATAACTCAATGAGGAGTCCATGATTTCACCCCTGTGCTGAACTTCTTGGTTGTTGCTCATTTTTTTCCATTCTTTTCTTTCTAAGACCACCAAGCTCTTCCTTGGGTCTACTCATCCCTCCCTGGGCACTGTCTGTTTGACTTCAATGGAATTCTCTCTAATATATTTGTTTTCTGGCATCAACTCTTCTTCAGATGTTTATTCCTTTTGACCTAGTACAGCTCTGCCCTTGTAGTTTGTTTAGACAAATGACCCTTGTCACTCAGGGAGCTGAAGCAGACAGCCTGTGATCACGGGCACAAATCCAAAGCCCTTATTAAGGGAATAAATTCTCCATGCATTTCCTGGCTTGTGATGAGCTTTCTGCTTTTCCCCGATTGCCACTCAAGGATCCTGTGCGTTCCAGGCTGTCATCTCTACAAGCCGTCCTCGCAGAATTGGGTCACTCTGAGGCCCTGGAGGAACCAGGGCCTGACAGGGACAGCCAGGTCCTGTCACAGGGCCAGCAGCTCCAGCCACCGCTCCTTTGTCCCCTCTGACAGGGATGATCAGACAATCCTCTGTGAAATGCTTGGGTCTATTCACCGTAGAACGTGTAAAGACATTCCAGCTATCTTGACCCATGCTACTATCTTTACCCACATTATCATGAAGGCACTCCTGGAAGTGCTCATTCACTGACAACCTGTCATCTGGCGCACCCCTAGCCCTCCAGCTAGCATCCCCAGAGCCTCCATATTGACTGTGACACAGGGATAGATGAGTAACCTATAGTTGACCCTTGAACCAGGTGGGCACAACCCCCCAACCCATGGAAAATCCTCCAGCTATAACTTTGGACTATTCGCCCATTTTAGCCAACTATCCCTCGGTGTCTAGTAGGGATCGGTGTCAGGACTCATGTCCCTTATACTTGCTACCCCTTCCCACCAATCTGGCCCCTCATCTCATCCACGATTCAACTTGCCAGGCAGCCATGGGGACAATAAAGGAGGAGTATTTTATTTATTTATTTATTTGAAATTCACTTTTCTTTTCTTTTTTTTGTCTTTGGGAAAATGTTTTTTTTTCTATTTTTTTTATTAGAGAATCACTGTGATGTACAGTTACAAACTTATGAACTTTTGTGTTTGCATTTCACTCATACAGTGATCGTTTACCCATCCCTCCATCAGTGTCCATTCACCTCCACCAATGCTCCCAGTATCCCTCTCACCACCCCCACCCCATTCCCCACCACCCCACCCTGCCTCTGTGGCAGGGCATTCCCTTTTGTTCTTTCATGGAGGAGTGTTTTAGATTTTCGGTTTTTATTTTTCCTTTTTGGGTCACACCTGGCGATGCACAGGGGTTACTCCTGGCTCTGCATTCAGGAATTACTCGTGGCGGTGCTCAGGGGACCATATGGGATGCTGGGATTTGAACCCGGGTCAGCCGCATGCAAAGCAAACGCCCTACCCGCTATGCTATCACTCCAGCCCCAGAGGAGTGTTTTAGAGACCGAAGAATGTCACCTCACCTGAGGAAACGAGGGAATGAGTCTGGAATGAGTCTGAATATATATATATATATATTCAGGTGCCAGAGAGAGAGCTCAAGACACAGAGCCAAGTTCCATCCTCGACATGCAAAGTCCCCCAAATAGAGTAGGAAGTAGCCCCCAGAAGCCCTTTGAGTATGGCACACCAGATAGATAGATAGATAGATAGATAGATAGATAGATAGATAGATAAGATAGATAGATAGATAGATAGGTAGATAGATAGATAGATAGATAGATAGATAGATAGATAGATAATAGGTCTAGATAAATGAATTCAAAACTACACATATGAAGTAAAATTTCATTTATTATCCTTCCTCCATAATGCCACCACGCTGAACTGAGCGGGGAGTTTTTTTTAGGGTTCAGAGCTCTAGGCCAGCAGATGAGGAGGAGGTACATGAAGGCCTACAAAACGCAGAGTGTCTGGAACATCACAGTAACTACTTAGCAAATGTCACTGATCGCCTTTATTAGCTTTTAGAGTCTTTCATTAAAATGGGTTCAGAGAACTATAATTACTGTACAAAAAAACATGAACTTTCATTTTAATGATTCTTGGCAAAATATCACCATAGAGCTTGCAGTGCTGTGAGCAATGGTTGAAAATGTCACTTTTATCAAGACATACACTAGCTTTGGGTATTATAATTATAAAATCTGCTCATTAAAAGGTCAGTGTTACTCTTCCAGTCTTTATCATTTTTGGAAGTGCTTGGGATCAGGACCTGGGTCACACATACAAGGCCTGCAATCTATTGCTGACCTCCAGACTGATCGTCAAAACTTGAACAAAATTTGGGCCACACCCAAGGGGCTACCCATGCTGGAGTGCTTAGGAGGATCCTGTGGTCCTTGGTGGTGGGGGGCGTGCAGTGTTCTGAGATAAAACCCCAGGTCCCCGCATGCAAAGCATATGCTCCAGTCCTTTGCAGTACCTCCTTGGCCCAGTCCATCAAGACTTTTTAGAAAAAAATGTAACATATATGTCCTTGATCACTGAGATTTTTTCCCCCCACTTATTTTTTTGCTTTTTAGGTAACACCCTGCGATGCACAGGGTTCACTCCTGGCTCTGCACTCAGGAATTACTCCTGGCAGTGCTCAGGGGACCCTATGGGATGCTGGGAATCGAACCCGGGTCGGCCGAGTGCAAGGCAAACACCCTACCCGCTGTGCTATCACTCCAGCCCCTCCCCGCCACGTTTTATGAAAATAGTAATTCTATTTTTAGACTGAAATGTCTTGTTCTTAGACATGACTTTTCTAAAAATTTTGTTTTGTGTTTTGGGCCACATTCGACGATGCTCAGGGGTTATTCCTGGTTCTGTACTCTCAGGAATTACTCCTGGCAGTGCTCAGGGAACCATATGGGATGTCAGAGATCGAACTCTGGTTGGGTGCGTGCAAGGGAAGTGCCCTACTCGCTGTACTATCTCTCCAGCCCTGGACATGACTTTTTTGGGTCTGTTCCATTTGTCTTGGTTTTGGTCCATGCACCAAAGTGCTCAGAGCCTAACTCCTGAGAGGGCACTTGAGAGTCAGGGGTACTGAGGGGACCAATGAGGGGCCTGGGATGGAATTCAGGGCTCCCACATGCAAAGCCTGTGTGCAGCCTTTTGAACTACCTCCCCAGTCCCTGACGTGCTGGTTTTAATTCGGTTTGGTTTTGGTTTTGATTTGGGGGCCTCATCTGGCAGTGCTTAAGGGCTATGTATTTTTAACCAGCTTATATAACAATCTCCAATTTGCTGCAAATTGTCTTTCCAAGTTTGTGGTCTACAACTTTTTTGTAGAAAAGGTTGTTTTTACGGGGTGAAGTCTTTAGTTGCTTTCTGACTTCTTTCTCTTACATAAACTTTCATAAGCTTAATTCTCTTTCTGAAAATTCTTATTTAATTCTACATTTTTTAATTTAAATTTTTTTAAAATTTAAATTCTACATTCTTTCAATTATTTAATTCTACATTTCTTTTTTTGATGTTACCTCTAAATTTTTAAAAATTAATTTATTCTTCTATTGAATCACCATGTGGAAAGTTACAAAGCTTTCAGGTTTAAGTTTGAGTCATACAATGCTCGAACACCCATCCCTTCACCAGTGCACACAATTCCACCACCAAGAATCACAGTATACCTCTCCCCTCACCCCTTACATTTCTTTTTTTCATTGTCAAATGAAATAAATTACTTTGCGGGCATAATAACTCATTTTAGCTTTAAAATTGATTTTTAGCTAAAAATCCTCATTTACTCCTTTCCCCCTAAAACTTTCTTTCACAAAGTACAATTTAAGGGGCTGGAGTCATAGCACAGCAGTTAGGGCGTTTGCCTTGTATACTACCTCTGGGGTTTGATCCCTGGCATCCCATATGGTCCGCCGTGCACCACCAGGAGTAATTCCTGAGTGCAAAGCCAGGAGTAAGCCCTGATCATCGCCGGGTGTGACCCAAAAAGCAAAAAGCAAAAGTACAGTTTAAGGATGGGGATGTAAAATTTACGACAGTAGTGAAGCTCCTGCTTTGCATGCATGAGGCCCAGCGCTCCATCACTGACACTACAAAAAAAGAGTTAGAAATGTATTTCAAGTATCACTCTTTATTCTTTTTGATCAACAGTCATTTTGCAAAGGTCCTATGATAATAAATCTACATATTAATTTGGATAATGTTGATACCATTAAGACACATTTCTTTTGTCAAAGAAGTTTAACTGTGTTGATTTGAGTCTTGTATTCTTTTAATTTAATTAATTTTTTTGGGGGGGTATCCCAAACAGTCCTCAGGAGACTCAGGAGCTACTCCTCTCCCTGTGATACTTGGCCCAGGGATGGTGACCTGTAGGTCCTGTTCTCAGTGATGCATTGCAGGCTATCACCAGGGCCACCCGCACGGGTGCCCTGGAGGTCAAACTTGGAGCCTCCGCATGCACAGTCTTTGCTCCAGACCTTTGAGACATCTCTCTGGTCCAAATCTTCTATTTTTAGATTAGCTTTTTTTTTTTGCTTTTTTTTTGGGTCACACCCGGCAATGCACAGGGGTTACTCCTGGCTCTGCACTCAGGAATTACTCCTGGCGGTGCTCGGGGGACCATATGGGATGCTGGAAATCGAACCTGGGTTGGCCGTGTGCAAGACCAACGCCCTACCCACTGTGCTATTGCTCCAGCCCCTTTTTAGATTAGCTTTATGTTATTTTATTTTATTTTTTGGTTTTGGGGGCCACACCTGGCACTGCTCAGGGTTTACTGCAGGCCCTATACTTAGGGACCACTCTTGTAAGGGATTGAACCTGGGTTGACCGTGTGCAAGGCAAGTGCCCTATCCATTGTAATCTTACTCTCCAGGCCATGTTTTATATTCTTATAAATACGACGTATTCTCTTGGCTTTACAAAAAAATCCTGATGCTTTCAATTAAGAATGGTGTCCTTTTACCATTAAGCAGTTCTGACTCCATTAATATGAAAGAATAGTGTTTCATTCCTTGCTTTGGTATCCGCTCTTTGTGAACTTGAATGGATGTCCTGTCCTCTTCTTTGCCAAGATAGTAACAAAAAGGAACAGTTTTGTCTCATCCTTTCCAACATTTCTGCTACTTTGTTCTGTTCTGGACACTGTTTTAAGAGCAATATTGAGTAACTATGGAGTGAGGAGGAAACATTAAGTAGGTCCTGAAGCAGTGTGCTCAGTTTAATCTCCTCATTGCATTAAAAAATACAATTTTGGGCTAGAGAGATAGTACAGGGGTGAAAGAAAAATTTTTCTTGTACACGGCCAAGCCAGGTTTGATATTCAACATCACATAAAGTCTCACAAAACCTCCCAGGAGTGACCCCTGAGTGCAGAGACAGGAGAGAGCCCTGAGTACAGCTGTGTTGTCCCCACCAAATGCAAATTTACGTATATTTACACGGAAAATACTAAGTTGATAGATACACAGAAGGGCTCTGGAAATTGTCTTTGAGTGGCAGAATGTGGCCTAACATTTTTGTTTCTCCTAATTACATGTTCATTCTAAGAGAATCATGTGTCATTTAGGTAATTTTCAAGATCTTGGTAATTTCATTCATTTTCATTTTTTGGCCACATCTGGTGTTGCTCAGGGGACCATATATGGTGCCAGAGATAGAACTGGGGCTGACCACATGCAAGGCAGAGCACTTGATTCACCCTCACTTGTACTATCTCTCCGGCCCAGTCATGGCTATTTTAACATCCCTGTTATGTCATTTTCATGCTGAGTCTATGTTGACATGGTGACTTTTTTCCTTTTTGCTTTTTGGATCATACCCGGTGAGGCACAGGGGTTACTCCTGGCTCTGCACTCAGGAATTACCCCTGGCAGTGCTCAGGGGACCACATGAAATGCTGGATTCGAACCTGGGTTGGCCGCGTGCAAGGCAAACACCCTCCCCGCTGTGCTATCACTCCAGCCCCAATGGTGATTTTTTTTTATCTGCTAAGACTTTTAAAGAGTTTTGTGTTTAAAATTAGAAGTGTGTGTTGTCACGTTTCTTCTTTGATTTCACTCCTGGCAGTGCTCAACCATATGGGATACTGGGGATTGAACCCAGGTGGGCAGTGTGCAAGGCAAGTGCCCTTCCCACTCTACTGTTACTCTGGCCCCTGCCATATTCCTTTTGGGGGCAGCTATTAAGATGATCATATAGTTTTCCTTTTCTCTGTTCTGTAATAAATATATTTTGCATATAGTCCAATGTACAACTCTTAGGGGCTCAGCTGCGTGTGTTTTGAGAATTGAATACCTCCATATCTCCACCACCACAACTAGAATCTTTCCCAGCATTGAGGGAGAAATTCTGTGTGGGAAGATGTTGATTTGTGTGGCTGAGCCTTTGCCTGGCCAGGCTTGGTCCACTTTCTCCATCTCAGCTGCTAGTTTCTTGTTACAAGTGCCCGGGGGCCTGGGTGAGCCCCTGCCTGCCTGTCCCCTATCCAGTGCTTGGGACAGAAGGGAGCCTGATTCTCTGGAGGGCAGGAAACCATGAGAAGGGGCACAGCGTCAGCAGTCTTTGGGTGCCATCAGGTATCCAAAGTGCCATCAAGCTTATGTGCACCCTTGGCACCTCCCTCCTGCTTCTTTGGAGCAGGGACAACCGAACCCTGACACTACCTTCCCCACTGATGTCCACCTGCAAGTCACATGTCTTGTGTGCTGACGCCTCAATAAAATCATACACCACATTCTGAAACATTTGCTCCTTCCCTTTGACTGGGTTGCGGACTTGCAGGACTCCAATGTCTTTTAGGGGGTTGCTACCCTTAGGATACTTGAAGTCATTGCCCTCAGTGACCTTAACTCAAGGTCATTGTCCACTACCCTGCACCAGTCTTGCTGCATTGGTTTTGTAGACTGTTAGTCTCGGTTGCAAAAAGTTCATGGAATGATATCTAACATGATTTAGTCAGCACATAGTGTATCACCGATTATTAAACTTGGAGAATACAGAAATACTTCTACTCCTCCATACAGGGTGGTATCCAGGGGATACTACTCTCACCTCTGTCTGTGCTCAAAAGTTGCTTCTCCGGAGTGTTTGGGGGACCATGCAGTGCCAGGGATTGAACCCAAGCCTCACACTTGCAAAGCATGTGCACAACCCTTTGAGCCATCCCCTTGGCTCTTTGGTTCACTCACACTAGCTTAATAATTTTTGTTTTTGTCTTTGTGCCACACCCAGCAGTGCCCAGGGCTGACTTGTTAACCACCTTTATTTTATTTTATTTATTTTTTTTAGAGAGAAGTATGTTATATTTTTATTATTTGTGGGTAAGGAGTGGCTTGGCTACACATGACAGTGCTCAGGGAACCACATGGGGTGCCAGGAATCAAACCTGGGTCAGCTGCATGCAAGGCAAGCATCTTACTCAATGCACTCTCTCTCCAGCAGGGCTGACTTTTCATGGGGGCTTGTGGGTGATACAGGGAGCCAGGAATTGAGCCTGGCCTGGCATGCGCAAGGAAGTACCCTGCCCGCTGTACTATCTCTCTCTCTGGTCTCAGGTTAATATTTTGCTATCTTTGAGATACCACAGAGTTCAGAAACTCAGTTTCACAGTAGCTTGTGCTTTTGGTCCTCTGTGCATTGAGCGGAACAAGTCCGAGGAAAGAGGACTTGGAAGTCCCCGAGTCAAAGGTACAAAGGTACCAAAAGCGGAAGACATTGGCGCCTTACGCTTGCCTAGATGCGTGCCTAAATATTTTGTAGGGGTGACATTTACTGCAAGGAAGCTGGTACTGACTCTCATTTATGTTGCCTTTATGTGGATCTTCTGAAAATGAGCCACCTTTGGGCAGGCTTATTTCTGGGGATGAATGTGTTCGGATACAAATACATCTGGACTTCGGAAGCCCCCGGGGTCTCTGCTTGGGCAGAGCCTCAGGCCAGTGACAGGGAGCGGAGAGTGTCAAGTAGGTCATGGAGGTTCTCGGCCAGGCTGCGAAGCCAACCCCCCGGCGCCCGTGTTGGCTGGCTTCCTCCCGAGGCTTTCAGTACATCAGCAAATGAGGGACGGGCGCGGTGTCCGTGCTGGGTGCCTGCTGCACTCCAGTTATTCAGACTTTGATCCCTAGGTGACCTCACAACTCGGATATTTTCTTCTTCTCTTCCTTTTCTCTTTACCTGGATGCTATTTCAAACCGGCGCCAAATGCAGGCAACAGAATACTGTTGTCTGCAGATTTCCCCGAGGGGGGGAGGGAAGAATGGGAAATCTCAGGAACATAGGGTATGTTCCTCTGAGACTTGGTGAGAGATGCCTTCTTTCCCCACCCCCACCTTCATGTGACCCTGGAGAGGAAGCCCTTCTCCCTCTGCTCTGTCCCCCAACGGTTTGACCTGCAATCCAAGGCGACGACTGCCTTTTCGGGTTTTATACATTTTATTCATACATTTCTCCAACTTTGAAATGACAAAAGCCCAATTTTATGGTTTCCCATTACACAGCATCCTACAGGTATGTATATTCTACAAAGAATACTATGGAGTTTCTCTTCCTCCCCTGTCACACAAAAGATAACTTATAGGGCTCCATCGACTTGTACTGTACTGGCAGTGCACAGCGTTCTGGTTGCTCCGGCGACAGGGCAAAGGGATCAGGGCGGGAGGGCGTGTGCTAAGGCATGTAAATAGATACACACAGAGAGAAAGAAAAGTGGGACATTTACAAAGAATCTGAACCCTTCACCTCCTGGGTGTTGAAGGACACCTCCAGCACAATCGCTCTTGCACGCTAAGGCTTTGCTGTACCCTGCAAATACTTACAATTGGATACGGTGAAATTTACAACAACGGTTAACATCGCTCTCTTTATATCACTGAGACAATACTTCAAAACCTTTTATAAAAAGGCGATTATACATACAGAAAAAAGAACACGTTGGCAAAACTTTATGCAAAACAACCCCAGAACTGAGTTTGGCGATGCGTCTGCATTGCAATTCAACCAGATACTTTGTGGTCTCAGCCCGCGGGGACCGGGGACCTGCACATCTGTCACCCTGACCACTGACCCCACTGCCTCCCACCCGCTCAACATAGGGAACCTTCCAGGACCCAGCCGAAGACTGGAACATGGAATGCCCCAGTTCTTGTTCCCTTGGAAAGGAAAAGAATAGACGGGGCGGCTCACTGGTGAGAAATGCCCATTTCTCTTAACTTTCTGCTAAGAGGTTGCATCTCCACTACAGCCCAAGATGGTCATCCTTCAGCCTGTGTGCGCAAGAACTCTGGCACATTACTTGATGCTCAAGTGGCTAGCAGAGTTCCAGAATCCTGAGCATACATAGGGAGCGGCCCTTAAGGCCAGAAAATGCCTCCTGTCTGGTGACAGATAACTAGATTTTCTTTTTTTGCTGGGTCATTTGCACAGGCTCAAGAGAGTGGATGGGAGGGTCAGGTGAGTGGCGGGGATGGGGGAAGCCTTAAATGTTCTACCCCCTGAAGAGCTAAGGCTTGCCAGAGACCGTGCGGTTTTGCTTCCTCTCAGTGGACTGCCTCTGCCCACTTTCTCCAGCCCAAGAGTGGCCAAGAAAAGACCAGACAAGAGGGATGTGGCCTGGTGAGCATGCTCACCTCCCTTTCTTCCACTTCCCGGAGGCATGGCGCAGCGAACCCTCGCTCTCGAAGCTGGAAGACCGAGCCTTCCACCAGCTTGACATTTAAGGCATTCCAACGAGTGCATGCATGCGTGTGTGGATGTGTGTGTGTGGGGGGGGAGGGGGCAGAACAGCAAACGTTCAGCTTCAGGGCCAAGGCCCTGCAACTTCCGGCCCCCTGCCAGAGGGGAAAGCCCGACTTCCCGAGGTGAAGAGGAGGAAACATGCAACCCTAGGGAAGGATTTCTAATGATAGCTTGTAGCCCTTCACTAAGATGCTGGGAGAAGCAAAATAGCCTTCAAAGAAAAGAATTCATTAGCAGTGCAGAACAAGCGCCCAGCCCCAGGGACCTGTACCGATCACATGCTATCATCAGCTTCCGTCTCACAAGCCCTTGGAGAGGATGGAATTAGGAGACTGTGTGCTTTTCTGGAAAAAAGAACAACTCCCCAAGCCCCCCATGCAGCTGGATGAGAGCTGGAGGAGGCAGCGGCGGAGACAGCGGGGTGAGGATTGTCAGGGGGCTTTGGAACATGGCTCACTGTGGGTCGGCCCTCGCTTCCAGGGAGGCCCTGTACTCAAGTGTATTGATCCAGAAACCGCGCTAGCTCTAGCAGCGCAGGCTCTGGGCCCCGAGTTAGAGGCTGAGCTGAGAAAAGGAAAGGACCCTCACATCAGCGGGAGTCAAGAGAGTTGGCTTGAGGCTCCCTGACCTTTGCAGGGACAGCTTGTGTCCTGGGCACATCCACCACCCAGTGCCTAGCCACACCCCCTGCCCCGCCCCACAAAGGGGGTGGGGTACTGACAGTATTTTGTCGAGGAATCGGAAGTCTTCACGAAGAGGAAATGACGAGTGATTTAAAAACTAACCCAAGCCCTCATTGTCAGCGTGGAGCTTGGAAGCTAAACAAAGATCACTGATGTGCAGGCTTGCCTGGGAGCAGGGTGGGCGCGCAGGGGGGGTGGGCAAAGTGGGAGGGGGATTCGGACTGCAAAAGGGAACTTGAGCTGAATCCTTCAACTGTGAAAGATTGGGCTTTTTTTTTTTTGCAAACTCTTTAGCTATTCTGCACGTCCCTACAGAAGGGGTCTAAAAGGTGCCTTCTGAATGCAACCAGCAAGAAATAGGTCACTCATTTCTTTTCTTCTCTGAGCAATGTATTCAAGCATTTCACATGGCAGGAGATACATTTAATGGTGGTTTCAAAAGGCTACCATATTATTTGCACGGAAACTTCTGGCTGAATCAAATGGACATTTTCCTTTTTAGTGTTCAAATGAAATATGCTGTGTGGGCAAAGTAATGTCTGTCTTTTTTAGAAAACCAGGACATTTCTTCTTTTTGACAAACACTTCAGCATTATTAAAAGCCGCCCTCCCCCTTTTTTTGGCCGAGGGAAGTGTGGGAAGCAGGGGGTGGGTGGAGAGAACCCTCAGGATATGGCTCTTCAATTGATCAGTGAAACGAGTTAATCATCTAACCAGGTCTGTACAAGGGAAAACAATGGTTTTGTGGATGGAATGGGAGCTGGAAAGCAGCTTTTAGTCATTTCCTCTGCTTGCTTAGTGGACCTTTGTAATCCTGCAGCCCATTAACTCTCTCAACAGATATTTAAGTATTTTCTATTAGGTCATAAAGACCCCGCTCGCGGGCGGACACGCGCTAGTGGAATGGAACGGTTGACCTGCTTGTGCAGCCGGCAAGACTGTGAGTGCAGCATTTTGCCAGCTGCTGGGGGCAAGAACAGCGCCTGCCCACACTCTGCGGACAACCCTAGGGGCAAGGTTGAGGGCCCTGTTGCTGCTGCTTCTGGGGCCAGACTCTCCCAAATAGTCTTGCTTTTCTCTTCTCCTCCATCCACTTTTCTGAACCGAATGGGTGCCTGAAGACAGGTATTGGCGGAGATTTGATCTCTAAGGGCCGAGAAGAGCATGGGGGTGCCTACCAGGGTAGCTGTCTTGTGCTTCACAGGAAAAGAGGTAGTGCGGGCACCGTCACAGAGGAAAGCCCGGCTTGTGGTCCGTACCATCATGGAATGACTTGTCTGGTCTTAGCCTCAGTTCGATTTCAAATGACCTAGACACAGCCCTCATGCCTCTTGGAGTTACTCTCTCCATCTGGGGGTCTCTCTAGTTTGGTGATTTGCTCACCTGCCTGGGTGGGGAGACGGGGGTGGGGGGCAACAGAAGCAGTCCACAGAACACCTTGTTAGTAAGCTGCAAAGCTCATCTGCTCACCAAGGATGACCTCAGAGAAACCAAATCAGCATCCGTTAGCCAAAGTAGGTGGGAGAGGGGATCCAAAAGAAAAGGAGGATCCAAATGTCTTCTACAGGCCTTTAAGAGGAGCTGGCTAGCTCTGGACATGCTGAGCACAGCCAGCCCAGGCACCAAGCCAAGAGACCCTCTAACCAGCACCTCTAACCAGATGACAAAAGAAGGAAACGCGATGCTGCTCTCTCAAGGATCACAGGTTAGCAGGACCACCTCACAAGTGACAAGCCAATAAGAACATTCCCGCTCACCTCTAATAAAGAGTTGGAAACCCCTCAGCTCAAATCTCCTATACCAGGAGAATGTGACCTTGCAGTAGGGCGATGAGATGGTTCATGTCTCTAAAGCAAAAAGGAAAGATGCGCTTTCCTGTGCCAAGGGAGATGACAACTAGAGAAAGGTGCTGCTACTGATTGCCTCTCGGCCCTTGGGGCCTAGGGCCACACTGAGCTCTGGGGTTTGACAGGATGTTCTGCCAACAGCTAGGCTAGTCATTCCTGGGGCCTTGGGATGGGTCAGTGAGCATCTAACGGATTAGAAAGTCTAACAGATTATCGGCTTGTGAACCTGAACAAATTCTCTAATGAAATGAATGACCCCAAGGCATTTAATTCTTGAACACATAAAAGGGAGTATATTAAAAAAAAATGGTCAAACTGTCCTGTTGATCATTTTAAAGGGATTTACAGGGCTGTTATGGATTACTCTTTTGGGATCATTCAGTTTATAGCAAACGCCTAAACTGCTTTCTTCATTGCACAGGATCTTCTCTTAAAATGGGTGCTTTAAAACAATTACATACAGATTAAAAATCCTCATTTCTTTGCTTAATTAAAACGTTAATACTCTCAGACGACACAGATCTGAAATGGTGAAACCAGCAATTCCCCCTCCCACCTTACAACAAATTAAATTGAGACAAAATTACAAACACATTTCACTACATGATTATTATTAATAAAAATCAGTTTCTTTTTTTTTGTTTTTATAAAGTTGCCCGAAATGCAAGGGATGTGCATAGGTTTACAACTTAGTCATATAGCATTTTATTCTCATTCCCCTGGGTGCGCCCCGTGAATGGAATGTACTTTGCTGTAGATTACAGATTGTTTTGTCCAACACAGACACACCGACAGCATAAACGCTCGCGACTGTCCACATGCATTAAGAGTCAAGACCCAACTTCAAATCTCTAAAAGGTTTACAGGGTGCTTCAAAGAGACAGTATCACATTATCTGGATGTTTACAGAAAGGACTTAAAAAAAATACTATCCTAAAAAAAAAAGAGAGAGAGAGAGAGAGAGAAAAAAGGCCTTTAAAAATTTATGACTGTTTGGTAATCACTAGACTGATTAATTCAAATAAATAAAGGAAAGAAAGGTATTCCAATCCATAAAATCAGACTCTAAAAAGAATGTAGTGTTCCACCCCCAGTCAAGGTCACAGAATCATTGTTTATTATTATTAAAATAGATTATAGAAAGCAGCATCTATTTTGTGCAGTTTTTAGGGGCCTTGGAAATAAAAAGCTATGATTTCCAAAAATATAACATTCCAAAGGATTGAATAATACATACATTTAAAGATACATTTTATTAAAGTTTAGGAGAACTGATTAAAAAAGATACTGTCTCTTTAAATTAGTGTGTAATTGTTTTTTTTTTTCTCCTCCTATCTATTCGGACATGACAATAATTATAAATGTAGGTCACACTACAACTAGGTAGTCTCTAGGGACCACGACCTGCTGACACAAGGCCGATAACAAAGAGGCTTTTCCATGTATGAGGTGACTCCCAGTTAGGCATCAGATAGCTGGGGAGAGGCCTAATAGACCCAGGAGACGGGGACCCACTGCGGGGCTGTGCACACGAGCTCAACGGCGTCCTCCAGATGCCTGATTGTCTCATCAATTTCATTGTTGATAATTGTGAGATCGAAGTAGTGTGCGTATGTTCTCTGTAAAATATCAGACTCCTTCTGCAGGCGCTGGAGCGATTCATCCTGAACGGAGAGAGGGGTTGGAGGGCAGGGCGGGCACGGGAGAGGGGAGAAGCAGAGACAAGAGAAAAGTCAGCTGGGTTCTTCCTGGGTGTGTGTTTCTGCTCGGTCCGCTGTCAGAAACAGTCAAAGGCCCAAGCCGGGATGTGCCACATGGGAGCGGGGGCTGGGGGGTGGGGTGAGAGAGAGGACACGGGGACCAAGTCTCATTTGTGACAGAGGAGACACGGGCCTGGGGCCGGGTCGGGCAACAGAACTCCTGCTGGCACTCACTCACCATGCGCTAGGGGGCGCAACACCAAACTGGCCCCAGGGGAGAAAACAAATACTTCTCAGCCACGCAGAGCGCCCCCGCCAGGCTCAACAGGGCCTAGCCCCTGGTCAGCTCGGGAGGGGGCCCAAAGGGCCCTTAGTCTAATGGGTCCCACCTGGCTGAGCCGCGGGCCCATTTGGCGGGAGGGCTGTGGTGGTGAGGTTCCAAGGGCCCTTCAGCCCCTGTGGCTCCTTCAACAGATCCCCCCTCCCCCCATTCCCTCACACAGCTGGGGCCCAGCTGCATTTGCACCAGGAAACCCCTGTCTCTCCTGACAAATTAAGTTGCATTATTTCCTTTTCTACTTAGACGGTCAGTGTGTTCCAGGAATTCAATTACATATAATGGCCCCTGCTCAATAGCAATGGATGCCAGAGGCAAAAGCTCTTTGGATGTTATGAATAATGGATGAAATAAAGACATTTCCAAGCTACAATGGCAACTGACATCTGATGAATGTCCTAAAATTGGTCTGCATTGGAAATGGCTGGACAAATGTCACTGTTTATATATAAGTCACTGCGGCTTTTTTTTTTTTTCTATCGGGAGTGGGGAGGAGGAATTGGCCCACACCCAGCGGTGCTCAGAGCTTAATGTCTGGCTCTGTACTCAGGGATCATTCCTGGTAATGTTGGGGGAGACCATGTGGGTGCCGGGGATGGAACCCAGGTCAACTGGGTGCAAGGCAAACACCTACCCACGGTATGATCACTCCGGTCTCTCATCCCATCTCAGATGGGAAAAAAAAGAGAAGGAAATGCAGCTCCTGAACTCTAAGGGTTGGCTGCAGCTAGGTGCTGACCCTTTGCTTCCACAGCACTCAACAGATTTTGAGAACTCTTGCCAGGGCGAGCCCTCGTCGGGGGTGGGGTGGGGGTTAGGGGTTCTCGGTTTGTTCCAAAGGTGTGACCGCAAGAAGGCAGTTATTTAGAGATAGGGACTTTTGAAGGCTCAGCAGAAAGTCACCTTCAAATCTAATCATGCTTAACTCTCAAGCAACAAGCTCCAATTCAAAACCCAGAAATGTTGTGAGTCAAATGACCACACCCTCAAATGCGGCAGACAAGCTACTGGCTTGAGTCTTAAAATGACAGAGGTACAATTAAATACCTGTTTATATGATTAGTATCTCTCTGCCCAGCTGGCGAGTAAATTTGTGTGCCCTGTCATTGCTGTGCCTGGCACTTGGCCTTGTGCCACATATACAGTAAGTGCTTAATAAATACTGTAGCAAGACCAAGCACTTGGCTAGAGCCATACTGGCAGGATTTCATGAATCTTAAGTCTATAAGCAAGAAGCAGCATTTCTACTAAGAACTGGGCCTCCCTATGACCCAGAGAGCTCTCTGGGAAAAAAAAGATGGGGTGCCTCTGGAGACTTGGAGGCTACAGTGCCAGTGCTGACTTACAGGGCCTTCTTTTCTGGGGCCCATCTATTAAATTTGTGAAAGGCCTTTCCTGATGAAAGGGGAGCCAAAGTGAAATAATAACTATTAACTGATTTTGTCATGGTCCAACAGCGGGGACTTCTTCCATCTTCCTCAGGGTCCTATTTGTCTGGTCCTCTTCTATAGAAATGTCCAAGCAAGACACTTTGAATCTTAGGCGCTAATCACTACAGCATTGCTAAGACTTCAGTTAATAATCACCTTCAAAGGTACCTATCAACACATTTTCTGCTCGCATTTAAGAAAGCATAGTCTTTTCACTGTGGCTTCACTTCACAACAAACAGAACACGAAAACCCCATTTTAGGAAACATGTATTTTCCCAAGATAGGAGTGTTTCCAACCAGTAGGATAAGGAATAATTCCTACCACGTTACTCTCTGGACCTGGGGAGAGCCTGCAGTACATGGTCCAGGGCTTCCAAAACCCATGAGCAGAGTTTCTGATTTGCTCAGAAAGCTGTGCTGATGAAAACATTTGGGCAAATGTATGGCTAAGAGCATTATATTTTTGTGTCATTTTCTTTGCGGGCAAGTAAAGCTCCCTCTTAAAGATCTTGGAAGATTCAAACAGCTTGTCTGTGTGCTTGATTTGCACGTGAGCAGGGTTGAACTCAGTGAAAACAAAATGCTTTTATTCTAACAGCAAAAGCAAGGATTTGTGGGAACAAAATGTCTACACTCTAAATCTATGAAAAGAAGCAAAACTCCATTTCACCACCTCCTAGCTGGTACTTACGGGCAATTTTCTGCACCAGTTTGGCCGCTATGGAAAATTAGTAAAAGGGCAGGAAAACAGGCAAAAACAAAACAAAACAAAACAAAAATGACAATTCAAAATACATGGCAACCAAAGGACAAAAGCAAGGCACAATGCGGGATCTCAAACATGTCTGTGGATTCAATCACAGGGTGAAGGACAATCCACAAAGGAATATACCGTTTGCATGCAAAAGGACAAAAATAATGGCTGAAAATAGGAGCAACACAGAAATCACAGTATTTACTCTTTCCCAAAAGTACCAAGTGACATTTGCAGGGCTTGGTGTTACTGTCCTATTTAAGCCTGGGAACAGACCTGAGGGCTATTGTACTTGCAGGAGGAACAGTTTTCAGGATAACCTGATGTCGTAGGAGGAAGAACTGACAGCTAATAAGCATCAGGCATTTACCAGAAACCTTTCTACCTTCATAGCTGCCTAGCCTCTGTGGGTTGGTGCCGTCAGTTTTGCGGCAGCTGTTTATCTGGATGGGTCTGATGGGGGACAGCACTCAGCTCTAGGTTTGGGAATCTCTGGGGACAGAAGAGAAATTCTCCTTCAGTTCTACTCCCGAGGAGGCTAGGGGAGCCTGAGTGACCGGGCCCTGGTGCAGGTCATGGTTTCCTTCCAGTTCTCTGCAGGCAAAGCATTTCTGGGTCTAGCTAGGCCCCAGGGATGCTGTGTCTTAGCAGAGGAGTGGGATGGAGAGTGGGACCACCAGGCCGGTCTCCGGCCCAAAGGGTGAGGATGTTTACTTTGAAAGCGGACTCATCAGTTCTCAGGGCACAGCCTGACTGTGCTCAGAAGGAAGCTTTGTGTTTGCCTAAGGAGAAACAAACCATGCTCGGCTGTTTAATGCCTAATGCCAAAAGAGAGGGCCTCGAACCCTGGAAATCTTGATGGTCAGCACCTAGAGCAAAGCCGAGCTTCCCTGAGAGGGACTTGCGTGCTGACCCACACGAATGGTTCCTTACAACAGGGCTGACTTTATTGGGGAAGGAAGCGACCGGGCGATACTCACCTCAGTTAATCCTGGAGTAATAGTTGGTGCGGCAATGAAAACAACAAAAGGAGCGAACTCTGCAGTCCTCAGGACCTTCAGTGCCTGTGTGAGAGACAAAGATGGAGACTTCAAGAAGAAACGAACTCATGAAGCGTTGAAATGAGTCTATGAACATCACGGAACGGAAAAAGGCCTTGGTTCACTTATGTTGGCGAGGTATTATGAAATGGACTGGCTTTCATAAAAGAACTTCTAGGACTTCTTTTCTTCCGAAGGACAGACAGTAGCCATCAGTCAATAAAAGTTGACAAACTGGACATTTCCCCCCACCCCTGGGGATCAATTTTTCCTCAGAAAAGTTAACACTGATTTGTCGGGGGGGGGGGGTGAATGTTCACTGAAAATGGGCTCTTGAGGGTAGCCAAATTTTAAGTGAGAGGAACTGCACTTTGGGGGGCCAGACTTAGCCGGCAAGCTGGTCATTGAGAGCCCACCTACCCATGTGTCCCTTTTCCAAACCCTGTTCGCTATAACTCTGAGGGTGGGTGTGACACCCTGGGGCCACTTGTGGGACTCACGTGGCAGGGAGAGTTGGTTCAGGGCTGGAGGCAGGAGTCACTAAGGGAGCTGTATGGCTGTGGGTAATTCTGAAGCCACCAGAAGATGCGGTGCTCGGGGGCAGGGACCACTGGGGTCCCTTTCCCTTCTCTCCCCCGGTGGCAGAACCTTCAAATGGGACAAGCCTCTGTCTCTCAGGACAGACTGAGAAACTGATGTGGCAATTGGTTCTGGTAAAGGGTAACTCTTTTAGCTCCTCCCCTACGAGGCCATGGTACTCCCCGGGGTGACAAACTGCATGGACCAAATCCCAACCTCTCCTGACGAGCGTCATAGGTGCCAGTCATGTAATGAACGTGTGGGCATTAGGGCTTGCTGTCTTTGAGACAAGAGTCAGCCACGGTTGCTGTCAGCCCCCTCGTTCATTTTCTAAAGGGCCTTTCCATTTGCTTGCTCTGCCCTATTCCTGTGCCTCGTCCCTCTGTGGTCCCTGTGAGAGAAAGGAAGCCATCAGACTGGTTGCCAGGCCTCCAGTCTGGCTTCTCTCATCCGCGCTGAGTCCTGCTTTCCCTCTGCTCTGCACCCTTCCATTGCTTCCACTTGACCCTTGGAACAGAACAGACACCCCTTAGCCTAAACGTCAGCCTCAGGAGCTGGCCCGTGCAGATCTCATCAATCCCCTTTGTCCCTGCTCCTCCAAGGACCCAATGAATGGCGCTCGGTCCCCTCATGGGCCAGGCCTTGTGCGCTGTCTGACTGCTCCCTCTGCCTGCACCTTCCATTCCCCCATTCCGTAATCAGCTTTCCGGACTCAGCACTAGTACTACAATCTCTGGAAGGTCCCTTGTTGGCTAAGTACACGGGGCGGGTCTCGCTGGAAATGCCGGCAGGTAAGGCTCTCTTAGGCCCAAGACAGCCCCCCTGGCTTCAACAGTCTTTCTGAGGAAATGAAAACAGCAAAGCAGGGCATGAAACTTGCCCACCATCTCTCTTACTTTCCTCTTTTCTTTTTGGTTGTTGGGCTGTACTTGGCGATATTCAAGGACATTCCTGGAAGTAAGTTCAGGACTTACTCCTGGAAGGTGTGCTCAAGGAATCACACCTAGTGGTGCTCAGGGGACCCTAGGGGGTGCCCCGAATTGAACCTGAGTCAGCTGTGTGCAAGGCAAGCATCGTCCTACCTGCTGTATTATCTCTTCAGCCTTTCTCTTGCTTTTCTTTTGTTTTTCTTTTTTTTTTTTGCTTTTTGGGTCACACCTGGCAATGCTCAGGGGTTACTCCTGGCTCTGCATTCAGGAGTTACTCTGGCGATGCTCAGGGAACCATATGGGATGCTGGGAATCGAACCCGAGTCCCCGCGTGCAAGGGCAAACACCCTACGTACTGCACTATCGCTCCAGTCCCCTCTCTTGCTTTTCAAGGCTGATTCAACTAGAAGGCACTATGCTTTCTTGGTGGAAGAAACTACCTGGGCCTCTGTGACGACTCAGGCAGGGGAGTTGCAAACTGGATGAAAGTTGTGACTTTCTTGTTTGCTTTCAAGGTTCGCTGCCTCTTGGGCTACGTTTCTGAATGTTCCTTCCAGTGTCTCCTTGTGAGGTAAGGGGGGCCTGCCTCTTGGCTTTGCTGGGAACACAGCCCTTTCCTTGTTAAGGTCACGGGCTCAGCTTTCCCCTGGTGAAAACGTGCTTTTAGTTCCTAAGGGATCATTTTGGAAAGAGGTTAATTGGCAATTTCTTTGCCAATCCTCTTGTGACTGAAGACTGAAGCAATGAAGAAACATCTTGGAAAAGTCCAGTTACAGCTCAATTGAGCTTAACAAGGATCTTTCCTTAGAAATGTCCTTTTTGTCAATATTATCTTGGACCTTTTTTTTTGGGTGTCCTTCCTGTGTTTGTCCATCAGGTAATGACAGGGTCAGCAGAAACATGTGGATTCCTCATCACCCCAACACCCACCCACAGCCAGATGCTGGGAAACTGACGGGGGTGGGGGAACCTTCAAATGCCCCATTTCTATCAGCACTCCCGTCCCTAAAGCTACTCCAGGTGCCAGATGGAAGGCCACACGGTGCTGAATGGAACCCAGAGATGAAGGCGAGAATGACACCCCAGGCATGAAATGGTCTTTTCTCCGCTCAGTGACCGAGGTCTGGTAAGCCACCAAAATTCTTGGACTATTTGAAGTTCTAGCCTGGCATTTCAATTGATAAGAGCTGAAAACACATTCCTTAGAAAATAAGTAGCTCTGCAGACAACGCTTTTCTGCACTGTACACATGTCCTTAGCCTTTACCCATAAAGACATGGAGGTCAATGTACGATGTACGTAATTGCAGGATACTGCAATAAAGATGGCTTGCCTCATACCGCCCAAGGCCTCTGGCGCCTTAGGTACGTGGCTGAGGACTTTCAACACTTAACTCAGGAAATCACTGGCTTTCTTCTATTAGGTCAGAATTGTGTGATCCAGAATATTCCCTTTTCTGTCCTGGTTGCCAGGAATTTCTGAGCCAAATTGAATGTTTATTCCAGTCACTATGGCAGCCTCTGCAGTTAACATATTTATTTCCTCCTCTTTTTCAGGGGCTCTGCTTCTCCATTTCTATCTGGCATGATTGCATTTTGAAAACTTATAAGATGTGCCAAATCCTAGCGAATATCTTATCTAGTCGCCCTCAGAGCTTCAGCAGAGGCACCAAACATTTCCTTAGTGTTTCTTAAAGGTCTCAGCCCCTATACTATGTTCTTCCAATGGTCTCAAGTGGGTGCCACTTTGGGATGTGGGGTCAGCTTCCCTGAGGTACAAGGCTATTTCAGGGACAGGACATGAAATTGTTTTATAGGAATTCCCCTCCATCAAGTTGTTAATTGGTGATTTTTGTTTGTTTGGGGGTCACCCCTGGTGATACTCAGGAGTTATTCCTGGCTCTGCACTTAGAGATCACTCTTGGTGGTGTTCAGGAGACCATATGGGATGCTGGTAATCAAACCTGGGTTAGCTGTGTGGGAGACAAGCACCCTTTCTGCTGTACTATCTCTCCAGCCTCCAGTGAACCTTCTTCCTTTCTCACTTAAGATGAGATACAAATTTGTGAAGATTTGTAGGCAAATATGAGAGAGAGGAGGAGATAACATCTCAAAAGAGCACTGAAAAATGGTTGGATTTAGGGGCAGAGACAGTCCAGGGTTTAAGGACTTTCTTGTGGCCAACCAAGTTAAATCTCTGGTACCATATGGACCCCTGAACACAGTAAGCCCTGAGCACTGCCTCGTGTGGCCAGATACCTTGGTCCAAACAGGCTGGATTCAAACAGTAACATTAACAAAACATTTGAAGTTAATATTTTATTTCTCTTTGTGGAGATAAATGGATTTTATGGCTCATCTCTCATCTCAAGGGATGTTACCATCCTCAAGGGATTAAAAACTTCTGGTTTTCGGACTAGAAAAGCACATAAGGGCAAGTATCTGAGTCCCTATGTAAAAAGCAAAGGGTTAAGGAAGATAATAGGGGACACAGAAGACAATCTTAGGAGCACAACTGTTTTTACAAAATGGGTCCTTGGTTCAGAGCCCAACTCCTGCTTCAGAACACCGAATCCTAATTAGACTTCAGTTACATCTCCTTCTGTGGGCAAAAGCAAACCCCTTTGGTTTCAGCCATCACTCAGTTCTTTTTTCTTTTTGGGTCACACCTGGCGAGGCACAGGGGTTCTTCCTGGCTCTGCACTCAGGAATTACTCCGGTGCTCAGGGGGCCATATGGGATGCTGGGAATTGAAACCGGGTTGGCCGCGTGCAAGGCAAACGCCCTACCCGCTGTGCTATCGCTCCAGCCCCTCAGTTCTGAACATAGCAAATGGAGAAAGCAGCATAAAATTAACATTTAAAACCACCACACTAAATTTTGATTATACACTAGAGCTACTGCGAGTTCAACTCTAGGGGCAGATTATTATTATTATTATTATTATTATTATTATTATTATTATTATTATTGTTTTTGCTGTTGTTGTTGTTAAAGCCCTAGCTTCATTTTGATGATGAAGAAATTCTATCACTTTTGTTAGGTTTGGCTGCCTCAGAGTTTTTCTGGAATATGAAGACAACTCTAAAGACTGGGACCATATTACTAGACAGAAGATGAACCAGTGTCAGGACTCCCAGGGTCATCTCTTTTAGGATGGTGCAATGAAAGGAGGCTGGGATTTACTGTGAAAAAACAAAACCCAGAACAAAACAAAAAGATTCAAATCAACATGGTTTGTACTTGGACTTCACTTTCCATTGGCTGTAAAAGCCTTGGTCAAATCACAATTACATCAAGTCCTGTTTCTTCACTTGCAAAAGTTGATCCTGCTATTTCTAAGTTCAGGGTTAGAAGTACTAATGGGGTAAGGATTAGATATGGAGTGCTATTGCTTGGTAAAATACAGAGTATTATATGAATAGAATCTCTTAGGACTTTGGAAGAGTCCTAAGAGATTCTGATTCTTTTGGATCCTTTTCTTCTGCGTGAATATCCTGACCATGGTTCTCTAGATTTAAACTTCCACCACAAAGTCTTATTATAGAATATTATGAGATAGGCTTTAACTGTTGATAGTCAATTAGAATGGCAAAAATATCACACGTGAACTGGATGAGCTGTGGCAATAGTCATTTTTCAGCTTACATGTAGTAGAGATGGTTAGGAACAGTGTAGAAGTAATAATATTTCAAAAAAAATCACAGATCAATGTTCCTGTCACAGATTGGCGGGGGTGGGGGGCGGGTGTCTGTTTGGATGTACACTGATAAATAAATGTGAACACTTACTGGCTCACCTGCTTACTTTGTATTATCTCCTGACCCAATACTTAACATGTAGTGAGAAGGAGCTCAACGCAAGTTGGATGAATCAAACGGTCCGTGAGATAGAGCAGAAGTCTAACTGGCTTGGTGGGAAAAGGAGGGGAAAAAAGGCAGAAAGTTGTTGGGGCCCTGGACCTCCTGACAGCAGGACGCAGGCCTGGCCCGAGCCTGAGAGAATGAGCCAAAGGCGGAGAAGACGGAGGCCAACGCCTCGTGAGTGCAGCTCCCGTAGGGACACTCAGGGCCCTCCTGGTGGGACAGTCTGTCCATGTGACAGCAGGTCTGGGCGCCTGCGGCCCAGCAGCAGAGCCTGGGATCCTCGTGGTCCAGCAGGCTCGGGAGAGGAGCTGGGCCCGGCTCACCTTGACCTCAGACCACAGGTCTGAAGAAGTTCAAGCTCAGGGAGCAGGACCCAGGTGGCCTGCCCTCAGGGCTGGGATGGTCCTGAGCGATCCCAGTGCTGAGAGGTGGGGGACACAGGAAGCAGGAGAGAAGAATGCAGTGAGCTCATCCAGCGGGGAGGGGAGCAGGGAGGGGGGGGGCGTTTCCAGCCTGGAGTGGGAGGCGCTCTGGTGCCCAGCGCCACAGGTCAAAAGGGACTACTGTGGAGGCCCTGAGGGGGCTGAGGGGCTCCCGCTCAGCTCAGCGGTGCAGAGCAATGCATGACGGGGCGAGGCCGAGGCCACAGCGAGAGCTGGGTGCTAGGAGGGGAGGCGGCGGCAGCAGCAGCAGCGATGGTGGCGGGCGGTGGCAGTGGTGGCGGCGGCAGCAGGGAAGGCAGAAAGCCCTCCCGAGTGGCCCGAGGGAATGCGGGGGTGGGGGGGTTCTGAGGAGCCCTGCAGCCAGCATACTGCTAGAGACATTACTACCAGCAGAAAACGACGTTCAGGTGAAGACCAGTGTGGAACCCAAGGAGAGGATGTCGAAGACCAGGACCAGGATTGAGACTTTGCCTCTAGCCACCCCTGGCCAGAAGATTTTTCCAATCCCTAGTGAGGAGGGATTCGTAGTTAAACAAAAAGCAATCCGTGTTACATATCACATAGTTAGTTCTCTATAGGGCCAACACCAGGCTAAGTCACAACAGGGCCTTCTCCCTGCGGCCGCTCTCCTCCCCAAGCCCCCTCACCAGATCCTTGTGGCCGGGGGCGGGGAGGGGGGGAAGCAGGGGGCGGGGGAGGAGGTGACCCAAGTGCTAAGTCTAACGACCCCATCAACCCCATCAGGCGCTGAGAGACACATGGGTGAACTCACTGGCTTCACCATCAGCATCTTGTCACTAAGCTTGTCAGGTGTTGGGTTCCAGAGGCTCTGGTGACACAGGCCCTGTTCTCCCTTTTGGCGTAGCTAGGGGACAAGTCTCACCGAGTGGCCCCTAAACAGGGCCCTCTCCTGCCTGCGATGGCCTGGGAAGCCTCCTGACAACATGGAACTTGCCTGAGAGGCTCTGGCTGAGCCTTTCAGCAGGGGAGCCCTGAGTCTGCTTATCTGCGGCCAGGGCACCCCGAAACTAGTGCTCAGAGAGCTGCAAATCCCAACTCCTTCCCCTGGGCTGGCAGGCTCAAGGCCTGCTTGGCTTATCCTCAGGGATGCAACAGGAGCTGCTCAGCATTTCAGGGGGGTAAGGCCCCTGGTTCTCTCATTTTCCAGTGGAATCACTGCTATTGCTGCTAGCATAGGATTGACTTATCCTTAAATACATCAGCTAGTCGCCTCCGCAGGGGGCTTGGAGGCCTCCCCACATGCTCCAAAGCCCACCTAGTTTTGGCTCCTTCTCGGGCAGTGGTCTCGGGGAGGGGTAGTAAAGGCCGGGGCCCACCCTGGTGTGCGCCCGCTTCGCCCTCTGACAGCCGGGACCCTGGTCATGCTTGCGCCCACCAACCTATTGCTGTTTCCCACCCCCGCCCCTGTGTCACACCCAGAATCAGCACTGCTCATTGGTGATTAACTTAAGCTGCTGGCAGACTCTCTGAGGGTCCAGTGTGAGCATCCTGCGGTCAGGTCCTGGCAGGATTTCTGGAAGGTGCAGACCCCTGGGGGTCCGGGGCTGTGCTTTCGGAGAGAAAGAAAGCTCCGAAGAGAATGACCTCTGCGGAACTCCACCACGGGTGCACTGCCCTGGGCAGGCCCATTTGTCACAAGGCAGCCTGAACGGTTAGCTAGCCTGTTAGCTCAGGACGCCTTCACGACTGCTACTTTCCTGTCGTTGATGACATTATCACAGTGACACCTCCCCCATGACCTTCTGGAGGCCATCTTAGAGTTTGGAATCTGGGCTGGGCATGCAGGCAGGAGGGCAGGGCCTGGGGAGGGGTGGGGGGCTGCGGGTTACCTGAGGCTCCACATCCAGAATCGCGATGAGCCCCTGCTCGTGGATCTTCCGGATGGTCTCCAGTTTCGTCCCGTACATCGCGTCCTCATGGCTGCCGTACTCCAAGTACTCGTTATTAGAGATGTCCTGCATCATTTGGTCATGGGATACAAAGTAATAATTCTTTCCGTTTTCTTCATCTTTCTTTGGAGGTCTGGTTGTATCTATCGGGTCACAGAGCAAGAGACCTTTAAAAGACTGAACTTCGGACCTTAGATTCTCAACGGATTTACCCGCGCCTAAGCTGCTCTTAAAAGCTGTGGATTTCTGCTTGTTTGTTTGTTTGCAGGTCATGCCCGGTGGTGCTCAGAGGCTATTCCTGGCAGAGGAGGAGTCAATTCTGGTGGTGCTGATGGATCATAAGGGAACCTGGGATTTGCACAGGCAATGCATGCACTCTGGCCATTGAGTCATCTCCCCAGCTCCCAAAGCTATGTCTTCTTTAGTATGTAGCTTGTACCCTGCTCCTACTGCCCAAGTAACTTGGTACAACTAAGTTCTAGAAATCATATTTATCAGAACACTATAGCCAGTTAGTTGTCTGATTTAGTGACTCTTACTGTTTACATGAAACAGATTTCATCAATTCATGGATAAGACAATGAATGACTTATTTACATAACTTACTGCTTATCTTACTGCAACTAGGGATTTATTTTGGAAGTGGGGATTGGGCCACACCTGACTTGCTAAGGGTGTACATATGTACATAGTAGTGTATCGGCCAATAGTATTAGTTCTGTGCATTACTAACAGGTTTAGCAGTCTGCAGAACATATGAAGAAAATGTTTTTCTAGACAAGCAAAGCATAATGGTTTAAATTGCTTATGGTTCAGTGCTCAGGTATCACTCCTGGTGGTGCTTAGGGGACCATATATAGTGCCAGGGATTAAACTAGGGTCAGTCAGCTGCATGCAAGGCAAGCGCCTTAATCTCCTACTATCTCTCTGGTCCAAATACAGTTGGATTTTATGAAGGAAGAAGAGAGTCCCTTATGCCTATTTTCATTTCAATAAATTCATATTAAATAAAACTAAAATTTCACAGTGGAATACTATGCAGCTGTAAGGAATGATGAAATCACACAATTTGCTGCAACCTGGTTTTAACTGGAAGATACCATGTTGAGTGAGATAGGCCAGAAGAAAGATATTTATATGTGGTATATTCAATACTGGAGGAGGTATTGCAGCAAATGAGGTGTGCCTACATCACTCTTGACCCAAAGTTTAGAGAGGTGAAGGACAGAGAAGGAAAGAAATCAAAGGGGATGGAAGAAGAAGAGAAAGGGAAGGAATTTCCAAATAGAAATCAGGGCTTCTGTTACACTGGTGAGTGGGAGAATATATGGCATAGCTATATATCCAAAGCACAGACTCAATAACACTGAAAACATGAGATCTAAGCTGTAAACACTGGAACTTTGCAATGTGCCTATCAAGGTGACAGGTGGTGGGTGGGGGGTAGAGATGGAATCTGGGAACACTGGTGGAATGAAGCTGACACTGGTGGTGGGATTGGTGTTGAAATATTATATGCCTAAAACTCAACTAACAATACACTGTAGCACTGTTGCCCTGTTGTTCATCGATTTGCTTGTGTGGGCACCAGTAATGTGTCCATTGTGAGACTTGTTGTTACTGTTTTTGGCATATCGAATACACCACGAATAGCTTGCCAGGCTCTGCCGTGCAGGCAGGATACTCTCGGTAGCTTGCCGGGCTCTCCGAGAGGGACAGAGAAATCGAACCCGGGTCGGCTGCGTGCAAGGCAAATGCCCTACCCGCTGTGCTCTCGCTCCAGTCCTTAGTCTCAATTGACAATAACTTTGTAAATCACAGTTCTTTAATTAAATAAAGAGTTATGATAAAAAGAGAAAGAAAAAAAACTGAAGATTTTGTTTTCTTTGTCTCGCTAGTCACACTTCAAACTTCAAGGGTTCAATAGCCACATATGGCTAACAGCTACTCTAATGGGCAGTGTAGGTCTTGAACATAGTCAGTAGGAAAGGTTCTGTTGGTTAGTGCTGGTGTATAGCATCTTGCAAAAGAAAGATGGGATAAGCAAAGGGCACAGCACGTGGGCAAATTCAAAGATCTTAAACATGCTCATGATAGTTAGGGCAGGAGATGGCAAACTATGGCCAATGTGTCAAATATGGCCTACTGCTCATTTTTGGCCAGAAAAGTTTTATTAGAACACAACTCTACTCATTTGTTTATATATTGTCTATATCTGCTTTCACACTATAATGGCAGAGCTGAATAGTTGTGACAGAGACCATCTGGCCAAACCTCCAAGTATTTGCTATCAGTCCCTGTACATAATAGCATATTGGCCAATAGTCTTAGTTCTGCACATTACTAACAGGACTAGCATTCTGCAGAACATGCTGCAGAAAATGTTTTTCTAGACAAGCTAAGCATGTACTGTAGCACTGTCATCCCGTTGTTCATCGATTTGCTCGAGTGGGCACCAGTAACGTGTCCATGGTGAGACTTGTTACTGTTTTTGGCATATTGAATATGCCACAGGTAGCATGATGGGCTCTGCCGTGTGTGCGGGATACTCTCTGTAGTTTGCCAGGTTCTCTGGAGAGAGGGACGGAGGAATCAAACCCCAGTCAGCCACATGCAAGGCAAACGCCCTACCCACTGTGCTATCACTCCAGTCCAGACAAACTAAGCATAATAGTTTAAATTGCCTCATTCCTATTTCCCTTTCTCCTTTTCTCTCTCTCTCCCTTCCCTCTCTTTCTGTTCAGTTTTATTCTTCCTTCTGTTCAATTTCCTTCTTCCCATCTTGCTTCTTCCTTACTTGAGGAAGGAGAGTTTTGTACTTCTACTTTTCAGTGTGTATGAGGCCAACGAGAATTCATTCCCATTCCCATCTAGACTCTTGGGACTGACATCAAAAATCTGGATAGCGTGTGGAGAGATGACTCAATGGGCAGGAGCACAGGCTTGCCACGCAGGCAGCATGGACTTAATCCCTAGTACCATAAAGTGCTGCAAACACTGAATCAGGAGTAGTTTCCTAGCACTGCCAAATGTACCCCCCCACAAAGTCCCCAAATAAACAGACAAAAAGGGAATATTTTAAAGCACAACCCTTGCCCTGCACATATGAAAAGCTAAAGAAATGGCATAGTATGTTGACACTGTAGTATTTTTCAACACCTTGGTAGTTAAACATACATGACAAGAATCCAGGACCAAATATTTCAGAGTAAACATAACACAGGTCAGCAATGGTATGGTTTTACAACAGGCTAGATAGCCTGGCAGTGCTCCTGATTTGGAATCAGGAAGAATTGAGATATTTTGGGATGTGGAGAGAGCTCAAAAGGCTGGACATGTAGGAGGTCTAGGTTTGATCTCCAGCACTACATGGTCCCCACGCAGTGCAAGGAAGAAATGCCAAGCACAGAGCTGGGTGTGTCACCCAAACAAGAACAGCGACAACAAAAGAGAGCAAATATTCCCAAGTCTTTTACTAGAAAACTACAGTGGTGTCTACCTGAAATGACATGTAAAAATTTTCTTTTTTGTGAGTAAATCAGACAGAGTTCGGGGTGAGGGTGATATTAGGAAGCCTTTGGACTCTCCAAGTGTGACAACAATGGTTAGGAAGGCATGAAAAAGCCTGGCAGGAGACAGGAGATCTTTATATTTTCTTCGGTTGTTCAAAAACTCATTGTTCTTCAGCTCTTTGCATCTGAAACAAAATCCTAGTCCTTGAAAGCTTTTGGAATTCAAGTGTGTAAACTTTGGAATAAAATCACCGTAATCAAAAAGACAGTGGGAATATGGCCAACATCGATCTAACACCTGTAATGTCTTCAATGATCTCAAACTCTCTCTACAAATTTGGGATTATATCATTTTAAGGCAGAGGAGATGAAGAGGGCAAGAGGTGAAGAATGGGAGAAAATAAGTGGAATAAAAAATTACTACAGGGTTAAGGAGCTAATTAAGTGGATAGGGTGCTTGTCTTGCATGTGACCAACCCGTATTCGATTCCTGGCACCCCATAAAGTCTCTAGAGCACTTCCAGGAATGATCCCTGAGTACAGAACCAGTAGTAAGTCCTGTGTATTGCTAAGAGTGGCCCAAAAGACAAAACAAAACATCTACAGATAAAATACCTCATTTACAAATAAACCATGGATAACACATTGAGATTTAAGCCTGACAAAAGTCAGCAATTTAGGTACTGGCTAAGACAATATTTTCCTAGTAAAGAAAGCAATATAATTATTGAAACTGATTTTTAGGAGGAATAATTCATCTGGGTAATATGACATGCTGTCGAAATAATTAGTTACAGAGTGGATGCCTCCAATTTCATTTTGTTTTTAAAAAAGCTCTTAGTTATATAATCAGAAACCTGTGCAAATTGACAGTAATAAGAAAAATAAGAATGAGAAAGAAGCCAAATGCTTACGTGGAATGGGGTATGCGAACCGATCCGGGTGCTTGGTGATTAGGGTGTTTTTTATGTGTCTTCTCCCAACACCATGCGCACCTGTGTCATTTGTTAAAGAGGTAAATGGAGAATTGTTAATACAAGTCATGAAATAGTCTGAAAATGTGACTAAGTAAGCCATTTATATAATCCAACTTACCTAACAAGACCAGTGTTTTCCTTTTGAATGCTGGCAGTTTTACGACTTCTTCATAGGTAACAAGATCTAATTGATCAAACACTAAAATGCAAACATTTACAAGAAGGGTAAACTTATGGCAGGAATATGTTATCACGACAAAGTAGCTTACTGGCAGAACTACTGTGATGTAAAGTCAAAGCTATGTAAAGATAAACTATGTCTGAAAAATGAGAAATTAAACTTATGATCTATAATGTTCCTGTCCTTTAAGTCCATATAGCCTTTTACAGAGAGAGAGTAAACTAAGTCAGACAACTTTTTGGGAGAAATATCTCCTCTCTAGGCCCATGAAAATGCACTTTCGAACCAGGGGCCTCCAGAGATATGTTGGGCACATGCATTGAAGTGCAAATCTTCACATGCAGTAGCCAACAAATCACCAGAATTCTTTGGAAACCACATGCTGGTCATTTTGTGGCAATGATCAGAAATCAGCAATGCTAAAAAAGAAAAAGGCTACAGAGAGTGATCAATATGAATAAAGCATAGATGCAACTAAAGGTCATCAAGAAAGAAGCCAGCTAGGTTATTTCTAGAGGTGGATGAGGAGGTGTAAAGGCAGCTGGTCTTTCCCTTCTGGGTTGCTCAAGGTAGCATGCTAGTCTTTCAAGCTCAAGGTTTGCCACTATGCTTTCCAAAGCTTTTGAAACAGACATGTCACTGGTTTTGTGGTGACCCAGTTACGATTCTACAGGAGATGAGCAGGGGAACATGCTTTCCTGGGCTCCAAACTTTGTTCACCCGTGTGCAAAAATCAGGAGGGACACAATGGAAAGAAGCATGGAGCAGAGCCTGAGCTTTGCCTCCTTTGCAAAAGGGGAGTTCTCTGACTTTATAGACTGAGAAGAGTTTGAAAAGAGTGATTTGGAAACCTGCCTCTTAAGAAAACTATGACAAAACTTTTTTTTTTTCCTGAGGGGATGATCACTTCTGTTGAAGTGCGAGGTGGTTCAATTCTCACACACATTTGAAAAATCTCACAAGAAAGAGAACATCCTGCAGCTATGTTTGCTGTGATATTTTTTTTTGGTGATCTGTCACCTAAATCTCTGGCACATAATGAAATTTCTTGAAATAAACAGCACAAACTGGATTCCAAGGATATAATAAGGGAATCCGGGAGGCTTCAGTTAAGCATTAGGAGAAGTTTTGACTCCCTGAGATAAAATGGCCAAATGCTTTAGCAACATTTCCCAAAGTGGGAGACGGGGCTACTAGATTGATCCAGGAGGTCAGTTATGCTTTAATTAAATTAATTAAATTTTATTATATGATCATAAAATTGTTATCATAACCATAATGGTATAAATATATATTATATGATAGACTTTCAGATACACAAATTTTATGCAAAAAGGATTGTTATGATAACAATTTATCTGGTGATATATACCATTATTTATAATTATATAAATATATCAAATATATAATGATATTTTCATTATAAACATATTATATCCCAATTTGTACCAGTTGTTTCAGGTGCAGCTAAGAGACTAATGGGGCTCTTTGTTGGCTTAAAAAGGATCAATTTCCAGGGTGGGGCTGCTGACTGATTTTTTTTTTCCTGAAAAGGGAGAGGCAGGCCAAATGAGTTTGGGAAGCTCTGGTCTAGAGTACCAGCTCAGTCCTTAACATTTGTGATCTTCCCTGTAGCAAAGAAGCATAAAATGTGAAATAGGATACTCTGGAAATGCAAAAGATCAGAAACAAACAAAAGCATCATTCCTCAAATATTAAAAAAAACATATATAATATGTTAAAATAGGGTTAGTGCATGCTAATGGCTACTTGTGCTTTTGTTTTCTTGTGCTAGCATGATTCCATAGAGGTTGACTAAAAGTCTTTAAAGCATAGTTTCTAGCAACAGCTAAAACCCAAGAAATGCTTTCTGTGATTTGAATTGCAGACTCACAAAATCTAATAAACACGAGGCTCTCTGTGTGACAGAACAGTCAGACATGCTGTGCTGCTAATGGGGTAATAAGAGTTGCAAAACGAAAAGCACAAGTGCTACAGCATTTTTAAATACCACTTGCCCTATGAGTGCTGTTTCCATCAAGACAAAGTCTGCCTATGAAAGAGGTGTATCAACCAGCTAATGTACTTTATTATCTAAAAATTACCAAATATCTCACAAAAGAGCAAGATAGTGATAGCTCAGAAATCATCTATCTTGCTATGTATATATGCGGAAAAAGTTCTTGCTTTCTGAAAGGTGTAGGTAACTCCTCTATGGGGCCCTACTGTCCATCTGACTGAATGGAGATTTGTCATTAAAAAAAACACATCAAGAATGAGTTAGAGAGCAACAATGAATAGCACAAACAAATGAACAGTTGAGTACACAGCTATGTCTTCACTATGAGTGAGCAGCATGGGAAAGTTATTCTGGTCTAAATGAAATTATCAAGTGGTCACAGAATTGAGAGACAATAACAAAGAATATTGGAAAAGAAGACAAGGGATATAAGGAGGACACTTAAAAGCTGAACTTTAAAAGGTTTTAGGTTGTTTGCTGATTACAAAACTCAAATAAAAGGAAACCATCAAAAACAAAGAGGCATAATCACTCAACAGGTTACTTACATGCACAGAGGCCATTGGGAGGAAGACAGCATGAAAAATGTACAGGGGTCATTGAAATATGGCTTTTAATATATTAGTAAAATAAAAAGTATAATATGCACAAAAGAAATTTTATCATGCAATATTCTCAACACAAGGCAAATAAATCACATTAAGAAACAAATTCATTTTAATAGAAATTCAACAATAACCTTATATAAAAGCCAGTGTATTTTATACACAAGCATCTACATTGAAATTTGGTCTGGGATTAGTTACAAGAACTTTGCTTTATGGAGTGTAGGTGGAGGAGTTTTTCGCTTTTCATGTAGTACCTCTTGGTACTATTTGAAATTCCTAATCCTGTGTGCCTCTTACTATTATCATTATTATTTGTATTGCCAACAAGACAGTGAAAGCATGGGGGACCTTTTGTTGTCTTTAGAGATCACCGTGTTCAAGGAAAAAGTTGTAGATTTTTAAAGTCAAAAGTGCTAATTTGTGGTACCAAGCAAAACTGAAACACATTTATGACTGGCATTGCAGAAATCCTCTCTGATGCTATGTATATATGCAAAAAGGGGCTCTTGGAGTACCTAAACACTACTGCTGAAGACTCTAATATTTAAAAATGAATTAATGAAGACTATTTGCTTCTTTTATTATGGATATATTATTGGCTGGCAATAATTATGGAATTTCAGGGGTATGGGAGTACACCTCTATGTATGTTTAAGACTCCTACACACAAAACCAAAATTTCAGTGGCATCCACCCCACCTCCCTTTCATCCATTCCTTTCACCCTTGTTTTCCTCTGTAACCACGGAGTTTTCACAAACTCTGGGAGTTAGTCTTCTGGGTTTCCAGTTCAATTACTTTAGATATTCATGTTCCACATGAGCAAAAACATCCAGTAATTGGAGACCTTTTTTAAAAAAATGTTTACCTAAGAAACCCGATCTTAAACTGACTTTGGAGGAGCTAGGCTGAGGACATCTCAGTGTCTCAGAAAGATAGTTCTCCTAGCAGTATAACAATGTTTTTTTTCCATGAAACTCATGCATCTGAAAGTCTTTCACACACTGCTGAAAATGTATTTGCTATAAACACAATGCACACCATAATCAAATCAATTCCCAAGGCGTCAGAAATACTGTCTGGCACAGCTTGTTCATATTAGTATGATTTCCTAGTCAACAATTCAATACTTTTAATGTTTGGGTAATTACTTTTCAGTTGAACCTTTCCCATAAATAAGCCTTTAGTATTGACTCTTTAGTATTGATTCTTTGTATCAGTAACAAGTATCTTCAAATAGACTGTCTAACCTCCAATTACAAAGACTGCTATGCAGTCACCAGGCAGCTGATGAGTTTAAAAGTGGACCACGTAGAAAATGGAGTGGTAAAGAGGCAGGGTCCTTAGGGCCATCAACAGTCAAGAGTGGCACAGGAGAAAGTGAGTGTCATGTTACCAAGGCTCTGCTCTCTCAGAAAATCCAGAAGCCGGCTGGCTTTTCTGTGAATTGATGCAATTTTCAAATGAAAAGAACCCATTTAAATGATTTTAAGCACCATGTGTGTGATGAACAGCAAACGTTTTAGGGGTCACACTTGCTAATGATGAGATGGCCACAAGAGTATGTGAGAAGTGGGCTGCATGGTTTGAACAGAATTCTGCGTGAACTAGATATGGGGCCATTCCTGGTGACAGAAATGAAAACAGTCTGAGTATTTTCATTCTTAACAGTTGTAAAGAGCAACAAAATGCTCCTCCTTCACTCTGGCTACAGACAACTCCAGAATTTGATGATAAGGTTTGGATCTTTTCATCAGCATATACTGAATTCTACAATGTCCTAGAGACAAACCATGGGGGGGGGGCTGTACTTAATTTCTCTATAGGGAAAGTCCCCCTCTCCAATTAGGTCTTATAATTGGCATCTGTAATAGCCAGAAAAAATCCTTCAGAAATAGTTTGACTTAGGGTCTAAGAATCCACTTCACTAGTCCTTGGTATTAAAGGATATGGCATTTCAAAGATCTTAAAGCATCTCCCTACTGACAGAGGTCAACAGTATTTCTCTTTTACAAAAAGTTCCTTTGGTGGATAGACTGGGGACACACACCTGGCAGTGTTCAGGGCTTACTCCTGCCTCTGTGTTAAGGGGGGTTACCCCTGGTAGTGCTCAGGAGACTCTATATGGTGCCGCGATTGAACTGGGTCAGCTGCTTACAAGGCAAATGCCTTACCTCCTGTATTGGCTCACTGGCCCTGAGAAATTCTTTATATAGACAATACAGCCTATTTGCAGGAACTTCCATCATAGCTTAAGGCAGAATAGCTGAGGAAATACTTCACTTCCCTCCCAGAACATCTCATCTCTTTAAAACTGAAGGTACTAAGCAAATGGTTCTTCTGAACTTTCTAATGAACAAAATGGAAGAGCTGAAGAATCTTGCAGAGATGACAGGAAGTCCCTGTGAGATGGCATATTTCAGGAAGTTCAGAAAAAACTGGAACTCTTCTCTTGATCAGAAAAATTAAAGAGAGCTCCCCAAAGTGCAGATTTATGGGTCAGGGTGGAGGAGAGGGGAAGGAACCATAACAATGACATTCTGAATAAATCATCACAAATTGGCCTAAACACAAGTTCTACAGAGAGACCTGAGTGACACTGCCTGGACCTAATAAGCAGCGCAGACTCTACTGAAAGAACAGAGGGCCAAGGCGCAGTGACAAATACTGACAGAGAGGAACCAAAAGGAGAAAACAGGCTCTGAAACCCCTGAAGACCGTGGCACACCTTCCCTGTTTCTTGGTTTTAAGCTCACATGAATCAACAGGCATGGGTTTTGGTCAAAAGGTGCAATGTCAAAAGACAAAGCAGGGGCCGGACGATAGTACAGCAGGTAGGGCGTTTGCCTTGTACACAGCCAGCCTGGGTTCGATCCCCGGCATCCGATATGGTCCCTCAAGCACTGCCAGGAGTAATTCCTGAGTGTAGAGCCAGGAGTAACCTCTGAGCATCACTGGGTGTGACCCAAAAAGAAAAAAAAAGACACAACAGGAAAAGTAAGCCTGTTCCTTCTTTCTGAGACTTTTGCCTTCTCCATCAAGGGTGAGAGGAGAACCTTCAAATGCGGTGGGCCTTGTTTACTAGAGCTCAAGCCTGTGACAATGGTGCAGTGAAAGAATATTTGGTTTCATCAAATAATGCCCACTTGTCTGGCCCAACGAGAAAGCTAGGAGCCACTGAATGATAGCATTAGAAAAGATCTTTGATAGACGAATTCAATTGATTCATGTTGAAGCTTTCAGGAGCCAAGTGATTGGCCCAAGTGACATGGTTACTCCGGTGTACACCATAAGCTTAAAGGTGAACTTGCAGAACCACTAAACACTACCTACGAAGTATTAGAAAAAACCAGGAACAAGATAGGGGATGCCTGATGTGGTCAACAACAACAAAAAGGGCCCCAGACAACAATGAAAGACACTGATTTTCAGATTGGAGTCTGATTCTCTGGAAAACTTCTTAAACTTTGTTTGCTTTTTGGGCCACATCTGGAGCTAGTCAAGGCTTACTCCTGGCTCTGTACTCAGGAATTACTCCTAGCTATGTTCAGTGGACTTGCTGTTTTATGGCTCTCCTCACTGGCAAGCTTCTTGGGTGAATGATTCACCTGACCTTTTTTGTCAGTATTTTTTTTGTCCCCCACCCCCCTCAAATGACTTCTCATTTTCCTTAAAGATGAATTAAAGAATATTAATAGATTGAATATTCATTTATATCCACAAGCCCTCCATTAGTGTCAATGAGGCAATGTATAGCCTTAACCAGTCACTTATTTGCTTTAAGTTTAAATTGACTTTAATATAAGCTTTATGTATCATTTAAAATATAACAAAAACAAAATCTTTAAGTTTTTCTACCTATTGATCTAATGTCAGCATGTTTTGTAAACCTTTTAGAAACATGGAAATACAGGTGTTTATGGAGACTTGCAGCTGCTGATATTTTGTATAAAACAATATTCTTCTGATACTAAATTCTTTAAATAATGTTACTTGAGTATTTATAATGAATAGCTGACAAATTATGTTTAATCTACCTTAAATACTTCTTCCTGTTATAAAACAAAAAAAGCCATTTACCAGTGTTCTGTCATGGTACATAATCTAAAATGCTACGTTCTATTGGAAATAAAAATATGGTACATTTTTATTAAAAATCACTAACCTTAAGGGAAAGACTTGTTCAACTGATCCATGTAAAAGTAAATCTGATGATAAAGTTCAGTGCCTAAATAATTTTTCTGAATGAATGTTAACAATATATGTTATATTGAAGAAAAATGCACCTCATGTGTGTCAGAAGCAGTATGTAGTCAACTTGGGTATGCATGATTACATTCAGTTCATTTTTCCCTGCATGCTTGAATTTGAAAATTACTTCTGAAACCTTGGAAAATAACCCCAATGTTGGGTTTCAATTGCTCAGAAAAAGTTCCTTATGAAAGGATCAGTACAAAAGTTATCGAAAATAAGTAAATCCTACACTGAATAATCACCATGTATTCTCTTTCTCTTTCTCTCTTTTTTTCCATGCTGGGGACCCAAACCTAAGTCCTCATACAAGCAAGGCAATTTCTGTGCCACTGAGAATATCCCTAGACCACTCTGCATTATTTTAACTTATGTCCTATAAGTCTTTTGAAAGTTCTACTGCAATGACAGATTATGATTTTTTTGGGGGGGTCACACCCGGCGATATACAGGGGTTACTCCTGGCTCATGCACTCAGGAATTACTCCTGGCGGTGCTCGGGGGACCATATGGGATGCTGGGAATTGAACCCGGGTCGGCCGCATGCAAGGCAAACGCTCTACCCGCTGTGCTATCACTCCAGCCTCTGGATCACAATATTTTGATGCTCAATTCAGTTTTCAGCCAAACAAGGACTATTTTGCCTTTAAGTTGAATGCAAGCTTCCATGAAGACAAACTTGTCACTAAAGAAAGGCAAAGATGATGTGATTTGTTTCTTTTAGGAGGCAGGACATACAGGGAGAGAAGATTAATCCCAGAAATTGACCAAACCAAGTTAGTATCCAATGTTACCTGCTTCCCCTGAACCCAAGCCCCTGCTAGCACTATAGCTCTTTGTCAGAGTGTAGCTTTACTCTTAGAAATGTAACACAGGCATGTCCAGAGACTCAGCAAAATCTAAAGTTCGCACTTGTCAAGAGAGGATGTCATGAATGGACGTCAGAACTCAATGGGTCCTTTGAGTTTCAGAGAATACTAGTTTCCAAAAGCATTTTCTTGCCATAAAGTCTATTCTGTAAAATATCTGGCCAGTAACCAATATCACAACCACTGAGGGGGGAGGGGCCCTAAAGTTTTTACCAGCTGATGAAGATCTCACATGGAGGAATTCTGGGAGAGAGACTCGATTTCAATAGAAATCTATTTTGGTCTTTAAGATGTTTAACTGCCAAATCAACAGTCGTGCTTTTCCCTACCTGCATTGTGCTTTGCCAAATATTTATCTTTGTACTGCTTCTTTTTCTTGCCAAACCAAGTACAGCTGGCCTGCTGTTCCTGTTTGGTCTTCTCCATGGCGATGCAAGCTACTCGCCTAGCACACAAAGAAAGAAAATAAAAACAAATATATGGGTCATGTTGAAAAAATGAAGAGCCTTAGTTTGGAGTGTCTGGTAGATGAATTTGCCCGAACACAGTCCCTCACAATCTTCAAATCCTTCAGCTCCAAGTCATTGTTTGGGTTTTATGACAATTTCCTAGACATGTTTAAAAACCAGGGACTCACAATAAAATGACATTGTGTTCTCTGAACGTACACTAACTGAGAATACAGATAAGAATCCTAAACACACAGTCACGCCACACAAAGGAAGGAGTAAGGAATCTCCAACTGTGAGGGGCCAGGTTTGAGTTCTAGTGCCAGTACTCAATCACATTCAGTGTTATTAGCTGATCTTCTAGGTAATTTTCTTGCATTAACTCCTTAAATATTTCTGGCAACATGTGAAATTGTGATACCACCTTACAGAGGAGAGGAATGAAAGGATTGTAAACTTATGCAATTTGCCCTAAACCACCACACAGCTAATAAGTTCTCCCACTTGTTATTAGGCAAATCTGGCACCAGAGCCTCTGCTCTATGCCAGTCCATTCGATTGGCAAGTTCCCTGACCTCTTGAAGCTTCTTGGGTGGCTGTTACAAAGGAGCAGAACAAAAAACAGAAAACACGTCTCGAGTACAATGCCAGGCACACAGTAGATGCTTAATGATACTGCTACTACATGGTGAGTCCAGTTTAAGAGGGAAAAAATACATTATAATTAAACCTGCAGTTAGAATTCTAGCCAGAAAATATTTCGTTGGACTTGACTGTGGTGTGTAGAACAGGCAATGTCCACATACACTTGCTGTTAGAGAGATGGAGTCTTTCTTAGGCAGAGTACAGGCAAATATTGGCCTTTAAAGGTATTACCAAAGGTTTTGCATACTACTACATGATTTTTCTTGTGGCTAACCACAGACCTGTGGGTGAACTGAATATAAGGAGAATCCAAAAATCACTATCAGAATGCCCTTCAGTGCTAATGAACATGGCAAGTTATTTTTCTATGAAGTTGTACTGATTTATATTCCCAAGTAGTGCATGAAAGTGACTGTTGTTTAATGTCCTTGTTGAAACTTCATATTAACAATCTTTAATTTTAGCCATCATGGAACCAGAGAGATAGTATAGGGATTAAAGCATTTACCTTGTCCGTGGCTGACCCCTGTTTGATCCCTGGCACTATGGAGGATCCCCCAAGCACATCTACTAGGCGTGAACCCTGAGCACAGAACCAGGAGTAGCCCCTGAGCAAGAGTGGATATGGCCCCCACTCTCTCCCTAACATAATATTAATAAAATTTTTAGTTATGATGGGTATATGTGGTTGAATCCACACTGAGTTTGCATCTCACTGATTATTAATGAGATGAGCACCACTCCATATGGATATTAGCTATTGGATTTCCTCTTAAAAATTTCTGTTCAAGTTTTGACTACTTCCCTAGCCAGCTGTCTCTCTCACTGTTCTGCAAAAATTCTTGATATGGTCTATGTTATTACACCTTTGTCATCTACAACGGTGGCACATACCTTCTTCTACTTGTGGCTTGCCTGTTTGCTCCATTTATGGCTTCTTTTGATGAACGTAACTTTCTTAGTCTTAATTCAGTTAATTTAGCAGTCTTTTCTTTTCTGGCAAGTGTTTTGTATTTTTTTTCTTTCTGATGCTGAGGAGTGAGCCTGGGGTCTCCTACATGTGAAGCATGTGCTCTTTTATACTGGGTGATATCCCTGGTCTATTCCTGATATTTTGTCAAAGAACTCTTTCCTTGTCTGTGAAGGTATTCCTCAATATTACCTTCTGAAGGGCTGGAGCACAGTGGGGAGGGCGTTTGTTTGCTTTGCATGTGGCCAACCCGGGTTTGATTCCTCCGCCCTTCTCGGAGAGCCTGGCAAGCTACTGAGAGTATCTCGCCCGCATGGCAAGCTACCCGGGGTATTCGATATGCCAAAAACAGCAACAAGTCCCACAATGGAGACGTTATTGGTGCCCGCTCTAGCCAATCGATGAGCAACGGGATGACAGTGATACAGATCGTGATACCTTCTTAAAGATTATAAACTTTTTTTTTCTTTTTGGGTCACACCCAGCAATGCACAGGGGTTACTCCTGGCGGTGCTCAGGGGACCATATGGGATGCTGGGAATCAAACCTGGGTTGGCCGCATGCAAGTCAAACGCCCTACCCACTGTGCTATCGCTCCAGCCTCAAGATTACAAACTGTTTATCTTCCACATTTTGGTACTTAATATACTCTTTGGAACCAGAATCCATAATTGCTGGAGCCCAGAGAGCGAATGCTGTCCTGGAGTGCTCCTACAAGAATTTCCCCTTCAGGAAGCCCTTTACATCTATGTTTATGTTTAAACAACACCCTCAGGTATGTAAAAGTCTAATCTGTTCTCCTGATGCTTACTGGTTCTGAATAGTAAATACTGTAAGCCGAGGACAGTCAGGGCTCTCAGACCAAGAGACTGTTAGTTCCCTTATCCCATGCTTTTTCTCTCCTGTCTTTTTTCTTAATCCCAGTGGCACCCCTCCTTCAGGCCTGCTCACCCACAGCAGGTCCCTGGCAATATATTGGAACTGGGTTTTGCATGTGATATGAAGCTAGGGGTTCAGTTTCTTTCTTGTTTTGTTTTCCTAATGGATTCCTAACTGTCCTAGCCTAACTTAAGGAAAAGTCTGTCCATTTCTCACCAGTGACCTTTTATTATTCATGGGAGTGTTTGGGGGTTTTCTCTTCAACTGATCTGAACAGCTCTAAACCCATTCCTTATTAAGGAAGTTACAATAGCTTTATAATAAGTCTTGGCATCCTGCAGAATAAAGTCATCCTCCGTGTTCTTCCAGAAAATATTTCTGACCCTGTACATTTCCATGAACATTTTAAAATTAGCTTGTTTCTCTCGAAACCTGTCGGGATTCTGGTTTTGACTGCACTGAAGCACTGAATCGACTTAGGAAGAACAGACAGGTTTATACTTTAAAATCCATGCATCGTGTCTGTCCCTCCATTTTTGGTAGATATTCTTGATGGTTCAATAAATTTTATGATCTATCACATAAACACATTGAACAGTTTTGTTATATTGGTTCTTAGATTGCTGTTTTTCTTATAAAAAGTTTGGAAAATAGAATTATATCTTTTAAATGCTGAATATTTTCAAACATACAGAAGAATAGGGGCTGGAGTGATAGCGCAGTGGGTAGGGTGTTTGCCTTGCACGCGGCCGACCTGGGTTCGATTCCTCCGCCCCTCTCGGAGAGCCTGGCAAGCTACCGAAAGTATCTTGCCTGCATGGCAGAGCCTGGCAAGCTACCCGTGGCATATTCGATATGCAAAAACAGTAACAACGAGTCTCACAATGGAGATGTTACTGGTGCCCGCTTGTGTAATTCAATGAGCAACGGGATGACAGTGACAGAAGTATAGGGAATAATGAGTCTCAAGTACTACAAACCAGCTTCAACACTAATGAACTCATTGCTTAGTTTTGTTTTATAATCCACCCACTCTTATCATCTTACAATTATGTTTGTATCATTTCCTCCAAAAAACATACTTAAATTCTCTTAAAGTCTCTAGGTTTCCTCTCTTTCACCTTTCTGCCTTGCAATTTATTTGTTGCTGAGACTGTCCCATAGTTTCCAAGTCTGGATTTAGTTGATTTCATTCCTCTAGTGTCTTTTCTACACTTCCTCTGTCTCTTGCATTTCCTAAAAATAGGTAATTAGTTTTAGATGTCTGACCAGAGTTCTGTTTCTTTCCCCAAGAATATATTAAGGTGTTATAGGTGGTAGTATGTTTGATATTTAAATTTTAAAATTAATATTTTATTAAAGCTTCCTGTTTGGGACTGGAGGGACATTTGCCTTGCATGCAGCTGACCTGGGTTTGATCCCTGGCATCCCATATGATCCTCTCAGCACCACCAGGAGTAATTCCTGAGTGCGGAGCCAGGAGCAACGTCTGAGCATCACTGGGTATGGCCCCAAATAGCAAAAAAATAAATAAATAATAAAAAGACCTTCCTGTTTGTTGCTGATAAATATAACTGATTTTTGTATATTTATGCTAGCAACTCACGAAACTCACATTAATTATAAACATCTATTAATAGATTCCTCTGAATTTCTGCATATAGAACCATATTATTACCCACTAAGATATTTTCCAATAGTGTTTGCTATAGGCTCATTGTAACCTCTATTAGGTTAAGGACACCGTTTTTGAAAGTCGTAATTGTAAGTGGATGCTGAATTTTAACAAATACTCCTCTGCATCTATTGATATGATTATATGGATTTTTCTCTTTAGTCTGTTAATATGGTGAATTACATTGATTGGTTTTCAAATGCTGAACTGGCTGTGTATCTGAGTACAACCCCACAGAATATATTAGTAACATATCTGGATATATTACTCTTTATCTATTCTGTTGGATTCAATCTCATATTAGAGCAGGGTTTGGGGTAAGCCACAGTTAGCTGTGCTCAGGGTAGACTCCTGGATCTGTGCTCCGGGATCACTCCTGGTGGTATACAGGGGACCAACCACATGCAGTGCCAGGGATAGTACCAGGATCTGCTACACAGGCAAATGCCTTACATTCTGTACTATCTCGTTGGCTCAGTTTGCCAATGTTTTACGGAGGACTTATTCATTAGATTACTTCCCAAAGTTTCAGAAATAATTTTCAAAGCTCACAAGGGATAATGATCTCTAGCTAATATTTCTTAAATTTCCTTCACTGAATTTTAGTATCAGGGTATGCTGGCATCATGGTTTTCAATGATGGTGGCAAATGTTCTTTCACATTCTTTTATTTTTTGGGGGGCTTTTTGGGTCACACCCAGTGATGCACAGGGGTTACTCCTGGCTCTGCACTCAGGAATTAACTCCTGGCGGTGCTCAGGGGACCATATGGGATGCTGGGAATCGAACCTGGGTCGGCCACGTGCAAGGCAAACGCTCTACCCGTTGTGCTATTGCTCCAGCCCATTTTTCACATTCTTGAAGAGACTAGCTTCCATGTCCCTTCTCTTCTCTTGTTCATTGAGGGTTTTCTAGATTTTTCTTTAGGAAAAAGACACCTTATTGGAAAATATTGTAAGTTCCCAGCAACAGCATCAAAGTCAACTCCATAAGCTGCTTTTGTAGCATACAGAGGAGGCTGATGAAGTCTTTGCTCTGGGAATTTTTTCATCCTGAGACAGTGAAGCATAGCTTGTCAGTCTTAATTGCAGCTTCTGTGAGGCATGGGATCTTTGAAGACAAATAGAAGTGAGGCATTTTCCACAGATTGGAAAAAAAAGCAAAATAAAATCCTGATCATGTGAAGCTTATGTTACACTGTATAGAGTATCTTATAATAAATGTGGTTAAGCTTAAAACAAAATGTTCCCAGCAAAAATTTGTGGTGTGGCCACTTGTGGGATAACGTCAGAGGAATGAAATAGATTTTTACCAGCCTCTTAGGAAAAGAATAGGATTTCTTTGAGCTCAGGTACAGAGAAACTCTGTTAGGGTTTGGGTCTGTCTGGAGGGAAATTTCAAAACCGTGCCTAACATTTTATTGCTGCCTTGGATGAGGCAAAGGAAGGAATGAAATGTTCAGGAACTCAAAACAGATCAAAGGACTAGATTGATGTGCCTTGTCAAGTACGATGAAATTTACCCAGAATAAACAAAGTGAGGCATTTGGGTCCAAAACAATTGGTTTCTTGTCTACAGGATATGAAAAAATGTGACTAGGAAGCAAAACATTTGAACAAAGCTTCCAGGTCTGGCTGCCAGTATTGTTTCAAGTCTTTTAACTGTTTCAAATCATGTTGGGACTGCCTGCTCACTGCCATTCTAGAGGCCAATTCTGTTTCCTGTCCCGCTCTGTTCCCGCTCCTCAGCTGGGAATGCTTCCTAAACCCTCAAGTCATGTTCAACAGCCCGTGGGCCTCTTTCCACTGGGATTATTATCCCAGTTAGAATCCCTTCCTCTACAGTTTTTGCAACCTTTTTTAAAAAGAAAGTTCTAAAAAATGTATTGAGTTTGGTTTGGGGGCCACACCTGGCAGTACTCATGGCTTACTCCCAGCTTTGCAGCCAGGGAGAGCTCGTGGTAGGCTCTGGGGGACCATATGGTGTGCCCGGGAATGAACCTGGGTTGGCCGCATAGCAGGCAAAGCACACTACCTGCTGCACTATAGCTCTGGCCCCGTTTTTGCAACTTTCATGCGTTTTCATTCTTTTAGGTGATAAAGTGAACATATTTCAAATATATTAAAATATTCAACGTCATCAATTTTGACACATGTACACAACTCACATGGTATACAACCCCTGTACACAAGCTACCACAAGGAAAAGAACCAATTTTCATCACCCCACCTTCCTCCTGAGAAGTATCCTGGGGCTGGAGTGATAGCACAGTGGGTAGGGCGTTTGCCTTGCACGCGGCCGACCTGGGTTCGATTCCCAGCATCCCATATGGTCCTCTGAGCACCACCAGGGGTAATTCCTGAGTGCAGAGCCAGGAGTAACCCCTGAGCATTGCCAGGTGTGACCCATAAAGCAAAAAAAAAAAACAAAAAAAAAAAGAGAAGTATCCTTTCCTCACGCTTGAGCCCACCATTGGCACTATAGGTTCATTCTGCATCTCCAGGAATTTGACAGAAATGGACTCATTTGGTATGTCCCCTTTTTAAAAATTTTGCCCTGATTTCTTTCCCACAGCATGGTTTTGAAGTTCCTCTCTACTAAAGTATTGCCTGTTTATCCTCTTTATTGCGCCAAAGCTTCCCAATGTGTGGATGTCATGATTTGTTTATTCACTCACCTGTTGATGAAAACCTTAAAAAATTTTTTTTAGTCACTCTCCTAAGTGTGGGGCTGAGTCTTTCACTGTGTCCCTGCGTTTCTTTCTCTGTTGTTCTTGGATGTTCCTTTTGGTCCCTTTTCAAATCTGCTGTGCCACTAATGCCTTGCTGTTTCCTGAAGATGTTTTACAAGCTTATTAGTTTTTAAAAATCAGGTAAGCATAGGTGTCTTAGAACTGGTGTCCCTTGTGGCCAGAGAGATAGTAAAGCACATAGGGTGATGCTTCACATGGCCTACCCTAGTCTGACTGCCAGAACTACGGGTGGTCCCCTGAGCTCTTTCGGGAGTGGTCCCCGAGTGGAGAGCCAGAGGAAACCCTGAGCGTCCCCAGGTGTGGCCCCCAAAGCAAACAACAGAAACGAAACAAACAAACAAACAAAAAAACCCCTCCAAGTCTCCTAGCTGCAGTGGGAGACGTGGCTTTGCTTTGATTTCTGCTGTCTGTCACTTGGGCTCGGCGTCTCAATCACGTCTTGTTTGTGTTTGTGGGTGCCTCGACATTCTGCCTCGCTGGCTACGGCTCTGGCAATAGCGTCTGTGAGGGGTTAGAAGGCGTTCTAGGAGGACGCCTAGGGGAAGAATGCTCTCTTTCAGAGACACCCTTTTAGCTTATCCAAATTCCTGGAGTGATCGGTACACGGTGGAGTGCGTGGCTGGAGCGTCCCTGGCTCTCCCCAGCCGATCTGTAAATCCACGCAACGTGGTCCGGCGGCCAGGGCTGTTTTCAGGGCACTCGGCCCTCCCTCGACCGTGGTCTTTTGTTCGGCCTAGTAACAGCGCTGCTCTCTACAGTCCCCTGGTGTTGAAGGGGCGTAAGAGCAGGCGCTCAGCTTGCTTTGAAAAGTGGGCCGGGATAATCTTTTGCGGCCGTTACAGTGTGGGGGAAGGTCTCCAAAGAGATTTCCCTGCCTGCCTGCCTGCCGGTGCCTCTGGTTTTAACCTTGGTCCCCTGCACAGAAGTGCTTAGTAACAGAAAGGTCCTTGTGACTAAATGGGCTATTAGGCACCCGAACCTTTCCTTTATCACTTGGAGGGCTCGTTCTCAGACAAAAACGATCACTGAGTTACCCACTACTTAATCGATGTTCTTCTTGTTGTTTTGTCTTGGGACCATACCTGGTGATACTCAGGGCTTACTCGCTCCCCTTTACCTAGTTAATGTGTGTGTGCATTGTTGTTGTTGTTGTTTGGGGGACACACCTGGCAGTGCTCAGGTTAACTCCTGGCTCTGTGCACAAGGACCACTCCTGGGGGGGCTCTGGAGACTACATGAGGACCCAGGGGTCGAACCCGGGTCTGCTATGTGCAAAGCCCTGCTCATTGTACTATCTCTTCAGCCTAATCAATGTTTTTAAGGCAATTAAAAAAGTATTTTCTATAGCATCTTTTATTCATATATTATTATTGGAATTTTTTGTTTGTTTAGGGGCCACACCTGGCAGTGCTCATGGCTTACTCCTGGCTCCATGCTCAGCGGTACTCAGGGGACCACACAAGTGCTGGTGATCAAACCTGGTTTAGGCACAATCAAAGGCAAGTGCTTTACCCGCTTTACTCTCTCTGGCTCCCATAAAGCCCTTTTTACTTTATTTTTTTTTCAGCAGGGGGAGTGATCCAAACAACTGAGTCTTCTATGACAGGAAATAGAAAGCAAATCTGCTTTCCCTGCTGCTATTTCTCAGGACGGGTTTCTAGGTGTCAGTGAAGCACTATATTTAGAGATAGATGGTCTCTCTGACTAAGGCAAAGTGGCTAGAATCTATATAATTATTTCCAACTAGTGCTCAGATGAGTGATACTCAAGAACACGTTCTGTAAACCTTAAATATCAGTAACAGAATGACATCATTAGCATCAAAGTGACTTAGAAATCGCTCTTCCTGCTTATGTTTAAAACTATTTCACGATGAGCAGAATGAAAGACGGGGCCGGATGCAAAGCCAACTTCCTCTTCCACTTCCACTTCCGCCTGTAAAATGATGGTGTTGGAGGGTTTTTTTTTTAAATCAGCTTTAACGTGCTTTTGTTTTTCAGTTCTAACGTTCCTAATTGAAGAGTATCTGAGGGAAAATATAGGTTAGCTGAAGAAGGCAATCAAGTAGGAGATTCGCTGAGAGGCTCCATTAATTCATGAGAAAAATGGTGAAAAAATGTAAGTGTCTCTGGACTTGATGACTTTGTGATCTCTGAGCTAGGTTCAAATATTTTGGTACAGAGCCTAGTGGCCATTAAATTTTTGCCACATAAAACAAAATTCGGAAGGTTTCTGCTATATTGTCAAAGGACAAACTGTCAAAATTTGGCGGGGGGGGGGAGTTCAACTTTAACACTAAGAGCATATAGAGATTTTTGCCCAAATATGTAGCCAGTGCGACTCCTCTTTCCTCAGTTAAATGTATCTATAATCTGGGCTGGGGATGAAGCCAGTGTTTGCCTTGCATGTGTGAAGACCTGGGCTTGATCCTGGGCTCCAGACATACATAAACAAAGTGTCAGGAAACAGACGACCTGCTTTCACTTAAATTTTCTAATGCAAAATGCATTTTATTATCTTTTCTTTTTGATTTTGGGGCCACACCCAGCTGTGCTCAGAGCTTATTCCTATCTCTGCACTCAGGGATCACTCCTGGTGGAACTTGAGGACCGTATGTAGTGCTGGGGGTTGAATCCGGGTTAGCTGCATGCAAGGCAAGAGCCTTACCTGCTGTACTATACTATTCCTTCAGCCCCACAAACACTGCACTTCACTGTAGCACTGTCATCCCATTGTTCATCGATTTGTAGGCACCAGTAACGTGTCCATGGTGAGACTTGTTACTGTTTTTGGCATATTGAATATGCCACAGGGAGCTTGCCAGGCTCTGCCATGTGGACGGGATACTCTCGGTAGCTTGCCGGGCCCACGAACATATTTTATTTATTCAAAAACTTTCCTATTTTATTAAAGAGCCAGGATTTTACAAAGTTTACATCGGAGAATTTTAGACATATAATGTTCTAGCACTAATTTCACCACCAGCGTCAAGGCTTCTGATTGCTTTTTTCTCCTAATACTGAAACACATCTTCAAATATCCTTCATGACACCATAATACACCATTGGAGTCTTGCTGCTGGTGGAATGGAACAGCAGCAGTGAGAACGGTCTGAGAAGCAGAGAGAGAGAGAGAGAGAGAGAGAGAGAGAGATGGGGGGGAGGGGGAAGGGCAGTGGGCAGGTGTGGAAAATGGTCATTCTAAAAGGGCTGAAATAGCACAGGGTAGTGGAGAGTTCTACAAAGCCAATCCTACTGGAAGTGGGTGATATCACCCTCTGGGGAGGGTGCTGGGCTGATAGGGGGTAGCTGGGAGGGGGATGCTTTTGGTGTTTGCTTAAAAAAGGTTGATTTCCAGGGCAGTGCTGAATGACTCCCCACCCCCACCCCAGCAGGGGGCAGTGGGCCAAATAAGTGAGGGAACCTCTGCATTGAGAGACTACTATGAGACCTGAGGTTACTTGCTCTACCTCTCTCTGGGTTTTCCTTTCCTTAGAGGTGGAAGGAGGACCTGACTATGATCAGCTCACTGGATGCTGAGGATTGAGAATTCCTGGAGGACTAATTTGAGTTTTGGCTGAATAGCAGAGGCAGAAATGAAGCTCAAATATTTGACACTATGAAGCAACAATAGAAAGTTGAAAGTGCGTGGGCAGGGCTCCATTTTTATTATAAGACAGAACAATACAAACATACCAGTCCAGGGCCAAGGTACTAGCTTAGAGGGCTAGTGTACCTGTTTGCATGTGGGAGTTCTGGCTCATTCCCCAGTATAGCATGGTCCCCCAAGCATCACTGTAAATGACACCCCTCCCCCTGCCAGCCTTGAGCTGGGAGTAGACCCCAAACACCAGTGGTCGGATAAGGTCCCCCAAGCAAAAACCAAACACCTTCCAAGACAAACAAACAAGCAAACCAAGAAACAAATCATACCATTCCTGAAGTTCAGGAGAAGGAATGAGGCCCGCAGTTCCATTTTTGGAGTTTTCCAGTTTCCCCTGCCACCAATTGTGATCATCCTTACTAATGATCTGGATAATGTCACCAACTCTGAAGCGAATTCCAGCTTCTTTGCAGGGGATGAGATCATCCTTGGCTGGATCATATTCAAATTGTGCTCTTACATAGATCTATAAAACAGGAGTTTGTAAGAAAGGATGCCAATGTGTGAGAGAAAACAGTGCTACTAACCACACACTAAGACTACTAATACAAACAGGACATAAGGTTCAGGCGAAAGCAAAAATGACGCATGGCAATACAATACACACAATCGCTACTGTTGGAAACAATGTGCTTCCTTTGATGTGGAGAGATTCAAATCGCTGCTGTTTTATTTGGAGGCTACCATTGAAGTACCTCATATAGACTTCATTCCTGCTTTCATTATAGCAGAATAGGCCAATAATTATGAAGAAGTATGCTTATGGATAATCTGTAATGCTGAGCTGACTGCCTTTAAGCCACAAATTCAAGCATTTGAGGTAGGTTTTGCCCTGATAGCCCACAGGATACAAAACTAGCAAGAAGAATTCTGCTGATCAACTTCAATGTGACTCAAACGCATTTTGTAAAGCTTGTGAACTTAAAGTAATTTTTCAAAAAGGGTTAAGGTTCTATAATTTATTCTTTGGAAAGAAGAAAATGGAATTAGAATTCCAGCTTTGCCAATACAGCACTTGAAATCAGCATGATTTCAAGATGGGCAGAGTTAAAGGCTCTGAGTTTTATGAACTGAAAATGTAATTAAGGAAACACTATAAAAGGAAGGATTAGCATATAAAGGGTTATCTAGAGCAACATTTTATGAATTACTGGATTTCTGGATGCTTTAAAATAAGGTCTTGATAGCCAATGTTGAATCAATTATACAGTCTTAAGACTAAACTGGGGGTGAATTTCATTAGGTGCTAATTTATGCAAAGCTTAACTCCAGACATGATTACTTTAAATACCACATTTCCAGAAAAATGCCATAAAAGTCTATCTCTTGAAATTAAATTTGAATACTAATGTTTAAGTCACTGTAAAACCAACCTGAGAGCTTGAACTAGTGAATGTTTTTGTTTTAAGTAAATCCAGCCTATAAAATTAACAAGCCTCTGCATTTGCATTTAAAATTCATAGTTTTAAAGTACTGGCAAGCTAATATCAAGCAGCACTTAGGTTTTTTCATGTGTTTGAATTAGCAGACGCATATGATAATATAAAGCCAAGATATTTATGCTCATATTTTTCATTGAAAGTGGCGTTTAGAGATATGCATACCAACGCAAATGAAGAAAAATCTTCAAATTTCAAAGAACGATTGCCTAAACATGGGCATTAGCAAGTATGTTTTAGTTATTCTATGAATTTTGTAGCCTTTAAAAATTTTTTCCACCTCAGAGAGAGGGATCCCCAAAGATCCCCAAAGGCTGAATTCATAGTGATCGACACAAAAGTATCAGGTTGAAATTACAATAACCATTACAGCTACAGAGATGTAAGGAAAGGCTCTTTATAAAGAGAATTAGTCATGTGTAATGTGTTAAAATGAAATGGTACAAGCTCTTAATGCTCAAATGTTATGGTCTAAAACGCAGACATTATGGGATGGAAAGGGTTAATAAAGGATTGGCTATTAGCAGCTCAGTTTAGAGAAGTGTCTAGAGAGGATAGCTATTCACCTGTCGTCCTTTTGGTTGGGTAGTTGATGGCAAGTCCTGTAGAATAAAGCCAACCCAGGAGAAAAATTTTCATTTACTTGTCAAGAGTACAAAGTAATTTGTGTGTTCTGTTACAATCTGTCTTTTTTTTTAAAAAAAAATGAGCTATATTTAAGTAGTAAAGAAATCATATACATTATTTCATTTCTCAGTAAGGTTGAGTTATCAAAAAAGTCAAACCCAGGCCATTTAGCAGCAAGCTGAAGAAAGCAGTTAAGTTTAAGCAGAGAGAAAATGTGTTCTTAAGAAATAACTCAGCATCTTCAACACAAAAGCCACTGCAAGTGAAATAACCTATGGGAAAAATCGCCAAACTATGAAAAGCTGTTGCCCTTTTCAACATAGCCACTGCCACCATTTGGCTTTAGAAAATTATAGTGGCTACAAGGACTTTCACCATTGTCAAAAATATGGAATGTTAACTGCTATAAATGAATTCCTTTGGTAGCCTATTTTGCAGTTAGAAATAAAAGTTGAAGGACATGTTCTTCCATAAGTTCTCTTACTGATAGCTTTCCATTTGAGATCATCGCTAAGTTATTAAGATTTTCCTGATTTTTAAAAAGTGAATCTGTTTTTAAAGCGCAAATTAAGAGGAAAAAAGCGATACTGCTGCATCATTTGAACTCTCAATCATTTTCACAGCAATATCAGCAACTTAGAGATTTTATTAACCCCAAATGTTTTACATTTGTTCAGGTAAATTTCAAATATCTTTTTATATTCCAAAATGGATAATTCTGAAACATGTGTGAAACAAGCTCAAGTGTAAAGTACTTTGTGTTAAAGATGTGATAACAGCGTGGCTTAAGTGCAGTTTGAAGCCAGTTCCTTTTGCTTTTCAAAATCAGGCAAGGCTTGTAATTCACAAAAATATGTGCACGTACCACAATAACAGAGGGCACACCAATTCATAAACTTAGATAGCGGAAACTAAAACACGTTGCTGATATCACTCAGAATAGACAACTACAAAGCCCAAGAGTACCCCAGTGCCTCCTTGACAAAATCCTTACATTTCTTTGTCTTTTTTAAATTAAAAAAAATACTTAGAAATGTCAATAACTTCTCCTTTAGATTCTTTGCATAGGTTTGCGCAAAGTCATAAATCCTAATGGAAAGGAGGGGGCAGAGAAACAGAAATAATTTTAGGATGACCAAAGCAGTCGCGAATGAAATTTCTTCACATTGAATTCAGGAAAGGGATTTTTTTTTTCATCAGAAGAAAAAGTTGGAGGAGAAAAATAAGATTTCCCAGGAGTAAACTGCATTGTAGCTGTAGTAGCCTTGTATATCGGCAGAAGACAATATTCCACTGAACACACGAAACTAGGACACTCATGGCAGGTGGCACCAACAAAATTGTCACACTTGGCTGTGTGGAGCTAGAGTTCTTACCGAAACAGAATTGTTAGTGCTGCTATGACCATTAGCTGGGGACTGTCTGGAAGTGGAGGGGGAATCTCTCTGAAATAAGACACAAGGTTCATTAACACAGAACACCGGCACAGAAACAGAAATATTCACATCAACATTTACAACTACAGTCTGACAACCATTTCCTTTGAGGTTTTCACTAGAAAGGTGCTACACTTTCTGACTTACTTGCATGACTTCACAGAAATAGGAAAAAAGTTGCAGTTAGAAGAGTCCCATATTGCAGGTGCTGACTGGCAATTTAGTAAGTAATCAATTTTCCCCCCTGTCACCCACATTCTCCAACCTTTGCTTTCTTTACGTTAAGGTTCAGAAAACTGCCTAGATCTTAAAGTCCTAGCTATCAAGTACCATACAACAACAGATGGGACTAGAAAATGACGGTGTTGAAGATCCCAACTGCCTTATTTTAAGGAAAACTTAGGCTTAAAAGTATTTATCATTTTTTAAGGTATCTTCATATCCCAAATTCCTGAAGGCCTCAATTTGAAGTGAAACAAACCTTTAATAAAATGACTTCTCATTTTGCAACCACCTTAACACTCTTCCAGTATAAATATCGCTAAAAAGGCTAAGAAAGAGAGAAATGGACCAGAGAAGAAACCTTCGTTGTTCAACTCATTTTATCAGGTTGATTAACGCAGTCATCTTAAGCCCATGATAAATATTACGCTCTGGCAAAGAATCCGGGAGTCCTAGTTCCTCGCCCTAGTTCTGAGCTCCTTGATTACAACCTCTACCGACTCAGCAGTCTCCAACTCCTTTCCTGGCTCCAGTACCTAATTGCACAAAGCAAATTTAATGATAAGAACAAGAAGAGGTCAGAAGGAAGTATTGACACATTTTTGGCTTAGTAGAGTTCTTTGAAATGGGCATGTCCATTCAAAAGATAGCTGTCTGTTTCTTTCCCCCACCCGATATTTAAGGAAAATGTGTGCAACTGCTTTGTCTTTAAAATAATGGGGTCCCTTAGAGAGGCAATCTAGGTCAGTGGGCAGTAGGATGAGAGTAGTAGGCGGAGACCCGCTCTTTTCCTGAGGATCTTAGTGTTGCTGTGAAGGTGGTCAGAGAACTTTTTCTGACCTATGTTGCTCTTGCTGCCAGCACACAGCAGGTTCAAGCAGGCTGGGTGGTAAGGGCCAGAAATGGTAACGTACAATGTATGCATGTGTCATATTCACCATCCAAAGGTCTAAAATGTAAGAGGGGAGCTTCTTTAACTCATGTCTATAAGATTTCTATGTTTAATACTGGTCCTACTCCCAAAACGAACCCATTCAAGAGAGAAGTTCTGTCCTATGCATGACTAGTAGTACTTTCTGTGAGTTAACCAAAAGGCAAAAAAACTACACACAAAAACAATGGCAATTCACTAAGTTGCTTTGGCAAATGAGAAATGCTATGAGAGAGAGAGAGCGAGAGAGAGAGAGAGAGAGAGCTGTGGTTTTAGATGACTGATAATGCTCTCTATAAAATATACACGTGACATGCCCTCTTTTCTAGCAAGATTAGTGCTCTAGGTAACACATTTTAAAACTTGGAATCCTGAAGCAGAAGCAATTCTGCATTTCCTTTTGAACTAGATTACTCACTGAAGTTCCAGAAAAAGCCACCAAGAGGAGCTCAAGACCTGATCAACCAGAAACCTCAAGTGCCATGGCTACTAAAAACGTACTTGACAAAACTCAAAGTCCTTACTTATGTGTCTATCTTCAATAGACTTCAACCCCCCACCCAAAAACTCCTGATCTTCCTGCTTGTCAGATGGACAGCATTATTAGATAATGAATGAAGCATTATCATGTCTCCATCAAATTCTTCCAAGTACAAATTAAGCCTTCTACATGAGATCTAGGGAGTCTTAAATGAACTGCAGGAAATGTGTACTTCATTGTGGCGTACACATACTTGGAAAATACACAGGCAAGAAAAAAAGCTTCCAAAAATAACAACCAAGCTAACTGTGCAATGGCCGAGGGACGGTACCATTTTTGCCAGTTTGCAGCTCCAACTATGAAAGAGGAATTTTCGAATCTCATATTAATAACTGAAATAAAAACAAGTCCTGGAAGCTACACCTACTGTAAGGAGGAGACTTGGGGGTTGTAATACTCTACACAATGTATTCACTTATGAATCGCATAGTGACTCAAATGTAAACAATTTTAAAGGCTACATCACTCTGCTTAAGTTATCAATTCCTCATGGACTTCACATCTATCATAGAGACCAATCACAGTGTTTGGAATGACGCTACTTCAATAGAAGGAGATTGCTTCTCCTATTCTTGGAAAGAAGAACTATCTATGTGATTTCTTAACCAAGGGAAGTATGTGTACTTCCCGGAAATACTACTGCAACGATGATCTTAATCCCCTCCCCCATGCCCCCTCAAGGCTCCATGTGTTATTTATTAAGCCTTCTGTCATAATTGGTAGCTTCTCTATTTTTTTTATTCTGATCCCTGCCTGCAGGAAGTTAAAGTGCTGAGGAGAGACCCATAGCAGCAGGGCTGAGTGGTAGGGAGATGGTTCCTACCACTCTGTTCCGTTATCTTTGTTGTAAAATTGGTGTGCAGTGATCAACAGCACAGGCAGAAACAATTTCCCAGAAAGCCAAAACATTCAGCCATCAGCAGACAGTTAGTTAAGAATCCAGAGGTGGGAGCAGTGGGGAGCGGGGTTCCTTTGAGCCATTACCTCACAGGATGAAGATTGAGTGCGGTAGCTTGGCACTATCTTGAAGGTGATACTTCCTCGCATTTCCCGCTGAAGAGGGAGGGGAAAAAAGGAGAGCTCTCTTACAAACAAATGTTGCAAACAAAGCATATAAGAAACGACTGGAAATGGCGGGGAGGGGGTGTGCCTAGAGAATGCGAGTCAGCTGAGCGTGCAGCTGACCAGGACACCTGGTCTCAGGGCAGGGACTGTACACAAGTACCTGTTCAAGTTCCCAGGAAAGTCCTGCAAAGTCAAGGCTGCTGGCCTTGTTCCTAGCAAAGGTCTAACAGATCTTGAATGTTTCCCCTTTAATAGCCATGAATGCAAATATGTCTAAGCGACATGCCTTTCCCAAGTCAATAGAAATGGAACTGGACAACAAAAAAAGCGATTACCTACGAAGGACATTTGGTGTGTGATAGGATGGTGCAAAGCTCTATAAAATGTGCTTCTCACTCAGCAACTTTGGCTGTAATCTTTACTGCAGTGGCTCTATGCTAGCTCGCTAGGACAATGATCACAGGCAAGACCTGCCAGTCTGTCCTTTAGGGATGGGGAGAGGGGGAGAAAGAAATCCAAAGTCTAATTTAAAGCCAAGACTCTGGATACATGTGGTCAAAAGTGTCTGGTGTGCTGCAACTCCTCTTGGTGCTGTGTAGAAAAATTCAATGCAGCTGGTTATGACTCAGTTACAGGAAAGAGGTCTTTGACATTGCTGATATCAGCAGAGTTGAGGTCAGTGAGAAACCAGTTCACAACCATCATCGACTGGATGGATTTTCTTTTGGCATCTGCTTTCATAGAGCGCAGATAAAGAATGGAAGCCCCTACCACTAAAGATGGGCAAAATCTTTCTAAACTCTTTGGCATGGAAACATTTCCTGTCAGTGGTTGATGAGTATTGTGTAAGTTCAGAAGCACCAAAAATGTGGTACTCTGACTACAAAAGAATAACCCTTATTTGTACATTAATAATCCACCCAGCAAACTGAACATCAATCTGAGAAAAAGAAACTTATTTACTCACAAGCATTTTTTGCAGTTGTTCCACGGTTTGGTTAGCCACACTGATACCATTGATTTCTCGAATTTCATCACCGACATGAAGAGTACCTAAGAAATGGCACATACTTATGAACATGAAATGGTATCTACTTGTATAAAGGCAGGAATGTAATATTTTAAAAAATTTTATTGAATCACCGTGAGACAGTTACAAGCTTTCATGTTTGGGTTTCAATCACACAATGATCAAACACCCATCCCTCCACCAGTGCACATTCCCCACCACCGATATCCCTCGTATAACCCCCTTTCCCACCCTCCCCCTGCCTCCATGGCAGACAATATTCCCCATACTCTCTCTCTACTTTTGGGCATTATGGCTTGCAACACAGACACTGAGAGGTCATCATGTTTGGTCCGTTATCTACTTTCAGCATGCATCTCCCATCCCAACTGGTTCCTTCAGCCATCATTTTCTTAGTGGTCCCTTCTCTATTCCATCTGCCTTCTCTCTTCCGCTCATGAAATAGGCTTCCAGCTATGGGGCAATCCTCCTGGCCTTTGTATCTACTGTCCTTGAGTGTCAGCCTCATGTGATGTTATTCTATACTCCACAAATGAGTGCAGTCCTTCTATGTCTGTCCCTCTCTTTCTGACTCATTTTTCTTAGCATGATACTCTCCATGTCTATGCATTTATAAGCAAATTTCATGACTTCATCTCTCCTAACAGCTGCATAGTATTCCACTGTGTAGCTGTACCAAAGTTTCTTCAACCAGTCATCTGTTTTAGGGCTCTCAGGTTGTTTCCAGATTTTGGCTATTGTGAACAGTGAGGAATGTAATTTTAAAAAATTAAGCTAATTATGGCAAACCAAATATCAAAAACAGGTACAAATAGTGAGTTGGACTTAACTCACCTTAAGTAGATACACATATGTGTAGAAGGCTGAGTTTTAAAGGATGGCCATGGAAATCTGTATTATTCTGAGAAAGGCATTTGTTCAGTGGTTTAAAAGTACAATTTCTAGATATAGCTTGTCTAGTTCAAATGGTAGCTGCATCTCTTACTGGCTTTCAGATCTTGGGTAAGGAACCGAAACTCTCCATGTTTCAGTTTTTATATTTGTAAAATGAAGATTAAAAATAGTACTTATAAGATTGTTCTGGGGATGAAATTAATCTAACACATGTACATGGTGTAGAAATTTTCCTGGCACATACTAAGTAACAATAAGTGTTTGTCGTTATTACTATTCTTACTGGCTATCAAATACTATACAAAGGCTTTCAAATTTCAAAGAACTGTGAGATGATAATATCTCTACCATGAGACTTACATTAAACAGAATGTAATATTTTCAAGTTACAGTGGGTTCTGTATACATCCACTGGAAAAGGGGAATGAGAACCAATACCTAAATAGGGTGAATTGCTCAAAACTTATGAAACCACACATCAACAACGATTCTAGCTGAGTTATGAGTACATAACCTATTGTTACACTCTACTCTCCACTCATTACACTAGCCTCTTATGCTCGAAAAGTAATAAAAAAATAAAATCAGAATTTGTGGACTTTTGCTCCCAATATGGGTTATTACACCCTCTTAGACTTTCTCACAACTGTATCCTGCTCAGGGCTTTTGAAGTGTTACTCACGAAAGGGTTGGAAACCCCCAAGAACACTTCCCACTTCCATCCCACCCCTCTGAATAAACAAAAAAACCCCTGTGAGTTAGACCCAAAGTGGTATGGAAATATAAGAGTGGAATCACTATTGGAAAGGATGAATGTGACAGTAGCAATGTCTGCTAAATGGATTCTGAGCTTTGGACTAACAGCAAGATTGAGAAGTTGAACCCAGGAATTTATTGGGAGCCAAGACATATATCAATGGCATTCCTTGATTAGTAGACAAAGGAAAAAGCCTTTCTGGAGGAAATAATCCTCAATTTAGGCCCAGAGGACTTCCAATATTAGAACAAGCAAGGAGCTCACAGTGAAAGATAAACAAACACACAATAAGGCAAACTACTAAGCAAATGATTGGAAACAGAAAAGATTCAGGCCTTTGAGGAAGACACTAGAAAGTTCAGGTAGAATAAAGATATTAGAAAAGATAAAGGATTCACTTGCAAAGATGATCATATTCTATCAGGTATGAGCAGACAGATGTGAAAATGAAGATATGAACAAATGACTTGCATTTTTATTTATGCCAATGAATAACTGAGTTGAACAGGAGTTCAGATATGGTTGAAGAGAGGTTTAGGAGCTGGAAAATGAAACTACATAAATTTTCTAGAATGCAGGCCAAAGAAATAAGGAGAATTGGGGCTGGAGCGATATCACAGAGGGTAGGGCGTTTGTCTTGCACGTGGCCGACCCGGGTTCAATTCCCAGCATCCCATATGGTCCCCTGAGCACTGCCAGGAGTAATTCCTGAGTGCAAAGCCAGGATAACCCCTATGCAATGCCAGGTGTGACCCAATAGGCACAAAAAAAGAAATAAGGAGATAAAGGGAAAAGGCAAATTACACAAAACAAGGAATGCAAAATAATATTAAGACACGTGAAGCGAATATTGAACAAACATCCAACTGAAGTTCAGAGGAGAGAACAGAAAGAATGAAGAGGTAATTACTGATGATATAATGTCCCCCAAATTTCTGAACTTCTTAAAAATACAGATTCAGGAAGAATGATACAACCCAAACAGGGTAAGAAAAAAAATCTTCTTGGGAGACATAGTGAAAGTACAGAAGATTAGTGCCGGAGTGATAGTATGGCTGGCAGGACACCTCCCTTTGACATGACTGATCCATGTTTGATCCCCAGCATCCCAGATGGTCCCCTAAGCACTGCTAGGAGTAATTCCTGAGTGCAGAGCTAGGAGTAATCCCTGAGATTACTGATATGGCCCCAAACCCCCCAAAAAACATTAAAGAAGTTTTTAAAGCAAGAAAAATTGCAGAGAAACTTCTTCAATATCAAACAATGGATGACAGTGAAGGGTAGTCATCAATATTAAATTGTTCTGTCAAACAAAAATGATTTTCAATATTGAGCTTAACTAAATCTTTATGCATAGACATACCCAGAGAGTTTTATCACCAAAGAAACATTTCAGGATGTTCTTTAAGAAGAAAAATGCTTCTCAAAGAATGACCTGAGATGCAAGAAGGAATGTGAACAAATAAAATTTTAAACAGTTTATGTAAACTGACCATGCATTCTAATAGTAATTTCAAATGTATGCATTTCAGAGGACAGATTAAGATACTGGGCAAGAATTAAATTAGTGCAGGCGTCATAATATCTTTGCATTCTTTGAAAGTGGGATTAAGATAATATTATTATTATTTTGTTTGGGGGTTATACCTGTTGGTATTCAGGGCTTATTCTTGGCTCTCTGCTCTGGGATCACTCCTGGAAGTGCTTAGGGGACCATAAGCAGTTCTGGGGATTGAACCAGGGTCAGTTGCATGTAAAACAAATGCCCTGTGCTATGTCTCTGGTCCTATTAAGATATTATATAACTTTAGCATATGCCAAGTTAAATATGCATAATAAAATTTCAAGGAAACTGGAACAGTACTGAAGTTCTAAGGTACCGGGGGGGGTGGTAAATAAAATTAAAATGAAATAGGGTCAATTAAAAAATAGATAAAAATAGCTAAAAAGGCAAAATGACAGAAACAATGATAGTAAATATTATTGGACTATATCCATTAGAAGACAGAAATTAGCAGAGCTCATTAAAAGCTGAAAAACCCAGCTTTGGAAAGGATCCCAAGAGATATAGTGATGCCCACAAGTACAGAAGGACTGGAAAGAAAAGGACAGAAGATATGTTATAAAGCACTGAAATAAAGCTGGAATAACTATGTTAAGATTAGATAGACTGTTTTAAGCAGAAAGTATTATCAAAGACAGAATTTTGTTCTTTTTTTTTGTTTTTGTTTTTTGTTTTTTGGGCCACACACAGTGGTGCTCAGGGCTTAATACTGGCTCTTGTGCTCAGGGATAGAACAGGAGTTGAACACATGCAAATAAGTGCCTTATTGCTCTCTCAGGGCCCAAGCCAGATTTTTAAAATTGAATCACGGTGAGACATGCAGTTACAAAGTTGTTCATGATTGAGTTTTAGTTATACAATGTTCCCACACCCATCCTTTCACCAGTGTACATTTCCCACCATCAATGTCCCCAGTTTCTCTCCAGCCTCACTCCCCCACCGCCTGCCTCTATGTCTCTATGGCAGACACTTTTCTTCTCTCTCTCCCTCCCTCTCTCTCTCTCTCATTTTTCTTTTGTTGCCCAGAATCATCATTTCCAACTATCATTGTCATAGTGGTCCTTCTCTGTCCTAATTGCACTTCCTCTCCTGCTTTGTGGCAAGCTTCCTACTCAGAAGCCAGATTTTTAAAGCACTTCAATGTACTTAATGGAATAGTCTCAGACATAAAATCCAAATTGAGAAGTCTGATAGGTAGAAACTGATCCCATTCAATCTTTCAGCAACAACTACAATCACAACAATTGCTACCATAGGATCTTTCAACAATTACTACCAATTAAAATAGCCAAAATTTTAAAGGATATTGAATTATATGAAAAATGAACAATCCAAAGCAACTAATCATATATAGAACCTTTTATGCAACAGTTAAAATAATATCTTAAGATTACAAGACCATTAAAAGTTATTAAGGGGCCGGAGAGATAGCACAGTGGGTAGGGCGTTTGCCTTGCATGCGGCCGACCCGGGTTCAATCCCCGGCATCCCATATGGTCCCCCAAGCACTGCCAGGAGTAATTCCTGAGTGCAAAGCCAGGAGTAACCCCTGAGCATCGCTGGGTATGACCCAAAAAGCAAAAAAAAAAGTTATTAAAGTGTTACAACGCAAAGCAACTTTCAATAAACCTCAGAGAAATGGTGTTAGACTACATTATCTGGCCAGAACACAATTAATTTAGAAGTGAATTATAAAAAGACACATAGAAAATTCTCCTAAATGGAGAAAATAAAAACATGTCTACATAATTTGTGTGTCAGTGATAAGTGTACTAGAAATATAAAAATATTTAGACTGAACTCAATAAAAAGCTTTAATAGAAAATCTGGTAGGACACAGATTAAATAGTATCTGGGCATTAGTATTAATTTATATATTAGAAAAGAATAAATGAATGATGCATATAACTTTAAAAATTATATTTCTTGCCAGTAGAAAAGAGAGAGAATAAAAATAAGGTCATCAAACAATGAAATAGAAAATAAATATACACTAGAGAGATCTCAAAGAGAGTTTTTGAACAAACCCCTGGAAAAGCTGATTGAGAGAAAAAAGACAAGATACAAAGGATATTAGGAATGAACAAGAGGGCATCGTTTCAGAGATGGTAGGGAATGAAAAGGTAAGCCTAAGAAGACACATAAAAAGTTTTAAAAGAATTCGGACCACACAACCTTGTGGTACCAGAGATAAAATCTAGGCTTCTCATATTCAAAGCCTGTGTTCTAGTTAACTGAGCTATCTCTCAAGCCCCAAACTTAACACTGTGTTTGGAGGCCACACCTAGTAATGCTCAGGAATCACTCTGGCGGCACTCAGTGAACCATTTGGGGTTCTGGGGTTTGAACCTGGATAAGCCACATGCAAGGCCAGTGCCCTATCAGCTGTAACTATGGCTCTGGCCCCCCAAACTTAAGATATTTAGGGAAAACGTTGTCAAAACTCCCTCAAGATATAAAAAGTCTGCATAGCTCTATGACTCTTAAAGATACTAAAGCAGTTACAAAAGAAGTTTTCTACCACACAAAAACATGAGGCCCTGATAGTTTTATAGCTAAGTTACAGCAAACTTTTAAGATTCAAATCATTCTAGCAGTATACAAAGTCTTTCATCGAACTCAGAATGACAGAAGATTTTCCAAGTCATTCTATGTGGTTGATTTCACTTTGAAACTAAAACCAAACAGAGAAACACAAGAGTGGAACATTAACTACAAGTCAGTCTCACTCATAACTATAAACACAAAAATCCTACACAAAACATGTATACAGGATAGATTACAATATTAAAAAGTACTAAGGTACATTGAAGATAAGGTCGGCAAAACCCTCCACGACATTGAAGCCAAAGGTATCTTCAAAGCTGACACGCCACTGGCCAAGCAAGTGAAAACAAAGATAAATAAATGGGACTATCTCAAACTAAGAAGCTTCTGCAACTCAAAAGAAACAGTGACCAAAATACAAAGAGAATCTACAGAATGGGAAAGGATATTTATGCAGTACCCATCTGATAAAGGGTTGATAACAAGGATATACAATGCACTGGTTGAACTCCACAAGAAGAAAACTGCCAACCCGATCAAAAAATGGGGTGATGAAATGAACAGAAACTTTTCCAAAGAAGAAATCCGAATGGCTGAGAGGCACATGAGAAAATGTTCAACATCACTAATTATCAGGGAGATGCAGATCAAAACAACAATGAGATATCATCTTACACCACAGAGACTGGCCCACATCCCAAAGAACAAAAGCAACCGGTGTTGGCGTGGATGTGGGGAGAAAGGGACTCTCCTTCACTGCTGGTGGGAATGCTGACTGGTTCAGCCCTTTTGGAAAACAATATGGACGATTCTCAAAAAGTTAGAAATTGAGCTCCCATTTGACCCAGCAATACCACTCCTGGGAATATATCCCGGAGAGGCAAAAAGGTATAGTAGAGATGACATCTGCATTTCCATGTTCATTGCCGCTCTGTTCACAATAGCCACAATATGGAAAAAACCAGAGTGCCCGAAAACAGATGATTGGCTAAAGAAACTCTGGTATATTTACACAATGGAATACTACGTAGCTGTCAGAAAACATGAAGTCATGAAATTTGCATATAAGTGGATCAACATGGAAAGTATCATGCTGAGTGAAATGAGTCAGAAAGAAAGAGACAGACATAGAAAGATTGCACTCATATGTGGAATATAAAGTAGCTGAGAGGTACAAGCTTACAATGTTGCGATTCCTGGCAGACATTTCTCTGGACTTAGTTACTAAAATACTAAAATACAGAAATCCAAAACTATGCTGCTGCTGGTGCGGCCTCCTGACCTCATATCTCTTCATTCTCAGCAATGGAAAACAAATTACCAAATGCTTTCTTTTCAGCAGATCGATTTTAGGGGGGAGAAACTCCAAATCAATAATAGTGAATTTTTTGTTTAAATATTGAATGTAATCAAAGTAAAGTGAAAGTAAAGTGAAATTTACCAGTTACACATGCGGGGTGGGGGGCTGGGGAGGTGGGGGGAAGGAGGGAGGTATATCGTGATTCTTGGTGGTGGAATATGTGCACTGGTGAAGGGATGGGTGTTTGAGCATTGTATAACTGAGACTTTAACCTGAAAGCTTTGTAACTTTCCACATGGTGAATCAATAAAACAATTAAAAAAAAGTACTCAAAGACTAATCTGGGTCTGTCTAGAAATGCAAGGATATTTATCACTAGGAAATCTTTTACATTCACTACATAACTAGATGAAAGAAAAAAATCATTACAGCAGATGTAAAAAACTGATAATTCAAAACCTAATTACAACTAATGCAAATCAACAAATAATACAGGGGAACTTTCTCAGTCCTAATAAAAATATGTACTAAAATCAACACTAAATATTTGGTAGGGGGAGTTGGGTAACATTCAGCTCTCAGGAGCTATTCCTGACTCTGTGCTCAGGGATCAGTCTGGCGGGGTCGGGGGCGTGTCGTGTCAGGGATTAAAACAGTGTTGGCCTCTTATGAGAGCCTTAACTCCTCTTTGGCCACTAACATTAAACATTGTTAGTAGAGGAAGTGGTATAAAGGTCTGTCACTGTCATTGTCATCCCGTTGCTTATTGACTTTCTTGAGTGGACACCAGTAACATCTCTATTGTGAGACTTGTTGTTACTGTTTTTGGCATATCAAATGCGCCATGGGTAGTTTGCCAGGCTCTGCTGTGCAGGCGGGATACTTTTAGTAGCTTGCCGGGCTGTCTGAGAGGGGCAGAGGAATTGAACCTGGGTCGGCCACGGGCAAGGCAAATGCCCTACCCACTGTGCTATTGCTCCAGCCCAGGTGTAAAGGTACATTTTAAATGTAAGAGTAAGACAAGGATATCCAACATAACCACTTTATAAGAGGATGGAGAGATAGTACAATGGGTAGGGTGCTTGCCTTGCATGAGGCCAACCCAGGATTGATCCCTGATACCATATATAGTCCCCTTAGGCCCTCCCTAAATACAGAGCCAGGAATAAGCCTGGAATAAAGTTGGTTGCTCCCCACTCATCCCTCATCCTTAGCCAGTGCAATAATATAAGAAAAAGAAATTAAAGAAATAATGATAGTGCAATAAAACTGAATTTTTATCCAAATGTTAAAAATTTGTACTGTCATTTAATACCAGATATATTCCTGTGTGACTGCTGTTCACTCACAAAGCTTATAGAGGTCCCCAAAAGCCACAGCAACACCAGAACCATTTGTCTACTTTGCAGTCATCTCTAAAGAGACTGGAAGACACTAAGATGTTTATACAGTACTATAGCTTCTTGCTTTCTGTGACTGAGGAAAGAAATGCTAAATACAAAAAAAACACACCCTGATCTCAATGAAAGGAAGTTTAATTTTTGAATAGCCTCAAAATACTAGAAAATAGGGGCCAGGTCTTTAAAAGAAGAGCTAAGCTTACATGTCCAAACCCTGCCTACTCAGGTTAATGGAAGTTCCTTTCTTAACAAAATTATTCTTTGGGCCAGAGAGAAATAATGCAGCAGGTAGGGCACTTGCCTTGCCTGTGGTTGACCTAGGCTTGATCCTCAAAATACCATATAGTTCCTCGAGCACCAATGGATGTGGCCCAAAAGGAAAAAAATCATTCTTTGTGCATTTCAGCCCCTAGCAAATTCTGTCCTCAAAATGACTGCACTTACAGTAGCAGATACTTAATTGCAGTTAACTCTTACTCTACCATATCATTTTAATTCTTTAAATCTAACCTGAATTTCTTTCATAGTTTTTCCTCCTCCCCATCCCCCTCCCATTCTCCTTCTCCTCCTCCTCGTCCTCCTCTTCCTCTTCCCCTTTCTTCTTCTTTGGTGGAGGTCACATCTGGTGATGCTCATGAGTTAGTCCTGGCTCTGCACTCAGGAATTATTCCTGGCAGTGCTTGGGGAACCATATGAGATCAAATCCAGGTCAACCGAGTGCAAGGCAAACACCCTACCCATTCTATTATTGATCTGGCTCCAGTTTATCTTATTCTTGACTCAGTGAGAGAGCAATTCTTGAAGCATCACTCAAAAATGTACATATGTGTATATAATTCAATATTCTATCCTGGAACAGATAGCTTTGATCTATCCTGCTTTGATAGAATACTTTTCTTTGATAAGCTGGGACGTCAAGAACGATTTAGGGATTAGAGAGTTAGTACAGGAGTTAAGGAGCATGCCTAGCATGTGGCCAATGCTAGTTTGGTCCGAGCCCCACATTTGGTCCCCTGTGCATTTCCAGGTCTGGCCCTGGGAATTTTCAGCATGAACATGGTGGCAGTGGGTATCTACCAGCACCACGGGATCTGAGCAGCACTGCATTCTTGGACTTTGGCATCAAATCATTGGTTTGGTGGCCAAGAACTCCTGGAAGCCCTGGACCTCCAGAGTACCATCTGGGAGGTTTCCTACCAATAATGCAAAATAAAATAAACAGTGATTCAGAGAAGCTCCAAAACCAGAAGAGTAACATACTCTTCCTCCATTATCTACAGGCTGGAGTCAAGGCAGATGACTAAGAACAAAGGGAGGCCAAGAGTACTGCAAACCTAGGATAGATAACTTAAACCAATCATTTCTATGGACCCGAAATTAAACAGATCTTTTATTTGAATCATGATGACATTTTCCCCACTAGGCTATAGAAAGAAAAAAAAGGTTAAGGAAGGTAAGAGAGAATCTCATGAAACTTACCTTGCCTGTGAATCATGCCTCCATGCATAATTCTTGCAACGATACAATGATTTAGCTCATTCATTTTTAAGGTAATTCCCTGCAAAATGTTAAGTGAAAATATAGAATTACAATGGGAGAGAGCACTTCTTTTCATATCTAAAATTCTACTTATAAAAGTTAGGAAAACATTGTAAGACTCCTGGAAATAGGAGACTAAATTCTCCATGAATCCACCATGACAAAAATAGTAATTTTGGTATTTTGTGTGCTATAATAACCTGGTTACATGTGACATAATGCTTTTAATCTTTTAATTATAATCATCTTTGATGTGGCCATTTCTTTTTAGTTTTTCAGTCACATCCTGGCTCAGGGATTACTCCTGTATGTGAACTCAGGAATTACTCTTGGTGCTCAGGGAACTACAGGGAATGCTGGCCATTGAACTTGGGTTGGGATCGATTTTTTTCTATGATAAATTCGTATTCTCCAGTTACCCTTCACTTAGTCATAATATTCCTTAGAAATGGGGTATCATTTTAAAATTTATATTCCTGAGGGATACCAGTCTGTAGTTTTCTTGTAATGTCTAGCTGTTTTGGTATCATGATGGCGTTTGCTTTCTCCTTCATTAATCAGAATCTTCATCATCAATGAATGAAAACTGGGAATAATTCTTTCGCTTTCAATGTTTTGGATCAGTTTGTGTACAATTGGTATTTATTCTTCATAAGTTTATTTATTCACCTATCATGTTTATTATGCCTGTAGAAACTGTACTGTTACTTCCTTTCTATTAGGTAGTATCTTTTGCTTTTAATTTATTCTAACATAAAGCAGAAACTGAAGTCGCTGGTTAAAGATTCACCCCTCCCCCTGTCCTTCATATAGGTACAATACACTCCTCTGTATTGCTTTAATAGTCTCGTCTCCCACACATTCTGTTATGTAGTATAGTTTCATTTTCATTCACTAAAAATACTTTAAAATTTTGATTTGATTTTTTGATCCATGGATTATTCAGATGACGTTATTTCATTTTCACATTTTCTAGATTTTCCAGAGAGTTTTCTGGTTATTCATTTCTAATTTAATCCCATTGTGTCTGAGAATATGATCATATAGCCACTCTAGCTTCCTTTTTTCTAGATACTCAAGCTTTTCTGTTAATTCTTACCCAAAAAGGCTATAGAAATTAGTCTAAAGTAAAGAGACATGTACTGCACATATGCTCAAATTTTTATTTCTGAGGAAGCACCTATAAAAGTAGATAAGTTAAGGGCTGGGGGTGCAACCCAGAGGCAGAACTCCTGCCTGGTATGTGTGAGGCCCTGAGTTCCAAACTTAAAATTGCAAAAAGAAGACACAAAAATTAAAGAATTAAAAAATTAAAAAAAAGAAGACACACAAAAAAAGACCCACTAAGAAAAATAATTTTAATAGCTTTAAAACCAGTATTAGGGGCCAAGATGTGGCTCGGAAAGGAAGAGACATGCCTTGCTCTAGGCTCAATCCCCAGTACTGTGTGGCTCCCTGAGCACTGCCTGGAGAAATCCTGCGATCCTTAAACACTGCTGGGGGAGGCCCTGGTAAACAACTAACCAAAGTTAAACAAATAAAACCAATAGCATAGACTGGTTTTCTCAAAGAAAGGCCATTGTAGTTTTAAATTGCTGGTTGTAGTTGGTTTTCTAGGCTTCTTTATGTATTCTATTGGGATAAAAATATAAAGGAGTTTCATTTAGAAAGTCTTCTGTTTCATTTTATTTCATGGAGTGGTCCTAATTTCCACCCCTCCCCCTTACAAATCTTTTAACGGGAAGTAGAATATTGTTACAATATCAACTCCAGTGTTTTTCGTTCTCTTGAGTCACAGATCAGAAAGGCAATGTAGTTTGTCCTCGTTTTCTTTTTTTGCTTTTTTTGGGGTCACACCCGGCAATGCACAGGGGTTACTTCTGGCTCTGCACTCAGGAATTACTCCTGGCAGTGCTCAGGGGATGCTGGGAATTGAACCTGGGTTGGCTGTGTACAAGGCAAATGCCCTACCCGCTGTGCTATCACTTCAGCCCCGTAGTTTGCCCTCTTTTAAGATCAGACATAAGAATTCTCATTGGTTGATTTGATGGGAGCAAGTTCACTGCAGGCTTTGAGGAGTAAGTAAGACAAACTATCTGGCATCTTGAGTATCATGCCCTCTGCAATCCTCTATTTCACCATATCCATGAAGAAATCAAACTTATCTAGGTATCTGGAGGGAAATTTAGCATGCACCATGGAGAAAAAAAATGTAGCAGACTGTGGAAAAAGAACATCTCATGTCACTGAAAGCAGCCTTGGTTAACCTGCTCCAGGTCAAACTGATATGGTAAGAGTTTCATTCTTGTGGTTTAAAAAAAATTGCTTATCCTACAATAGGCCCATGCTTCTCCCATTAATGTTATCATGGTATATTTTCTTAAAGCCTTATGTTTTGAAACTGTTTGTTATTCAGTATGAAACATTACTTTAAAAAATACAGGCCTCTTCATCAGTGGTCTGGGACACATGGGGCACGGGGCACTTCTGGCCACACTCGTTGGTGGATTGGTGCTCAGTCCAGTGTTGTTCTGCTTGGACTATCAGGGCTGGGGGCCACCAGGGCCACACTCTGGGGTTCATGAGGTGTTAGGGATTTAACTCTGGGCTTTATGCATACAAGGCATGCTTTCCACCTTGATATCTCCCCAACCTGTCTAAAGCATTCCTTCCTTCCTTCCTTCCTTCCTTCCTTCCTTCCTTCCTTCCTTCCTTCCTTCCTTCCTTCCTTCCTTCCTTCCTTCCTTCCTTCCTTCCTTCCTTCCTTCCTTCCTTCCTTCCTTCCCTCCCTCCCTCCCTCCCTTCCTCCCTCCCTCCCTCCCTCCCTCCCTCCCTCCCTCCCTCCCTCCCTCCATCCCTCCCTCCTCCCTCCTCCCTCCCTCCCTTCTGTCCTTCCTCCTTCCTTCTCCCTCTCTCTTTCCTTCCTTCCTTCCTTCCTTCCTTCCTTCCTTCCTTCCTTCCTTCCTTCCTTCCTTCCTTCCTTCCTTCCTTCCTTCCTTCCTTTCTCTCTTTCTCTCTCTTTTCTTTCTTTGTGTTGGGCAGTGCTCAGGGCATCATATAGTGCTGGGGATCAAGCCTGGGGCTCCTGCAATTTGAAGCATTAAAGCATTTCCTATTACCAATATATAGTTGTTTTTGTCCTGAGTCTATCTCTATTTTTTATTTCACCCCCTACAGCATATGAATTTAATACATTCAAAAACAGTGTCTCCGCTTTTTAATTTGTGGAAATTGAGATAATTTTCATTTAATATAATTGCTGATACAGTCAGGAATAAATGCATCTTATTGCTATTTGATTTCTATTTCATCTTTTTAGGTCATGCCATCTTTCTCTGCCTTCTTCTGAATTAAGTTTTATTCTATTTCTCTTTGATGTTATCTTATTAACTATAATTCTGGTTTGTGGCTTTGGCTTTGAAGTACATATCTTACCATCTTATCTTTAACTTATCACAGTTGACCTTCAGGGGATATTACACAATGTCACCAAGAGTCTAAAAACTTTATAAGAGAACACTTCTGCTTCTTCCTGCTGACCTTTCTGCTGCTGCAATTAGACAGTTTACTTTTATATATGCTATTATCCCCAACACAGTTCTATTAGTTTATTTAAATTGCTAATTCCCCTACAAATTCTACTGAGACTTTTTTAACTTTTGGAATGTCTGAAAATGTTTTGAGTTGACTTTCCTTTCTGGAACATTTGTTGGGTTCAAAATTCAAAGTTGTTTTTCTTTTCTTTTTATTACTATTGGGGTTTCTCCTGCTTCTTCTTTTATTGATTTTGGTTTGGGGGCCACTCAGCACAGTTATCGTGTCTGGGGACTGAGCTGTGGTCTCCTTCATGCAAAGCAATTCTTATATCTATACCCCTGTATGCAACAGATTTTTTAAACCTCTGACTGCTTTTATGATTTTATATTTGTCTAAGCAGTTTGATTGTCATGTACATTAGTTTTGTTTTTCTTGTGCTTTTTGTGGTTAGGGTTCATTGTTCTTATATCTGCAGAATTATTGTTCTCATCAAGTTCAGAGTATACAGGTTTTGTTTTGTTTGGGGGCCACACCCGGCTATGCTCAGGGGTTACTCCTGGCTCTGCACTCAGGAACCACTCCTGGCGGTTCTCGGGGGAACATATGGGATGCCTGTGATTGAACCCAGGTTAGCTGCTTGGAAGGCAAGTGCGCTACACATTGTACATCTCTCCAGTCCCAAGTTCAGAGTATACGTGGCCATTATTCTTCAAATCATTATTCTGTCTCTTCCTCATTCTCTTGTTCAGAGTCCAATTAACCACATATTAGGCTGTCTGAAGCCATCTTAGAGTTTAGTGATAATCTTTTCATTTAAAAAAATGTTTTTTTCTCCTATGACATTAAAAAATCTGCCACCAATCCTATAGTATATCTTCCTGTTAATTATAATCTCTTTGTCAGTTCTGTGTCAATTTTGTTTGTTTGTTTCCACATTATGAGTTAAATTTCCCTGCCTCTTGTATGCTTAATGATCTTTGATTAGATAACAGATATTTAAAAATTTTTTTCTTTTTTTTTCCTTTTTGGGTCACACCTGGTGATGCACAGGGGTTACTCCTGGCTCTGCACTCAGGAATTACCCCTGGCGGTGCTCAGGGGACCATATGGGATGCTGGGAATCGAACCCGGGTCGGCCGCATGCAAGGCAAATGCCCTACCCGCTGTGCTATTGCTCCAGTCCCGATATTTTGAATTTTATCTTGCTATCTGCTAGATTTTAAAAAATCCTAGAAATATTCTTAAGTTTGTCCTGGGATGTATCTTAGTTACTTGGAAATAATTTGGTCCTTTGTGTCTTATTTTCCTGATTTGTTAGGGAGGTATAGAACAATTTGCTGAAGAGGGATAATTATTCCTCATTACTGAGGTAAGATCACCCTAAGCATCTTATACAGCGCTCCGTGAATTTAGGTTTCTCTATATGGCTGACGGGGACAGGGAGAGTGTTAGATACTCTTTCAAGGAAAAACCATCCCAAAGGATTAGAGCCCTTTACAGATCATTATAGCTCTCTCTCTCCCTCTCTCCCTCTCTCTCTCTCTCTCTCTCTCCCTCTCCCTCCCTCCCTCCCTCCATCCCTCCCTCCCCTAGTCCATGTACTTTGGGTGCCTTGGTCTTCCTAAATTCAAGGAGTCTGCCTGAATTAACTCAGTTCTGCCCTCCCTGTGATGAGGTTTAGAAACTCTCAGGGCAGTGAGCTGGTGCAATCATACTTTGCTTCCTGTCTCTGGGCATTACTGCCCTTTGTTGGCAGGATGGACAATGTCTTGAAAACTATTTTGCCACATATTTTGTCTCTTTGCAATCTTTTTGTTGTTGTTGTTGTTTTAGATGAGAAGGTAAATCTGGTCCCTGTTGTCATCTTGAACACAAGCAGAAGTTCTACCTATCTAATTTTAGATAGGTATTATTCTCGATGGACTGGAGAGATAGCACAGCGGGTAGGGCGTTTGCCTTGTATGCGGCCGACCCAGGTTCGATTCCTCCGTCCCTCTCGGAGAGCCCAGCAAGCTACTGAGAGTATCGTGCCCGCACAGCAAAGTCTGGCAAGCTACCCATGGCATATTCGATATGCCAAAAAAAAAACCCAGTAACAAGTCTCACAATGTTACTGGTGCCTGCTCAAGCAAATCAATAAACAACGGGATGACAGTGCTACATTATTCTCTATGGATTAAGTTAGTAGTCTTCAGCCACTAGTTCAAGGTCTGATGCAGACAGGAAGAAAGGTTGAAACCACTGGATTAGCACCTTGGTTATAACTATTGGTCAGTGGACAGGTCTGCAGGACAATCTATCTCAGGTATAGATAGATTGAAGAACGCTGGGTTAGATGGCTTTCATGCCAACAAATTTTGTAATTATGCCTGGTTTATCCTAAAACCCATATGGGCCTTTAAAAATAGTTATTTATTTATTTATTTTTTATCACACCCAGCAATTATTCCTGGCTCTACACACAGGAATTACTCCTGGTGGTGCATGCAGGGGTCATTTGGGATGTCGAGGATTGAATCTGGGTTGGCCACATGCAAGGCAAGCACCTTACCCGCTCTACTATCTCTCCAACGCCATATTTGTTTGTTTGTGTTTGAAGCAAGATAGTTCTTATTGAAAGAAAATTTACTTAAAAAGATGTTAGGGGAGAGAAAGAAAAGAATACATGTTCAAGAGAGAACACAGGTTTGAGAGAGCAAGCCTAATACTGACTTTTACATTTTTAATTTAGAGTCACAAAGTTTGGAATTTGTAACAAACTCCTTGGCTGAAAACTGGTTTTGAATTTGAACAGCTAAGGGTAGAGATTCAATCCCATTTTCTTCATTGGACAACAATGTCCTGTTAGAACGCTCCATGAAACTCTTTGTGACTTTATCATCTAGACTCTGATTTTGCACAATTTCACAAAATGTAATGGTCTGATTCCTATTCTGCAGTTCTTAGAAGTGGTAGGCAAGCAATGTGAGAGACTAGGTCATCAAAATCTTTCTTGTCCAAGCATGCAATGGCAATGCTTCAAGTCTCATTTCCAACTGCACACTCAATCAGCATATATGGAGAGGTGTTTCCAGAAAAAAAAAAACGCTGCAAATTTATGTACTGTACGACAAATCTGATTTCATACAGGAAATGATAATACAATGGGAGTTCCATAGTTCCATTCCTTTTTTTGGTGGGGGAAACATACCTAGCGATGCTCAGGAGTTACTCCTGGCTCTGCACTCAAGGATCACCCCTGGAGGTGCTCGGGGGACTATACAGGATGCCAGGGATTGAACCTAAGTCAGCTGAGTGCAAGGCCCGGCCCCAAGGGAGTTCCATTTTCAACATTGGTAAATGAATATATTCTTTCAATTAACCGCTTACTGTGAATCTGTTATATAGCAGATGCATTATATACAATTGCTTGGCATAATACTGATCAAGACAGATTGTGTCTACCATGACTAAAGGAATCTAACCTTAAACAAAATGGAGTTAAAGCTTATTGTTTTGTCTGCTCCAAATATTTCTCTGAAGTGAAGGACTGATTTATGTTCTTTGTTTCCATGTTTCTGCATCTATGCAAGGGATTGGCTCAGTTTGGGTTGGGTGCCTTAAGTTTCTCCCTGCTTAGCATAAACTGCTGGTAAATGCCTTCATCCTCCTATCTAATTGGCTCAAGTTTGGTCTTTATCACTCGCAATGAAAGGAATGCCAGTTGGGGCTGGAGTGATAGTACAGCAGGTAGGACATTTGCCTTGCATGCGGGCAACCCAGGTTCGATTCCCAGCATCCCATATGGTCCCCCAAGCACTGCCAAGAGAAATTCCTGAGTGTAAAGCCAGGAGTAATCCCTGTGCATTGCTCGGTGTCACCTAAAAAGCCAAAAAACGTTTATTTATATTATGAACAACTCTATGAAAATAAAATTAAATTTTTTTTAGAAAAGGACTCCTCAGTCAGTAGAGAAATACCAATTCCAAGTGGAACCTCACACTTGCAATGGGAATGATTTGACCTTGTGAGAGATGGACTGAGCATAGCTAGACATATTGGTGAAGTCCCCCAAAGTAATGTAATGCTCTCAATAACTAAGTAAGCACAAGAAAGCATATTAAATGTGATAGGCAACTGTGGGGCTGGAGCGATAGCACAGCGGTAGGGCGTTCACCTTTCATGTGGCAGACCCGTGTTCGATTCCTCCTCTCCTCTCAGAGAGCCCAGCAAGCTACCAAGAGTATCAAGCCCGCACATCAGGGCCTAGCAAGCTACCCATGGCATATTCGATATGCCAAAAACAGTAACAGTAAGTCTCACAATGAGAGACATTACTGGCGCCCGCTCGAACAACTCGATGAGCAACGGGATGACAATGACAGTGACAGTGACAGGCAACTGTGAGCAGATCCTTGAATAATGTCATTTCATTCAATGTCATTTTGTTAAAATGTTGATGAGAGAAAAAAAAACCAACAATTACCACAGTGAAATGATGTAATTCAAGGACATTCTTTTGTCCTTCATCCTTTTGCTCAAAGTTGCAGTTTCCTACTTGGAACAATGAGGGACTGCTGTATTTTATTATTGAACAATAAATCTTACAAAAAGAACTTCCACTTTTAAGGCAACTGCTTAAATGGAGAATAAATAAGCAATGTCATTAGGATCATAGGAGAGAGAAAGGCTTCTCTTTTTTCCTGTTTTTTTTTTGACCACACCCAGCAGTCCTTAGGGCTTACTCTGTGTTCAGGAGAGGGGCTTGGGGATCATATGGAGTGTTGGGGCTTGACCCGGGGTGGCAGTGTGCAAGACAAGTCCCCTTTCCATTGCATTATTATGCTGGCCCCGAGAAAGTCTTATTTTTCTTTTTTTATTCTTTTTGGGTCATACCCAGCGTTGCACAGAGGTTACTTCTGGCTCATGCACTCAGGAATTGGCGGTGCTTAGGGGACCATATGGGATGCTGGGAATTGAACCCGGGTCGGCCACATGCAAGGTAAATGCCCTACCTGCTGTGCTATTACTCCAGCCCTGAGAAAGGCTTCTTTAAGGAGATATTATGGAGGCATTTCAAAGCCATTTCATGCTTTGTGAGAAAACTAGTATTCAGGCTGAAGCTTCACACTTTGACTCAGTCTAGTTATAATCCTGTACACAGAAGATGAAGCAGCTGTCGTTGCACTCCTGTGGAACATAATGATCACCAGACAGTTTGGTGGTTCCTTCTGGTGGTCCTTTCCATTTTCCTGTCTACATTACTTGGTTGAGGATCATCTATTCTTCTTCCCTCACTGACAGCCTTCTCTCCTTTATCATTCTCTCTTAACTATTCTGGTTAAATAAGCTGTGTGAAACTGCATAATTATTTTGGTAAATGTAGGTAGCTTTGTGGAAAGCAAGTGCTAGGAAGGGCCATGCCTTATTTATCATTATTTCCCTGGCATCCAATACGGGGATCTGCACACAGTTGGCTCTTAACAAACATTTGCTAAATGAGTAAATGAATATGGAAAATGAATGCAGGGATATTAGGCTTTCCAAGCTGGGTATCCTTGGGGATCATTTATTTGGCTAAGCATGCTTTTGGCATTACTTACTAAGCAAAGTATGAGCAAACAGAGGCCTGCTGACATGAACTGATTTGCTCAAGGCACCCAAAAGCTGCTCTGGCTTGTACTCTAAAGCCAAAGAGCTGATCGGAGCACAAAACAGAAAAGAGCTGATTTGCATCACCCTCTGCTTGCTGCAAGAGCTAGGAGAAAACAGTTTAACTAGCAAAGAAGAGTTGGTGACAGTTACAACCTTCCGTGTCTAAAGTTGAGTGTTCTTTGGACATTATAATAGGAGAAGCATAGCTCTGAAACTCTTCCATTAATATGCAAAGTCATGGGAAACTCTCATTTGTATTTTGTACATCCCAATTTGTATTTTGTACAACCCTTTTTTCTGTTTTGAGGAAAAGATATGAGTGCATGAGTTTGAATGCTTTTCTCCTAAAGTGATGATTACACTTCCAGACCTGAAATTTCTACCAATGTGCTCCATCTCAATAGGTAACCTCATTGGAATTTCTACTAATCTCTGTCTCAATAGGTAAGCTCATTGTGCATTCACATGGTTGTGAAAGTCTAACATCTCTCTCCTTCATCCCTACTGTCTAGCCTTCATCATGGTAGAATGTATTACTCTTCTGTGAAATCAACTGACTTCTTTCCAGCTGGCACTCCTCTAATTCTGAGCTCCATCCTATGTCTCCTGTATTACTTGAACAATAGCCTCTTATCTCCTTGTATTGACTCTTGTCCTCCCTCTAATCTATTCTTTAGTGGGATTATCTAGAAAATGAGAAATTGAGTCTCTCCACTTCAAACTCTTCCACAGTCTCCTAGTGTTTTAAAGATTGAGACCAAAAACCTGTCTATGCCTTCCTTCCTGCCACTCGCCTTGCTGTCTACAGTCCAGCCATAGTACCTTCCTTCTGTGATGAAACTTGGATAAGACCTTTTCAACTATCAGAGTTTTGCACTGCTACTTGGTTTGTCTGATGGTGTCTATAGACCCACAACTCTCTGCCTGCTTTGTTCAGTTACCATCAAGGAGCCTTTCCTTGATCTTCCCTAGCCATGAGAATTCTATGACAATGAAGCAGGGTTCAGCATCAATTCTATTCCAACCCTACTTCTGAGCCTTTAGAAAATTAATTTTGTACACTGATCAATAAGAATGGAAGGCAATTTATTTTTAGCAATGTTCCTGAATTCCTTGACTATCTTTGGAATTAATCTTCTTCTACTTTTGTTGAAGGTAAAAGATCTAGAATCTAGCAAGCAGAACTGACAAAGGATTTTGGTTTCACAATGTCATTAAACATTCACTTTTTTTAAATAGCCAGAGCAATGTTTCATGTGGTCCCTTTCTTTGCTACCCTGCAGGAATAAAATCGTTTCATTAGAACATTGATGGGGAAGAAGCATAGGATCCCTGCTTGGGCCATGGTCTATGTGGAGCTGCTATGTTTACCCCACTTGTGTGGTCCTTTTTGTGGGGGGGCTTTAAGGGTCCTCTGGTTTCCTTCCACATGCTAAGGAGGTTGATGTGAAGTTCCCAGTCTGCATGTGTGTGTGTGTGTGTGACTGATCCCAGAATGAGAGAGTGCTCTTCTCAGGGGTGCGTTCTCTCAGGCCCTGGGCTGCTGGGATAGGCTCGGCTGCCAGTGACCCTGAACTAGAACGACTGGTTGCAAAATGAATCAATAAACACAAATAACTGCTTATTATTTGAAGTGTTTGGGTCGTTATTTGGAAGTTTGGTGATATTTTGGAGAGCAGAAAATATATGGTAGACACACTGCTTGTTCATATGGAAAAACTCATTTTGATATATATTGTTTCTTAAAACACACATTTAAAGAATTTAGCGGGGCTGGAGCAATAGCACAGCGGGTAGCGCGTTTGTCTTGCACGCGGCTGACCTGGGTTCGAATTCTAGCATCCCATATGGTCCCTAGAGTACTACCAGGAGTAATTCCTGAGTGAATGAGCCAGGAGTAACTCCTGTGTATCACATCGCCGGGTGTGACCCAAAAAGAAAAAAAAGAATTTAGCAATGATGTTGAGTGAGGGCTTACTATATCAAGTATGTTCTGTCTTTGGGTAAAGTTGAAGAAAAACTGCAGAAGAACTGATGAGGAGAAGAGGAAATACGCTTTAGATATGGTGTCAGGCAGTGCAACTCTGGGGTGGGGGTATGGGAGGGGCGTGGAATGAGCATCTGGAAATGGATTCCTTTAAAAATTTCCATGTACATGGGGCTGGAGCGATAGTACAGTGATAGTACAGCTGGAGAAGTAGGGCATTTGCCTTGCACGCGGCTGACCCGGGTTTGATTCCCAGCATCCTATAGGGTCCCACGAGCACCGTCAGGAGTAATTCCTAAGTGCAAAGCCAGGAGTAACCCCTGTGCATCACCGGATGTGACCCAAAAAGCAAAAAGAAAAAAAAAGAATCCATGTATTCCTTCCACATGCTTCTTAGTAGTATAAGTTCAAGTCTGCAGCTCTAACTCATGCCAGGATTTTATGAGAGTACAGAGGGTTTACTTTTCCTACTTACCATTGGTTCATCTGTGTTCTTTTGGAACTGAACCAGGCGAACTCTGGTCACATTCTCCATATCCATGTCTCCATTCGCACTTTCTGGAGAATCACCATTTAAATACGGAGAGGTGGGAGGTGGGGTGACCCTCAATGCTTCATCACTGTAAACTTCATGTGCCACTACATCATGAGTCTGAAGTAAGGCCTAGCATTTTATAAAGATAATAAAATATTAGTAGTAATAGGATTCCAACAGAAAATCTTTTATATAAACATATGCCAATACATTTGTTGCTTCTCAAAGGAGAACTGATTGATCTCTCATCTAAGGAGAACTCAATCCATAATACAAACCCAGGTATAATAATTTCTCTGTGAGAAATAATTCTGATAGATGTACTAAAAAGAAATAAATACCGTTAGTGAGCAAACTAATGAATGGACAGATGTGATGATTTCTGGGGTTAGCAGTATTGACCAGCTATGAAAAATTATCCAACAAACTTGTTCAAAAATGGCTGACAAAGGGGACTGGAGAGATGGTATAGTGGGTAGAGCACTTGCCTTGCATGTAGCTGACCCAGGTTTGATTCCTAGCACAGGGTCCCCTGAGCCTCACCAGGTGTAATCTCCATGCGCAGAGCATGGAGTAAGCCCTGAGTACTGCTGGATGTGCTCCCCACCAAAAAAAAATAGGCTGACGGGAGCTGGAGCAATAGCACAGCGGATTTGCCTTGTGCATGGCTAACCCAGGTTCGAGTCCCAGCATCCCATATGGTCCCCCGAGAACTGCCAAGAGTAATTCCTGAGTGCAGAGCCAGGAGGAACCCCTGTGCATTGCCGGATGTGACCCAAAAAGCCAAAAAAAAGGCTGACATAAATCAATTTCAAATGATTTAGCAGACAGGATCTTGTGTAAAAAGAGTAAGTTTGCTGAGGCTTAAAATGGAAACAAATTTTAATAGTAAAGCAGGCAATGTGCATGCCTTGCACATGGCCAACTGGGATTTGATCCCCAGCACCCTGTATGGTCTCACAAGCACTGCCAGCAGTAATCCCTGAGTCTAGCTGGGCACCTCTAGGTGTGGACCAAAACCAAACCAAAACAAAAAGAAACTGTGGTAATATTGAGCAAATGACTTTACTGCTGGTATTAACCCTGCCACTTCTTTTTAGTTTTATCCTTGTTATTAATGTTTTATCCATGTTATTAATCAGTAGTTTATTGTCATTTAAAAATCTTAATATTTTTTGTTGTGTCACCATGAGATATATAGCTACAATGCTGTTCGCAGTCAGGTTTCAGTCATACAATGATACAACACCCATCCCTCCACCAATGTCCATTTCCCACTACCAATGGCCTCAGTTTCCACACCCCCCCCACTACTCCCCTCGCCACCTGCCTGCCTCTATGGCTCTATAGCACATACTTTCTCTCTCTCTTTTCCTCCCTCCCTCCCTTCCTTGCTTCCTTCCTTCCTCCTTCCCTCCCTCCCTCCCTCCCTCCCTCCCTCCCTCCCTCCCTCCCTCCCTCTCTCTCTCTCTCTCCCTTCTGGGCACTATGGTCTGCAACACAGGTACTGAGAGGTTATTGCTAACATTTTGCATTATGTAAGCATTATGCAAAGGCTGAAAACAATTTATAATATATGACTTAATGAAAGAAAGAGTAACAAACAAAGTGGGTGCCTCGGCAATAGTACAGTAGATAGAGGGTTTGCCTTGCATGTGGTCAACCGGGTTGAATTCTGGCATTCCAAATGGTTCCCTGAGCACTTCCAGGAGTGATAATTCCTGAGTGCAGAACAAGGAGTAATGCCTAGGCACCATTGGGTGTGGCCGCAAAAACAAACAAACAAAAAAAAACCCTAACATACAAAAATGTACCTGAAAATATGAATGGAACCGGAGGGGATCAAGCTAATGAAGTAAATCAGAGGAGGAAGACAAGTAGAATATGCTCTGATATAAAAAGAAACAAAGCAAGGGAAGAAACAATGTCCAAAGTAAATAAACTCTTCAACTTTGAAATGAGGTCGCCAAGGGTGGAGGAGAGTAGGTTGAAAGGGTCCAGTAGACTATGGTAGATGGATAGAGCCACTTAAGGTGGTGGGCATCATGTGGTAACACCATAGACTTAACACAAGAAACATATTGCATTCTTGTAATCCAATATTATCTCAACAAAAAAGTAACTAAAATAGGCAATTTGACAAAATATCACACATGAGAGACAGCTCAAGAGTAAACCTATTTAATGTTGTATATTTACACTTTTTGGAGCACCTGCCTTATGATGACAATTATTATGATGAGTTCTTTTGGCAAAACCCATTAATAAAGAAAGAGTGAAGTTTTGTACTGATACCTACACATGCTGACTAAGTGAAACTAGATAATCAGAGTCCCTGGTTTCTTTACAAAAGGACAGTCTTCTACTTCATGCATTTTCTTTCTTCTTTTTTTTTGATTTTTGGGTCACACCCAGCGATGCTCAGGGGTTACTCCTGGCTTTGCACTCAGGAATTGCTCCTAGCAGTGCTTGGGGGACCATATGGGATGCCGGGGATCGAACCCAGGTCGGCTGCGTGCAAGGCAAACGCCCTACCCGCTGTGCTATCGCTCCAGCCCCGACTTCATGCATTTTCTGTGCTAGCACAGAAAGTTTACTATTCAGAAAAGTTTTCAACAAGCATAAACGTCTGAACATGTCTACTGCAAGGAGAATTTTTACAGCTGAGAATTGGTATGTTTGGAGCTTTGCACGAGCAGATTATATTTGTTCATGTATGAACTGTAAATTCAGTTCTAATTTCATCTGTGATCTGTGTGGCAATAAAATATCTGAAGATAATAAAATATAATTAAAACTGCTTCAAAAGCATAACCTTGAGCATCTCCAGTGCATTCATTTAATGAAAAGACTTATTGAAGTCATGACAAGGCTATTTTAATTTGAAAGGCATGCATATTGAGGCACAAATAAGTAATTATGCAGTAAAATCATAAAGTTGATGGTGTTGACTTGCCATTCAGATGGCATACGCTTGGAGCAATAGAGGCATTGGTTTCTTTCTTTTTTTAAGTTTATTTTGTAATTCTTTTTTTGCTTTATTTTTTTCTTTTTGGGTCACACTCGGCGATGCTCAGGAGTTACTCCTGGCTGTGCACTCAGGAATTACTCCTGGCAATGCTCGGGGGACCATATGGGATGCTGGGAAATGAACCGGGGTCGGCCTCGTGCAAGGCAAATGCCCTACCCGCTGTGCTATAGCTCCAGCCCCGAGGCATTGGTTTCTAAATGAAATACTGGATATTTCATGATAGCAGAGGCTGGTCCAAATTGGAGCTGGGGTAAGGGTGCACCAAAAAGGACTAAGTTATTATGAAGACTTCTTTTGACAAAACCCATTAATAAAGAAAGAGTGAAGTTTTGTACTGATACCTACATATGCTGACTCAGTGAAACTAGATAATCAGAGTCCCTGGTTTCCCTACAAAAAGGTAGTCTTCTACTTCATGCATTTTCTGTGCTAGCAGAGAAAGTTTACTAATTATAAAAGTTTCCAATAGGCATGAACATCTGAACATGTCTACTGCAAGGAGAATTTTTACAGCTGAGTGTCGGTAAGTGGTACACAGCTTGAGAAGGGGCACAGCATGGCTCTGGGCACCTTGGCTTCCCATCCTGTGCTTTCACTGTTGCCCTGGACCTGACTGCAGCAATTGTGCTTGATGACGAATCTTGTAAAATTATGGCCACTTCAGGATTAAGATTTATGGTAGGAAATTTATGGTAGGAAAAATTAGTAGTAGACAAACTGCAAACTTTCATCTACTAAAACAATCGTCATCATATCAACTAGAGCTGTGTTCCATAGGATAAGCAAATTTTTAAAATACATGCTTGATAGAGCCAGAGAATCTATGAGCAGAGAGCCACACTTTCATTTGGTTAAAGCCAATTACATCGGTTAAAAGAAGGGTTTGTTGTGTTTTACAAATAAAATAGATGAAGTCAGTTGATTTTCACTCATGCTTTTAAAATTATATAACCAAATGCTTGCATTTAATGTATTACTTATAAGGAAGGGTAAGCCCACAACCACCACAAAAAAAAAATATCCAAAGTAAACTTTAAAAGGATAATGCTCAAATTACGTTACCAAATAAGGGAATCCTTGATGCTAACCACAATTCGCTACTGCAAAAGACTGCTGCCACAAAACAAAACTGAACCCAAAGCACGGAATGTACGCAAAGAGAAAGAAAAGAACCACATGTAGATTGATTTTTAGAAGTCTTTTAAAAAGATAGACAAATTAAAATCATAGGGAAATGAAAGTTAGGAAGTTTTCCTTCATAAATGCTGTGAGGTACAATTGAGCAATTGTTAATTCAACTGAAACAGTAGTTATTTTTAATTATCTGAAGGGATCCATGTAATGGGAAAGAAATGTATTCTTCACTGTTTGGTCCTGTAGAAAGGGTTTGGATAAGACAATGGATGAGTTCAAACTAGAGTGAAAAACAATCTGACCATCTTGTTTCTGTCCCCCTCAAGTAGGATACATTGGTCTCACACACACACACACACACACACACACACACACACACACACACACACACACACACGGAAACTCCCGGGCTCAGTGAAAACTACTGTGGTTACCAGAGGGAAAAAGAAGGGCTGGGTAGATGGAAATATTTTGGGGGTGAGGTGATACTGGGACTTTGATATTAAGTGAAATGTGCCCCACACATATGTAGGGGTGTAAAATTACCCCTCCTGAGATGCCACAGTATTGTAAATCCATGAAAAAAATCAATGCAATCAGTCAATAAAATAAATGATGTTTGACCCAGCAATACCACTGTTGGGAATATATCCCAGAGAGGCAAAAAAGTATAATCGAAACGACATCTGCACATGTATGTTCATCGCAGCACTGTTTACAATAGCCAGAATCTGGAAAAAACCCGAATGCCCAAGAACGGATGACTGGTTGAGGAAACTTTGGTACATCTATACAATGGAATACTATGCAGCTGTTAGAAAAAAGGAGGTCAAGAATTTTGTAGTTAAGTGGATGGGCATGAAAAGTTTCATGCTGAGTGAAATGAGTCAGAAAGAGAGAGACAGATATAGAAAGATTGCACTCATCTATGGTATATAGAATAACAGAGTGGGAGACTAACACCCAAGAACTGTAGAAATAAGTACCAGGAGGTTGACTCCATGGCTTCAAGGCTGGCCTCACGTTCTGGGGAAAGGGCAACTCAGAGAAGCGATCACCAACTATAATGTAGTCGAAGGCCATTCGGGGGAAGGGAGTTGCGGGCTGAATGAGGGCTAGAGACTGAGCACAGTGGCCACTCAACACCTTTATTGCGGGCCGTAGAAGCTAAATAGAGAGAGAGAACAGAAGGGAATGCCCTGCCACAGTGGCAGGGTGGGGTGGGGGGGAGATGGGATTGGGGAGGGTGGGAGGGACGCTGGGTTTACGGGTGGTGGAGAATGGGCACTGGTGAAGGGATGGGTTCCCGAACTTTGTATGAGGGAAGTATAAGCACAAAAGTGTATAAATCTGTAACTGTACCCTCACGGTGATTCTCTAATTAAAAATAAATAAATTAAAAAAACATTAAAAAAATAAAATTCAAAAAAAATAAAATAAATGATGAAGTTAATTGAAAAATACTTGCAAAGTAGGATACAGGGAGCACAGAGACAGTTCAAAGAGGTGTGGAGTGTGTACCTTGGATGGGCAAAGCTCTGAGTTTGATCTCTGGCACCACATCCCCCTCACCCCCAGCCCTTCCTGTACAGTCAATAGTGCATAGATGGCTTGAGCACTGAATAGCGAGGCTGACACGGCCAGGTCAAGCATCACCAAGAGTGACCCCAGAACCTTTCAGCACTGCTGCTCATGAAGTATCTGGTATTTCATTTAGAAAACAATTACTATAAAAATGTAGGATACAAAATTGATTTAAAAATCAGTTCTAGGGATGGGTTGGGGGGCGGTGTGAGAAAAGCACCTGCCAAACAAGCAGGCAGGGGATGGGGGTGATGGGAGGGAACCTAGGGACACTGGTGCTGGGAAATACACACTGGTGGAGGTATGGGTGTTGGAATACTGTATGACTGAAACCCAATCTTGAACAGCTTTGTAATGCTCTAAAAATAGAAATTAAAAAAATCAGTTCTAGGGCAGGAGAGCTAATACAGGGGCTGAGGTGTTTTCCTCGCACACAGCTGACCCCAGTCAATCCCCAGCACCACATAGGGTCCCCGAGCCCCTCCAGGAGGGATCCATGGGCACAGGGCGAGGAGTAACCTTTGTGCACTGCGAGGTGTGGCCCCCAAAGAAAAACAGAGAAAAACCTATTCTAGGGAGACTGAAGAGGTAGTACAGGAGTTAAGATATGCGGCTGACCCTGTTTTGATCCCCAGCACCACTTGGTCCCTCAAGCATCACAGAGTATAGCTCTAGTGACGCCTGAGCATTGCCAAGAGTGACACCAGATTCCCCTGAGCGCTGCTGAAGTGATCTGAGTATTCCTGGACCCACAGACTCGAAAAGCAGTATATCCCTGGGTCCTCACTTTGTGGGTCTGGTTGGCCTAGAATGGCTGGAATGATCCTGAGACTCTCTGATCTCATTTGACAGAGGGACCCCCAAAATTATGTTCTAGGGGCCAGAGAGATGGCTCCAGTGGCTAAGTCCTTGCTTTGCATGTGGGAGGTTCAGGTTTGATATCCAGTCCACATGGTGCCCTGAGCATTGTTAGGAGTGGCCCCCCAAACACTGAACCCGAAGTAGTCCCCAGTACTTCTAGAGCAGCGTGGTATCCCAACAACAACAGATCTGTTCTAACAGCCCAGGCCATAGGCCAGTGAAGGCAGGAGGCTGAGACTTCTATTCCTGATACCACCTCATATGTGAAGTACGGTCCAGAGGGTACTGCTGTTCGGGATCCCTGGAGCCACAACAAATGTGAAACCTCCGCACACCCCAACCCAGTGTGCTACAAGCCCTGATCATTATAATAACAAACAAAAGAAGACAAGGGCAACATTTTCTAATTTTCAATTAAGAGAATAGATTCTATTTCTTTTGGGGGGCGAAGGAGGATTTGGGCAACACCAAGCAGTGCTTGGGGGCTACTCCTGACTCTGTGCTCTGCGGTCATGCCTGGCAGCATCTGGGAGACCCTATGTGGTATCAGGGATCAAATCAGGGTCAGTTACGTGTGAGGCAAGAGACTTACTACCTGTACTATCACTCTCGTTTTAGATTCTATTTCTTTTTTTTTTTGCTTTTTGGGTCACACCCGGTGATGCACAGGGGTTACTTCTTGCTCATGCACTCAGGAATTACTCCTGGCAGTGCACAGGGGACCATATGGGATGCTGGGAACCAAACGTGGGTCGGCCACATACAAGGCAAATGCCCTACCTGCTGTGCTATCGCTCCAGCCCCTTAGATTCTATTTATTAAAGAAAATAATGAAAGTAAAATTTTAAAAATTAAAAAAAAATTCTTATCAGGCAAAAAAACTTTCTATTTTACTAGTACACACAGCTTTTGTCTTTATTCTTAATGCTTCACATTTTACAACTGCAATTAAGCAAAGGATCATTTCCTTTTGAAAAATCCATTGAGCCTATATGTAGCTCGGTGGTCGAGTGCATGCTTCACATGCATGAAGTACTGGGTTTCGATCCCTGGTCCACACACAATAAATAAGTCTTTGAACTGGGATATCTGAAAAAAGAGATCAGCATAATATATTTTTTTCATGACTTCTAAAGATAGAGCACAAATTTAAAAAAAACACATTGAAGTGTATAGTTTGCTCTTCCTTTAATTACTATAAATATTTATAAGTATCTTTCCAAAAAGTGTCAGATCAATGTTAAACCTTCATGTTGTGAAGATGAAGGAAGCAAAGGAAAACCAGCTATTTGGACAAAAGCATAAAATCAACAAGCTAAGAATAATTCTCAAACATTTGTAGAATAATACAAGAATGAAAACATTCTCCTTGAGGTTGGGAAAACTGGGGTATGGGAAAAACACGTGCCAGCACTGGGCACCAAAAGGGCTGAACCCAGCAATGCAAGCACCCCAACTGCTATACTATCTCTCCAGCTTCTCAAGCTAAGTTTACAGGAAAACGGATCCTCTGAAAGGTCAATCTCCTTTAAGAGCATTGCTTTGCATGCTCCCTCTATGTGTGTGTATGTGTGTGTGTGTATACACACATATATGTATATATATCCAAAACAAAGACTTGTGACACTCAAAACATGAGTCCTAAGCTGTAACCACTGGAACTTTGTAATGTGTCTGTCAAGTTGACAGATGGTTTGGGGGTGAGTTGAGGGTGGGGAGAAAATATGGGAATACTGGTAGAGGGAAGTTGACACTGGTGGAAGGATGGGTGTTGAAATATTATATGCGTAAAACTCAATTATCAATAACTATGTAAATCATGGTTCTTTAATTAAATTTTAAAAATTTACATAAAAAGAGCATGGCTTTGAAGTCAGGGAGATCTGAGGCTTGGAGTCAGGGAGCCAGATCAAAGGGCTGGAGTTCACCCTGGCATGCACAGGGTCTCAAGTTCACTCCCTGGCATTGCCTGTCTCTTGAGTACCTCCAGGTATAGCCCCAGAGGCCCCCAAGCTAAAACGAAAGCAAACAAAACATCTGGGATTTGAATCTCAGTAACGTCACTGACTTGTGGGTGACCTTGAAAGAAAACTCTTTATTTTTCTAGAGTGCATTTTTTTCTCTCTGAATTAATTATAAATCAGGGATCATCACATCACTTAATTAATTTATTTTTTATTTAAATTTTATTGAATCACTGTGAGATAGTTACAAGCTTTCATGTTTGGGTTACAATCTCACAATGATCAAACACCCATCCCTCCACCAGTGCACATTCCCCACCACCAATATCCTGGGTATATCCCCCCTTTCCCACCTCCCCCTCTATGGCAGACAATATTCCCCATACTCTGTCTCTCTACTTTTGGGCATTATAGCTCGCAACACAGACACTGAGAAGTCATCATGTTTGGTCCATTATCTACTTTCGGCATGCATCTCCCATCCCAACTGGTTCCTCTAGCCATCATTTTCTTAGTGATCCCTTCTCTATTCCATCTGCCTTCTTCCCTCCGCCTTTCTGGAAAACAATATGGACAGTCCTTCAAAAACTAGAAATTGAGCTTCCATATGACCCTGCAATACCACTTCTGGGAATATAGCCCGAGGATGCAAAAGAGCACAGTAGAAATGACATCTGTACCTATATACTCATTGCAGCACTGTTTACAGTAGCCAAAATCTGGAAACAACCTGAGTGCCCTAGAACAGATGACTGGTTAAAGAAACTTTGGTACATCTACACAATGGAATACTACGCAGCTGTTAGGAGAGATGAAGTCATGAAATTTGCTTATAAATGGCAACTAACTCTTACTGTGTGAAATCATCGGGTTAACTGATTAGCTCAGTGGCTTTAGATCAACTATCCATTTCACATCCCACCTCACCCAGGATGGAAGTTCCATAAGGGCAGAGAACCCTTCTTTGTCCTATGGCCCTTATCTTTAGTGCCTCGCAGAGCACTTAGCCTACACGTAATCCAAAATGATATTGAAAGAGGAAGCCTCAGATTCCCCATGCCAGTGAGAGAGGAAACCACAGTTTTCTCTTTCCAGATGTTCTATCTCTCCCTGATAAACCTGACACATTCCATCCCCAAGATTCTGTCTCAGCATTTCCGGGGGTTCCCAGGAACGTAAAAATTCTGCCCTGGAGCCTAGGCTGACAGGGAAACTAAGATACTAGGCAATTATGCCTGGAGAGATTTAGACCAGCCACATCCCTGTGATTTTTCTGGCATCTTTTGTAAACACTTGCCACCTGATAAGGAATATTAGGAGCCTTAAAAAGGGCCCCCACAAAACTCCCTTGTAACTTAGTCCTTTACAAAGTCCCCCCCCACATACTTGGAGAGCTCTTTTTTTTCTTCTACTTTCCAACAAGCTTTTCTACTTTCCAATAACTCTGAGTCGAGCATTATATTATTCAATATTTTAATTGTTGAAAATATTGAAGAACCTGGGAATCGTGAACAAACACAGAGACCTGCCACTGCTGCTTCTGCATCATCTGCATCAATATGATTGATGTTGAAAATATCTCTCAATACCAATGTGTGTATTTTAACTTCTTGCTGACTTCAGAGAAGTAAAATAAATCAAGGTTCCCAAAGTGTGTAAGTTGTGAGACATAGGGCTACTTACGCTTTAATAATTAAAAAGAAAACCCTTTTATCTTAAAAACATGACTCAGCGGGGGCTGAACCTCAGCACAGCAGGCAGGGTGCTTGCCTTGCATGCGGCCAAATCAGGTTCAATCCCCATAAGGATCCCCTGAGTCCCTCCGGGCGTGATCCCAAAGTGCAGAGTGAGGAGTAAGCCCCGAGCACCACAAGTGAGCTCCCGCCCCACCTCCCACTCACCCAAAAGAAACCCAACAAAGGCTCATTTGGGTACATGTTCATTATTTTTAGACTATGTCAAACCTGAAAGACCACTGGTCTCAAATGGCCTTGTGTCACTCTACACTTATCAATGTATACACAGGGATATCTGTGCAAACTATACAAATTCCTACCTATGAAAATTATTTCTTTCTAGGTGGTCACTCGGAGGGAAGAAATTCTATTTCAGTGACCAAGTGACAGCTTTCAAAACATAAAGGGCCATCAATGTCATACACTCACAGTAACTGATATGATACTGATGTAATTAGGCAGGCAGATAGGGAAGGCCCCTTCCCCAGCCAATGGCAGTAAATTTCCTGGGAAGTTGCTAAGGCCAACCTTGCAGAAAACAGGAACTGAGGCCTGATAAGATCCTCACCTACCTACAGCAACAGAACCCAGAGAAACCCCTGCAGAAACAAAAGGCCAGGAAAGGAATTTCAAAGAAGACCATCACCACTCCCAACCTCCTTGGTAATCTCCTTAGCAAGGGACTTTTACCTAGGTAGAAGCCCCACTTGGGGACAGGTTAGAGAAACCCTATAAAGGCCACTTGAACAAAGGAAGGGAGCACACATGCTGCCCGAGCCCATGTCTCGTGGCCAAGCACATGTGTCGCCCACATATCCGCTCTTGAGATGTGCACTTTCATGCTTTCATATCTAACGCTAGGATGTGTGTAGGGGGTCTCTCTGCCCTTCAAGAAGCCCGGGTTCTCTGTTGAGCACCTTACTCTCCACTCTCTCCTGCTTTCTCTCCCTCCTTCCCTTCAAAACCTCCAAATAAAAACTGTAATTTCACTGCTCGTCTACTCCTGAAATTCCTTTCTGCGAGGCGAGAACCCCGGGTCCCAGGTGGCAGAGGTGGATCGGGAGAAAGTGACCGTCTTTCTCCTCCCCACTTCACATGAGCCACCCATGGGGCCCACTGACATCAGTACCCTGATTATACTTTTGAGGGAATTCTTGTGATATATCATGTGGGTTCAGAGAATTCTCTGCTAGTGAAAAATGTCCCCAATACGAGCATCTGAGGCTGAAGTAGCACAATCTCAGTGCCTTAAGGACTCATCTGTCAGGAGGCAAATAATATTTTTGTCTGAAGACTACACAGTCCCTGGAATCATCCCACAAACAGTATCTTTGTAAATGTGACACGAAGTAAGCAAGAGACTCTTTATTGTTTTTGGTACTACCCGGTACTGTCATCTATACAGCTGGCTATTATATTGATGAAAATAGCTATCGTTTATAAGGCTTATAAAGTACATTGATGAAAATATTTATACTTTATAAGGCTTAAAAAACTTTACTTCTTCTGCAAGTAGAGTTTTTATCTGTGGAAGTATAGTTGTTGCTTACCATGAAATGAGGTTGTGTTAAAATACGCTTTAGTTCCTTTGCATCATTATTCTCAGGGTAACATGAAATTTCTTCCAATACCTAAAATTAGAAGCAAGTAGCATAAATAGGATGCAAGAGTTTGAAAACATAGAATTCTTCCAAATTAAAACAATAATAGGGGGCTAGAGCGATAGCATAGTGAGTAGGGCGTTTGCCTTGCGTGCTGCTGACCCGGGTTTGATTCCCAGCATCCCATATGGTCCCCTGAGCACTGCCAGGGGTAATTCCTGAGTGTAGAGTCAGGAGTGACCCCTGTGCACCACCAGGTGTGACCAAAAAAGCAAAAAAAAAGAGAGAGATGGATTTTAAAAAGTTTTTGTTACCATTTAGGTCCAACCATGTTAATATTTGTGGTTTTGATGTACAAAGTTACTATATTTCCACACCACCAAAGTGCCTATGACTCTCCAACACTGCCCTTAGGTCACCTCTGGTCTGGTTTGTCATCCACCCATTTGCTAGTAAGTACAAATAGATTTTTGTTTGTTTGAGCCATACTCTGACATGTTCAGGATTTATTCTTGGCTCTGAACTCAGGAGTCATTCCTGGCAGTGTTCAGGGGATCAGACGGGATGACAGGGATTGAACTCAGGTTGGTCGTGTGCAGGGCAAATGCCCTACCCCGTATATTATTGCTCTGGCTGCAGTTGATCAGTACAAATGGATTTTTGCCGTAGGTAGGCAAAACAATTATTTTGGGAAAAAATCATTTCTCCCTAAAGATTGCCAATACATAAAAACTACATTAATGGTAAAAAATATTAGACCAGTCTACCTACACTACCAAACAGTAGCCAAAAAGGTTATTATAAAATATGAAACAAAATGACAAGTTCATAATAATTATTGCTGGCTAAAATAATTTAATTACGTTACTGAGAAAATATAGCTACAGTTTTTTTCCCAAGCTCACCACCAAAATTAATCTGCAATAAAAGTTAATAACAGTTTTGTTTTCTATTAAGAAAACTGTCAATTCTTTTTAGAAAGATTAAAAGGACACAGGCTCCAACAAAAACAATTTATTTATTTATTTATTTATTTATTTATGTGTTTATTTTTTTGGTTTTTGGGTCACACCCGGCGATGCACAGGGGTTACTCCTGGCTCTTCACTCAGGAATTACCCCTGGCGTTGCTCAGGGGACCATATGGGATGCTGGGATTAGAACCCGGGTCGGCCGCGTGCAAGGCAAACGCCCTACCCGCTGTACTATCGCTCCAGCCCCTCCAACAAAAACAATTTAAAGAGGAAAAGCAATTAAGTAATTTTTCCTTGTTGCCTGGCAGAATCAATCTTATTCTCGACACTCATTTCCTCACACTGAGAAAATCATGCCTTTGCCAGCAATCCAAGGGAATCATTTTTAAAAACCATACAACAGTTTTCTCCCACCACTCAGATTTCTTTTGCTAATTTGTTGTTCACCTCTTCTCTGTACGAGTAAAAATGATTGTTTGCAACTAAAATTGTTCTTCAAGACCCACTCCATACCAACAGAATGTACATTTACCCACACTTAACATTTGGCTATTTTTTTTTATTTTCTAAATTTTTCTTGTTGAATCCGTTTATATTTCATTTATTTTTTATCGAATCACTATGAATTACAAAGTTATTCATGCATACCACATTCCAACACCAATCTCTTCACCACTGTCTACTTCCATCAATGTATTTGTTTCTCTCCTGTCCCCTAAAATTTGTTTAATTTTTAAATTTAACCCAAGGGAAAGCCTCTGTTCTTTCACATTGCACATATAGTTTATTTTATTATTATATTTTTTTCTTTCTGGGTCATACCAGGTGATGCTCAGGGGTTACTCCTGGCTCTGCACTCAGGAATTACTCCTGGCGGTGCTCGGGGGACCATATGGGATGTTGGGAATCGAACCTGGGTTGGCTGCATGCAAGGCAAATGCCTACTCGCTGTACTATCACTCCAGCCCCTGCAAACATATCTTAACTGTTTCTAGCTGTAGATAGATTTGTAGGGCACTTATATGTATTCCATTTCATTCTAGATATCAAGTCTATCAAGGATTATTTCAGCAGGACTGACCCTAAAAGGACACACCCGCTAGGGATCTCTCCCCTCCCCTTGATACTTTTCCTTGTGGGGTACAGAAAGAATTTTGAGGTAAAGTGCGAACTCAACCCATTCCTCAGGGAATAAGCAACACTCAGGGTTTCTTTCTTGTCCAGATGCATTCTTAGCAAGTGCTTATCATGATGCTAATGCCAGCTCACACTTGAATGTGGCTTTATTAGCACAAACTGTAGGCAGATGTCAAAGTGTTAATGATGACAAGCTAATTCTTCGAGGTGTATTTTGTACTTTGGCTTTTCTCAACCAGCAAAAGGAAAGGTGCTCTCTGTTCCCCTGCTATACTCACAGATTCTATTCTATTCTATTCTATTCTATTCTATTCTATTCTATTCTATTCTATTCTATTCTATTCTATTCTATTCTATTCTATTCTATTCTATTCTATTCTATTCTATTCTATTCTATTTATTCCCCAGGCCTCTACCTCTGAGCCACATGCCCAGCCTCACAGTCTACGATTTAGGCTTCTGAGGTGTGAACTTTGATTGAGACCAAAGAGTGGGAGTCAGATATCCCCTCTGGTCTGGCATCTTTTTTTTTTTTTTTTTGCTTTTTGGGTCACACCCGGCAATGCACAGGGGTCATTCCTGGCTCATGCACTCAGGAATTACCCCTGGCGGTGCTCAGGGGGACCATATGGGATGCTGGGATTCGAACACGGGTCGGCCGCGTGCAAGGCAAACGCCCTACCTGCTGTGCTATCTCTCCAGCCCCTGGTCTGGCATCTTAACCAAGAGGGCAGGACAGAAGATCCAGATGGTCTTGTTTGTTTTTAAGATCCAGTAAAGGATTATGTCTTTCATACTCTTTCACTTGGTCATCTCATTTTATAAGAAATAATTTTTTAAAACGAAATGCTTACTTGCATCAGGACTTTTATAACCTCAAACGTAGAAGAAAAATCTAAGTGCTTGGCAGTGCAGAAATGTATTATAATTAAATATATTTAGTAAATGATTTATTATGATTTTTTAATTGCAAAAAATATGCATTATAAGAAGTAATAGCTATGAAGAGCAAAAAGAAACATGGAGAGATGCTAACTATATATCAGATGAAAAAAACATACATTTTGATTGTAGCATTCAAAAAATTCATAAATGGATAGTGGTGGAAAACGGCTATTTCAAAATTAAAATTTCCTGTGTCAGAGTCATGGGATAATGGGTGAATTTTTATCTTTCTAAAATTTCTGCAATATCATGTTTCTGTAGTAAAGTTCAAAAGCTTCATGGTAGATGTATGCTAACTGACAAGCTATTAAAATTATTTCCCTCTGGGGGCCAGAGCAATAGAACCTTGGGTAGGGCACTTGCCCTACATGTGGCTCACCATCCTTCCATCCCCAGTATCCCATATGGTCCCATGAGCCCACCCGGAGTTATCCTTGAGCACAGAGCCAGGAGTAAGTCCTGAGCACCGTGGATGTGGCCTCCCAAAAATAATTTCTTGCTGAACTCAGTGTATTTAATTGCTGGAGACATTAAGTTGACATTCATATCTTACAATTTTTAAAAAACTCATATTTTTATAGCATGTCTATTTTTATCAAGTGCCATAAAATAAGTCTTTTTTTCTCTTTAAAAACGAGAGAAGTAAAAGCAATACATTAATTTGTGTATAATTATATAGCAGAAGCACAACTAGAAATCTACACAATGTATAGATGTATAATGTGGTTGCTGAAATATCTCCCTTTTTATGTTTGCAAATAAATGCTCAGTTACAAAGCCAGAATACAAATTTGAATATAATGACCGGTCCAACTGCAGCTCTGAGGAAACTGACTCTCACAGAGCAGTTGAAACGTTTTGAATAAAGGGAGCAAATATGAACTGAAAGACATTTACAAAATGCATCACTTACCTCTTTGGCTCTCTGTACTGCATCGCTGGGAGGATTCCTGATTTGTGGTGAAGACTTTGTGTTAATCTTGTCATACAGCTACAAGCAAAGAAGAAAAATCCAATCAATACTCTGTTTCTTGCTAACAGTCAGAGCTGGCATTTAGTTTCCTTTTGAAAAGGCAGGTCAATGATATTAGTGAAATCTTCCTCTTCATAATCTCTGACTTAGTGCAACTTGTTGCCACATGAGTCTTGAGCATCTCTTTAATGAAATAAATGCAGCTTTAAATCCATCACTATTTCAGCAACCACTGTCCTGTTTTCCTCTGATGGAGGCAGCATTTAGTAACAGGCACACAGAGCAGTGACATGAAAGAATGTTTCTGGGCCAAGATACTTCCCAAAGAATGTTCACAGAAATCAAAATCTCAGGAAAGGGCAAAGCTAACTCCTTCTAAGAAGGGATGTTCTCACAAAGGTATATGCTTGTTTTACCCGGGTTGTTCATTAACACTGTCTCCGCTGGTATCCTGCCACAGGATATCAAGGACAGAAATTTCTCTTTGGAATTGGCAAATTCCAAGAGGGTGAGGACACAGTGGGAAAAGAAAAAAGCATTTAAAGCCCCCCACACCTAAAGGGTCTCCACTGTACTTTCTGCAGAGAATTGATTGAATTCTTCAGAGAGAGACCTCTGTGATTTAGAAATGCAATTTATCAGTACCATGCTCTAACCAACTGAGCTAAGAGGCCAGCTTATGAATTTTCTCCTCAGACGAAATGGCCCATTTCACAGTGGACTTGGAAACATGAAAAATTAAAAATAATCTGAGCTGATAGACGGCTTCCCTTTCCTGACTTCTCTAAAGTAGGTGAGGATTGGGGGGTGGGGGGACTTGCTTTGGATTTTACTCTTTTCTTCCTTCCATGACTACACCGACCACGCTACCAGAGAGAGGGCGGGCAGGATTCTGACTGTAAACTGCCCTCAGGACCGTTAGATCTGTTTATACTCAGGAGAGAGAGAAAGTTCCACAGCTTGTAAATATTTGGGCCACAAAATATCTGCAAATGCTGAAACAGACCAGTGGTCATCTTTAAATGATGGTGCTAGGAAGAGCTACCAAATCCTGACTTCCATAAGCAGGCTTGGAAAATGCTGTTTCATTTAAAAGGTCATATTAACATTTAGGGGACCTGTGCAATGCAGCTGGTTCATATAAGTTTATCTGACTTAGCAGAATCCATGTGGTTAAGTCTCCATTCTGAGTACCATTTAAAAAATTTAATTATTTTTATAAAGTTGTTCATAATAATCTGTTGCATTTAATATCCAAACACCAATCCCACCACCATTGCACCTTCCCACCACCATATTTCAAATGTTTCCACCCCAAATCCCAACTGTGCCCCCCAAAGCAGAACCCAAACAATTAATTTTGTATTGCTTGTCATGAACAAATTGCTAAAAATTACACAATAAATTTTTTCTTAGAAGAAAGTGTGTGAGGATTGTTGTATTTCATCTTGAAGCCATTAAGCCCTTGTTATAAGAGATTACAACATATTTATTAAAGCCAATCAAAGGTTGTGTGCTATCTGAGTGCTTTCTATTCTGAAAGATTTTGAAGTTTGGAATTTGGGGCTATATTTTCTCATAGAAATAATGTCCTTAAAAATACCAGGCTTCCAGACTAGTTTATAAACTAGAGTCAAATGAAATACTGTACATATGTCATAAAGAGAGAGAGTGAGAAAGAGAGAAAACAGCAATGCCCTAAAGAAACCGTAAGTTAAAGAAACCTATCTAAAATACATGACATTTAAAAATACAGTCTTTACCTGTTATAATATGAACAAAGAAAAGCTTAAAACCTACATAATTCAAAAGATTAGAAAAACTCCTACAAGCTATTTGAACAAAAAGCAAATTGAATTCAAAGCTTAGGAAGCAAATGTCATTGTTACTTTATAATGATGAATTTTGTTCCAAATGGCAAACTTTGACTTTTTCCTCACCAAAGACTATGACTAACACTACTTCCATACTCTCCAACTGTGTTTAGGATTACTTTCTCATCACATTTAATAAACACACATTAGTTTTTACTCACAAAGGAAGAAAACCTCTACGGCTTCCAGAATTGCTCTTGTTCTATCACCAGAGACTATTTTTGACTTGGTCTTACTATGCTAAGGTCTCTTGTCAGTGTGTTTTCTTTGCTTTTATTGGTTGTTGGGCCACACCCCATGGTTCTTAGGGCTTACTCCTGGCTCTGCATTCAGGAATCACTCACTACTGGTCTACTGAACCAGAATTTGAGAAGTGCTGGTGTGTTTGGTGGTGGTGGAGGGGCATGTCCAGAAATCTGTATTTTTAAAATAAACTCTTTAGCTGTCTGAACATCATATACCATATATTCAGTTTTGAGAGTAACAGAAGTGGTACTAACTAACCAACCCGGTAATTGCTATTTTTCCCTTTAATATTTGGATCACATCTAAAAGTATTTGGGAGCTACAGTGGTCAGGGACCATGTGGTGCCTGGGAGAGAAGCCGAGGCTGCCACATGGAAAGCACGCACTACAGCCCTTAAAAGACAACTTCCTGACCTGATCATTGCTCCTTTTGTTGAGCACTTATCAGATGCCAATTACTATTTGAGAGTTCTTCATTTCCACTCACTAGATATTCATTCAACTCACTAGATATTCATTCATTTGACCTCAAACAACTTTATAAAGTGGTTACGTCTAGTATTCAAATTTTCAATGTTTCCAAGGTCCGAGTGAAAGGAAAGTACTCCAATCAGATTTTCCTCTGCTCCTGATCTCATTCATTGCACATTGTCCAAAGTTCAGAGGAACTAGTGATGGGAAGAGGGAGTGTGTGTGTGTGGGGGGGATGCTAAAAATCAGAGGCAGGTATTGTAGGAAGGAAGGAAAAGGGGTCTTCTGCTTGAGGGGGGTGGTCATTGAACTCTGCCCCTCCAGTTCCTAGGAGACTAAGGACTGGAGTGCTCAGAGTAGGCACTGGGTAGAGCAGATGATGTCCATGTGGTAAAGAGCATAGGGGAGATCTCAAATGCAGCTCACCAATCAAAAGGGAAAGTAAGAACTCAAATAGGAAGAGACTCACTTTGTCATCATCCATGGGAAGAAGGAACCCCTTGTTGACTCATCTACCCACCCATCCATCATAGACTGAGGTCCTACTATGCAGTAGTACAAAAACCAAACAACCTAACAAAACCCCTTGAGTTGGGACATAGAACTATAAATAAGTTGTTTTTTTTTTAAATTCCCAGTCACATAAAAATAACTAGAGAGGAAATAAAATTATTTTAGTTTGTTTCTTTAGAAAGTAGATATCATATTTTAGTCCTGCTTGCATACTTAAAATGTCCCCTCAATATTGAGAAATATACTTTACCATATCCTTTCCTTTCCTTTTGATATAGCTCATATATGACTGATTTCATAAAGTTTTCAAGAGAGGAGAGCTTTTTGATATCCACATGATTGAAATCTTCCATTCTGCTTGTTTTTTTTTATTGTTGTTTGGTTGTGAGCACCAATGGTGCTGAGGGCTTATTCCTGGCAGTGCGGGAGATGGAACCCGGGTGGGCCATGTGTAAGGGATGTGAACCCTATGTCTTCTATTCTAAAGAGAGCTGAGGTCCTGACAGGTGGAGTGACGTGTTCAGGTTCCTAGAGGGATGAGAGCATGCCATCCTGGTATACAATTATTTCTCTTCGACCAGTTCTTTTTAATGTGTACTAGAATTCACATATACAAAGTCTTGTGCCAGAGAGACACTAGCAAATATTTGGATGGGGAAACTACAGATAACACCATTTACAGATAGCAGGGGCATGGTTTTGAAAGGTTGGAAATAATTTCAAAAAGACATTAGAAAAATCAACTCTGGACCTTGCCCTGTAAAAGAATATTAGAATCACAATCCTTGCCTGGTCAGATTATGACTATTTCAGGCTTTGTGGGCTAAATGGTCTCTGTTACAACCACTCAACACTGCCATGCGGTGCGAACGTAGCCTTGAACAATTTATAAATGAATGGGCATGTTGGTGTGCCAATCAAACTATATTTACCCAAACACAGGGCTGGCAGGATTGGGTCTGAAAGCCACAGTTAGCCAACCCCTGACACCAGCAGCTTACCGTCAAGTTGTGTGGAAAAGACAAAATGTATTTCCTTTTCTGTTTGTTTACCTGAAGTGTGAAGATGTCAAATCTATTTGTATAACTGGTAAGTAGCTGGTGAGGTAGAGGGAAGGGGAAAAAAATGTTAGGTCTCACTAGTGGGAATACAAGAACGACTTAACTGTTTGTGTTCTCTTTCTAATGAAATTAGAGTTACCCAAGTTCAACATTTTTCATCAAAAAAAAAAAGAAAAAAGACACGGCAACAAAATGAGGAAATGTGGCCAGTTGCAAAGGGAACAGCCTGTTTTACACAGCCTCACTCTCAGCCGGGCCTGCTCGCTGCTAGCTTCTGGCACCAGGACATATAAGACCACACACAGCTCCAGGGCCAAGCCTAGTTCTGTCAGGAGGCTGCATACTACATCCGCAGTGAGTTGTTTGAAACAAAGGAAAGTCACATTGGTGGTAAAGGTAGATCAAATTCCCCTGAGATCACACTTTCAAAGTTAAAGATAACATATCCAGTACACACACACACACACACACACACACACACACACACATATCACTGTATGCTGATCTACAAACCATCAGCTCAAGTTTTATTTTAAAAAATACCTTATTCCATTATATCTTGTGATTTCTAGACTTCAAGTAGCCTTTGTTTTGCTCAGTTCCTGTGTAAGCCAGGTTAACACTCAAAGGGGAATGGTTAGAGAACTTACAAAATCACTAGCACTAGGTTATGTGCTCCCCTCACTTTTTGGCTTAGGGAAAGCGAAATTTAGGATCAGCCTGTATATTTGCTGCCATGAGATGGTCACTTCTGTAACTCGGCTGCAGATATGAGTCAAAGAACAACTGGTATGTTGAGTTTCGGGGAACGCTGTTCTTTAGCAACCACCATCTTCCCACTTATTTCAAAGGTAAGGACAATACTCCCTTTGGGGAAAAGTTTTTTTTGGGGGGGTTTGTTTTTGGATTACACCTGGTGGTGCTCAGGGCTTACTCCTGGCTCAGTGCTCAGGAATCACTCCTGATGGTGCTTGGGAGACCATATGCAATACTGGAGATTGAGCTTGGGTTAGCTGCATTCAAGGTAACTACTTTACCACTGTACTGTCTCTCTGGCCTGAAAAAACTAGTTTTGAAAGCCAAATATTAAGCCAAAAACATGTAATGAATTGTGTCTGTGCTCCTAACAAAGAGAAACGGTGTTCATATGTCTGTACGGCACAATAACTGGAATTGAAGTGCCTGGCTCTAAAAACACATACCTACTCATGACTATAACAACAGTTATTTTTCCCAGACCATCGTATTTTTTGGGGGGGGTCACACCTGGCGATGCACAGGGGTTACTCCTAGCTCTTCACTCAGGAATTACTCCTGGCGGTGCTCAGGGGACCATATAGGATGCTGGGATTTGAACCCGGGTCGGCCGCGTGCAAGGCAAAAGCCCTACTCGCTGTGCTATCGCTCCAGCCCCCAAAAGGTAAGGTTTTGTTTTTTCTTTTTGGATCACACCTGGTGATGCACAGGGGTTACTCCTGGCTCTGCACTCAGGAATTATCCCTGGCGGTGCTCAGGGGACCGTATGGGATGCTGGGTTTCGAACCTGGGTCGGCTGTGTGCAAGGCAAACGCCCTACCCGCTGTGCTATTGCTCCAGCCCCTCCCAGACCATCTTATTGAGAACTGTCTTTACAGTTCCGGTGAATTGCCTGTGAAGAAGCTGGGTGAACAGGAACATCGTTCAAGTCACATTTTTCAGGGAACTCAACAAATGAGTCTTTTACTTGAATAATTTTTTTGTTTTTGTTTTTGGGTCACACCTGGCGATGCATAGGGGTTACTCCGGGTTCATGCAGTCAGGAATTACTCCTGGCAGTGCTCAGGGGACCATATGGGATGCTGGGAATTGAACCTGAGTCGGCCGTGTGTGAAGCAGATGCCCTACCCGCTGTGCTATCACTCTAGCCCTTTACTTGAATATTTTTTATTTGCTCTTTTGGCTGCATCTGGAAGTGCTCAGGACTTACTCCCAACTCTGTGCTCAGGGATCCTTCCTGGTGGTGTTTGGGGATCCTATGGTGCTGGGGATTAACCCCTGGTTTGCCACATGCAAGGCAAATGCCCTACCTGCTGTACTATCACTAAGGTCCCTCAAGAATTTAAAAAAAAAACACATTTGAAATCTTGTGAAATATTAAGAAAAAAAGTAACTAGCATTCATCTGCTGTAGTGGGGCAGGTTTCTTAAGCTAGAGATCAAAGAAAGTCTTCAGAGATTACAAAATCTATTTTTCCTGCTTAAGTTTGTATAAACTCTCCATCTTTAGAAATCTGAAAATGCCCTTCCAAAGATCTTTGGCATCACTAAACATATCCAAATTTGGAGAAGAGCAGTATATTTTACATCAGTCTAAGGAGTGTGTGACGGGAAACAAAATGTTGAAAGAAAACACACCACAAAATTGAAAATTGCATTTTCAAAGACGTAAAGAACTGCAATTAAACCTTGAGAAGAACTTGTACAATTTGTCATCTTACAAATACAAGATCAAGTATGTAACAATAGTTTAAAAAAAGAAATGAAAACCACCCAGGGCACTTTTCCTTTTATGGGTAATAATACCAGAAACAGTTTTACTAAATATATTATATAATTTTTTTTTCATTTTTAGGCCACACCGGCTTACTTCTGGCTCTGTACTCAGGGATCACTCCTGGCAGTGCTCAGCGGACCATATGTGGTGCTGGGGATCAAACCAACATCAAATGCATGCGACGCAATTGCCTAAACCCCTGTACTATCTCTATAAAATTTTTAAATAGTTGAAGTACTCAAGGATCAGTTATGCATATGCAAGAAGAGAATGTAAACCATTTAAAGCACATACTTTCATTTTATTTGCACATTATCCTTCACAATTTGTACTGTCAACTTTCTCAAAGCTCAGAAAACATATTTTAGTTAATTTTCATCAATCTTTAACTCAATTTGCTTCTTGCCTATAAAAGGTAAGCCACAGTCACAAATCTAGTGACCATTTTAAAGCAGGAGCCCAGCCACAAAAATTAATTTTTTTTCTGGGGAAATTTCTGACTGCTACTGATAAAATAGTGAAGTTCCTATTGGTTGAATTAGATGTTGTGTTTAAGGCCAAGAACATTGCTGGAATCCCTTGAGTTAGACATTGCAGAGAAAGTTTTGCTTAAGGCTATGACAATGAACAGTTCAAATCAAATCAGGTTTTAGAAAAGCATGGACAAGTCAGCTAGCAATGTGTCACTCTAAGTAAAATCCACAATAGAAGTTTTCTTCTGACAGGATATATCTAAATTGAAAAATCATCACCTAGATACCAATTTAAGATTTTCTGAAGAGATTTCAAAATACTTTGGATCTTGACGGGAACCGTACTCCTGGGGTGGCCCTTGTTTGGCTTAGTTTTTTTGGTCAAAATACAGAGATGCTTCAATCCCCATTGCACGTCACACTCGGAGGAATTAATTTTCGATCCAAGAAATGAAGACTCATTTGACCTCATAGTTTAGTCTACAAAGACAGCCTCTTTGCTGTCCGAACAGCTTTGGCAACTGTGGTAGATTTCTGGTCAACTGGCATTTATTTCTGAGAAACTCGAACAGTGACCTCAGAAGACCCAATCTGACTGGTATCGAAGTCTTTCTTTCTTTTTCTTTCTTTCTTTCTTTCTTTCTTTCTTTCTTTCTTTCTTTCTTTCTTTCTTTCTTTCTTTCTTTCTTTCTTTCTTTCTTTCTTTCTTTCTTTCTTTCTTTCTTTCTTTCTTTCTTTCTTTCCTTCTTTCCTTCTTTCCTTCTTTCCTTCTTTCCTTCTTTCCTTCTTTCCTCCTTCCTCCTTCCTTCCTTCCTTCCTTCCTTCCTTCCTTCCTTCCTTCCTTCCTTCCTTCCTTCCTTCCTTCCTTCCTTCCTTCCTTCCTTCCTTCCTTCCTTCCTTCCTTCCTTCCTTCCTTCCTTCCTTCCTTCCTTCCTTTTTTGGTTTTTGGGTCACACCCAGTGATGCACAGGGGTTACTCCTGGCTCTGCATTCAGGACTTACTCCTGGCCGTGCTCAGGGGACCATATAGGATGCTGGGAATGGAACCTGGGTCAGCCGCGTGCAAGGCAAATGCCCTACCCACTGTGCTATCGCTCCAGCCCCTCGAGGCCTTTCTTGGTGGTCAAATAGCTAAAATTATTCCCTGGGAGAAACAAACTGTAATGAGGAAACAGCCAATTAGGTAGGCTTTATTTTGCTTTTAATCAAACCTTCTATTCAAACACGGTACTTAAATACATATTCAAGAGCTGGCCTGGCTAAGAAATTTCACTAGACCATACACTAGGAATTTCATTTCTAGTTTAAAAAAAAGCATTAAAAACACCTGAAGCAAAAGTTAAAACCTTATTTCCTACCCTGTGCTCTTCTGAACCACTGACAACTATGGTGAAATGAGGCTCACACTGTAAAAAATTCAAAGGGGTGCGCTCGGGGGAGGGTGCGATGATGTGTGTGGTGTTGTTCTCGGGCTCTCGGGCAGCGCTCTCTCTCTCTCTCTCTCTCTCTCTCTCTCTCTCTCTCTCTCTTTCTCTCTATCTCTCCCCCGCCACCTGCGTTCGGTACTCTCAAGCCGCTATGTATAGACCAGATCAGGACGGCTCCTCCTTGTGCTCTGCTTCTGTGTGTGCCGCTGTGCTCTCTTCTGTCTGTCTCTCTGTCTCTGTAGTCTCTCCTCTGGTCTCTTTCGACCTCTCTCTGTCTCTGCTTCTGTGTCTTTTCTCTTGCTTCTGTGTCTTCTCTCTCCACTTCTGTATCTTCTCCTGTGTCTTCTGTCTTGCCTCTGTGTCTTTTCTCCGCTTCTGTCTCTTCTCCTTGCTTCTGTCTTACCTCTCCCTCTGTGTCTTCTCTCCCGCTTCTGTGTCTTCTCTCTCCTCCGCCTTCTGTGTCTTCTCTCCTCTGTGTCTTCTCTGCTGCTTCTGTCTTGCCTCTGTCTCTTCTCCCTCGCTTCTGTGTTTTCTCCCTACTTCTGTTACAGTCTTAGTTTATATAGCAATCACATAGGGCGGTAACACAAAGGTGGGTTGAAAACTAACAAATCAACAAAGAGGGGTAAGACCACTTCTCCAAGAGATTAACAAAATCTCATCTAAGGAGATTACTCCAGATTACTAGGAGATCTGCTCAAGGGTGGGATCCAAACAAGGGTCTGTCGCTTTCTTCCTTCCCCAGCTAGTAATCCACTTAATTAGTTGTAGTAAATCTACTTCTAATATTTCTAGCAATGTCATTCTGTATGAGCACAGTAAGAGATATATCAAACTTAAAGTTTGGTTCTTCTTGAGGACACCTCATTATATATTCCAGACCACAGTCCTCAGGTCAGGTTAGTCTTCCTAACCCCGGCAGGGTCCCAGTCTCATCGTTACTTTTGGATCATGACAGCATTTGTCTATGATCATGCTCTCAACTTAGAGTTGAGTATTGTGGCGCTTTGGCCTGGCCCATTTCGATGCCAGGGTAGCTCACAGCTTGCCCTGGTCCACTCTGTCCCTTGTAGGGACCCTGCTTTTGGGGTGCTAGGAACTAAGGGCAACTGAGTCGAGAATGCAGATGCCCAGGAGTAAATATTATTGGAGTCAATCAGCTCCCAAGTTACAAAGCATAATATTAACTGTCTTCCTGTGTTCATACAGAAAGGACATTGCTTTAAGGTAAACTAAGTTCCCTGCAACAAGGCTGAAAGGACAAACCCAATGTTATCCTACAATACACTACATAAATTTTATATATATTTGCTCTTATTAACCAAAATGCCAACATGTCTATTAGGCAAGTCATATCATATTTCATGCAGTTACTGATGCAATACAATAATTTCCGATCAATAATGTGACTTTAATTTTGCATAGGCAAACATCAAACACCAGCACAAACACCAACACGGTACCCCAAATAAATTTCTGTTGTGCAAAGTGAAAAGGAAATAGAAGCCTGGTAAAAGTAGTATCATGAGGTCATGTGTGAAGGGCTGAAAAGAGAAGAAAGCAGCAATGTTCTTGGACTGTGAGTGTTTTCAGACAATCCCATTGAACATTCTTTAGCTGAGCATTATTACATTCCCTTCTGGGGGAAACCCCTCCTTCCTTGGAAACTAGCATGAGGAAGAATCAGTGCACTAGTTGCCCTTTAAAGGCTTTTGGAACATTCCTTTGCCCTCTGGTAAAGTTGACAACGGGTGCTATAGAAAGAGAATGGTAGTGAATGGGAAGCACTAGTACTGTGGATGAGCTGATTCATGAATCTCCATTTTCACTATAATCTTCATTATGTATAATGTAAGGCATTTGCCTGGCATGCAACCGATCTGGGTTCAATTCCTCCATCCCTCTCAGAGAGCCCAGCAAGCTACTAAGAGTATCCCACCCACATGGCAGAGCCTGGCAAGCTACCCGTGGCATATTTGATATGCCAAAAACAGTAACAACAAGTCTCACAATGGAGATGTTTCTGGTGCCCCCCAACTCAAGCCCGCTTGAGCAAATATACATCCATATATATATATATATATATATATATTATATATATGTTTGGTTTGGGGGAGACACACCCAGCAGTGCTCAGGGACTTTTGGCTCTGCGCTCAGGGATCACTCCTGGTAGGGCTCAGAGGACCATATGGGCTGCTGGGGATCAACCTGGATCAGCCATTTGCAAGGCAAGTGCCCTGCCTGCTGTTCTATCATTGTGGCCCCATGTAGTTAGAGATACCTGTTCTCTGAAAACCACACATTCCTTTCATAAAGATGTGTGCCATAGGAGCTACCTTGGAACCCATGTGTAGCAACTGGCCTGGAGATTGTGCCAAGCTTGAATTCTCTACTACCAGACAGCTTTATTAGGAGAATTCATCCCCCCTCTATTATGTAACAGTCCACCATAAAACATCAGTAGTGGGTGAATGGATAAACGAAATATTGGTATATCCACACAAGGAACATTTAAAACTAAGTCTTTAAAACAGAGGAAAATCTGACAAGCTACAGAATGGATAAGCCTTGAGGACATTCTGTTAGGTTACATTAGCCAGCACAAAAGAACAAAGTCCATATGATCTCCCTTACATGTGGCATCTACAGTATTCAGACTCCTTGGGTGGAATCTAGAATGGTGGGTGCCATTGTCCAGTAGGGACAGTGTTTCAGTTGGGAGAGTTGAAAGAATTACTGGAGATGGATGGTGGAGATGGCTGCACAACAATGTCACTGTGCCTCACACTCCCTTATTTTACACTGGAAAATGGTTAAAATGGTAATTTTGATTCTACAGTATTTTACCACAATAAAAACACAAAAACGCTCACGTTATTTCAAATCAAATAAAACCTGCCCAGAGGTCTTTTTCCACCCTGGAGAAACCCATGTTCTCTTTCTCTCTGTGTGTCTCTCTTTCTCTCTTGTTTTTTTTTTCTTTTTGGGTCACACCTGGCGATGCTCAGGGTTTACTCCTGGCTCTGCACTCAGGAACCACTCCTGAGTGCGGTGCTCGGGGGACCATATGGGATGCTGGGAATCAAACTCGGCATGGCCGAGTACAAGGCAAATGCCCTATCTGCTGTGCTATCACTCCAGCCCCTCTCTTGGTTTTTGGGCCACACCTGGTGGTACTCAGGGACCACTACTGGTGGTGATTGGGGGATCCTGTGGGATGCTGGGAATTGAACCTGAATTGGCTGTGTGCAAGGCAAGCGCCCTGCCTGCTGCTCTGTCTCTCTGCTTCCCCCTGACCTGTGTTGTCTCTTGAACACACATGTCTCTCTTTCTCTCACCTCACCTCTAAGAGGATTTATTTCAATAAAAATTATTTTGATTCCCTAAAAGCAAAACCAAATCTGCCCAAAGTTGTGAACGTTGGGAGATGACAATCAAATGTTAAAATGTAGAAGAAATTAAAAGAATCAAACGAAAGCTTTGTTGCTTTGAGAAGATGGCCCTACTTGTTTAAAAACATGTAATTCCTAAATGGGTCTAAACGTCTTTCATAAGGAAACTTTACTGTTAACAAAACGTTCCCTGGGAAGAAACATAAAAATAACCATAAAGTCAGTAAACAGCAAATTCTTAACTCGAAAGCAAGACACTTTTCAATGGGGTCTTTCCAAAATGGTGACTTCTCTGATACTAGCTTTCTTGCTGCCCAGAAACTGTACTTCTCTCCTCCAGATAAAGATCTTGTCTATTTATGCTGCTCTCTGATTAAAAGCCACTGCAGGACAAGAAAGGGGAAGAAAGGACAGCAGTGGAAGTAGCCAGGACACATGAGTGCCAGATCATAAGGTCCTTTAACACTCTGGGGGGTGGAAGTCCACATTAACATTAGGAAACTAGAAAAAAAAGCCACTGGAGGAGAGGAGGAAGTCCATAAGTATCTATCTCTTGTGGAACTTCTTTGTGCTGATTTTTTTCCTCTGCGTTTATTTGTAACTTCTTTTTTTTAATTTATTTTTTTTATATTTTTTATTCTTTTATAGAATCACCATGTGGAAAGTTACAAAGCTTTCAGGTTTAAGTCTCAGTTATACAATGCTCGAACACCCATCCCTTCACCAGTGCACATATTCCACCACCAAGAATCACAGTATACCTTCACCCCTCCCCCCCACCTCCCCAGCCCCCCACCCCGCATGTGTAACTGGTAAATTTCACTTTACTTTCTTTGTGCTGATTTTTGCTTGTGTGAATTTCAAACAAATGAGATGACATTTTTCATACATATATTTTTGGTTTATTGGCTGTGCTCAGGGGGTCCTACATGGTGCTGGGGATCAAACCCTATTGGTTGAGTGCAAGGCAAGCTCTTTGCCCACTGGACTATTGCTCTGGTCCCTCAGTCTTGTTTTAATACAGTACTTAAGAACTACTGCTTTGGCTGGCAGGGATAGTACAGAGGTTAAGGCACTTGCTTTGTATGTGGCCAATCCTAGTTCAGGTCTTCTGCACTGCAAAATGTCCCCCTGGCACCTCTCAGGATCAGTTCTAATCACAGGGCCAGGAATAAGCCCTGAGCACTGCAGGGTGTGACCCAACACCCATTCCCCAAGAAGTGCTTGCTTAAACCGAGATACTGGAAAGTCACACTGATATATGTATTTTTAAATTGTATAGCTTTAAGCTTTTCCAATAGACCTACCCAGAAGGCAAGTTGTACAAGAACCATCATCACTGGCCCCCTCTCCCCCCACACTGGCCTTATAGTTGTTAAAGTTGGTTCAAACATAATGCAGTTATTACAGGCTTTTGATGTTCCAACACCAATCCCGCCACCTGAGTGACCTTTCCTCTACCACTGTCCCCATTTGCAATCACTCAACCCCTAGCCTGTCCCCCTGTCAGGCACACAATAATTTGTTTGTTACAACTAAATGGCTAAAGGAATTATCAAAACTACTTCAGTAAAAGAGAACTTGTGGGCCAAAAGCTGATTCAAGACTGCATGGGACTCTGAAACTTTATCAGTGGCTTTGTCTTGGAATCATGTTCTCAGATATGTTGTATTACTTCCAGACTTTTTGGAGGGCATTTCGGAGAGGTACAAAGTCTTAAATTTTAGTATATATTCCACACTGTCAATTTGGCTGCTCAATTTTCATTTTTATAAATTACAAAATAAAAGGCCAAATAAAGCAGGTAAGGCACTTGCCTTGCATGTAGCCGACCTGGGTTCTATGCTTGGCACCCCATATGGTCCCTCAAGGCCCTCCACGAGTGACCCCTGAGTCCAGAGCCAGGAATAAGCCATAAGGACCACTGAGTGTGGCCCCCAAACTGAAATACAAACCAAACCACTCCCTCACCCCCCAAAAGTAAAAAATCAAAGACCTGCCACCTTTTCTTCTAGCCCCCACTTCTAGACAACAAGACATTTAATTGCAAATGGAAAGGCCTACAAATTCATGGACAACTGGTTTTGCACTTAATTTCCTGAGTATTAACCTATTTGGGCAGCTAAATTTAAGAGTGCCAACTTAGGTCTCAGACCACAAATTGCTCAAGAACATCAGCAAGGATTGCAGAAGTTCCATTTATTTCCTTTTAGGAAGCTTCTGAGTTCTGAAAATACACTGTTCATCAGATATGATGACTGATTTCCTATCATCCAAAAAAAGCAAAATCGTCCACCAAGAGTTGTCATTTCCAGTGCTAACTCCAGATCATATGGGAACCTTCTCAAACTTTCCTTATACAGTAAAATAACTATAACAAAGATGTCAGTTATACATATTACAGAGAATTCCAGCTGCTAATGTATTTCTAATGTATTTCTAATGTACTATTTAAAAATACAAGCAAACCATAAATTGTAATTGCAAATTAGTATAAAACTGCTAACTTAAGTTTTTAATGCAGTCCTTTTTGGACTTTATTAATCTAATCACTGGTCATATTTTTAGAAAACATATTTAGAACTTCCCACAAAAATTATCTTAATGAAGTGGGGCGTCATCATATTCACCATGGGAACAAGCAGGCTGTAATACACACTAACAGTTGTTCAGAGGTATGACAGATGGTAGGTGAATATTTAAAACTTAGTTGTCAAAGTTTGACACAGAGAGATAAATGTGTCACTTAACAATGTTTTATAACATCGTTGACTTAGGAAGTAAACATTTATCTTGTAATAGGAAAATTCCTACAAGAAGACTAAAAGTTGCTGGCAAATAACAAAATGCCTTTATGAGTTGCTTTGAATATGAAAGACAGCCTTGATTTTCAGTCTCTGATAAATAAGTGCATATGTCCATTGGCTGTTCAATTGACTTAAAATATTATTAAAGGGCCTGTAACCCATTCCCAAAGAAGCTGAATTGATGAATGAGAAAAATAACATTTCATTACTGTCTACTAGATTTTGGATACACCTGCTCATATTTGTAGAAGCGACTCAGCAAAATCAATTTTTCATGTAGGGCTGGATTGCACTGTGTCTCTTCAAAAGTCCTGTCTACTTAGGATCTTAGTATATGACTATATTTGGAAGCAAGGCATTTGTATATGTACTTAGTTAAAATGAGGTGAGATTGGGGTCGGAGTGATGGTACAACAGGTAGGGCATTTGCCTTACACATGGTGGATCCAAGTTCGATTCCCAGCATCCCATATGGTCCCCTGAGCACCGCCAAGAGTAATTCCTGAGTGCAGAGCCAGGAGTAACCCCTGAGCATCACCAGTTGTGACCCAAAAGGCCAAAAATTAATGAGGCAAGATGGGATTAGGACCTGAGATACGATGACTGCTGTGTCTTTATAAGAAGGCCATATCAAAGCACAGTTGCACACAACTAGAGGTGAATAAGAAGGCTGAGACTGGAGTGATGGATCCACAAGCTACACACAATGGTAACAGTTGCTGGTTACTCCCAGAAGCTGGAAGAGGCAAGAGCAGATTCTTCGCTGGCACCTCTGGAGGGAGCATGGTCCTGCTGAAACCTAGATCTGGGGCTTCTGGCCCTGAGAATTATGAGAGAATGATTCGGTAGGGGGGGTTTGTCTATTTGGACGTGGGGCTCAAACAAAGCTCCTTCAGCACGAGGCATGTACTCTACTGTTGTCCTTGTAAACGAGAGACATGTGCTCTGCTACTGACCTACATCCTTGGCCCTTATTATTTTAAGGTACCCAGTGTGTAGCACTTTTTGGTTGCATGTTTAGCCAACTCACAGACAGGTAACAATGTATTCCACTAAGCTGGACTTACATATTTTATATGCAGACCATTAACCCTACCAGGGAGTTTTTGTTCTGGCGTCACATTCGGTGCTGCTTGGGGCTCACTCTTGACTCTGCGCTCGGGAGTCACTCCTGGCAAGTCTCACTGGACCAAAAGGGATGCTGGGGATTGAACTCGGGTTGGCTATGTGCAAGGCAATCGCCCTACCCCCTGTACTATCTCTCCAGCCCCTGTACTAGGGCTGTTAATTTTTAATAGTGATCATACTTGAATAAAGCAGTTTTTCTCAAACCTCTTGATGTCTCCTCACAAAGTGAGGAACAGAGTGCCAGCGTGCCAGGTAGAGGTAACAGATTGCAAGATCTATTCCAAATTACAGACTGAACAAGATGCATTTGATAAGACTTAAAATCAGAAAGAACACCCCTGCTTCTCCCCCCACACCAGCCTAAGCATCATATTCCTCCTTTTGCTTTAATGTCAATTGCTTCAACCAGGCAGCAGCTTTTCCTCCTCCTAACACACTCCAACAATGCTTCCTTTTGGGGGCGGGGGCGGGACCTTGTATTGAAGCATTCCTCAACCATACAGGCACCTCCCCAGTTCCAATGTTTCTGTTGAATTTGTTACTATTTTAAAGGTACAGCTAGAAAAAGTATTAGATAAGTTCTAGTCTTTGTTAGGAATTTAGTCCTTTTATGTTCAGCTTAAAACTCACAGCTTTATACTCATTATTTAGTGTTGCTGAGATAGCAGGAATTAATAACAACCAAGCCGCGCTCCATAAAACTATGCCGGGGGGCTGGAGCTATAGTACACAGGGTAGGGCATTTTCCTTGCATGTGGCCGACCCGGGTTTGATCCCCAGCATCCCAGATGGTCCCCTGAGCACTGCCAGGAGTAATTCCTGAGTGCAGAGCCAGCAGTAACCCCTGTGCATCGCTGGGTGTGACCCCCAAAAAAGTAAAAAAAAAAACAAAACCCATAAAACAAACAAACAAACAAACAAAAAACCAAAACAATGCCAGGGTGGGCCAGAAAATATAGGGGTTAAGGTGTTTTTCTTGTGAGTGGCTGACCCTGGCTTGATTCCTGGCACCACATATGGTTCCACAAGGAATGACTCCAAGCGCTAAAACAGGAGACAATAAGCCAGGAGTAAGTCCTGAGCATAGCCAGTTGTGACCAAAACCCATTCCACACCCCCAAATCCAACAAAATTACCTCAGTAGTACAAGAAACCCGGAAAGAGGAGCCAATGTTGATTCTGTTAAAACAAAATAACCCATTATCTATGGACAGGCTGCAGAACATTAGAAGGAAGAAAATCGAATGGCCAAGGTTTAATAAGCTTCCTTTTAAGTGTGCATCTGAACATGTTTCTTTTGTTGTGTACGATACTGTAACATTTAAGTATTGTTGATTGGGACACTTCTGGCTGTTCTCCAGGGACTGTGTGGTGCTAGGGACCAAAACTAGGGTTACTACATGCAAAGAGTAAGATCCAGTCCTCTGAGACATCTTCACAGCCTTATGATTCAATTTTACTGGCTAAATCTTTCTCTATGGCAACTGTTTGAACACATCACTGATTCTATTATCTAGATGCTGCTTGTTAGCTCTGTAACAAGAGATTAATAACCCTGTGTACACACTGCCGATCATGAGGCATAGGCTTGTGAGGCTGATGTCACTCGTGGTGATGTCACTTTCATTAAGGATGGCTACCTTTGGAGCTTGAGAACCATTTGAGTCCCAACACTGCCCAGAGCCAGCCTCGAAATTTCAGGAGGGTTCTGAGTTTTCTGGGTAGCCCCTTCTGCAAAATACTGTGGATAGGGAATCTTTTGGGTACTCCTTTTTTAGTCCAACGGCTCCTCTTCAAATTGAGCTACACTGACAGGGGAGATAGTGATAACACAGATAATTATTTTAGGATTTGAATTCAAAAGAATGTAAAGACGCTGGAAGAATGTTTTCCCTCACTATCATCTCAATCTCTTCTGAAGTTCTTACAATGTTTACCCAAGAGAGCAGCAGTTATTCAAGAGAAATATTTTCAGAGAGGAGATCTGAGAAGTTCTGTATGTGGCCATAAGGCAGCCTGGGCTTGGTTCCAAGATCCAGCCTGTTTGTGTATCTGTCCCTCCTTGTAGAAATCTAGAGTGTTCTGCCATTTTTCTTGCAGTCTCAAGACTGGTCTGCTTAGAATTTTGTTATTTTAGCTAAAAAATACAAATTCAAAAAGTTCAACATGCCTCCAAAACAATAAACCAATTTTAAAAAATGGGAAAGAGGAGCTGAAGAGACCCTTTCCTGAAGGGCACATCATCTGGATGGTCAGTAAGGCATAGAACAAAGTGTTCATCACCACTTATCAGGGAAATGCAAATCAAAATGACAACGAGATAAAACCTCACACCAGTGCGAATGGCATATGTCAAAAAGACTGGAATCAACCAGTGCCGGTAGGAATGTGGTGACAAAGGAACCCTCATTCCGGCGGGTGAGTTGGAACATCATCTGCCTCAGCATCTGTGGAAAATTGTATAGAGGCTTCTTTAAAAACTAAGAAGAGAGCTTCCATAAGTTCCAGAAATCCCACTTCTTGGAATGTAATCCAAAAAACAAAAAAAGTATGCATACCTATGGTCACTGAGCACCTAGTAAAATAGCTTGAGTATGAAAAAAACTCAAATGTCCAACAGCAGATGAATGGATAAAGAAGCTATAACACCTACATACACACACAGGAAACTGCTGAGCTGTAAGAAAAGATGAAATATGGGGCTGGAGCAATAGTACAGATAGGGTGTTTGCCTTGCACACAGAAACCTGGGTTCAATCCCCGGTACCCCATATGGTTCCCCAAGCCCTGTGAGGAGTGATCCCTGAGCACAGAGTCAGAACTAACCCCTGAGAAATGCCAGATATGACCCTAAAACAAAAACCAAGAAAAGAAATGATGAAATCTGGTGGTTCATTGCAACTTGAATAGACCTGGAGGACATCATGTTAAGTGAAGATGATCTAATCTATCTGTCGCATATACAGAAATAAAACAAGGGAATAGACAGTAGTGAATGATGACAAACCCTTGGCATTGGATCACAAAACTGAGATTACCAAACAGAGGGGTGAGGCAGAGAATAAAGAGGAGGCCTGAAAGTAAAATAAGAACATTGGTAAATAAATAATTGGTGTTGAGTAACATAAGGACATTGTATTGAGCACTTTGGTGGTGGCAAGGTGACATATCTGTACATCAAGACCATAAGTGTTAGCACTATTATAAACATGTAACATTAACTACAGCAATAAAAAAAGAACCAATTTGGGCTTTTTCAGGACTTTAAGTGATGAAAAGTCCTTACTCTAAAGAAGCTAATGTCAGCCTACCCACTGACGTCACTGAAACAAGTCCTATCTCCATGCCAGCTTCTTTCAAGCATCCTGATCACCTGAAAGTGGTATGACTAATGGGCCTAGGGAGTGGTTCTGTGGCTAAGGACTCCTGTCCTGTGAGAATGAGGCCAGGAGTTCAATGCCTGAGTCACCCACATGCACCACACATGGTCCCTACAGTTCTGCCGTCTGGGGTACCTGGCGTTACTGTGTGTGCCATCTCAGATGGGCTGGCGCTGTGGCTAGGAATGTGACCCTGGGGAGCAAGTGTGTGAGCACCACAGCAATCCCCCACTCTATAACCAGAAAGTGCAGAAACCCCCCCAACTAAAGTGTGGGAATCCTGAGGAAGCAGGACAGCCAAATATGCGAGCACTGCAGCCAGAGAAGCAACCCCAGGGAGCACCGCAACCAGGAATGGGAGCCCCGCAACCAGCCATGTGTTGCGGGGCTCCTTCTATCCTTGTCATGTCCACAATAACAGTAAGAGAGGAAGGGAGGGGGAAACTTCATAAAAGGTCTGACTTAGGTGGGAAATTCACAATTTTGAAGACTTTCTGCATCATGTGAGGCAATGGTAGAGAAACATCTACATAGTTACGAGGAGGGGCTGGAAAGATAGTACAGCGGGTAGGGTGCTTGCCTTGCATGTGGTCAACTCAGGTTTGTTTCCCCGGCATCCCATATGGCCCCCTGAGCCTGCCAGGAGTGATTCCTAAGTGCAGAGCCAGGAGTAAGTCCTGTCCACTGTTGGATATGGCCCCCAAACAGAAACAACAAATAAATAAGAAGGAGGAGGAGGAAGAGCTGTGACAATCCATGAACAAAATGAATTTCCAGCGGTTTTTGGTATCCAACAAAAGTTGTTTGCAATAAGTAATCTGAAATGTGCTCTGATTACTTAAGATAAATTACACTAAAGAGAAGACTATTTTCCTTCACTTACCGGGGACGTCTAAAGCTTTCTCAAGGAATAATGGATGAATAAAAGGGCAATATAGTTAAAGTGTAAAAAGTTTTCAGACATGTATTGATTAAACACATGTGTCCATGCATTGTGACAGGATTAACCCATGAGGGAGTTAAATGAACACATATATTACCTGGAACATTTACCTCTTCTTGGAGAGAAGACTTAATTTTACTTCCTTAGCAAATTTCAGTGATGCAATTTAGTATTAGTTACTACAGTCTCCATGCTGTGCATTAGATCCTCAGACTTTACTCATCTTATACTGAAGATTGTACCAACTTACCTGTCTCTTCCCATTTCACCTACTTCTGGCCTGGGAAAATCAGTTTTACTCTCTGTTTCTATTTGCTTTCTTGCAACTTCCATTAAATACAAGTACTATCATGATGTATTTGTTTTAACATGTCTGGCTTATTTTACTCAAGTTGCGCATTGAAAAACTGTAGCTTACAGCTTTCTTGTAGCTGTCCTGCCGAATACATTCTGGAAACTCTGTCTTTAGCTTAATTTGCATGTGGTGGTGGTGAGTTGATCAGAGTTGGCACTAGAGTGTTCTTGGTTCCCTCAAGCAAACACAATTCTCTTATTATGAGGGTGTTCCCTCTCTTCTTTCTTGCTCTGTCTCTCTCCCACTCTCCCTTTCTTTTTGGTACCAGGAATCTAAACTAGGGCGAGAGGTTTTCAAAAACCTTTTATTATTATTATTATTTTTTTAAGTTTTGGGGCCACATCCAGCTGAGCTCAGAGCTTACTTTTTGCTCTGTGCTCAGGGATCACTCCTGGCAGTGCTCGGGGAAACCATTTGGAGTGCTGGGTATTGAACCCAGCTCAGTTGTGTGCAAGGCGAGCACTTTTCTCCCTGTACTATCTCTCTAACCCCAATAAAGGTTTTTTCCCTTAAACAAGATTAGTAGAATCAGGTGTGACCCACAAGTACCAGCAGGCACAATCTGTGGCAACACTACAATGACCACAAAGATCAATATTTAGTATGCATTGGTAAGTCCTGTGACAGTTTTCACGACTGTGGCTTGGAAGAAGACACAAATGACCAGCTTCTGCATTTGCTCTGCATTCCAGCCTGCCTTAAATGAAGCCTATCTGACCGAGTGATGAAATAGAGACTCAGACTTTAAGAATGCACTAGTCAATGAAAAACAGCAATGTTAATTATAAAATGTACGTGTGAATACAGCCCAGTAGACAATTTATTGGTTTTTCTCTCTCCCTATACTCATGCATTTGGCATAATGGCTTCAAATAATGTTTTTTAAAATTAATAGATGTCCCAGAGATGCCAGAAAGAGTTAAGGGTTAAGGGCACTTGCCTTGCATGTAGCCAACCCTTGTTTGATCCCTGGCATCACATGTGGTTCCCATCACATTCCTAGGGATCGTTCCAGAGCACAGAGTCAGGAATAGCCCCTGAGCACCACTGGGTGTGACCCAACCTTGCCTCGAAATAAATAAATAAAACCCAAAAAGTAATCACAGCTATGATCAGTGAATTTTTCTAAGGGAACAATCACTGTGACTTTCTCGGCGATACTGCATTTGTGCTACAATCCAACAGACATTCTTTCAATTCGGAATCTAGGACTGACTAGTTCCCACAATTTTCACAACCTTCAGGCAACTGGAAAAGGACCGGTGCGAAGAACATCCGGAGATTTATGCAAAGGCAAATCATACGCTCGCTATTTCACTGACCAAAAATATCATCGATAGGAAGACTTACGTCTAGCAGGGTGTGCAGATGCTGATCCTGGAAAACACTGTGCAGAAAATCTAAGTCCTTTTCGCTGCAGTCTGTGAGTGCGTGAATTTCTTCCAGGCTGTCCAGCACCTGTGAGACGGCTCCTAATAGGAACAAACAGAAAAGAAACAGCTGGTACAGAAAGTCAATGTCAAGCTTACCCTTTGCCAAAACTCTCAGACGCTTAAGAACAACAATGAGCTAAGGGCAGAGCTTCAGAGGTTAGTGTCTTTCTGAAAGCTAGACTTTGGTGAGTTTCCTATTCCTGGAGGGCTGTGGATAAACTTTCAGCAGGTTTGTGTTCTGGACAGTGTCTGTGTGCTTGTCATTTTTTCAAAGCAAGCTGATGCTTATTTGGGTAGAAATAGGGAAATTTGTCAACTCCAACTGAGCTACCTGAAGATCTGGGTGCAACAAATTATAACCATCAGGGAGCCAGGGTGTTCCGTGGCCTCACAATGTTTGAAGGCACATGGGGCCGGAGGGATAGTTCAGCGGGTAGGGCATGCCTCACCTTGCATGCCACTGACCCAGGTTCGATCCCTGACATCCCATATGGTCCCTTGAGCACCACCAAGAGTCATTCCTGAGTGCAGAGTCAGGAGTAACCCCTGAGCATCGCTGGATGTGACCTAAAAGGTTAAAACGATTCCCCCAAGCCCCAATGTTTGAAAGCACAGAAACAATACAGGTGAAATTTTTGTTCAGGTATGTTCCATCAAATTGAAGGAAAAGCCAGCTGAGAGAGAGAGAGAGAAAGAGAGAGAAAACACCTGGGAGGGCCCAGAGGACTATGATGGTACCAGGGATCAAACCAGGGCTGACCACATGTTAGGCAAGCTTCTTAAGCCTGTACTGAGTCTACAGCCCTTCTTAGAAATTTTTAGTCTCAAACTTAACAAAATCCCATCGGGGCCTGGAGAGAGGCTCAACTTGTTGATCATATGCTTTGCACGCATGAGGCCTAGGTTTGATCCCTGGTACCACATGGTCCCTTGATTACTGCTGAGTGTGGTCCTCCAACCAAAAAAGAAAAACCAAAAATTTCCCATCGGGTCCTTCTTTTTCCTTCCCTATGTATAAAATAAGAGAACCAAATCCTTCTTAGACTTCTGGATTCTCTATATTCAGAAGACAGAGACAATGGTTAAGTATATTGTCTTGATACCTCCAGATACCATATTAAATAGTAGAACAAATCATTTTGCAAGACCAAGACAATAATGGTCTTTACGTTTCCTTTGGTCACCAGGAATTTAGCCAGGTCTCGACGGGGAAAGTTCTCTACAAGCACTTACACAGCTTTAGAGAAATGATGAGCCTATTTCACTCTGCTCACAACATACACAGACATACTCCTGAGAAGGAAAATAAAAATGCTAAAAGCACCTGGAAAGGTGAGGTTGCTGAACATTAGTGTATACCAAAGAGAATCTAGCGGTACATGCTTCAGTGCACAACCAAATCTTTGGATCAGGAGTTTTCTTTTGGGGAGGGTGGGGGGGTGGCACACCTGGTGATAATCAGGGTTTTCTTCTCACTCGGTGCTCATGAGTTTTCAATCAGCTGTGGTTTTGTCTTCCACAGGGGGGGCATTTAGCACTGCCTGGAGATCTTTTAGGTTGGTATAGCTGTGGTGTTGTGTGTATGTGTGTGTGTGTGGGAGTGGCAGGAATGCTGGGCTGTGCTGTCAAGCAATGGGTAGAGACCGGAGATGCTGCTGCTCAACATCCTACAGTGCTCCCCTGATGACAAAAAAGAATTCTGCAGGCCAGGGAGATAGCTCAAATGGTGGGACCACTTTGCAAGCCATAATGCCCAAAAATAGAGAGAGAGAGAGAGAGAGAGAGAGTATGGGGAGTATTGTCTGCCCTGGAGGGTGGGAAAGGGGGGGTATACCCGGGATACTGGTGGTGGGGAATGTGCACTGGTGGAGGGTGGGTGTTTGATCATTGTGTGATTGTAACCCAAACATGAAAGCTTGTAACTATCTCACGGTGATTCAATAAAATAAACATAAATAAAAGGGTGGGACCACTGGTTCTGCATCTAATGGCTCCCTAGCACCACATGGTCTCGGAAGCATTCTTGGGTATAATTCTGCTGGCCCTTGAGCACTGCTGGACCCCTATTGTACCACATTGCATGAAACTGTAGGCTTACACGTCTGGGTTGAATTGCTGGGATGGTCTGAAGGCCCACCACTGATCACTGCATGGGAGGTCCAAAAGAAAGAAAGAAAAAAATTCTACAACCCAAAATGTCAATGGTTTTGAGGTTAAGAAACTCAGCTTCAGCTCAAGATAAGAATTTTGCTCTTTCCTCTTTTGAAAAGCTCTCCTGTTTCTAATTACTTCTGATCCTGGATCATTTTCACTTACAAGCTCTGAGTGGGGGAGAATGTAAATGAAGATCACTTTTCCAGAAAGCAATCTGACTGAATACATCAAAGAGCCTTTAAAAGGCTCATGTATGGGCCGGAGTGATAGCACAGCAGGTAGGGTGTTTGCCTTGTACTCGGCCGACCTGGGTTTGATCCCTGGCATCCCATATGGTCCCCCAAGTACCACCAGGAGTATTCCTGAGTGCAGAGCCAGGAGTAACACCTGAGCATCGCTAGGTGTGACCCAAAAACAGCAAAAAAAAAAAAGCTCATGTATTTGGATTCAGTAATTCCATTTCCCTTATGGGGCTGAAGAGATAGTATATGCCATGCATGCACCTGGCCTGGGCTCATCCCCAGAATTGCAGGGTCTGCCCAAGCACCACATCACCAGGCCGTGGCAGTGAACAACCTGGCCCAGTTGGCTAGGAATTGCTAGGAGTGACTCCTGAGCACAAACTGAGAGTCCCAAACCTACCTTCTAGAAAAGATGGGGAATGTAGAGGAATATTCATACAGAAGCTATGTATCATAGAAAATGGAAAAAAATATTTATGAGCTGGAGAGTAATTACATAAGTTATGGAACACAGAACAAAATATGGACATCAATAAAATGGCTTTAGAAGAATTTTAAAGACACAGAAATATTCATGATATGCATTTTAAGAAAACACAATGCAAAAACCCACGTTAACTACCTATTCCCAATAAAGGCTGAGAAATAGATATAGAAACTCAGCAAAAGTTGAGAGTAATTATCTTTATTTACCTAGATATACTTTGTTTCATTCTTCTTCCTATGTTCAAAAGTTTTCTATAGTAGATAAAAGTTGCTATATGTAGAGCTGTGAAAGCTGAACCCCTGAATTTTTGCAACACTGTACACCAATAAAAAAGATGAACAATAAAATAAAAGATGAGGGGCTTAAGTCACAACTTAAGTGGTTCTCCACTTAGAAATTGACTGTGGCTAGGGCAGGAGTGATAGTACAGCAGGTAGTGTGCTTGCCTTGCACAGGGCCGACCCAGGTTCAATATCCAGCACCTCCTATGGTCCCCTGAGCATTGCTAGGAGTGATCCCTGAGCACAGAGCCAGGAGTAAGCCCTGAAAACCACTGGGCATGTCCACCAAACAAACAAACAAACAAACAAACAAACAAAAAAGAAATAGCTTGGCTACTCTGTAAAGTTGACCCTTTACTCTGAGATTACTGTAGATTCATATGAAGCTGCAATAAATAAGAGAGAGTGTTCCCCTGTTCCTTTCTCAATGGTGACATTGACTTTCTCAATGGTGGCATCTTGGAAAATTGACAATATCAAACCATGGAATAGTTCCACCATCACAAGCATTCTTCATGTTGCCCCTTTATGCCACAGTAACTCTCCACTCCTGCCATCGACCCTCCTAATGCCTGGCAAGTATAAGCTCTTCCTTGTTTCTAGAATCTTGTTATTTCAAGTATGTTACACAAACGAACCATTCAGCATATATTCTTTGGGGCCTGGCTGTCCCCCCTCTCTGGGGATCCCAGCCTGTCAGGCTCACCTCTGCATAATGCAGTGACAACAGGGACTATGCTCATAGCCTCGAGCTTGCGCTGGGTGATTTTTGAGCCACGGAGTCATCTTTTGGGACCTAATTGTTTTGTTTTTTAAAATCAGAATACTCCTCTGGAGATTTCTTCCAGGTTGTTGTCGCAAATCTATTCTTTTTTACTTCTGGACCTATTATTCAACGGCAGGGGTAGACAACTAAATTTGATTTTTCATTTTAATGATGCCTACCAGGCTACTGGTATGCTTTCAGTGAAAACATTCTTTAGGTAACAAATGGGTTAGGAAAGATACAAGGAAGAAATTGGTGCTTGCCTTACCAGCTGTTCTTGAAAACCTATTAAAACAAATCCCCTTCCGTCTACCTGCTCTTTCTCAGGACATTTCCTTTGTTCTGAATGAAAGTAAATAAATCTGGACATTTGGAACTAAATCTGGAAGTGAGGTCAAAAGCAGTCATCTCAACATCCCTTATTGAAAGTCTTGGAAGGCATGAGATGATGTGAAAAAATGAGTCCCAAATGTTTCACTGAACTTCTGACCCCAGCACAGCAATGGCAGAATTAAATGATTTCAGAAGGATCAAGCTACTAAAGCCAGTTCTACATGTCTCAACTTAGGAAACTACAATAGTTAAAGCACTAAGGAAAACATTTTGTTTGCTAAAAAATATTCAGTGGAGGGCTATTGGCACTTTGGGGGTAGGTGTGGTATGGTAACACTGAACACACAATGATTATAACCCAAACATGAAAGCTTGTAACTATCTCACGGTGATTCAATAAAATTTAAACAATTTTTAAAAAAAGGTAACACTGAACTCCTAAAACAGGAACATTTACTTTACACTCTTGTTAAAAATATTCTGAAAAGAGTGATCGTGTGTAATAACTTAATACATCAACACTACAAGCTTAAACACTGTTGTCACTATATTACTTACATTATTAAGAAAAAATTCAACAAATACCACAGAAAGCTAATTATCATTTGAACTCTGTTATCTTAGTGGACCTTATCTATCTTTTGGTTTGGGGGCCATACTCAGCTGTGCTCCTGGTTCTGTGCCCAGTGATCATTCTTGGAGGGCTTGGGGGATCAAAAGTGAGTTGTTCTTTTCCAGCTCAGAAAAGTGTTCCTAATTTGAAGTTTCTGTAATTAAGGAGGAAAATGATAGTTTTTGTGCCATTTCTCCTCATCTTTTGAAATGGAATAAGCACATCATATTTCTTTGCCTAACCTCAAAATCTTTCTTCAGTCTTGATCATTTAAACAACTTCCATTGACACCTGCGTTAGCTCCAGTTTTTACTTTCTTTGGGGCAGACTAGTAAGAATCACAGAACACATTTTTATTTAAAGGGTGTTTGGGTTGTGCCACGCCAGTGATGAATCATTTGTCTGTGAACTTTGATTGATGTCTGTAACTCAATAACAACTCCATCTCTCATTTAAAAAAATTCATTGTGAAACATAAATGTACACCAAGAAATTTTCTAGGAGGTTTTTTTCCATTGCTATTTGTTTTAAATACAACACAACGGACTAGGATTGATTCTGTTGATCAGTATATTTACTCACTTTTCTCACAGACTGTAAATGGTTCCCCCCAAACACACCCAGAAAAACTTCTCAATAAACTTGAATTTAACCTGAAAAGAAATCAATCAATGAATAGTACATGCTATTCACCTTAGAGGGCAACTAATTTCCTGGCCTCTAAGTGTCTTGCTCATTTTTTGTCTTTAGAATCCTCTGTGCAAAATGTCTACGTTTTTTTTCCTGTATGAATTTTGTTTTTTGTTTTTATTTTTAGGTCACACACAGCAATACTCAGGAGTTACCCATGGCTCTGAGTTCAGAAATTACTCTTGGAAGTGCTCAGGGGACCACATGGGATGCTGGGAATCAAACCCAGGTTTGCTGCACGCAAGGCAAATGCCCTACCCACTGTATTGCTCTGGCCCTCCTGCGTGAATTTTGAAGAAATAAAAATAAAGCAATCCAAGGAAAGATTTACCCACAGAAACAGTTTATTTTATAGCACTGTTTCCCTGAAGTTGCAATGAACATTATTTGAATATTTCTGTTTATGGAAGAGTTGATAGTTTCCAGGGTACTCTCATGCTGTCTTAGGATTCCATGATTACTCTGTCCTGCAGGCAAGTGTCTTTATAGTTGATAAACCAGAGGCTCTGCAGGGTGCAAGGCCATAATAGTAACAGTGAGACCCCAAACCCAGACCTCAACACTGCAGTTCCTTCACTCTAGAACTGTCTCTTCCAGAAAGCAAGTTCCATCCTTAGCAACACACCTGAATAATTTGTAGTTGGTAATGTGGTAATGGATGGAGCGATAGCACAGTGGATAGGGAAGTTGCCTTGTACGAGGCTGACCCAGGTTTGATTCTTCCACCCCTCTCGGAGAGCCCGGCAAGCTACCGAGAGTATCCTGCCCGCATGGCAGAGCCTGGCAAGCTACCTGTGGCATATTCAATATGCCAACAAGAGTAACAACAAGTCTCACAATGGACACGTTACTGGTGCCCGATCGAGCAAATTGATGAGCAACAGAATGACAGTGACAGTGACAATGTGGTAATATTTCATTTATTTTGGGGAGGAGAAGGATAGTACAAGTGAGGTCAGGGATCAAATACCAGGAAGGGCCTCTTACATGCAAAGCTTGAGTTCTACCCCTTGGGTCAGCCTGAGTCCATTCTCTATTTTCCAGGTCATTCATTTACTAATTAAACATTATATTGATAATCATATTCTTTTTTAAAGAAAATATTTTATTATTATTGAATCATTGTGAGATAATGCTGTTCATAATTAAGTTTCAGTCATACAGTGTTCCAACACCATCCCTCCACCAGTGTACATTTCCCACGACCAGTGTCCCCAGTTCCCCCCACCTCCCCCACCCCAGCCTACCTCTATGGCAGGTATTTTTCATTTTCTCTTTCTACCTCCCTCCCTTTCCCCTCTCTCTTCTTTCAGGCAAACATCAGATAATCATATTATTTTCACCTTGAAAATATCTCTTTTTTCCCAAGACTATCAAAGGTACAGGTTTGTCAAAAATGTTCCGCTGCTATTATGAGATAATTATGAAGCACAAATATACTAACTGCTTAAAAATGTTTTCTGTGTCTACTTAAAGAGGATTGTGATATGCCTTAAGGTTCAACACAAACTTTAAATACAGGGACTGGAGAAGTAGTACAGTGGATAAGGCATTTACCTTGCACTAAGTCAACCTGATTTTGATTTCTGGGAACCTATAAGGTTCGCTGAGACCCACTAGAAGGGATCCAGAGCACAGAGCCAGGAAAAAGTCCTGAGCACTTCCAGGTGTGGATGCAAAACCAAAACCCAACAAATCCCAAAGCCCCAAACCAAATCCTCTTGAATGCAGAAAAAAAATTCATGCAAGAGTGGAGAAGTGTCAGACAAAAGTTGAATTGGTAAAATTGACCAGAAGGAAGGATGGGAAAGTAAACAGAATGCTAAAGTTAAAAGTTGGGGCCAGAAAGATAGTAGTGACTAGGGTGTTTGCCTTACATGAGGCTGACCAGGATTCAATTCCTGACATCCTACAAGGTCCCCCGAGCATTGTCAGGAGTGATTCCTAGGCGAAGAGCCAGGAGTAGGCCCAGAGCAAGGTTGAGCGTGGCCCCAAAACAAAACAAAAGTTCGCAGTGTCAGAACAGGATGAATCTGTCTTCAAATGACTTCCCTATATGTTTTACTCTGAAAAATTTCAAACATAAAAAATTTCAAATAGGTTCTCTGCCGAGATGTAACCCCAGCAGCCGCACGTGTGCGGCCTCTCCACAGCTGCATGAGCATGATTCCAGAGGCCAGCTAAACTACTTTGGGTACCGGCAGCTTCTTGCAGAAATGTCTCTAGACTGAGAGCTAAGGTGTGGCATATCTCTTAATTCTCAGCGATGGGAAACAAATTGTCAAATGCTTCCTTTTCAGCAGGTCTGATTCTAGGGGGGAAACTCCAAACAATAATAGTGAGTTTTTTGTTGAAATATTGAATGTAACCAAAGTAAAGAGAAAGTAAAGTAAAATTTATCAGTTACACAGGCGGGGGTGGGGGTGGGGGATGGGAGGTATACTGGGGTTTTTTTGGTGGTGGAATATGTGCACTGGTGAAGAGATGGGTGTTTGAGCATTGCGAAACTGAGACTTAAGCCTGAAAACTTTGTAATTTTCCACATGGTGATTCAACAAAAAAAATAAATTAAAAAAATTCAAATAATTGTATGCTACATAATTGAAAATAATCTACAAGATTTGCTATATCATATATATGTATATATATGCCAGGTCATCAATTCATCTTATTTTTCATTAATTTAAAAAATAAATGTCAGAGTGACCAAGTTTAATACACTCTGGCCCTAAATACTATAGTAGAGATTTTAGGATTTCTTTCTCACTTCCAGGAAAAAAGAATTGTATTTGTTTTCATTTTGTTTTGGAGCTATACCCATCTGTGCTCAAGAGCTACTCCAGGATCTTCACTGAGGGGTTGTTAAACAACAGTGCTCAGAGGTCCATTTATTGTGCCGGGGATAGAACTGTGATCAGTGACATGCACAGCATTGCTTTAATCTCTGTATTATCTCTACAGCAACCATGTAAGATTTTCTATAAAGAGAAACACACAAATTTTAAGTGTACCACTGAGTTGTGATAAATATATATACTGTAGACATTTGACAGCTGCATGCCCCATGTTTACAGTTATTTCAGTAATAAAGATTTGTGTGCCTGAGAGAAGAAAAGAAACACAAATCTTTAAAGATTTTTAAAATTACACATATAGCTCTATAACTAGCATCATTGAGAAGATTCAACATATCAATCTATTTGAGCTGCTTCTAAAAAGTAATCGATAAATTTTCTTGCAATCCCAGCTAAATAACACAGAACACACACTTTCTTATATCAGCCACTCTATCAAAGTTCCCTTCCCCTTAAGAGTATATTAGTATTTAAAATACCTGCTTACTTAGGTAAAATTGAAGTTAAAAATCCATCAATGTAACTGTTCATTTTCACCACTCAGAAAAAGTCTCCTCTTGCCCCTTTGCAGTTAATGTCTTCCTCCTACCCCACCAACCTAGAGAACCACTTTTAGTCCCTCTGTCCAAAGCAAAGTTTAGTTATCAATAAAGTTACAAGCAAAATGAATTCTATAATGGAAACCATAGTTTAGACTTAAGCATCGTGCAATAGCTAAGCTCTTTAATAAGCCCATGTAAGTTTTTTGCATGCCTATTCATGTAAAGCTTCCCCAAAGGGTGCTGCTAAACCTGGCAAAATACTTCAAGATTCAAAGAGTCTTATATTTTAATAGTCATTAAGCTGGATGTGGTAAGTAGCCTCTAAGGGTGCCCACAAACTCCCTCCCTCTGGGTATTTAGGTCTTTGTAGCATTAAGAGCTTCCTTGTGGTGTGGCTAGGGTGTCACTTGGGAGATTCAATTGCAAAGAGTGTGGCTTCGGTCTCCAGTGCTCTTTTACTTTTGCCCTCTCTCTTTGGTTCATTTGTGCCAGAGGAAGCGAGCTGTTGTGATGTGAACAGCCCTCTGGAGATGCCCTTGTTACTGGGCTTTCAGATGAGGTTGCAGCTCTGGACTATAGTTTTGTTGCAATCTAGAACACAGCCACAGACAACTAATTCATGGTCATTTTATGCATGTGAAATTGGCTGCAATTTGAGCTACAAGAAACTACTGCAAGAAAATGCAATAATGAATTCAATTACCAGCACTCAGACTTTCTACTGTTTCCTATATATACCTCCCCTGGTGAGATGTTAGGGTAAAGTTTTATTGTATTGGGGGTCACACCCATCAGTGCTCACGGGTTACCCCTGCCTCTGCACTCAGGAATTACTCCTGACAGTGCTTAAGGACCATACGGGATGCCAGGGATCAAACTTGTGTCAGCTAGTGCCTTATTGACCATAATATCAGTCCAGGCCCTACTGTACTACTTTTATTGAAATGATTATTCAGATCATTGTAGATTAATATGCAGTTGTAAGAAAGAATACAGATATCCCATATACACCAGGCTCAGTTCCCCCACTGGTAACATTTTACAAAAATATAATACAATATCACAGTCAGAATCCTGATATTGATACAATCCACTCATTTAGACTGTCCTAGCTTTACTTGAAAAATGGTTTACATACATTTGGGGGGGGGGTGAGGCTACATTCAGCTCTGCTTAGGGCTTATTCCTGGCTCTGCACCCAGGGCTCACTCCTCGTAGGGCTCAGGGGATCATACTGGGTGTCGAGGATTGAACCTGGAATGACTGCATGCAAGGTAAACACCCTACCTTGTTTATCTCTCTTGCCTCTATACTTCTAATTTTAATATTCTTACACACGCAAATTACCTATAGCCATTATATTGCTCTTTAATAATGTTCTATTTGAGGGTTAACATTGGTAAAAGACATGATTCCAGCTTACTTTAGAGTTCCATTTTAATAAAACAATTAATAAAATAATAAAATTGCTTATAGATTATGGAGTTGTCAATGAAAAATCTCACTTACCCTGGAGGTTTTCTTGATAGCAAACTATAAAATAAAATGTTACCCTTTCCCCAGAATTAGTGTATTTGAGCTTGAAATTCAGATGTGATATAATATTAAATTAGATGAACAGATATGTAAAACCTGCATGAAATTTTAACACTGCTTTTTTTTCCGCTATGGAGAATATGAAAAATAAATATTATTGGTAAAACAATGCCTCAGCAAATCAATTGATCTATTTTAGTTTTATGATTAGCAGTGTTAAAATTTATAATTAAACATCTAAACACATACAGCCAAGGATAAAAATCAAGCTGATTATGAACCATGCAAAGCCAAACACTTTTGCATAAAAGAGTAACCTTAGAGGAAAACAAAGGGATACCTACTTTCTGCTGCTAGAAGTCCTAGGAGGAAGGCAGCATATGGACAAACAACAAACAGTATGAATTTAGAGCATTTATCAAGCCACAGTTGGGCCCACTAGATGAGCCGCAAGAAGCATGATGTCCCAGTTGAGGCTAAAGTGAACCTGACTGTTTCATGCACACGCTCACTGGGACTGTTAAGATTTTAGCCATCAAAACACTAGATTCCTTTTTAAAAACAACAGAACAATGAAACACTGGACTCTGATTCGTTGGTTTGAAACAGGAGAACTGGTTCACTAAGAACAAAACAATGACACACTACTTATCACCAAATTACACTCAGTGAATTGAGTGAATCTGTAATAAAGTAATTTTAACTTTCAAAACAGAAAAAGCAACTTATATAAAAATGCGCAGAGGCCCAAGGGATAGCTCAATGAGCTAAACACAGGCTTTGCATGTGGGAAGCCCAGGATGAAACTGTATGCTGCTCCCCTGAGCACTGCAAGGAGCAACCTCCAGATGCAAAAAAGGGAAATTTGGGGGCAGATAACTGTTTGATAAACAATGCTGATAAGATAGCACAATGCTTCCTTAACAGGAATACTGTGGCTTAGTATTAAAAATAATTATTAGGAAGAAATGATTACTTTTGTATAACTCTGTGAGAGTTCGAAAAATTTACAAAGTTTAGAATTTTCTTCAAAACTTTCTTTCTTCTTTGACTTGAATATGTAAAAATTTCCTTTACATCTAGGATAAACATATAAAACCTGCATAATTCCAGTCTCTCTGATTTTCAGCAGCTAGACAGTGCTATTTAAAAATATTTAGAGACAGACATTTAGCACAACAAATGAAAATACAGACAGCTTACAAGGTAATTAAGATGGAAGACTTTTTCAAAACATAGGGTGTGACTTCAAGAAATGGACACAAGAAGGAATGTGTAATTATAAACAACTAAGTTGAGCCCTTGCAGTCTATTCCCACAACAATGTAAGTAAGGCACTGCTTTTGTTTAAAAAGCAAGGACCATAATCTGAAATAACTTCAACCATATCATTTAAAGACTGTACTAAAAAACAGAAAACACTAGGAAATAAAAATGCATTTTATAGAAAAGAATGTCTATATCTATAGACAATTCCTTTCTCTAAAATTCAACAAGTCACAGAAAGGAACACTTAAGAGCTCATTAAATTCTTCAAAAGCAGAGGTAAATATTAAGGAGCAACATTAATGATTAGGTCTGTGAAGCTATATCAAAGAGTAAACTGCTCTTTAGGCCTTTTTCTCAGATGAAGATGGCATTAGAGATCCTAAATATATTCCATGTCTCTCTCTCTCACTCACACTCAGACACACACACACACAAACACACATGTATATGTCAGTCACAATAAAACATAAAAATGTTCCTGAATTTACTGCTCCCAGATAGGGTCAACTGCAATTTGAGTGTGAAGAGAGAAGAAAGGGGTTCAAATGAACAGCAAAATTATAGGGGATGTGGACAAACGGACTGTGAGAAAACAAGACAGACTTGAAATAGGGAGGAAAAAGATGCCTGAAATAGGGTCCATCAGGGAACATACCCATAAGAACAATCAGGGCTTTGGCTTTCATGTGGTAAGGGCTCTGGATAATTACCAACTCAGCATAAGAGGAAAATAGCAAGGTTTGCTTCTCAGAGAGTCTTCTTTTTTAAGATTCCCATTTTTGAATGTTTCTGGAAATCACCTTCACTCGAAAGAGGAAGATTCACATCCCAATTGGTAAAGGTTCAGATAAGAAATGGAAACCTGATTCTGGTTTTTTTTTTGCACAAGGCATAAACACATACCAATTAGTAAAAAAATCAAGTGTGCTTATGAGAGCTATGTATACACATACAGAGGAAGGAAGAAGTGTAATACTGACAAATATTCATAGCGCCAATAGAAAAGAACAATCAGCAAATCTATTCTTCCTATATTGCCAACTGTGAAGGACATGCTTAGGAAGGGACCTGGGTATTGAGTGAGTCAGTACAAAGCACAAAAATTAAATCACCAGTGCAAAGTCCAACCACATGAAAAATACTGTGACTCTAACAAAAGAAGGAAGAAAAGTTGGGGCCAGAGGACATACAATGCTGGTGCTAAATAAACATGTAAATAGAACTAAAAAGTATAGCTTATATATACATGCATTGACATGTATATAATATATATTACATTGACATGTATATACATGGATCTTATGAATTTTTTTGAAAATGGTCCTTAAGACTACCTCACTGGTAAGATAGAAAATATAAACATCTAATACAATTACTTGGGAAGCACGAGAGGTTATTTTTGTTTTCTTTTTCCTGGAAGAGCTTGTGTACATGTGTTACAGAGTTTCTAAAAAGACAACCTGAACAACCTAAACAGTACTTCAGGAGGTAAGTCACATGCAACTTTACATAGAAAGAGTCCAATAAATTTAGCGTTGTCCCAAAGCCTGGTTTGATATGACAATATAAATTTACAAAGTAAATTTTATGAAAAATTTACATGGGAGAAAAATCTGACATGGGAGAAGTCAGATATCAGACATTTTTAGATGGGGAAGGTATCATAAAAATTCAAAAGATTAAACTATAGAGTTGGACTGGATAAAGTACAATTTTGGGTCTGCAATGGGGAAAGAGGAAGTAGTATTTATGAGATCAAAAGGAAAAAGTGAAATTTTGGTAACTGAGTAGTGGCTTCAAAAGCAACTTTGATACTAAAATTATAAGGAACCAGACATACATAGATGTAATATAGTTGCTGACAAACTTCCTCAGAATCTCTTGGAGGATCTGACTAGATTCACAAAGAAACAGTCATTTATAACAGAAGATGTAGACCTCAAATGATTCATTCTGGGGAGTGAAAGGACGCCCAATTACCTGAGGAGGTAGGGTCTTCTGAGAAATCTGGTAACTCTTCAGGGGGATCCCCATAGAATGAGTTGAATTTGTGACTCGACACAGCTGCTAGTACTGCACCCTAAAGCAAAGAGATGGAAAATAGATTATTAAAACAAATGTATAATTATGAAGTGAATCAAGTGGTTATTTAAGGATTGTTTTAAAAAAGTAAAATATATAGAAGAAATGATGACTGAAGGAAAGGTAGCATTTAGATAATGTAGTGGAGACGTTACTGGTGCCTGCTCGAGCAAATCGATGAGCAACGGGATGACAGTGATAGATTCCTTTAAATCACATATGAATTAATCAGATGAATCAACACTGTTGGGGGTTGTGGTACTATATAAGACCAATTTTATCTTGACTTCAACCATGTAGCACACAAAGGAACATTTTGTAGTTGTATACAATGATGACACAGGAAGGATGTTTAATGAACAGAATGATGCACGTGAAGAATCACACAAAGTTGCTTTAAAATAATCTAACAGATTGGCTGACCCGGGTTCGATTCCCAGCATCCCATATGGTCCCCTAGCACCACCAGGAGTGATTCCTGAGTGTAGAGCCAGGAGTAACCCCTGTGCATCACTGGGTGTGACCCAAAAAAGCAAAACTAAAAAAAATAAAAAATCTAACAGATAATCTTTCTGATTTATTAATATATTAAAATTTTTATCAATATAAAAACTGACATAAAACATCGACAGTACTATTTATCTCTGGATAATAGGAATACAGAGTCAGTTTTCTTTTTAAAACATTTTTACTGAGGCCCGTGGAAGAGTGATATAGCTACATATTCAAACTACAGATTAAACAACACTGAAAACATGAGATCCAAATTAGAACAACTAAATTTTAAAATGTACATGTCAAGGTGGGTTGCTACAGGGTTGGGATAAAACTTGGGGACAGTAGTAGAGAGAAGTTGACACTGGAGGTAGAATCAGTCCTAGAACATTATATGTCTAAGTTCAACTATCAATAACTGTAAATCATGGACTTTTAAATATTAATTTATTTTTTGCTTTTTGGGTCACACCCGGTGATGCACAAGGGTTACTCCTGGCTCTGCACTCAGGAATTACCCCTGGCGGTGCTCAGTGGACCATATGGGGTGCTGGGAATCGAACCCGGGTCGGCCGCATACAAGGCAAACGCCTTCCCCACTGTGCTATTGCTCCAGCCCCCTAAATATTAATATTTAAAAATATATATATCTGTTCCCCCTTCCCTCATGTTGCAAACAGTGTGAGTCCTGTGTAAGGATTCTTACTCAGGCCACACATCTCAGTGAACTATATGTGATGATTTATTTTTCTCTCGGGGGCTACTCCTGGTCTATGTTTGGGCAGACCTCCAAAAATAGTATAACCACAAGGTCACTTCTGGTGGTGCTCAGGGGATCATTCGGTGCTGGGGATCAAATCTGGCCTTCCTGGTAAAAACCTTGCCTTCAGCCTGTTGTGGCATCTCTCCAGCCTCACATGAGCCTTTTTTTAAAATTCATTTTTTATTGAATCACCATGAAAAAAGTTACAAAGCTTTCAGGTTTAAGTCTCAGATATACAATGATCAAACCCCCATCCCTTTACCAGTGCATGTGTTCCACCAAGAACCCCAGTATACCTCCCATCCCACCCACCCCCACCTCTGTGGCTAAATGATCTTCATTTTACTCTCTCTATGCTTTGATTACATTCAATATTTCAACAGAAAACCCACTATTATTATTTGGAATTTCCTTCCAACAATCAAACCTGCTGAAAAGGCATCATCTGATAATTTGTTTTCCATTGCTGAGAATGAAGAGTATATGAGGTTTTGGATTTTTGGTATTTTAGTAATTAAGTCCAGAGAAATTTCTGCAGAAGTTGCATCACTGCAAGCCCGTACCTCTGGTTAATGGGCTCTATAAGATGGCAGTCGCCACGCGGCCACCGCTACCACCATGGAAAGGAAAAGCCAAGAGAGGAAAAACCTTTCCCCTCCCGGGGCGGCATGAGGTCGCAGCTCAGTTCACAGTCTAAAGGCATTTCTATAAGAACCACTGGGTGCTGAAAGGAGTTAGTAGGCTTCCGGGATCATGGTCTTTTAGGAGCAGAGGAGCCATTTGTGTGCGGCCGCTCTGGGTCTTGTCTGGGCAGAGAACCTCACATGAGTCTTTTGAAGCCACATACATACATAATCTCTGATGTTCCGAGTTAAGAACCACTGACATACCGAATGCATGATATCTCTTAGGACTGTTGGCGAGAAAGACTGGGAGTTGTTCCCATAACAACAGAACAAGAAAGTTAAATTTCAGTTTATCCCTTGGCTGTACCAATTAATATTCTGCTACATGCCACAGCTTGAATTAATCACTCAACTTCTCAGAGTTTCCTCATTTGAAAAATAAGGATAATAAACTGACATAACTTACCTTGCAGGATTGCTATTAGTCACATGGAAGCACACTGCAAAGTTGATTTTGTGGGGTTTTTGTTTTGATGTGTCTGTTTGGTGTGTTGGGGGCTCACAGCTGCTAGGGCTCAGGACTTACTCCTGGCTCTGTGCTAAAGAGCACAAGATCACTCTTGGCAGTGTTAGGGACCATATGCAATGCCAGACCTGTATGCAAGGCAAGCACCCTATCCACTGTACTCTCTCTCCAGCCCTGCAAACTTCATTTTCTAAATGTACATCAAGATTAATCCCAATAACATACAGTTAGCATATGAGCACAGCTGGATTAGGTAGAACTGACCAGTTAAGTAGTCTGGGTATTTAAGAATCAGATCACTTAACAAGTCTAAGTCTAAATTTTCTCTTTTCCTTCCTTTCCTTCCTTCCTTCCTTCCTTCCTTCCTTCCTTCCTTCCTTCCTTCCTTCCTTCCTTCCTTCCTTCCTTCCTTCCTTCCTTCCTTCCTTCCTTCCTTCCTTCCTTCCTTCCTTCCTTCCTTCCTTCCTTCCTTCCTTCCTTCCTTCCTTCCTTCCTTCCTTCCTTCCTTCCTTCCTTCCTTTTCCTCTCTCTTTCTTTCCTTTTCTTTCCTTTTTGGGTCATACTCGGCACTTGGGGGTTACTCTTTCTTGGCTCGTAACTCAGGAACTACTCCTGGCTGTGCTTGGGAAACCATATGGGATGCCAGGGATTGAAACTGAGTTGGCTGCTTGGAAGGCAAATGTCATACCCACTGTACTTTTCCTCCAGCCCCATCTAAGTTAAATTTTCAATAATGAACTACTGGATTTTTCTAAAAACTTAGACAAATCTTTTATGTGTGTAGGCACTTATTAAATACATAAACACATCTTCACAAAGTTCATTCGGATTGTTATCTCGGGGATTCTATACATAAAAATTGAGAACAGTACAGAAAGGGAACGATAAAAAACAGGAGTTATTAGGTCTGAGTGATAGCACAGTGGGTAGGGCGTTTGCCTTGCATACAGCTGAATCAGTTCGATCCCCGGCATCCCATATGGTCCCGTGAGCACTGCCAAAAGTAATTCTTGAGTGCAGAGCCAGGAGTAGCCCCTGAGCATTGTTAGGTGTGATCCCCAAAGACAAAAAAATGAAAAAAACACACACAAAAAACAAAAGAAAGAGTTATCTTGATATCATTCCAGGAAATACTTTGAGATTTCTTAAGCTCCAGAGTTAGTGCATGAGAGGTTTTTGTGTGGCATATTATGATCAGCTACCAAGATAAAAAGTAGTACTGAATATTGAGTTCTTCTTTCTAACTATAGTAGATGCTTGTTTCACTTTTACATATTATACATGTTCCCTAAAAGCTAGGGTGGGAATGGAATTTTTATATAGCAAATCATACATTTTCCCAGACACTAAAACTAAAATTTATAGAGGCTTTATTTTCATTTCCAAGAAGCTTTGACTGTTCAAGTCTCAAGGCTTGTTCTAGCCATTACTGTAGTCAAGGATCTATAAATACTTAAACTACCAGGAAAACGCTATTGAAAAGAGCCAAGAGAGGTCAATTCTTTCGAAACGACCAGAGCAAGTTCTTAATCTATGTGTTTTATGGCTCAGAGTTTTGTTTGTTTAATTCTTCGAATTGATGTGACTGCATATGGTATAAGTATTCCATGCAAAGCAATTATTTAAAATAGCAAAGTGGTCTGAAACAATTCATGGATTTATAGAATTTGATTAAGAGTGTCAGGGGCTAGAGAGATAGTACAGTAGTACAGCAGGTAGGGCGTTTGCCTTGCATGCGGCCGACCTGGGTTCAATTCCCAGCACTGCCAAGAGTAATTCCTGAGGGCAAAGCCAGGAGTAACCCCTGTGCATCGCCAGGTGTGACCCAAAAAGCAAAAAAAAAAAGTTTGAGATTTCAGGAAAGACAGTATAGGGAGTAAAGCACTTGACTTGCACACAGCCCACCCTGTTAGCTCCCTGGCACTGCATATGGTCTCCTGAGTACCTACCAGGAGTGGTCCCTGAAGAAAGAGCCATGAGAGATCCTTGAGCATAGCCAGATGTGGCCAAGACCTCAACTTTCCCCCCAAATAAGACTGTCTCAGTCAATCTTAGACATGATTCATTATAAGAGACTTATTTTGCAGATAAGGAGACAAGGAGGTCCAGAGAGGCTTGGTAATCTGTCATTATGAGGGCTGTCGAGAATACAGGGCTGGAGCTAAGAGTATACAGAATGAAGTCCTCATTACTCTCTCCCAGTCAAAGGTCTTTGACTACATCAAGGGCCAAAAATCTGTGAAGGGTCAGAAAGAAATATTTTAGAATTAAAGGCCAAAGGGTGTCTGTTGTAACGACTCAACTGTCCCAGGGTAGTGCAAAAAGTGATGTATGTACATGAATGCACATTTCTGTATTTCAGTATAATGTGGACAAGAATAGTCCGTGGGCAAGCTTTGGTATCTGGGGCAGTCTATCCACTCCTGCGTTGCACTTGTTAGTGAATCTGATATAAAATCTGATCATTCATGTGGTATCTTTTGTGGATTATTTTTTTATTATTGTTTAATTATAGTTTAGGTTGCAGGTTTCCAATCCTGGTGGTGTTGATGGTTCTGATATATATACCGCTTCCTCACCTCACTAACACCAAAGTGCCCAAGACCCCACAGCACTGTTCCTTTATTATTTCTAGTTCACCTCACCATCATCCCTTACCCACTACCTCCTTTACTTGGCAATCTCAGTTCTGTAATCTCAGGCTAAGGGTTGGTCATGGTTCGCTACTGTATATTCCCTTGTTTTATTTCTCTATGTACCACAGGTGAGTGCGAGCATCTGATATTTGTTTTTTTCTCTGATTTATTTTGCTTGGGATGACGCCCTGCAGTTTCATCCAGGTTGCAGTCAACGGATGAATAAAATTCGATTTTAAACAAGGAGTTCTTTGAACTCTGTAGTTCACTAAATCCTTGATAAAGATATTCTCCCGATTTTTAGTGTAGGAGGTATACCTTATTATGCTTTGAGCATGAAACAATAATTTTGAGTTAAGATATTCAAAATCTGTTAAGATACCTAAGATTGAAGATGCAATATTCTGGCCAAGAAGAGAGCTCAGAAGGGAGAACATATGCTTAGCCCTTCGAGCAACATATGATCTGCCAGAAGTAGTTCCCGAGCACTGCTGGGTTGGCTCAAACCCTCCCCCAAGAGAAAAAAAGATACATTGTTCCTATAAGCCAACTAACTGAGAAAGGACAAGAGAGAGTCTAAATGGAAAGAAAAAGAGACAAAATGAATTGCTTTTTATTATTTTTCATTTTGGGGTCACACCCAGTGATGCTCAGGGCTGACTTCTGGCTCTGTACTCAAGGATCATTTCTGGCAGGACTTCAAGAACCTTATGGGGCAATGGGAACTTAACCTGGATTGGGGCATGTGCAAGGTAAGTGACTTACTGGCTGTACTATCACTCCGGCCCCCAAAATTAATTAATTGTTTTAATCATAATTACAGATAATAAATCACTGTTACTGTCACTGTCATCCCATTGCTCATCGATTTGCTCGATCGGGCACCAGTAACCTCTCCATTGTGAGACTTGCTACTGTTTTTGGCATATCGAATACGCCATGGGTAGCTTGCCGGGCTCTCCGAGAGGGATGGAGGAATCGAACCCGGGTCAGCCACGTGCAAGGTGAATGTCCTACCTGCTGCACTATCGTTCCAGCCCTATTAAAATAAATATTAAAATATTAAAATTAAAATTCTAGCTAGAGAAGTAGAGACAAAATGGTTCAGGCTTCTGCTAGATTACAATTCTGAATACATGTATGTAGGGAATAAAATTAATAAGTAAGAACCAGGAAACTAGAACATAGAGGCTTGGGTGGCTTGAAGATAATGGCAAAAAATGAATTTTTTGTGTGTATCCTGAGCTGAAAAAGAAAACACACCATGAACTTTGATAGGAACAAGGGTAAGAGGGCACATTTTTTAAAAGTCTAAGTAGAGGCTGATGAGATAGTATAGTGGGCAGGACATTTGCCTTGCATATCGCCAACCCGGGTTCGAATCCTAGCATCCCATACAGTCCCTTGTGCAGTGCCAGGAGTAATTCTTGAGTGCAGAGCCAGGAGTAACCCCTGAGCACTGCCAAGTGTGGCACACACACAAAAATCTAAGTACAGTGCATATATATATATATATATATATATATATATATATGAGATGTAGAGTAACTGGTGATATGTCCAAGTAAAAAGGTAACAGTCATTATGGTTCCACTCATATGTGCAATATTAACTGGTGAAAAACAACAGAGCTATCCAAATCAGAGTCAAGAACAATGAAATCAAGAAACTCAAACTTGAACAACCAAACTTAGGTGCTTGTCAAGAGGGCAGGCTGGACGGGGTGGAGGGCTTCTGGGAGGAACCTGGTAACACTGGTGGAGGCAGGTTGACACTGGTGGTGGCATTGGTGCTGCAATATTGTATGTCTAAAACTCAACTAGGAATGACTTTGTAAATCACAGTGCTTTAATGAAAAAACAAACTGAGTGAAAACTATGGCAGTTATCTGAGGAAAGGAGAGGGTTGGAGGAATGAGTAGAGGGGTCTTTTGGCGACAGCTGAGATGGCACTGAATTTGGTGGTGGGTGTGGTAAATCTGTATACATACAGAGCTATTAAGCATTCTGCTTAAATTCTATAATGTGGAAGGGGCCAGAGAGATAAGGCTTTTCCTTTACATGTAATCAACCAGGTTTGAGTCCTGGCACTGCATATGGTCCCTTGAGTACCGACAGGGATCATGCCTAAACACAGAGCCAGGAATAGCCCCTGGACATCACAAGTTATGGCCAAACAGCTCTCTACGAAATTTTATAATGTTGTAAACAAATGATCATCAAATAAAGAAAACTTTCCATACTATAAATTTGTCAGCAAAATAAGTCAGAAATATATTTTGAGTTATATGAACTATAAATGAATACATGAATTTCACATGTAAAGGAACCAGTATAAATATACTTTTGAGTAAGATAATATACAACCATATTTCTGCATAGAAAATTACCTTAAGTATATATATGTATATGCACACATATGTACACATATAAATTATTAGCAGTGGCTTCTGGGAAGATGTTATAGATGATTTTATTTTCTGTATTTACCACTAGGTATATGAATCTTTAATAAAGAGAACCTATTTTTATTTTAAAATACTTTATTGAGATTTTGTTGTTTCCAATACTATTAATAATGGTTTCTCATACACATAACTCCAACATCACAGCCCTCACCAGTGTATCCATCTCCCTATCCCAAGGACCCCAACACCCCTCCTGCTAACCTTCCCCCCAAATCAATTGATCAGTTCTCCCATTATGTTGCCTTTGGATCTTTGTTGCCACACTGCTGTATATCTTTAATTTCCACATATGAGTGAGATCATTTTGTATCTGTCCCTTTCCTTCTGACTGACTTTATTCAATGTGATATTCTCCAATTCCATCCATATTGCTGCAAATTGCATGATTTTGCCAAAGAGAAACTATCTGAATAAAGGAATTATAAAAAAAGAATAAATCCCTAGACAGCAGATAAGTCAGTGATATTATCACAGGACCTGATCTCACTCCATATGGTCATGACCATAGTTACAGTTTTGTCAGCATAGTATGTATGGGTGTGACAAGCAAATGTAACAAACACAAATCTAAGCCCTGCAATATTCTCTCACTGTTGGGATCTATGACTAATAGGAGCTGTGCTCGAATCTCTGAAGAAAATTAAAAATGAGACTTGGGATTATATGTGTAGTAGATATGACCTTTTGGGTCTGTGTAAAAAAGTATTTTCTAAGAATATACATATATGTGTGTATACATATACATATATATAATCACTTTCAAAAACTAGGTTGCCTAACTTAGGAAGCAACAAATTCCATAACTCAGATTCACAAATAGAACTGCCTTGGGCAATCTATATAGGGAATCAAAATAACTTTCATTATTATTTATATAACTGTTCACACTGGAATGAGCACTTTCTGTTTTTAGAAACAAAGGTGCTTGGAGGTGCCGCAGCCCATGTCTGCTGCACTGACTATACTGCTTCTAGACAAATTCTCATTTCAGGGGAGCACTGTATGGAAGTGAAATGCTGGCTTTGATTAGAGTACAAAGGCTGGATAAATCCTTAAATTAAGCTCTTGATAGCATTATGTATCTACCTATTTAGTAGTTGTCACTGTCATAATAGTTAACTGCATTGACCCTTAAATAGAAAGAAGGCTGTGCCCCAAGGTAGCTCTCTGAATGAACTTTCCAAAGGTACATGCACCACTCTTGGAGGGACTGAGACTCCAGGGAGCAGCATAAATAGAACAAACTTCCTGAAATGACGGAAATGTTCCCTATCCTGTACTGTCTAAGAACAGCCATTGGGCACCTGTGGCATTGAGTGCTTGGATGTGACTAGCGCAGCTGAGAGATGAAAATTAATTTTAGTTAACATTAATTATTGATATTAATCTTAGCTAGCATGAGTTAATATTATTTTAAATGAAAAGAGCCATCCATGGCCAGTGGGTATTGCATTGACAAGTGCAGCTCCATACAGTACAGCATTCCTGAACACATTTTCCCTAGATGTGCAATGGTCGGGAGTCAAGAGCCCGAGTGACGGAGAAGTCAGACAAACATGCAGTCTGCACTTTGTGACTTGCAAAAATCGATTAAGGAATTTTGTAGGAAATCTCCTCATTTTTGGTATAATGCAAAGAAGAAAACGGTTTTATCCCTAACTGAATTGCAGCTTCAACTCACCATTTTCTGGGCTGACAGCAAAAAACTTAGCTAATACAGACTATTGCTTTTATATACACAATGTCTTCACCATGCTTCACTGTAGGAAAATGTACGTTCTAAGAGTTGAAACAATTCCTGAGTCAAAGGATGGCTTCTAGGATAGATTCTCTCCTGAGCTTTCTCTCTAGATACATAAGCTCAGTTACTCGCACACCCTCCCTAGCTCCACCGCTCCACCCCTTCCATTGAGTAACTGCTCAAAGGTCACAGCACCATCATTAGAGTGGAAGTACACCTCCTTCAAGACGCATACCTGTATGTTTTCCAGACAGTGTAGACTATAGTGAGTCCCACACATCCTAACGCCAGTTTGAGAAAATGTGATCCATATGTTCTAGTTCCCATGCTTTAATAATCTACATAGTTTCATTCACAGATATGGAATAGTGAAATAAAGGATAAGAAGATTTGTATTAATTCAAATCACACATAGGGTTCCATAAACTTTTTTGATATACAGTTTGGAAGGTAGCCTAAGGTAATATTAATACTTTCTAATGTTTGAACCATCCTTCTCTTTGGGGATTTTTATTCCCTGGAGCCTGGTGAAGAGAGATTAAATGCCAGAATGAATGTATGAGAGAACAATGTCTGTTGGATGCTTATACTACAAGCAATAATGACGCACACAGAAATCTATTAATAAAAACTGCCCAAACAATCTTATAGCATACACAAACGTCAATTCAAAATGGATTAGAGACCCTGATATCAGACATGATTCCAATAATTATACTGCAGAGATCTTGATGATGCTGAATCTAGAGGCAGTTGCCAAGGGAACAAAATCAAAGATAGATAAACAACTGGGACTACATCAGATGAAAAAAGCTTCTGCACTGCTAAATAAATGATTATCAGAATAAAAAAAAACTCCACAGACTAGAAGAAATATTTGCTCATCACTCATATAACAAAGGGTTAATATCCAGGATTTATAAAAGACATATAAAATTTAATAATTAAAATTGGCCTCTGATAAAACCCAACAATTTCATTTCTTGTCATCTACCTCTAGGGTCCCAAAACACTACTATCAACAGACATATGTGCTCCTATGTTCATTGCAGCTCTTTTCACAATAGCTAAGATTCAGATCAACCCAGTACCAATGAACAACTGAGTGGATAAAGAAATTTTGGTTCATATGCACAATGGAACACCACCCAGCAATAGGAAAAGATGAAATCACACAATTTGCCACTGTATGGATGGAACTAGACGGTGTCATACTGAGTGAAGACCATGTGGGATGCTGGGAATCGAACCTGGGTTGGCTGCATGCAAGGCAAACTCCCTACCCGCTGTGCTATTGCTCCAGCCCTAGGATGAAATTTTTACAGAACCATTGCAGCTGGTGTTTCAAAGTAATGACTTTTTAATTAAGTGGCCATACCAAAATCATCAATGGAGTCATTGCAAATTACACACAACTCCAAACCCCTGCAGGGCTGGTACTGAGGGAGAGAGGGGTAGTTCTTTTTAGGTTAGAGCGCCACTCAGATACCAGACTGAGTGGTGCTCAGGGGCCATGCAGTGCTGGGGATCAAAGCCAGGCTTCCAGCATGCATTCAGTGCTGGAGCTCTCTCTAGCCCTGGGAGGGATCGTCTCCTGAGTGAGCTGAGTGGTACTGAATCAGCCACTGCCACAGGTGAGAACAGGTCACATCCCTCTAGTGTGCTGAGTGGACACCAGTCAGAATATTTTGTCATTGGGTCACAAGAAAAAAAAAGAGGCAATGTGCAATTTCCATGATATGAAATTAAACCTTTTCTATTAAAACATTTTCTGTTATTGTTTTGGGGCCACACCCAGCAGAGGTGAGGGCTTACTTCTGTCTCTGTGCTCAGGAATCATTCCTGGCAGTGCTCAGGGGATATATGAAGTGCCAGAGATTGAACCCAGGTTGGTCGTGTGCCAGGCAAATGCCTACCCTCTGTACTATCTATCCAGCTCCTTAAAACTAGTATATTAACAATGTCCTGCAACCAGCATTTCTGTAGAGTTCCAAAACATATTCATCACTCCTCCAAAATATCCTCATACTCATTAAGTAGTCACTTCCCAGCACTGGGTAGTCACCAATTTGCTTCTTGTCTCTCTTCATAGATTTACAGGTATAAATATCACTGCATCACTGTATCACTGCCATCCTGTTGTTCATCTATTTGCTTGAGCGGGCACCAGTAACATCTTCATTTGTCCCTGTCGAGTGCTAGTGTAGCCCAATGGCATCTGCTCGCTCCAGGAACACAAAGAGCAGATTGTTGTATAAATATATAGATTGCAAATAAATAGAAAGATCAAATATGTGGCTTTAAATAAAGTCTCCCTTAATATGTGGATAGCCAATTAAAATTGTCTTGTGGAGGCCTAAATCTTTTGTTTGCTTTTCGGCTACACCTAGTGATGCTCAGGGCTTACTCCTAGCTCTGTGCTCAGGGATCACTCCTGGTGGGCTCAAGGAACCAGATGGGATGCCTGGGATTGAACCCATGTTGGCTGTGTGCACGGCAAGCACCTTACCCACTGTACTGCTCTGGCCCTAAAATTTTTTGAGGTAACATTTCTCTATAACATTATGCAAGTTTCAGGTGTAGAATATTAACATTAAATAGGTCAAAGCCATTTGTTGTCGTATATTCCTTCTCCACCGAGTTGCTTTCACAAATTTAAGTAGAAAATAATGATCATAAATATAAAGGTTTGTTCCTGAACTCTCAATTCTGTTCCACTGATTGACAAGTCTATCCCGGTCCCATATGGAACCAACAATGTCTTCATAGCTATAGCCTTACATTGAGCATTGGATTTGGAAACCACGAGTTCTCCAGTTTGGTTCTGTTTTGAAAGACGGTTTCGGCTGTTCTAGGTCCTTTGTATTTCAGCCTAAATTTTAGATTTTGTTTTTTGTTTATTTTTGTTTGTTTTTTGTTTTTTGGGTCACACCTGGCGTTGCACAGGGGGTCACTCCTGGCTCTGCACTCAGGAATTACCCCTGGCGGTGCTCAGGGGACCATATGGGATGCTGGGAATCGAACCCGGGTCGACTTCGTGCAAGGCAAACGCCCTACCCGCCATGCTATCGCTCCAGCCCCCAGCCTAAAGTTTAGAATCAGTGTGTCAATTTCTGTTAAAGCTTTAATAGGGATTGTGGTGATTTTATAGATTAGGGAAGAACTGGCATCATACCAATATTGAGTCTTTCAATCCACAAATATTAAAAAGCTCTTCATTTATTTAGGTCTTTGTCTGTTTCTGGACCACACCCAGCACTGCTCCTATTTAGGTCTTTAATCTCTCTTAGCAAAGTTTGTTTTTCAAGTCTTATGCTTTTAAAATTCTTTTTGATGCTACTGTTTGATGTCTTGATTGCTCATCAGTCATATATAGAAACACAAATCAATTTGAATACTGATCTTACATCTTGCAGCCTTGCAGAACTCATTTGTTACTTTTAACAGTTTCTTAAAATGGATTCCTTAGCATGACAGGATCTCACCTACATCACCAAGACGGTTTTACTTTCCAATCTATATGCTTCTTAGTTTGTTTCCTTCTCTGACTGTTTTTGAACTCTGTGCTTGTATTTTAATAAATTTCCCAGGGATGGCGATGCTGCTTGTTTGGGGAGTACTAGAATGGGGAGCGCATTTGGATATCCACTGCTCTAAATAAGGATACGGTGCTGCTAGGGTCTTGCAATGCCAGGGATTACCCAAGTCACCCTGGTGGTGCTTGGGGATCTTCAGGGCTACTGTAGGAGGTATAGGACCACGTGGAATTGGGGATCTAACCAGAGTTGGGCAAATGCAAGGCATGTGCTTAATCCCTGTATTTTCCATCTCTGTATTCTCTATCTCTCCGGTCCCTGAACATATTTATAGAAAATCAAGGAAGTGGGAATTTTATTTATTGCTTTGTGACAATTGTTCAGTTCTAGTTCCAATTTTAATTGGGTATTTTTTTCATTAAACTAAAGTAATATTTCCTTTCAAAATCTGTAAGAAATATTTAGAAAAAAAACATGTTCCTGGACAGGTTTATATTTAACATTTTATATTTATCTTCAGCGATCATGAATAATGGTAAATTGCTACTTTTATATAAACTTAAATTTGATAAGGACTGGCGTGATAGCACAGCGGGCAGGGCCGTCCCTCTCGGAGAGCCTGGCAAGCTACCGAGAGTATCCCGCCCGCACAGCAGAGCCTGGCAAGCTACTCGTGGCATATTCGATATGCCAAAAAGAGTAACAACAAGTCTCACAATGGAGACGTTACTGGTGCCCACTTGAGCAAATAGATGAGCAACAGGGTGACAGTGATACAGTGATCTTTGATAATGAATTCTAAACAAATCTAAAATATGATTACTTTTATTGATGGAAACTTACTTGGATTCATACTTTGATACTACATTGGATGATTTTAAAAACCCTTATAGAAATGGTGGGGCCTTTTAGAAGAAGGAATCTAGATTTAAGAAAAATAATGCCCTAATGCCTCAAAGGAGAGACAGAGAGACAGAGAGAAGAGAGAGAGGAGAGAAAGAGAGAGGGGATAGGAGAGAAAGAAAAGAGAGGAGAGAGAGAGAGTGAGAGTGAGAGAGAGTGAGAGAGAGAAGTGCCTGCCATAGAAGCAGGCTGGGTCATAGGTGAGGAAACTGGGGTCATTTCATTGGTGGTGGGAAATATACACTGGAGAAGGACTGGGTGCTTAGAATATTTTATCACTGAAACCCAAACATGAACAGTTTTGTAACTGTGCATCTTACAGTGACTCAATAAGAAAAATAAAAGAAAAAGAAAGAAAAAGAATGGCCAACACCAGTATGTATTTGTGAGAAATAGAAGAAAAAAAAACATCATCAACTGTCTTTGGAGTTTTGGTTGTTTCATTAATTTACCTTTAGCTTTCTCCTTGCATTGAACTTCCTCAGTTGTTCTACTGTTTCTGGCAGATGAATCTTGTAGGCATAGCGATCTCGCTCCTGTAAAAGAAGGACGACAATGAAGATAGATATCCATTTTTAAAAAGTGAAGAAGCTTAAAACACAAATAAAGCTCAAATTATTAAATGTGAGAATAATATCGAATTCTAGAAGCCTGGGGATTTTGTTCCCTGATACTGGTAAACATATTCAAGTGAAAGGGTAAAGGAAAAGACCAAGAGCAAAATAATATTTGATTTTCAGAAATAAACGGGGGTCAATGTTTAGGTCGAGGGCTGTGGGGCTAAGAAGTATGAAGTTACCTTTGACAGTTCTCAGGAAGAATTGTCTTTAGCAATCTGTTGACTTTGAACTAGTACAAACTTTTCAAGGCCATTTAATCCATCTATTCTCCCACATGGGAGAGATCCCTTTCGGTCTGATGGATGTTCATTCCACTTGACCTTGCCCAGTAGGAGACCAGAACTTTATGGCAGACCAGTTTAGTTTTACAAAAGTAAAAATGTTCTTACTCAACCGAGGCCCACATCTGGTTTTTTTGGGCTACACATGTCTTCCAGGGCATCACAGAGAAAGTACACTACCTTTCACATATGAAAGCCCTTCAAGGAGCAATAGAGGGCTTACACACTGGAATGCCTGGTCTGCATCTGAATGCTGACATTGCATGAGCTCTGAGCATCCCTGAGAGCCAGTTGGAGCATGGAGCCAGAAGGAGCCCCTGAGTAATGCTAAACAAAAATATCCTTTAAGAGTTAAGGGGAAGATCATGGTCCTGCTGAATTTATCCTACTGAACTGACAATGCTTTTCTTAAAAAAATACGTTTCTAGGCTTAAGATGGAGCCTCTGCTGCCCAGTGTCCTTTGTCAACAAACCAAAGTTTTGTGTTTCTGGAAATGTGCTGCTTGACCAGAAAAGCAGTTATCCAGTTATTCAATCCCCAAATGCCAAAACAACTTTGAGCTCCACACTTACTTCTTTTTTCTTTGCACTTTCTAACTAAGGTCAGATAAGCAAAAGCATCACACAGTATATATTTGTTATTGTCTAGTTTCTTTCACTCAGTATAAATATTTTGAACTTCACTCATGTTTTTGCATGTCTTAGTGGTCCACTCCCATTTATTGCTGAGTGATATTTTATTGTGGAAATACATAATTTATTTATTTACCTATTCACCTCTTGATGATCACTGGGTTGCTCAATTTTTAAACTTTTCTATTTTTATTTTTATTTTTTTTGCTTTTTGGGTCACACCCGGCGATGCACAGGGGTTACTCCTGGCTCATGCACTCAGGAATTACTCCTAACGGTGCTCAGGGAACCATATGGGATGCTGGGAATCGAACTGGGGTCGGCCGCATGCAAGGCAAACACCCTACCTGCTGTGCTATTGCTCCAGCCCCTGAACTTTTCTATTTTTAAAATGTTATTTAAGGCACTGTGATTTACAATGCTATCACTGATAGAGTTTCATGCATACAACATTCCAACCCACAATTTCTACCACTGTGTCTGCTTCCTTCCACCATGGTCTCAGAATCCACTATACCAATACTGGTTGCCCAAATTTTTAGATAATAACATAGAATTCTGCTATGAACACTAATATACAAATATTTGTATGGATCGATTTCTTTTTATTGGGTAAATAGGAATAGAATGCCGAACTAATTCTTCGTAGTAGTTGTACCACTTTCTATTCCCTTAGCAGTGAATGAGTTCCATCCTCACTAATACTTGGAGTAGTTAAATCTTTCTGATTTTAGTCATTCTGATACCTATGCAGATATATCTTATTGTGGCATTCATTTATATTTCCCTAATGATTAATGATACTAAACACCTTTGTATGGACTCATCTGCCATCTGTATATCTTTTTTGTTGAATTATGTGCTTAAATCTCTCTTGAACTTGTGTTGTATGTTCTCTTTTTGAGGTTTGACAGGTCTTCACACATTCTGGGTACCAGTCCTTTGTCACTGACAAAATTTGCAAACATGTATTCTCAGTTTGTGGCTTTCATTTTCATTTCCCAACAGTGCCGTGCAAAGAATATATTTTGATGGAACAATGAATAGAACTTTGTGGCAATTTAGTAGTGGTATGTGTGAGAGAAAGGAGTCAAGAACAATATCAAGGATTTCGGTGTAAGCAAATGGATGCTGGATGCTAAACTGAGGTCGGGAAGATAGCAGATGGTACAGATCCAGGGAAGGGGTGAGAAAAGGAAGCAACTAGGACTTTAGTTTAGGAAACATGCTCCAGTGTCAAGAGTCAAGTAAGTACTTGGACATGCAAGCCTAGGATTCAGGATAAGTCTGGTACAAAAATAAGTTGGGGGTTGGGGGAGTTCTCCGGAAACTTAGATGGTGTTAAGTATTAAGTTAGTACTAAACTATATACTAGATACAGAATTTGGGGCATTCACAGATAACCTTCCACCGAGTCTTCAAAATTACTATTTAAGATAGTAAAGATATTGTTGGATGTTAGTTATCTCAAAATGTGTCACAGCGCATAATGACCAATATGATGTAAGCTAGTATTTGCTGGAGGATTATTATATGCCAACCACTATTAACCACTATTCTAGTGTCTGACAAATTTATATTACTCATTCTTCACAACAATTGTTGGATGGACACATTATAATTTTCCTACTGTATAGCTGACAAAAATGAGATGCATTATATTAGATGAAGGTTGATTAATAAAAAATGAAGTGGGCCTCATCTAGACATTTTCCTTCATCTAGACAGGATTAATATTTGAAAATTAAGTACAAGATCATATTGCTGCTACTGCTACATTATTTTGAAGCTAAAATCACTGTTTGATTGCAAGCCACTTCTTTGTTTTTTTGGTTTTGATGCCATACCAGGCAGTGCTCAGGGCTTATTCCTGACTCTGTTCCCAGCAGTTATTTCTGGTGCTGGGGATCAAACCTGGGTCAAAGGTAAGCAACCCACCTGCTGTACTATCGCTCAGGCCCCAATTGTGAGCCACTTCTAATTTTAAAAGTAGGGCTTTATAGTTAGTCCTGCCAAAATTCCATATTACTAGTGAAAATTCCTAAGAAATGAATATAAACAGTATAAAATTAATTTTTAACATTAATGACAAAAGTATCAAGAATATATGTGAGTATATATTTATGTATATCTGCATATGTATTCTTTTTACTAAAGAGAAAATGTATCTTTCAAGTGCACAAGAACACTCAATGTCAAAATGAATCCAAATTTTATCCCTATGACTTTCTATATGCTGACCACCTTGGAAATGACTTTTTATTATTTTTTTAAATTTTTAATTAGTGAATCACCGTGAGGGTACAGTTACAGATTTATACATTTTTGTGCTCATGTTTCCCCCATACAGAGTTCGAGAACCCATCCCTTCACCAGTGCCCATTCTCCACCACCAGTAAACCCAGCATCCCTCCCACCCTCCCCAGTCCCGTCTCCCCCCGCCCCACACTGCCACTATGGCAGGGTATTCCCTTTCATTCTCTCTCTCTGATTAGGTGTTGTGGTTTGCAATAAAGGTGTTGAGCGGCCATTGTGTTCAGTCTCTAGTCTACATTGGCACGCATCACTCCTCCCCCGCATTACCTCCGACCACATTTTACTTGGTGTTCCCTTCTCTGAGTTGCTCAGAATGAGAGACCAGCCTCCAAGCCATGGAGTCAACTACTATTCTTGGGTGTTAAGACTCCTAGTCTATTATTTTATATTCTTGGAAATGATTTTATTCTAAGGGACTTCACTATCTTTTCCAGCTCTGAGCCAAAAGAAGTTCACCAATATAGAAGCTAGAGAAATTAATCAAAATAATTAACTAGTAGCAGGGAGAAAGATAAAATTCTTGTCTCAGAACAATGAAATCTTTCTTTAAGGTTTACTTTTTACTGTGTTTCTGTTACGTGTGTTCGCTCACTCAGCCTGGGTGCTCATCTGGGGTCACTGTGGTGTTCACACCTGTTTACAAGGGTGTAAACACTTTCTGGCAGTCGTGCTTACACAGTTTCTTAGCTGCACATACCTGGTTACAGTGTGGCCACAGATCATTTGGGGTGCAGGGGATCACAGGCAACAGACCTTCCAGGTACCAACAGTGGAGCTGTTGTGACTGCATTCAGAGCATGTGGAAGAACTGGGCATTGTACTCATGACCTTATGCTTGCAAGATAATGCTCTAAGCCACTGAGTTATCTATCTGACCTTTCAATGGATATTTCAATGAAACATCACCTTTCAATGGACTGCTGTAACTACTAATAGATTATAGGTTTTAATTGTGCTGTCCAATGATGTCCTACATACACCAAAAGACAAACATCAATGTTTGCTGTTCATTATTTGCCAAATAAAAATTTCTCTTTATTATGATACTGTGTGTGTAGGAGTGGATGTCTTAAAATCAAGAAGATAGACACCCACACCCCCTCTAAAGATCTACATGGTAAAGTAGAGTGAGAGTGGGTTTGAATTCAAAAACACTTACTTTCCAATTTTATATGTTTAAGTTTCTAGCTGTTTGATCTTATATTCTCTCAGTCTCAGTTTCTTTTCAAAACTGATCTTATAAGACTGTGAATGAAGAGTAAGTGAGGTGCTGTATAAACATAATTAACTTACCTGAGTTTGAATAATGATGACCTTGTGGACTAAGATGTGGAAATGTAATATAAAATAATTTAGTTTTTGTAAATGTGTGACGTATACATATGTGTGCATATATGAGAGACAGACAGAACAAAAAGCTTACTAAATAAGCTTAATATCTAACAGAAAATATGTCCCTATAACATAAGAAAAAGGCAAAATCAAAATGCATGAAAATCACAGAAGATCTAATTTGTAACCCACTCCTAATCATCTTAATTTTTTTTTTTTGCTTTTTGGGTCACATCTGGCAATGCACAAGGGTTACTCCTGGTTCTGCACACAGGAATTACCCCTGACGGAGCTCAGGGGACCATATGGGATGCTGGGAATCGAACTTGGGTCGGCCACGTGCAAGGCAAACGCCCTACTTGCTATGCTATTGCTCCAGCCCCTAATCATCTTAATTTAAAGAGGTTCCAAAAAGGGTGAGTCAAGTGAATGAAGAGTTTAAGACTGCTCTGTTCAGAGCACTAGTCAACAGTAAAACCTAAAATTGAAATTCAGTTGCAAAGTCATTTACGATCAAATCTAGTGCAAAATGAAGTTCTTCAGTTGTATTAGCCACATTTCAAGTGCTAAAATGGCAACACTGACAACAAGAAAGTGGGAATCACATTGGACAGTGCAGATAGAAAACACCGCCATACTGGCAGAAAGTTCTGGAGTCCACAGTCATAGGAGTCTCTCATGTTATTACTATTCCAGATTAAGCTAAATACAAAATGAATTTTATTTAAACTGAAATTGTCTAACACGTGTGAAGAAAAAATTTCAACAAGGGGAGAAGGAAGTTTTCATTTCGTTCCTCAGACCTTTTGTGGTATTTCCAGAGAATAGACCTGAGATCCATCATGAGCATGCCCCTCTGACTGAGGCCACTGTGTGTGAGGCTAACACCCACAGATTAGTCAGTGTATGTGTTACAGTGTGTGTGTGTGAGAGAGAGAGAGAGTAAGAGAGAGAGAGAGTTTGGGAAAAGTTATTTATAAGATACATGGCATGCCTGACATCTTGAGCCAGAAATCCAGCATTATGGCCATTTACTGTCACAGAACCAGAGCTTTCTCAGGAGATACAAGAAATGAGTCTTTTAATACTAAAAATGCCAAAACCACTCTTTTCACCAAATACTGGAAAAACTTCAACATAAGCAGAATAGACAAACAAATCCTAATACTGAAGTGGCACAGATGTTAGAATCCTCTGTCCAAATTTTTCAAGAAAATACAATAAAGGTAGCAACGTAGGTCAAAGGATGCCCGGGTTTGGCCCCTATATGGGCCTCTGAGCACTGAATGATCCCTTAGGCACAGACTTGAGAGAAGCCCTCACAGCTCTGCTGGATATGGTCCCCAAAGTCCCCTCCAAAACAACAACAACAACAACAACAGCAACAAAGATACTATAAGAATGCACCTTAAAGGAATTGTTTATGGCTTTAAAAAATCAAGCTCTGGGGGCTGGAGCGATAGTACAACAGGTAGGGTGTTTGCCTTGCATGCAGCCGACCCAGGTTCGATTCCCAGCATCCCATATGGTTCCCTGAGCACCGCCAGGAGTGATTCCTGAGTGCAGAGCCAGGAGTCAACCCTGAGCATAGCCGGGTGTGACCCAAAAAGCCAAAAAAAAAAAAAAGAAAGAAAAAATCAAGCACTGACTAGAACACAGAATACTTAGAAATAGTTTGGTAGTTTTTATAAAGTTGAACATATACTTGCCCTATGACTCAGCAATCCCACTTAGAGGTATGCACTTTAGAGATATGCAAATCTGTTCATAGATGCTCATAGTGACTTTATTTGCATTAGCCACAAACGGGAAAGGACCTACTTGCCCTTTACAAAGTCAAGAGGAAATGAATGGACTGTTGTCCATCTATACAATGCTGCACACCCCAGCAATAAGAAGGAAACGTGCCATTGACAGACAAAATAACTTGTGGATGGATCTCAAGGGCATCATACAGAGTGAAAAGCCCCAATCCCAAAAGATCACTGGAAGATGATAAGAAATACGTGTGTGGGTCCCTGTCCCAGGATCCTGACAGCGCAAACCCCCTTGGAATTAGGGGTGGTAAGACAGAGTTCCTAAAATCCCTTCTACTTTCCCAAGTGATAAGAGGACAAGATGCAGCTTTTGTTTTCATACTTGGGTGTTGTCCCTGGCTCCTGATCCAGAGTTCCTAAAGTCTTTGGGATTTTTCTAGATGACAGCAGTAGACTGTCACCTAGTAAACATCACCTATAAAGTTTAATGAGGTGCCTCAGGGTGGGCTCCTGCATGGCAGCTGATCAGCAGACAGAGACGGAGGCAGGATGAGGAGCTTAAAAGGAGCAACTGCACCACCCATTTACCCAGAGAGGGGTGTGAGGCTGGATGTGGAGTTAATGCACCTATAAAATGAAGTCTTCATAAAGACATCACAAAGACATCACCGGGTTTCGGTGTGCTTTGGGGCTGGTGAGTACATTCACATGTGGCAAGTACATTGCATCCCATCTCCACGGGGAGAGAAGCTTCTGCACCGGGAACCCCTCCAGGTCTTGCCTTAGGTACCTCTTCACTTGGCAGTGAATCTCTATCCTCGATCAGATTCTTTTTTATCTAATCAATTGGCACAGCCGTATTTCCCTGAGTTCCGTGAGCTCTTCTGGCAGGCAGTGGCATTTAAAGGCGTGGAGAGCATCGTGGAAACCTTTGATTCAAAGCCATGTTGGACCGTTTTGGGTAACCTGGGAATGCAATCTTTGCAAATGGCATTTGAAGCTGGGGCAGGTTGGGGGGAGTCTTGTGGGACTGAACCTGAACCTGCTAGAATTAATACATCTATGATCTGGAGTCCACAGTCATAGGAGTCTCTCATGTTATTACTATTCCAGATTAAGCTAAATACAAAATGAATTTTATTTAAACTGAAATTGTCTAGCATGTGTAAAGAAAAAAAAATTCAACAAGGGGAGAAGGAAGTTTTCCTTTCCTTCCTCAGACCTTTTGTGTTATTACCAGAGAATAGACCTGAGATCCATCATGAGCATGCCCCTCTGACTGAGGCCAAGTGTGTGTGTTGTGTGTGTGTGTGTGAGAGAGAGAGAGAGAGAGAGAGAGAGAAGGTGAAACATCACCTATAAAGTTGTAACAAAAATACTTTATTGTTTAGTTTACATGGCCTGAACCTGCAAGGCTCTGCATGAACTTCAGTGCAAGAGTTGAACTGACATTGAGCACTGCCAGCTGGTGTCGCAGAGAATTGTTTGGAGAAGTGGCATGTGGTGTCAGAAGTGTTGGGAATGTGGTAGCAGTGTTAGAATAAGGGAAAGACACAAAGGAGAAAGGAAATTTTCCTATAGTTATATGTCGTATTGGTTCATTTCTGTAATCCCTAAAAAGGACAAAAAACTGCGAGTGATGGGCAGGTTTGAGATGGGAAACATGATTATGGAGCAATATGAGGGTGACAGGGGGGAACATGATTATTATGGAGCAATGTGATGGGTGACAGGGAAGTTCTAGATCCTGCTTACAGTGGTGGCTAGAGAATCTCACGCAGTTCTATACCTGTGAGGACATTTCACAGAACTAAAGACATACAAAGGAAATCCAAAGAACCGGTGAAAGTTGGAGGAAGGCTGGCAGATTAGTCAATGCTGATTTCCTAATTTTGATAATTATGTTGTGTTTAGATTTTTTTAAAAAAAGCTTTTTTGTGGGGGGGGGCAAAGAAGGGTGACATAGATAAGAACTCTATGCACTGCTTGTGCCACTTCCACATAAGTCTAAAATAATTATACAATTCAAATATTGAAGAGAAATCACGTCCTATCTGATATTTAGTCATCAAAGGGGCTTTTTTTCAAAGGGGCTTTTTAATCCTGCATATGTCTAATACCTAATTTTTAACATGTCTGATCACTGTGCCATATTGGGTTCATTCCTTCAAATCTCCTAGTTTGAGTCTGCGTTGCTTCTCCTCTACCTGCAATCTCTCCTCTCCTCCTTTCTTCTTTTGGGGGGAGGTGGATGGACTGCATACTTGGTTGTGCTCACTCCTGATGGTGCTCAGGGTGGGGACTGAAACCAGGTCAGCCACGTGCAAACAAATGCCTTCCATGCGATACTATCCCTCCCTCCTTCCCTTTTCTCCCTCCATCCCTTCCTTCCTGTTTGAGGGCCACGCTCAGTGGTGCTAAGAGCTTACTCTTGGCTCTGTGCTGAGAGATCACACTTGATGATGCTCAGGGGCCCTTATGTGGTACCCAGTGATGGAACTGGGTTGGCAGCATGCAAGGCAAGCACATAACCCCCTATTCTATCTCTTTGGCCTTTACTTTTTGAATTTCTTCCCACTCAGGTGTTTTCTCCGGATCAGGACCCTCTCACTTGCCAACTGGATAGTCCTAGTTTCTTTCTCTTGCTATTAAATATAGGAGTTGATGTGCTTAGACCCAGGGTCCTCATGGGGTGCCAATCAAGTGCTTTATCACTGGAGCTTTCTGCAAACCCTCACCCTAGGTTCTCTAAGATCTCTGGGCCTCTACTGCCTGTATCCAGACAGGTGGTCCACCTGCATATGGTGTCCAAGGATGACAAGTACATGCTGCTGGCATTCTACCACAGCTCAAAATGGGCGGCAGTTTTTCCTCTCTAAATCAAATGCCCAAAGTAAATAAAATGTGTTACTCTAGACTGTGCACAGCTGGTAGGGCATTTGCCTTGCACGCGGCCAACCTGGGTTTGATTCCTCCATCCTCTCAGAGAGCCTGGCAAGCTACCAAGAATATCCTGTCCGAGCCAGCCCTAGTCGGGCCCGTGCTCGGCTCCGGCCGGCCGGGTTTTCGGCCCGGGCGCCCATGCCCCTGCAGAGCCGGTGGATGTGGAACAAGCGGGAACCAGAGACAGCTTTAGGAATTGGGGTTCCAGCAAGTGCCTGCACCCATGGATGGAGACTGTGAATTAAGCCTTTGCCCCACGCCGGCTAACGGAGGAAAGAACCTCCCTTCTGGGTCTCTCTCCCGTCCGGGAGAAGGCGTGGTGTCCGACATTTTGCGGGTCCATTGAGAAGGTACGAACTTGGTGGCGCGGAAAAAAAAAAAAAAAAATGTGTGCTTTGAACTTGAAACAGCCGCAGGATACAGAGCCAGCCCTAGTCGGGCCCGTGCTCGGCTCCGGCCGGCCGGGTTTTCGGCCCGGGCGCCCATGCCCCTGCAGAGCCGGTGGATGTGGAACAAGCGGGAACCAGAGACAGCTTTAGGAATTGGGGTTCCAGCAAGTGCCTGCACCCATGGATGGAGACTGTGAATTAAGCCTTTGCCCCACGCCGGCTAACGGAGGAAAGAACCTCCCTTCTGGGTCTCTCTCCCCTCCGGGAGAAGGCGTGGTGTCCGACATTTTGCGGGTCCATTGAGAAGGTACGAACTTGGTGGCGCGGAAAAAAAAAAAAAAAAAAATGTGTGCTTTGAACTTGAAACAGCCGCAGGATACAGAGCCAGCCCTAGTCGGGCCCGTGCTCGGCTCCGGCCGGCCGGGTTTTCGGCCCGGGCGCCCATGCCCCTGCAGAGCCGGTGGATGTGGAACAAGCGGGAACCAGAGACAGCTTTAGGAATTGGGGTTCCAGCAAGTGCCTGCACCCATGGATGGAGACTGTGAATTAAGCCTTTGCCCCACGCCGGCTAACGGAGGAAAGAACCTCCCTTCTGGGTCTCTCTCCCCTCCGGGAGAAGGCGTGGTGTCCGACATTTTGCGGGTCCATTGAGAAGGTACGAACTTGGTGGCGCGGAAAAAAAAAAAAAAAAAAATGTGTGCTTTGAACTTGAAACAGCCGCAGGATACAGAGCCAGCCCTAGTCGGGCCCGTGCTCGGCTCCGGCCGGCCGGGTTTTCGGCCCGGGCGCCCATGCCCCTGCAGAGCCGGTGGATGTGGAACAAGCGGGAACCAGAGACAGCTTTAGGAATTGGTTTCTGGCAGAATTTTCCCAGGACTTTATACAGAAATCCAAAACCGCGCGGACGCTGCTGCGTCCGCGCGACTTAACATTTATAATTGTCATCAATGTGAAAGGGTTCCATTTGAACAGGTCAGACTTGGGGGGGAAACTCCAAATAATAACAGTAAGTTTTTGTTGAAATATTGAAGGTTCTTATTGTAACAGCCACCTCTGGACTATGAGCTAAGCAAAAGCCCCACGCTGGCCAACGTGGCGTGGAGTACACCATACTATGAGGCGCAGGAAGGGGGATGAGGGGGAAAAATTAAAAAAAAAAAAAAATGGAAAAGGAAAAAGAGAAAAAAAAGAGAGAGAGAGAGTTATGTCAACTATAGTGAGTTTTGTGTTGAATTATGGAATGTAATCAAGGTAAAGAAAAAATGAAGTGGAATTCATTAGTTATACAGTAGGGGGTAGGGGGTGGGGGCGGGGGGTAAACTGGGGTTTCTGGTGGTGGAATTTGGGCACTGGTGAAGGGATGGGTGTTTGAATATTGTATAACTGACATATAAACCTGAGAACTTTGTAACTTTCCACATGGTGATTTAATAAAAATTAAAAAAAAAAAAAAAAAAAAAAAAAAAAAAAAAAAAAAAAAAAAGAATATCCTGTCCACACAGCAGAGCCTGGCAAGCCACCCGTGGCGTATTCGATATGCTAAAAACAGTAACAACAAGTCTCACCATGGAGATGTTACTGGTGCCCGCTCGAGCAAATCAATGAACAACAGGAGGACATGACAGTGACAGTGACTCTAGACTGTGTAGTAGTCTGGGGGTAAGAGCAACAGCTCGCACACGGCCGGCCCAGGTTTAATCCCCAGTATCCTATAGGATTCCCGAAGCTCACCAGGAGTGATCCCTAAGTGCAGAGTCAGGAGAAAGCCCCGAGCACCGAAATATCTCTAGACTGGCTGGAGTCTTCCCTCAAATCAAAACTTCAGCCCACTGCTGCTCCCGTCCCTCAGGGAGCTAACAGCTGGACCATAACAGTCCGCTTCCTATTCACAGCACTATGTGTGTGAATACGCATAACGCTTTGACTGTGCTCCCCTTCCTCCACCCCCCCAATACTTCACACGCATGTTCCATTAACACATGAGGCCTTCCCCAGAACTCCAACCATAGAAGTACTTCTCTGGTGCTCCTCTCATCTTTAAGGTTCCCTTTTGGGGACTTCTGGTGTATCTTCGGAGAATCCCTTTCACAGCCTGACAGTGTGGTTATCTTGGGAAGTTTAGTGCATAGCAGGCTGAACTCTATGTCTAGAGAACCCCTTGCCATCCACTGAGGCAAAGTGCAGAGACAAGGGCACAGTCAAAAGGTGTGTTCTATAAAAGTAAAATTTTGCTTAAACTATGTGTGTTTTTTCAGTGGCAATCCCATTGCATAATATCACATCACTTTTAAGAACGCATCATTGAAAACCAACATGTGTATCCCCTGTCCTGATTTGCACCACCCTCTCTTTACCCCTGTCCTACCTGTAACCACTGATTGGTCCAAAAGTTTGCTTTTGTTTTATTCAGTCTGCTTTTTCGATACACTACATGAATGAAGCTTTCTGATTATTTTCTAAGCAGATGAAATCACAAGATGTTTAAAATGTCAAGTCACAGTCATAGTACAGTGAGCAAGGCAATTGCCTTCCATGCTGTCAACCTGGCTTTGATCTCATGGTCCTCCAATCCCACCAGAATGATCCCTGAGCACTAAGTCAGGAGCAAGCCCTGAGCACTGCTGGGTGGTGTGGCTCAAAAACAAAAACAAAAAGATTTTCATCTTTTTTTTTCTTTTTTGGGTCATACCCAGCGATGCACAGGGATTACTCCTGCCTCTGTACTCAGGAATTACTCCTGGCGGTGCTCAGGGGAACATATGGGATGCTGGAAATCAAACCCGGGTCGGCCACATTTTAAAAAAATGCCCTACCCGCTGTGCTATTGCTCCAGCCCTATCTTCTTATTTTATGACTTCACAATTATTCTGGATTTTTTCACATTTAAAGCATAGTTTAAATTTTAGTCATTAGTGAATCAATACCACTTACATTCACAGCCATATTTACAAGTATACATGGAAGTAGCCTTTACAAGTATTTACATTTAACATTGGCCTCTTCTTATTAGCCAGACAATTGGATTCTTCCATCTTCATAAGGCAAATAAGTCCAGAGAGTATATCACAGCTTGGCTCTGGCACATGACATTGAACTCAAAGAGCCTTCAGGAATGTTCTCATTTAAGTTATTGACTTTTCTTGGTCTTTTTGGTGCCAGAGATCGATTATGAATTAGCCTAAGATTATTTAGAACAAAAATTATAATCACTGGCAGGGAGAAGGGTTTCAATAAAATGCCATTAGCCATGATAAGAATGATAACAAAGGCCAAATTTTCTAAAAGATCTTTTTTTAAAAAAGGACACAAAGCTATCACTGTCATTGTAATATGGCATTCTAACCATTCTAATTAAAAAGTCCCAGTTATGAGATAAATTCCTAAGAAATTATCTCATCACTCTTTTATCTACTCCTTTCTGGAGGAAATTAGGAATTCCTAGGATTGGGGATTTGAAGTCAGGGATAATTATACAGAAATATCAGAGAACTGATTTCAGATTTCAGAAGACTCTTAAGGAATAGTAATATGGGAACCAGACCTATAGTACAGTGGGTAGGGTGTTTGCCTTGTAGACGCTTGACCTGGGTTCAGTTTCCGATACCCTATATGGTCCCTTGATGCTGCCAAGAGCACTGCTGGGTATCCTCTCCACTCCAAAAGAGAAAAATATTAATATCAAAATCCACTGGAATTTTAAAACTCTTCTGTAATTTTATACCATGCCATTGTCACTAAGAAACAGTATTAATAGATGCTTTAATAGATCTCACTGTTTTGTATAATCTCTGGATGGCAAAATAGAATTAGTCAATATTTATTGAGCATCTACTGTATACCAGACACTGTCTAGGGCACTGCCTAGGAGCAAACCCACAGTAAAATAATTTCTACTATTAGGCAGTTTCTATTTTATGAGGTTATAAAGACAACAAATATGCAAAATATAAATGTTTTGTGGTAACAACTGAGAGTGAAAAAACTAAGACAGAGAAGGGGGTAAAGGAACATCAGGGGCAGGGAAGTATTTCTTTTCCCCAATTTAAGAAGCTTATTAAATTATTGGTATTTAAGCAAAGGTCTGAGGCTACTGAGGGAATATGTCACGAAGATATAAATTTTTTAACTTTTTGGTCACATCCGGCATTGCTAAGGGATTACTCCTGGCTCTGCACTCAACACTCCTGGCAGTGCTCGGGAGTCCATATGAGATGCTGGGGATCGAAACCGGGTTGGCCACGTGCAAGGCAAATGCCCTCCCCGCTCTACTATTGCTCTGGTTCCCACGTCACAAAGATATGAGAGTAACATTCGGAGAACAGAGTATGAGAAGCAGCGTAGTAAGGGGTGAAACCAGAAAAGTGTCAGTCAGCAAGAGTGAAATCAGTGAAATCAGTAAGGTTGCCACCCATGCTAGAGCGGGCTCAAGAGCCAGGGGTGGGGAGAGAGTGAAGAGAGCTCTAGTTCTGCCATCAGAGGGAGAAGCGAATGGGGGTAAAACCTGGTAGGTTTTAAGGTCAGGAGGTATTTTAGCTGCCACAGAGACACAAACAGATGTGGCAGCGAAGAGGGGAACAGCTGGAATACGTCCTTGGTAAGTGGAAGGGATGGGAAGGGGGTTCTTAGGCACAAAGAGAAAGGTTGAGGCAGGCAGCATGAAAACTTTGGCTCTGCCATTGAAAGCTCTGTGATTTGGGGCAAGATTCTTAACAGAATTGTTAAGAATTGATTCTTAACAGAAGTGCTCTTTAAAACCTGAATGATTTCTCCTCTGGAAAAAGACCGAGACATCATTCCAAAGTAGTGGCAAGACTTCTGAAGTGAGTAGAGACTGGTAAGTATATTCTACAATGAATTTTTATGAGGTGGATCAAATTCCAGGGTTTGCAGAAAGCTCCAGTGATAGAGCACTTGATTGGCACCCCATGAGGACGCTGGGTCTAAGCACAAGATCCTAAGTTTTCTCACGGGTCAAATGGGAATTTCTGGAATTACTCATCTGTAAGGCTCATCAAATTGTACTGTTTTATGAAAGCCCTAAGTTATACATTTCCTTAATACTCAACAGCATAATGAGACATAAAAACAAAATCTGAAACCTGCTTTCTCTCTAACACCATACATCCAAATTAGGATCAACTGCAATATAAAAAATACGATAAAAGGGGGGCTGGAGCAATAGCACAGCAGGTAGGCTGTTTGCCTTGCATGCGGCCAACCCCGGGTTTGATTCTCAGCATCCCATATGGTCCCCTGAGCACCGCCAGGAGTAACTCCTGAGTGCAAAGCCAGGAGGTAACCCCTGTGCATTGCCGGGTGTGACCCAAAAAGCAAAAAAAAAATACTATAAAGGGGCCTGGTGAGACAATATAGCTGGCAGGGTGCTTGCCTTGCAGGCTGTTGACTCAAGTTGGATCCTCAGCATCCCAAATGGTTCCTGTGCAGGGTCAGGAGTGATAGGAGTGATTCCTGAGTGTAGAGGCAAGAGTAACACCTGAGCATGGCTAGGTGTGGTCCCCAAACCAACAATTCAAACCAAACCCAAACAAAAGAATGCTATAAAGCACAAAGTCATAATTTGTGTTGTCACAGTTCTTCACAGAACTCATCTTTGGAACATGGGTTGGTACAGAACAAACAGCCCTTCTTCCCGATATAGCCCAGCTTCCTCTGCTGTTGTACCCTCTGAGAGCCAAATGTCACTTCAGTGACGTACCCTCCATTCAGATGTTTACAGAGAATATGCACAGCCAGCAAATTGACACACTAAACGGTTACGAAAAAACTATTCTCAGAAGGGGCTAGTGATGTAGACTAGGGAAGAAAAGAGGCTCTGAGTTTGATTCTTGGTACCAAAAGCGAGAGAGAAAAGGAAAACACTGAGGAAGCAGCAGAATGTGGAAAGCCTCCCATTACGGCACTGTGCATTCATTCCTGTCCCTGGAGTGCTTACACATAGTGTGCAGGGCCTAGGAGTTCTGTACCTTGAGCCATGGGTGGTTCAGGGCTTCATAAACAGTGATCCGCTCGGCGGGATCCAGCATCAGCATGCGGCGCACGAGGTCTTTGGCACTTTCAGAGATATGGCTCCACTGCCTTGGATTCATCTGGAGAGGAGAAAGGTACGTTATGTACATAGCCATTTGCAGTGAGATACTGACAGGGTTATTTAATGTTCTCATATTGCTTCAATGTAAATAACATTCTCTGAAAGAGCCAAAATCTGCCCCCAAAGATTTGGTATCTAATGAAGAAGAGGACAAGTGCAGTTCTTTGGCTGTTGGCTATCAAATGAGATTTTGCCTCAGTACCTATTCTATACATGTTTTTGGTATGATGTAAGTTTTATACATACATATATATATATATACATATCTCACTGTCATCCCATTATCAATTTACTCGAGCGGGTGCCAGTAACGTCTCCTTTCATCTCAGCCCTGAGATTTTAGCAGCCTCTCCTTACTTGTTTTTCCCAATGATTGGAGGCTCTTCAGGTTCAGGGAATGAGACCTGTTATTCTTATTGTATTTGGCATACTGAATATACCACGGAGAGCTTACCAGGCTCTTCCATGTGTATATACATATGCATATATATAAAAAATATGTTTTTTATTGAATCACTGAGATAGCTCCAACACCCATCCCTCCACCAGTGTACATTTCCCAGCACCAGTGTGCCAAAGCGAAGTGCACCACCTGGGAAATGAAGTAAGTTATATTCTTAACATTTGAAGACGGACATTTCTACCTCAGCAAAAGAGATCTGAAAACATGGCTTGAGGAATGACTGAAAGAAAATGGTAAGGTTAAAATAATTTAAAGACACATTCTTCATATTTTGCTTTTATAAACTGGGATTGACAGGGCTGGGAGATAGCTCAGAGGTTAAGGTGCATCAAACCATATGTGATCTCTGGCACCACGTGGCCTCCCAAATATTGTCAAGTATATTCCTGGAGGTTCCCAAGTGCCCGGGGGGTGGCCCCAGTGCTCCCTAGCACCTCAGGGTCTGAGCAGCATGTGCCCTCCAGCCCCTCACATTGAACCAACAGCCTGACTGGCCTAGTATCACTAAGAGGGGGCCCCTTGATCACCACTAGGGAGGTCCCTCAGAAAATAAAAACAGTTGGGATTGGAAATGATTGTGAAGCTACAAAAATTACCAATAGAGGGGCTGGAGTGATAGCACAGCGGGTAGTGTTTGCCTTGCACGCGGCTGACCTGGGTTCAATTTCCAACATCCCATATGGTCCCCTGAGCACTGCCAGGAGTGATTCCTGAGTGCAGAGTCAGGAGTAACCCCTGTGCATCGCCGGGTGTGACCCAAAAAGCAAAAAAAAAAAACACCAAAAAAATAAAAAACACAACAACAAGAATAACAACAACAAAATTACCAATAGAATAGTATATCAATTTTAATATTTTGGAAAAAAACAACAGTTTCCACGAAAGAACCAATTTCATTGTAGACTCTTTTGAGTGAAGTTACTCTACTACTTTTATTTATCTTTTGATTTCTCTTGGCAGGGCGGGGCACATCCAGCTCTATGCACAGGGATAACTTCTGGAGGAGGTGCTTGGGGAACCAAATTGTGCTAGAGATCAAACCTGGGTTTCCTGCATGCAAAGCATGTACTCAGGCCACTGAACACTCTCCTGTTCTCACCCTTATTGAGAGACGAGATATCTAGGTTACCCGGTATACTGATTCAAGTCAAACAAAAACCAAGTTGGTGATTTCCTTTAATAAGCTCTACCAATCAAACGGCATGAGGCTTGTGAGAAAGGCTAGGATCTATGAAGAAAAGAGCTGGAAGTTTCCTAAGAAAAGGGTTATGTTTGATATCAGGAATTAGAGGGAAATGGCAAGGGATACCATTTCCAGGCATGTGGGAACAGAAGCGGAGACCTATGCTCTCTTTACTCTCAGGTTGCTGACCGACCCAATAAGGTCCTGATAAGGGCAGGAGCTTTCTGTGTAACACCTTGTTTTTTTTTTCTTTTTGGGTCACACCTGGCAATGCACAGGGTTACTCCTGGCTCATGCACTCAGTAATTACTCCTGGTGGTGCTCAGGGGACCATATGGGATGCTGGGAATCAAACCCGGGTTGGCCGCATGCAAGGCAAAAGCCCTATCTGCTATGCTATTGCTCCAGCCCCAACACTTTGTTTTTTGCTTTTTTTTCTTTTTGGGCCACACCCAGAGATACTCAGGGGTTACTTCTGGCTCTGCATTCAGGAATTACTCCTGGTGGTATTCGGGGAACCATATGGGATGCTGGGGATCGAACCCAGGTCAGCCATGTGCAAGGCTGACTATCAAGCCATGTACTATCTCTCCGGCTCCACACTTTGGTTTTAACTAGCAGAGACCTACAACACCTTCCAAGGAGGAGCACTGGAGAATAAAGCCCACAGTGATTGACAGCCCAATGCAATAACAAGTTGCATCCCAGTCCATCTCAATCATTACAATTTGGCTAACAGCTTTAGGGATTTGGCTTTGGCTAATAATATGAGATTTTGTCCTTGTAGATGGTGGGTGAAAAAAATGTCACTGTGTGAAGGAACAGGTCTCAAAATTGAAGGGTGTTCCCATTTTCTTTTTCTAATGGGCAGAATTCCAAATGATAATTATTTTTGCTTGTCAGATGCTGCTTGTAAAATGAATGCCATGAAGCTGCTGAAAAATTGTGCTATTGAAACTGGGATCAACAGAAGAGTTTGAAAAAGGAGGTAAGTGATTAGACGGGGTTTAAACAAATTGCTTCCTCTTCTCCACCCTAGGAGTGCTCTTTAAAACCTGAATGATTTCTCCTCTGGAAAAAGACCGAGACATCATTCCAAAGTAGTGGCAAGACTTCTGAAGTGAGTAGAGATTGGTAAGTATATTCTACAGTGAATTTTTATGAGGTAGATCAATTTCCAGTTTTCTCTTTCTTTGGCTAAGAAGACTAGGTAAAATTTACTTGGGAGAGTGAGTAAAGTTCTGTGTGTGTATATGGGAGAGAGAGAAGAGAGAGGACAGAGAGAGCAGAAGTATAAAATATTATCACTCATTTGAAATAAGTCAGGCAGTTTAGGTTCCTGCCGTATAAATGTCAACTAGCTACCTGTAATCATGATATGACACTATATTATATACTTTGGGAAATAAGTTTTGTTCTTTATAAAAATGCAATTGAAATTAAATGTCAGCCTATGTATCAGTTAAATAAATTTTTAATATTATCTATATCCATCATAAAGGACTAAGCTAGTAAACAAGGCTAAAAACATTAAGACCAGTAATAATTTATAGACTGTATAAACTGAAATGTAGTACATTTCAAAGATAGCCTCATGGTTTTCTTGAAGAAAAATTAAGAGAGATAGAAGATTTTGTTAAGAATTACCAGGATGATGGGACCAGAGAGACAGTACATGGATTAAGACACTTGCCCTACACATGGCCAGCCCTAGTTCAATCTCTTGCACCACATATGGTTCCCTGAGCACTGCCAGCTGTAGTCGTTGAGCACAGAGCACAGAGTCCTTGAGAGTAGACTCTGAGCACTCTCGGGTGTAGAATTATCAGGGTCATCAAAAGGGTTTTTTAAAATTCTTTTTGGGTCATACCCAGCGATGGTCAGGCGTTCCTCCTGGCTCATGCACTCAGGAATGACTCTTGGTGGTGCTTGGGGGACTATATGGGATGCTGGGAATTGAACCTGGGTTGGCCGCATGCAAGGCAAATGCCCTACCTGCTGTGCTATCACTCTAGGCCCCTGAAAGGTTTTTTTTTTTTTTGTAAAAATCTTGAATCACAGTTACAAAGTGGTTCATGATTAGGTTTCAGTCATACAATGTTCAAACACCCATCCCTTCATATGTGTATATTTCTCACCACCGGGGCTGGAGCAATAGCACAGCGGGTAGGGCGTTTGCCTTGCACGCGGCCGACCCGGGTTCAATTCCCAGCATCCCATATGGTCCCCTGAGCACCGCCAGGAGTAATTCCTGAGTGCAGAGCCAGGAGTAACCCCTGTGTATCGCCAGGTGTGACCCAAAAAGCAAAAAAAAAAAAAAAAAATAATAATAATATTTCTCACCACCAATATCCCCAGTTTCCCTCCCCCACTACCGGACCCCTCCTGCTCAGTCTGCCTTTTTGGCAGACACTTTTCTTCTCTGTCTTTTTTGCTCTCTCCCTTGCCCTAAAAACGTATTTTTGAGATTTGCTTCAAAATAATAAAGAAGATGGGATTGACTATCTGTTGAAAAGCACTAAATCAGGGGTTCCTTAAAAGATTATCTCGATTACTTTTGTTGACTGAAATGCATGAGAGTTAAAACTTATAAAAATATTTTAAGAGACTCAACAGGCTCACTGATAGCAGAGATAGATTATATAGTACAAATTCAATTTCTGAACACCTAGGGCTTTTTTTGGGGGGGTCACACCCGGCGATGCACAGGGGTTACTCCTGGCTCTGCACTCAGGAATTACTCCTGGAGGTGCTCAGGGGACCATACGGGATGCTGGGTTTTGAACCCAGGTTGGCTGCCTGCAAGGAAAGTACCCTACCCACTGTGCTATCACTCCAGCCCCCACCTAGGGCTTTTATAATGGAAACCATGAATATAGGTAAGAGTTGGGTTAGCCAAATAAATAATAATAATTTATTATTATTATTATTATTATTATTATTATTATTATTATTTTAGTAAATAGGGCTGGAGCGATAACACAGTGGGTAGGGCGTTTGCCTTGCATGCAGCCAACCCGGGTTTGATTCCTCCATTCCTCTCGGAGAGCCCAGCAAGCTACCGAGAGTATCCTGCCCGCACAGCAGAGCCTACAAGCTACCCGTGTCGCATTCAATATGCCAAAAATTGTAACAAGTCTTGGCTGCTCTCTGCCGAGATGTGATCAGAGTGGCCGCACATGTGCGGCCTCTCCGTTGCTGGATGACCATGATCCCGGAGGCCAGCTAAACTACTTTTGGTACCAGCAGCTTCTTGCAGAAATGTCTCTAGACTGTGAACTAAGCCATGGCCCCAACGCGCCCCAGGAGGGGAAAGGTTTTTCTCTCTCGACTTTTTCTTTTGGGGGTTGTGGGGAGGCATGGCGACCGTCATCTTACAAGGACCACTAAAGAGAGGTACGAGCTTGCAACGATGCAATTTCTGGTAGAAATTTCCCTGGACTTAGTTACTAAAATACTAAAATACAGAAATCCCAAACCTCATATCTCTTCATTCTCAGCAATGGAAAACAAATTATCAAATGCTTCCTTTTCAGCAGGTCTGATTTTGGGGGGAAACTCCAAACAATAATAGTGAGTTTTTTGTGGAAATATTGAATATAATCAAAGTAAAGAGAAAGTAAACTGAAAATTATGAGCTACACAGGCAGGGGCTGTGGGAGTGGGATGGGAGGTATACTGGGGTTCTTGGTGGTGGAATATGTGCACTGGAGAAAAGATGGGTGTTCGACCATTGTATAACCAAGACTTAAGCCTGAATGCTTTGTAACTTTCCACATGGTGATTAACAAAACAAAACAAAACAAAATGGTAATAATAAGTCTCACAATGGAGCAAATTGATGAACAACGGGAGGACAATGCTACAGTGCTATAGCAAATACTAAATAATTTATTAACCTCCAAGTTTCAAAATCCCACACACTGAAATTATGATATAGCTGCCATTATCCATCTGACTTAGTGTAATACTAAGGATTAGGAAATCTTATATAATTATTTTGGGGTACCTGGAGAGAGGGTGGAAGCTCAATGGCCTGGAGCTCATGATTTGCTCCAGGGGAGAGCCTGAGTTTGATCCCCAGCACTGCCGGGAGTGATTCCCAAGCATGATCGGGTATGGTCCCCAAACCCAACCCCTAAAATTTACTTTTGTACAAGCATGAATACCTCAAGTTTCTTACAAAGAAACAAAAATAATGACATAATGCTTTAAAAATAGACAAAAATCAAATACCAGAAGCTGTTAGAATGGGGCACATTGCCTTGGAGACCAGGAAGTTAGCAACTGAACAAACACAAAGGAAAAATTCTATTATTAGCAGAAAGCTTATAACTCAGAAAGGGCCAATAATTGGAGATTATTACAATAAAAAGGGAGATTTTGGTCGATGGCACCTACGTCAAAAACCACTGTGAGAATGAAATGAGTTAAGACAATTGAAATGTTTAGTCAGAACAGTTCCTGGCATGTAGTCAGTGCTACATACATGAGTTAGTTACCACTGCTAGTTTCATTACACGGATGCCATTTCTCACGAATGGCACTTATTTTCACATGCTAGTAGCTGTGATTTCGCAAAGCTAATTCAACCAAAAAGCAGACATGCAAAGATACATTACCTTGTATTTTCCTTTAATAATGCCTTCGAACAATCTTTCCTTGGTTCCATAAAAAGGCAAACAACCACTTAGCAGGATAAAAAGGATCACGCCACAACCCCAGACATCTACTGGTTTGCCATACGGTTCTCTTTTCACAACTTCTGGGGCCATAAAATGAGGTGTTCCAACACGCCCTACGTGGAAAACAACATCATCATCGTTAAGGAAAAATGGTTCCATCAAATGCTGCCCCTCCACTTGAAAATTGGAAATAACAGAATAAGAATGTGAATGAAAACCACCCAAACGATCTAAATACTCTCACCACCTCTCCCCTCCTCCATAAAATCGAGCGCACAGAAGATAAGCAACGATTTATCTAGTCACCCCTTGAAAATATATTCTAATCCCAGCATCACGCATTGAATTCAGCAAGGCCCAGGGTATTTTGACTCACGACGCTGTTTACATTTTTTTCCTTTTCACATGCTTGTAAAAAATTACTAAAACCGGCCATAAAATGTCCTGCTACAGGGCTAGAACTGGAGAGTATCACGGTGAGTGAAATGAGTCAGAGGGAGAGAGGGACAGACACAGGATGATCTCACTCAGTTGAGGATATAAAGGATCATCGTAGGAGAACAATGACCAAAGACAATAGAAACATAGGGCAGAAGAACTCTTCTTAGTAGGAAGCTTGCCACAGCTGGGGGAGGGGGTGGTTAGGAAAGAGAAGCAACCACTATGACAATGATAGGGGGAAGTGGTCACTCTGGACGAGAACTGGAGGCTGCAAGGAGGTAAAGCGATGTGCATGATATCCTTTCAGTGACGGTACTGCAAAGCACAGTGCCTAAAAGGAAAAAAGAAAAAGGAAAAAGAGCCCGTCACTGAGGCAGGCTTGGGGGGCAGGAGGGAAAAAGGGGACATTGGTAGAGGGAAGGAGACACTGGTGAAGGGATGGGTACTGGAAAATTGTATGCCTGAAACCCAATCATGAATAACTTTGTAGCACTGTAATTCATGACAATTCAATAAACATTTTTTTTTGCTTTTTGAGTCACACCTGGCAATGCACAGGGGTTATTCCTGGCTCTGCACTCAGGAATTACTCCTAGAGGTGCTCGGGGGACCATATGGGATGCTGGGAATTGACACGGGTGGGTCACGTGCAAGGCAAACGCCCTATCTGCTATGTTATCGCTCCAGCCCCAATAAATAATTTTTTAAAAAAGGAAAAACACTAAAGCCACAGAGCAGAGGGTGGAGGAAGAGTCCACAGGCAGAGTCTATAGCTCTACAGGAAAGACCTGGGAAGGCATAGCCTTCGTGGGGGGCAAGTAACAGGGGGAGGGGCAGGACAAAGGAAAAATTTGCATGGGTGGGCCAGAGAGAACTCAGATGGTAAAGGTGCTTGCCTTATATCCCACTGAACCCAGTTCAATCCCTGGCATCACCTAGGGTCCTCCAAGTACTGCTAAGAGTCATTTCTAAAGACCGAGCCAGGAATAGCTCCTGAGCACTGCTGGGTGCGGCCCCAATCTCCTCTCCCAGCCAAAAGATAAATCTGAGTAGGAAATGATTACTTTCCACTGCTAAATGGAAATTCGAATCAGACCAACTGCTGAAAGCGTTTATTTAGAACATGTATTTCGGGTCTGAAATCCTGTTCGGTTAACTTCAGAGCTAACTGCAGCTATTAACTGTGGTGGATAACACTCTAGTATAATACGTTTTTTTTTTTTAAATTGTTGTGGGGTCCATCCTGGTCTAGCAGTGCTGCTTGGGAGGCTAGCAGGGCTACACCCATATTACTCATTTGCAGGCCTTGTGGTGCTGGGATCAAACCCAGGGTCTCACACATAAAAGCCTTATTTTAGCATTTCTGCCACATCCTCATCCCTAAAATAATAGAATTTCTTTCAGCCACCTCTGAATTAACATTTGAAAAGCACAAAGATGCCAAATGAAAACAAGCCAGGAAAGTTCCTCTCATTCCATCTTTTTGACTTTCATTTTCTTTGGAGGGTTTTCTTTGCGTCCTCTCTATCAAGCTTGGGGGGGGGCGGTGAAGAGACTGTACAACCGGTGCGCTTGCCTTGCACAATGCCAACCCAGGTTCGATCCCCAGTACCCCATCTAGTTCCCCAAGCCCCACCAGGAGTAATTTCTGAGCACAGAGCCAGGGGTAATCCCTGAGCATCGTTGGGTGTGCCCCACCCCACCCCAATTCCTCTCAAATACCCAAAATATACAGTAGATGAGTGAAAAGTTGGGATGAGTTGGAGGGAGATATTGTCCCAGTTTGCTTTTCCAAGCAACATAAAGAAGCTGAAGCGATGCCTGCTCTGCCTGCAACTTCAGTAACAGCTTCAGTGGGTGGGACTACTCGAAAATTCACCTGCTTCCAATGGACAGGAGCTCACACAAGTTGAGAAACAAGAGCCAGGAATCAGGGTACCTTGCAGGTGACTGTGACACTGCTTTGGGGGAATTCTTCAAACTCAACTTGATTCTGACCACTTTCAACATCAACATGGGTCGAGCAATTTAAAATAGGGGCCGCGCTTTAGAAACAGAACCAACATGACGTTTATGGCCATTGGTGGGGTTTTTCTCCATTTTTCTGGATTGCTGGAGAATCATCATTCATCCTGGAGGGAAAGTGACTGTCTTTTGGTTCAAGAATTTTTCTTAGGGGACAGGGGCAAATGCCACGGTTGAGAGTTATAAAGGAGAGATTACACCATTTCATCTAGATTGGTACAAAGTAAAAGCCCTGGACTTAGCCTTTATTAATTAATTAATTAATTAATTAAGCTTTTTGGGTCATACCTGGCGATGCTCAGGGGTTACTCCTGGCTCTGCACTCAGGAATTACTCCTGGCGTTGCTTGGAGGACCATATGGGATGCCAGGGATCCCAGGGATGCCAGGGTTGGTCACATGCAAGGTAAATGCCCTCCCCACTGGACTATCACTATGGCCCCCTGGACTTACCTGTAATACACACTCAACCCTCCTCAAACTCCTGCTTTGTGATCACGTGACTTTCCCTTCCTTGGAGGTCTCCCTTGATTTTTATGACTCTCATTACAAATTCTAAGACTAGGAAGCCAATTATCAAACAAAACTTAAATGTTACTATATATGGCATTCAGGCTAGAGGGATAGCACAGCAGGTAGGATGTTTGTTTGCCTTGCACGGGGCTGACCCGGGTTCAATTTCTCCATCCCTCTCAGAAAGCCCGGCAAGCTACCGAGAGTATACTGCCCACACAGCAGAGCCCGACAAGCTACCCGTGGCATATTTGATATGCCAAAAACAGTAACAACAAGTCTCACAATGGAGACATTACTGGTGCCCGCTCGAGCAAATCGATGAACAATGGGATGACAGTGATACAGTGATATATATGGCATTTATATATCTTATAAGCAATAAGTATAAAACTGTTTAATTTTTTGATAATAACATTATCATCTAGAACTTAAGAGAGTTCTTAAACAGCTTTCACATTTTAAGACTTGAGTCTTTTTTGTTTTTATTTTTTGTTTTTTTTTTTGGGGGGGGGGAGGCTACTCCTGGCAGTACTCAGGGTATACTCCCAGCAGTGCTCAGAAAAACATGTGGAGCTGAGGCTCAAACCAAGGACCTCCTGCATGTGACACATACATCCTAGCCCTCTGAGCTGGGAGTTTCTCAGCCCTAGGACTCAAATCTTTATTACTTTTACAATCCTTTTTACTTTCATAAATTTGACTTGCTACCTCGCTAAATTTTTCCCCTTATTTTACACGAGATACCACACATGACTGAACCTTCTCTTGATGACCCAGATGTGTCATTGTGGATATCAATGTGAGAACTATGCTTACGGAAAGGAAGTCCCCAGGAACTTCAGAGGTAAGCAAGCGTTCATTTCTTTGGTCTTTCTCGCATTTTTTCCTCTCACTTTCTTTATTTAAAGAAACCCGGTTTCTTTAAACATTTTTTATTTGGGGGGTGACACCCAACTGGGCTCAGGGCTTACTCCAATCTCTGTACTCAGGGATCACTGGTGGTGGGGCACAGGGGACACTACGTGGTGCTGGAGATTGAACAAGGGGCAGGTGTGTGCCAGTCAAGTGCCTTAACTATACTATTTCTCTGGCCCCACAAGACTGTTTGTTCAGTATCAATTTCCAAAGTTACTAAATGGCCTGCTAGGGATGTTCAAAGAGCTAAGCCATGGCCCAGCGGTGTCTCACATAGCTCAGATGCGGGAATGATTCCAGATCCCTTCGTCAAATGCCACTTGGAGGTGGACAAAAGCCACCCAGACAGAGCAAAGTAGAAAATGATTTGGGTTACGAGACTTGGGCTGCTGTAGATCATCCCATCAGTCACTGCCCTCGAAGGAGAAAGGCCTGCTAGCTCTGCCCTTAAGGACGGGCGTTCAAAGGAAACGGACCTCCGAATCCAAGAGGGCAGAGGTGTAAACTATGAAGGCGCACTAACCCTTGAAACGACTGTCCAGGTTCCTAGTAATCTTCTGGATAAAAAAGTATTCTAAATAGCTATGTCTCAGCTAGAAAAACGTGAAATTATAGCTAAGTGTTTTTCTACTGCAAGAGAATTATTTTCTACTCGGAGGACTGAATATTCAAAAATTTTTAACAGGAAAATAGCTTGGTGTTAACTTTCAGCAGGTTAGCTGATAAATATAGATAAAAGTTTTAAAAGTGCCTCAAATAACAGGTAAGCTTTTCTTTTGCTTTTTTTAGGGGGAGCACATCTGGTTGTGCTTAAGGCTTACTCCTGGTTCTGCACTCAGGGGTCACTCCTGGGGGGTTCTAGAACCATGTAGGGTGCCAGGGATTGAACCCTGGTCAGCAACATGCTGGGCAAGCACCTACCCACTGTGCTCTCTTTCTGGCCCTCAGGTAAGCTTTTTTTCCCTTTCTTTTTGGGTCACACCCAGCGATGCACAGGGGTTTACTCCTGGCTCTGTACTCAGGAATTATTCCTGGCGGTGCTCAGGGGACCATATGGGATGCTGGGAATTGAACCTGGATCAGCCGCGTGCAACCCGCTGTGCTATTGCTCCAGCCCCAGGTAAGCTTTTTTAATAAGAGGAATCATTCATTCCTTATTACATATAACAATCTGTATCTGAACACTGTATCCCAATCAGTGTTCAGGAGGCTGAGTAGCCACTCACACTAATAATTAGTCAACTGTCCCCAAGCCTCCTGGGCTACATCCTGTGATATGTGATTGGGGATGTGGCGGGCATGTGGTACTAGGGACTGAAACTGGGGGCTTGCACAGGCAAGGCATGTGCTCCGGTCCCCTCAACATATGGCACGTTTAAAGATTATAATGCTTGAAGTCGTTATTTCAAGACTATAAGGAATGTTTAGAAATGACAATGCGGGGTGGGAGAGATGGCAGGTAGGGCCTGGCAGCAGGACTTGCATGTGGTTGATCTGGGTTTGATCTTTATCATCTCATATGGTTTCCTAAGCCTGCCAGGAGTGATCCCTGAATGCAAAACCAGGAGTAACTGGTAACCCAGAGCACCGCTGGGTGTGGTTCAAAACAAAAAGAAAAATAGGAAAAAAGAAAAGAAATTATAATGTTTTTTATCATCAGAAATATTTTAGTTCTAGAAGCATGAAAGAAAATATATTTTGCATAACTCACACAATGAGGATTCAAAAACAGTTTTACAAATATAAAAGACCATCATTTAAAATTTTTTCTCTTATGGGTCAGAGCCATAGTGCAGTGGAGAGAGTGCTGGCCTTGCATGTGGCTGACCCGGGTTCAACCCCCCGAACACTACATGTGGTCCAGAGCAACGCTGGGAGTGTTTCCTGAGTATAGAGCCAGAGTAACCTCTGAACATCTCTAGGTGTGGCCCAAAAAGCAAACAAACAAACAAAAAGTCATGGTGTTAAAACATTTTCTCATTGGACCTATATGCATGAAAAACCATTATTACCAGTATTGTAAATCACAGACTCTTAATAAATGAATAAATAAATGTGTGTGCATGCATGCGTGTGTGTGTGTGTGTGTGCATAATACAGGGATAGGGAGATAGTTTAATGGACATGCAAGCTTTGCATATCGGAGAATAAGGTTTAATTGCCTCACACTGTATGGGTCCCCGAGCTCGATGTATCCTCCACTGAGCCAGAAGTAGCCCTAAGTATGGCCAGGTGTGGTTGCATGGACAAGAAAAACATAAGGAATAATAAAGGCAAAAGGTTCATAAATTTAGGAAAACAGATTAACATGTAGAAGATGTCCTGGAAAACAAAATTAATCTGTTCTTCCCCATTAATCAAGATACACAGAAAAATAGGAAGCCATTATCATTTTGAATATTAATAGCATGAAGATAGAGCCCAAGTGATAGTCATTTATAATGCCATGTTATAAACAATATTACTACAACAGGGACACTGTAAATGCCAAAAAAAGGATAATTCGTTATTTTTTATTATCCTTGGAGTTTGCAGTCATTAGACATTACTTGCTATGGTCCAGAAAGATAGTGCAGGATGTATGTAAGGCACATAGCTTGCATGCAGATGTGGTGGCCTGGTTTAAATCCCTTGTGCCTTAGAAGGGGTCATTTCTGAGCTCTACAGAGCCAGGAATAATCCCTAAAGTCACATTGGTGTAGCCCAACCCCACCCCAAATGTAAAACATCCAGCAAGAGAAGTTACGCCAAGCTCCCTTGCGCTGATATCTGTAATTGTAGTTGGTTCTGGCCCCTTACTTTGTGCATGGTAAAGAGGTTCTAAACAGTAATATATATATATATATATATATATATATATACATATATATAAATAGTATCTATGGGGCATGGCTAGAGTAACCTTGGCAAGTTAATTTGGATAAGACTTAAGAGGACATGAGTATTGCTTTCAAACCTCTGAATAGCTATTATGTGGAAGGATTAACATTGCTCAGTGTGGCTTCAAAAGTCACATTTGGAACCACTGGGAAGTTATAGGAAGACAGATTTCCATTGACTGCAAGAATTTATGTTTCAGTGCCTGATGAACTTTTCCAAAATGGAATAAATTGTCCTGAAACAGAGCAAATTAGTTGCTATCTGAAGAATTCAACTAGGGCTAAATCTTTGGCTGGGAATTTTATGAAATCATTCTAAAGACTATTAGTTATAAGAATGGAGAAGTAAAGACCCTTGGAAATCTGAGATCCAATGACTATATGGATAAACTGCTTTGCTGCCTGGCCCTTTTTTCCTTTTTTAATCACTCAGTTTCTCACATTACTGGAAATAATCAGCTAGAAGAGAATGGAAAACTAGGCAAAAATTTCTACATTAGTTTTAGAGGGAAAAGTGATGAAACAATTTAAGAAATACAAATTATAAATCAAGGCTTGTTTTTGGAAGGTGGTCTACGTTAGTACTGCTTTGATGTTTTTTACTAATAGTATATTAAATAAAAGATATCAGATTATTATTTGATATTTATCATATGTCAGGTATTAGAATTTAATATGAGCATTCTGGGAAGCGATAAGTTTAAAAGGGTCTACTACTGATATTTTTCATATTCTTCCTCTTTGTGAAGGCTAGACGTAGTGGGATACAGAAAACAGAAGGCAATGGCTGATGATAGTTTGTAGAATGGAGAGTTAAGTAACTTACAAACTAACAAACAGAATCAAAACATTGCAGCATTCTGAGTTGGAATCTGATGAAAGGAATAATAAAAGGTCAAATACTTGAATCTGTAATTAGCATCCACCTTTGTACCCTGAATGAAAAAAGTTTCTATTTTAAAGTTTCTTTTGGCATGGGAAATTTCTAATTATGCCTTGCTTCAGCTAATAATAAAAATAATACTGCATTCACATTTGTTTGTCCATTCTAAATATAGGTTGATGGCTTGAACAGGACTCTTTGATAAAGGGGAAAACAGTCATTAAACTAAAAATCAGCCACAGATATAAACCTGAAAGTTTAGATTTGATTTTATTTGGCCACTTCAAATTTAAAAGTCATTTTGTTCCAAATATTACTATCTTTAAATATTATTTGACTGTCTATGTGGAGGATTGCCTCTCTGTTATGTGCTAGAAGTACTAAGAACAAAAAGGGGGTCTACTTTAAGGACTTAAAACTAAGTATAACCACAGAGATACTAAACTCAAAACTTTGTGATGACACTTTAGGGGTGGTGGTGGAATGGGGAATAAACACTGAGTATGTGCTAATACTCAGTTTGAAAGTTTCACACCAGCTTGAAAGTGATCAGATTTTGAAGCAACTTTTTAAAAAAGGTCTCACGCCCTCCTCGCCACTCTTGGAGTGGGGTGGGCCAAGTCCTGCCCAAACATCTCCAATATCTACAACACTGACATCACAGTGGTAGATGGATGGGAGGTAACATAGAAACCAACCAATCTCAACTAACAAAAACATGAACACAGAATGTTAACTTGCAACAACAGTTTAGTAAAACCTCAGACAAAGACTTAATGTCCCCATGGTGAGATACAACAGTTTTCACAAATTTTCCCGTATGGAAACATTTTTTTGATCATTCTGTTAACCATTTAGCGGTAGCAAGCATATAAAATGAATTACTGTCAGCCTACTACAGGGGCAAACTCGAGGGGTGGTTTGGAAAATGAAGACAATTGTGGAGGGAAGGTGACAGTTGTGGTGGGATTGGTTTCGAAATATTGAATGCCTGCAACAACAAATCATCATGAACAACTTTGTAAACCACAGTGTTAAAGAGGGGAAAAATAAAAAGAAGTCTTACCTCCAGCTACAAGTCCAGACTCCCCTAATTGAATAGCTACCCCGAAGCCCCCAAGTTTAACAGGTGCTGAGTTTTCTTTTGAGGCAAGGAGAACACAGTGGGGCTGAAGAGAAAAACACACACAAGAACAAAAAATTAATCACAAGGACTGATTTATAATGAACAATCCAGTTCACATAAACATTAATATGACTATATAGTTTCAATAACTTCTGGATTATTTTGGATGCTTGATCATTCGTTCTGTTTTCACTGGCTGATTTCTCCAAAAGCTTACCTGTTTTAGCCATTCTTTTTCAGTAGCATGTGGTTAGAAATGACTCAGGAAACCTGAATGTTCCAGACAGATGTAATTTCATACCATTTTTTTTTTCCATTTGAATTACTGTATACTTTGTAACTGGACTGGAGCAATAGCACAGTGGGTAGGGTGTTTGCTTTGCACGCGGCCAACCCGGGTTCAATGGGTCAACTCCTCCGTCCCTCTCGGAGAGCCTGGTAAGCTACCGAGAGTATCCCGCCCACACAGGCAGTGCCTGGCAAGCTACCCGTGGTGTAACGACAAGTCTCACAATGGAGATGCTACTAGTCGAGCAAATAGAACAATGGGAGGATAGTGATACAGTGCTATATTTTGCAACTGTATATTCCTTGCAGAGCTCAAGGGAATTTATGAGATGCCTGGGATTTAATCAAGGTCAATTGAATGCAAGGCAAGAATGTTAACTCTTTTATTATCTCCCTGGTCTCTCCATAAGAATCCTGTGCTTCATGCTTAGGATGAAATTCCATAGTATTTTGTCTCCTGCTTCTGTGGATATTGTTGGTGTTGATGTCAAGAAAATATTTAATTAATTGTTGGGTTCTTTAGTTTCTGCTTAAAAACTTTTTCCCAACATGGTGGACAATGCATATGACTTGCTCTGAAAGTGTGGGTTAGTGAAAAAACAAAAAGGCGAATCTCTTTAGATACAGAAGATCAAAATATTTAAGAACTAACTCTCTTCTGTACTTGGCCATTCATAAAGGGACACAATTTTTGTCCAGGTTTCTAAAAAAGTAGGTATAATCCATGAAATAGGGCTGGGGAGATTATAATGCTCTTGCCTTGCGCGCTCCTTGACCCAGCTGGGTTTGATCCCTAGTAACACACAAAGTCCCCTGAACCCTGCCAGGAGCAATCCCTGAGTGCAGAAGCAGGAGGAAGCCCTGAACACCACAGGGTGCGACACCCCCGCCCCTGATAAAAGTTAAATTACATTAAAAAATGCAATAAAACTCTGAGCTATTGCACGCAGAGCTTGATGATACATTGAAGATATAGACGGGTATTTATTCTGCCAAATAAAAGCTCAGGATACTTCTTTGGAAGTTACTCTTTTTGTCCCAGGATAGTTAAAGACCTGTTCAATAGAGTCTATTACGAAGGAAATGAATCCCCCCAAACTAGCGTAGGAATGTGTGTGACTGAGAGAAAGGCAAAGCAGAGGGAAAACATATCTTTGAATAGAAAGCAAACCACAGGAGGAAAAAGGTCACACTGGTGGTGTTGGAACACTAAATGCCTGACACAACTGTACAAAGTACAACTTAGTAAATCATGGTTTTTGTTTCATAGAAATTAATTTTCAAAAGATATAAGGTAGCCAAGTAAAATGTGGTCGGAGGTCATGCGGGGGAGGAGTGATGCGTGCCGAATGTAGACTAGAGACTGAACACAATGGCCGCTCAACACCTTTATTGCAAACCACAACACCTAATCAGAGAGAGAGAACTAAAGGGAATACCCTGCCATAGTGGCAGTGTGGGGTGGGGGGAGACGGGACTGGGGAGGGTGGGAGGGATGCTGGGTTTACTGGTGGTGGGGAATGGGCACTGGTGAAGGGATGGGTTATCGAACTCTGTATGGGGGAAACATGAGCACAAAAATGTATAAATCTGTAACTGTACCCTCACGTTGATTCACTAATTAAAAATAAACTATTAAAAATTAAAAAAATAACAGTAACTACATCAGACTTGCACTTCAACTGTAAAAAAACATATTAAACAGATGCATTTTTTTATAAAAAAATGATATAAGGTAGCAAGGAGAGTCCATGGCAAAACAAGTATATATACCTCTCTGAAATCAACTGATAGGAATAGAGAAATGGGATGATACTAGAAGAAAACATGAAGCCAGTGAAGAATTTTTTTTTCTTTTTGGGTCACACCCTGAGGCGTTGCACAGGGGTTACTCCTGGCTCATGCACTCAGGAATTACTCCTGGTGGTGCTTGAGGGATCATAAGGGATGCTGGGAATCGAACCTGGATTGGCCAAGTGCAAGGCAAATGCCCTACCTGCTGTGCTATTGCTCCAGCCCCTATTTTTTTAAACAAATAACCTTTAAATACAGGTGGAGAGAAATGACATGAATAACTCTGCATGTATCTAGGTACCCATGGCTATATAACAATAACTGACAACAATCCTGCCATTGTTGCTTCATCTGTCCCCAACCTTTTTTCCCTGAAGTATTTTCAAGACAAATCATCTCATTTTATCTGTTAATAGTAATTCTAACAGAAAAGGCAAAGATGCAAAAATAAGTTAAATAGTATGTCATCTGATAAAATTAACACTAATGCTTTAATAACATCTAATGCCAATTTCCATTTGATTTTCCATGACATCCACATTTCTTATTATGGTTAGTTAGTTTAAAATAGTATTCAAGTTTCATATACTGCAGTTGATAAATTTCATGTCTCTTACTCTATAACATATCCCATCTGATACCTTTAAAACAAACATTCATGTCATTGATTTGCCAAGAGAGAGAAGTAATTTCTTCAGTAGAATACTCCCCATCTGGCTTTGGCCAATGATACAATGATGTGGTGATACAATGATGTGGTTTAATACATTCCTAAATCTCCTGTATGTCCTGTAATTGGCAGTTAGATTTAGAACTTTAATTAGATGCAGATTCATCTCAGAAAAAAACATAATGTCTTATGCCTGCCTGCTTTACTTTTAGTGACAGGACTAATCAGTGACCCCAGGTGTTACTGGCATTGATACATCATAATAAAGTATGTCATCAAATTTTCACTCAATGATTTTAGTAGTCACTGATGCCTAGCTGTATGATTAGGGGTTAGACTGAGGGTTTTCTCCCATACTTTATTACAAAAACAGAAAATTGAAAGAATGTATGGAGAGTCAAAAGCCATGTATTCACCACGGATTCACAACTGTAACCTACTAGAATTGCTCATCAAATAAGAACTCATCCCTTTTTCATTTATCAATCCATTGCTGCACTACATTTCAACATACATATATGTAATGAGTTTACTCTTTAAAATTATATTTAAGGTAAATTTTACATGCAGTGAAATGCAAGACTTAAAGAGTTTTGACAACTGTAGAATCCAAATCTCCATTTAGCAGTTATCACCATCATTGGCCCAGATTAGCATCATCGATGAGTAAAAATTTCATGAGTGACAGGATATGTATATAACTGCAAAGTAGTTTCCCATGCTTATTAACCACACAAACGAAAACAGCAGCTTTATAGAGGGGAAATCTGGCACAAGGTACTCTCACAGTTAGCATTGGAGAGTAATGGAACAAATCAATGGCATATGTTTCCTTTATCGAGAACTCAGCAACCCTGCCCTGGAGTTCCAGACAAAGGATATAACTGGCTCTAATCATGGGGAAGCATCAGGCAAACACAAACTGAGAAGCATTCTAGAAAGTAACTAGCTCATTGTCCTCAAATTCTATTCCAGATCAAAGAAGCCAAAAGAGATTCTTTCATTGAATGCAATAAATGGTTCTGTTTTCATTTTTTTGGCATAAATGATATTAGGAGAATAGATGATGAACCTGGAACAAGCTTTATAGATTACACAATAGTATTACTTCAACATAATTTCCTTGAGTTTCATCATTCTACCATGGCTACTCAGATAAGTCCCTTTTGGGGGATGAAGGGAATCTCCCAGCCAGCACTTAAAGGGTCTGGAAGCCACTTCCAGTGATACTAGGGCAACCGGGCCAGCGATTTAATAAGAGGGATAGAGAATATGGTGCTGCTTAGGACCTGAGGTGTTAGGAACCTCTAGGACACATCCAATAATGTGCTAAACCTAGTGAGGCTTGAAGCTTGGGAGGTCATGTGGTGCTAGGGATTAAACCTGGGTTGAGTACATGCAGTGTCCCAATGCCTGTCCTATCGCTCTGTCCCCAAGAATTCCTTATTTGTTTTGTTTTCTTTTTTGATATTTTGGGGGGGGGCAACCCAGGGATGCTCAGGGGTTACTACTATCTCTGTACTCAGGAATCACTCCTGGCAGACTTGGGGGATGCCTTATGGAATAACCGGTGATTGAACCCTGGTTGGCCGAGTGCAAGGCAAATGCCCTACCTGCTGTGCCATCTATCCAGTCCCAGAGAATTCCTTACATTTTAGAAGATACATAGATAAATGGATAAGAGCTAGAGCAGTGTTTCCCAAACTGGGCAATACCACACCTACCCCTTGGGAGCATCAGAATGATCGGGGGGGGGGGGGGGGTTAGAAGCGTTGGATACAATTGGGAAGGAAGTTTCTGTTTAAAGACTTATTTCAGCTGGTTGGGGTGGGGTAGCTAATTATTTTTCTGAAAAAAAGAGTGATAGGCCAAATACACTTGGGAAGTTCTACACTAGATGAATGAGAGACTAAGAAAGATAAAACAAATGTTGGAAATGTTAACATATGGGGAATGTGAGCAAAATGTGTCTGGAATTCTTGGTACTATTCTTGTCATTTAAGTTGAAAATTATTTCTTTAAAAAAATTCCTATTTTAAAGTCACTTAAAATAATTCTCCTTCTGGTTAAGCTTTCAATTATTTCCACAGTGAGTCAAACTTGTCTTAATTAGATTTTGACTGAATTTGGTGTTTTATGGAACAGGTACATCCAAAGTCTTACACATAGACTACTCAGAAAGGTCTAGTTTCTTTTTTTCTTTTTGGGTCACACCCGGCGATGCACAGGGGTTACTCCTGGCTCTGAACTCAGGAATCACCCCTGGCGGTGCTCAGGGGACCATATGGGATGCTGGGAATCGAACCCGGGTCAGCCGCATGTAAGGCAAATGCCCTACCCGCTGTACTATCACTCCAGCCCCATATTGCTCTAGTTTTTGATTCCTTCTCTCCCCACCTCTGCCTCCTCACTCAGTAACTATATGTTCATTTTTGCTTTGTATTTTTCTTCTGGAATATTGCCCTCCCACCCTTCTTTTAACCACCCAAGCAGTGCTCAGGGATTTGGGGAGGGTGGCACTTGAGGCAATATTTTGATCAAGTGCTGCTTGGAGCTAGCAGAGCTGGGGGTTACCAGGGCCACCCTAGTGGTGCTTTGGGGACCTGTTGGGCTGGGAATCCAACTGGAGTGTCAGCAAATCAGGCCTTTGAGCTGAGTCTCAGGACTCTCCCCCTCCTCCCCCAGACACCCACCTTTCTAAGGAGACATTTCTGTGCGTATGGGAAAGATCCTATAGAGAGGGGAAAACACCAAGCCCAGAAGAGAGAGGGGAAGGGATGTAATACATACGTGGGGAGGTGGGATAGAATGTAAGGCAGAATTGGGGAAGATGGTTGACCTTAGTGATCATAAAGAAGCAGCAAAAAGGAACTCTTGAACAATCTGGCTAAGTGCCTGTAGGAAGATGAGGAAGTTCTCTTCTGACGACTTCTATTTTCTAGTTACTTTGAAATTAAAAAAAGTAATTTGTTGGGAGTAGGGAAGGTGCAGGGATTATACAGTGTGAGAAGAATGATGGTATAAAGGAGTATTTTTCTTAAACAATATTTATTATTTTAATAAGGTCCGTGTAGATAAGCAGTACATGAGTATATAATCGTCTGGCTTTTCTCCAGTTCCACAGAAATACATAGGTTCTTTTTCACCCTTTATAAATCCCATTCTCAAAAAGAAGTATTTTTCAAAGCCAGGAGAAAAAGGGTCACGGCAGGGGCTCTCGACCTTTAGCATCAGACTCACAGGTTTTTCTGGCCTTCAGCCCCACTGGTTTCATCAGGTTTAGTAATGGTATTCATCTACTATTCATCAGGCAGGTGTTTGTCTTGCATGCAGCTGACCCAGGTTCAATTCCTGGCACCCCATATGGTCTCCTAAGCTTGACAGAAGTGATCCCTGAGCACAGACCCAGCAGCAAGATTTGAGCATCACCAGATGTGGCCCCTCACCAAAAACAAAAACAAAAACAAAACTTGCACTAATAACAAGTTCTTGGAAGCTGGACTGCTGGCAGCTCCGGGGCACACTGGAGTTTGGTGGCCATAAATATGAAGTGAGGCCGATCACGTGACTGTGTGTGTGTGTGCTCAGCAGTGCTCTGTTTAGCTAGCAGGGGCTGAGTCTTAAGTAAGGGTGAGCTGAATTTTTTTTTCTTTTTGGGTCACACCCGGCCATGCTCAGGGGTTACTCCTGGCTCTGCAACTCAGGAATTACTTCTGGTGGTGCTTGGGGGACCGACCATATGGGATGCTGGAAATCGAACCCGGGTCAGCCATTTGCAAGGCAAATGCCCTACCTGCTGTGCTATCACTCCAGTCCCAGGGTGAGCTGAATTTAACCAAGGCTGGGTAGAATTTTGATAAAGTGCATTCATTTGGTAATATTGACAATAGATGGCACCAAATAAACAGATCCAATTATTTCTTTTTCATCTTAATTGTTCTTCTTCAGTCTTTATATAAATTAAAAAAATCTTAATCTGCCAACAAAAGAGAAAGAGAACATGAAAGAAGGATATATAGGGATGAGCTAAAAAGAGAAAGTAAAAAATTTGGAAACACACAGGAAAAAATTTATATGAGGGAAGACAGACGAACATATATTCAAACCTGGTCAGAGTAGAGCCACCAGGGCATTGGAGGTGAAAACAGAATTTGTATTTTGGAAAGGGATAGCTTGGATGTGGAAAAACAGTATAATACACCTAATTGAGCATACAGATACCTTGTGATCTCAAATGTGGTTTGAGCAACCAAACTGATCATGGTGATGTTCACAGTGGTAAGAGGTGGAATAAGCCCAAATATTCATTGATAGGAGAACAGACAAAGAAAGAAACATGTAATGCATGTATATAATGGAATACCACACAGTATAATAAAGAAGGCAGTCTTGTCATCTGCCACACCGTGGATCAACCTGAAGGACACAATGCTAAATGAAATAAGCCAGTTATAAAAGAACAAGTACAATTTCAATTATACGAATGATCTAGAGTAGCCAAAATCAGAGAAGGTTTAAATATGGTTGCCAAGGAAAGGGAAGGAATTAGAGTTTAGTGGTTATATTTTCAGTTTTACAAGATAAAGTTCTAGAGTGCTGCGCACAACAATATAAAAAGATTTCACACTACTAAAATCTATGTTTAAAAATTATTAAGATGGTAACTTTAATGTTAGTTTTTTTTTATCACCAGCCTTCACACACAATTCTTGCCCCAATAATCAAATAAGACCAATAAATACAGTGATCAACTTTCTTCTCTGAGCCTCCAGGGGAAGTGAGAGCTACAAAATATTTTTATTCTAGCAATTTAAAAATACTGTTGTGTGTGTCATGTTGATACCATACTAAAAACTCTGGGGATCATGATATTCAGAAGTGAGCATGTACCCAGAAATAATGAGACGGTTAGCTAAAGTCCAATGAGTTAAATATTATTTAGTGTAAAGCAAACAAAGCTTCAGGGTAACAATTACAGGGAGGATACAAAATGAACTCTTCATTCCCAGCAAAAACACAAAAAGGGAAATAACATTAAACTGCAGGGCCAGCAGTTATATCGATAGACAGATAATGGTTAAATATTGAACTGGGGCCATCACAAAAAGTACAAAACTCCTTTATGACTTTCTTCAAAATATAGGAGATATTTTCATTTACTTGGAAGAACTGCTCAGGGGTTAAGAAAAAAGGATACTGTCACACATTGCTTCTAGTCCTCAAATTAGAGATTGTTTTCAAAAAGAAATCCAAGGTCTTAAGTGAATACACAAAGATATGCTAAAATAATGTATGGATCAATGAAAACGTGAAGAGATTCAAGAAGAAAACAATTCATTACCCATGTTAGCATGATTCAACAGGGGAATACTGTTTTACATGAATGACTTAATTTCTCAAATGAATTCAGAAACAGAAATTGTGTACTTCACTATTCTGCATCATTTCTGAGGGAAAAAAAGAAAATGTGTAGTTCTGTCTAGAATGGATAAAACATTTTAATTTTCTGGGGGGTAGAGAAAAACATTTCATACTTGTCAAGATAAAAGTTATTCATGAAAAATACCACTAATTTCCTAAAGTTAAGCATTGCTAGAGCTTAAAGGTACAGTTGTTGTGTCCTGGTGGGGGCATAAGACTCTCACAAGAAGTGTGGAGGCCGTAATCTAAAGAGAAACAAAAAAAGAAAGAAAAGGAGAAAGGCCTATAACCACATGCCATATACAAAAAGAAGAGAACCCAAAGCAATTGCACCACTACCGGATGGAGGAGCCCAGCTGAGACGCAGCAGAGGGAGGTTTCTGTTGTGTAGGGAAGCTTGGGTTTTGCTACTTGAAGAGAGTCTGCACTGTAAGTATCCCTTGCTTTGAACTGCGTAAATGGTTATTTCTTTTGTTTAAAATGTGACCGTCTGAATATTAAAAATGAAAGGTCTTGTAAACCTTTGCCTTTAGAACTTGGAATAAATTGTTTGAATTCACTTTTGCTTTGATTTTAAGGAGGCTATGTTGTCTGTTACTTGAACTATTTTAAGGCACTAGAAGTAGAGAAGCTCACATTTTCACATTGCTTTTACTTACTATGTTTTGTACATTTCCAGAAAGAAATGACGATTTACTTGAATCCATGATAGTCATCTTTATATGCAACCCATGTTATTTCTAGTGTACAAAGGAATTATGTTATTAACTTTATTAAGTTAAACTACTTCCTTATTTACAATCTATTATATTGTTGCTTATATATTGAATGTTTATTTTCTGTACTATATTGTTCCTATTTACAATGACAATTAGACAGTCAGATGCACTTTGATATTCGAGGTTTAGAAGTAAATAAGATGACTATCAGAAAAAATCAAAAGCAAAATACATTTAGTTACTTCAACTAACTCAAATAGAAATGGATGGATTTCTAGACACACAAACTGTATATAATGAAACCTAATAGACCACTAATAGTATTATTTCCAAAGTAACATGCTCTTAATTTTCATTCTGCTTGCAGCAATTAGTGTAATTTTTGAGTCATGGCCTGAATGATTCAGACATTATCAAGTCAAACTACAAATGGCGAAAGACTGTGACCACTGTCAAACAGGTATGTGTGTTAACTTAGCAAAGTAATATCTAGACCACATTTAAATTTTTTTTCACTCACCACAGCCACAGGGGAATTTGCCGGCCCTTTTCTCTAGTCCAGAAGCAACTACAATGAACCACTAGGAAAACACTGGCAGGTGTGGGGAGGCTCGGGTAAAATGTAGCATATTAAGACAGGGTTGTGTGCTTCACGATTTGCCAAGTAAAAATGTTAAAGAAGAGCCATTTATTATCAGGAAAACATTGTGATCATGTTGATATAGCACAAAATTTACAAGCAATGTCTACTGCGGAACAACGCCACCGTTTGAACGCAGGAGTCTGTTCCTTGCCTTCACTTGTCATTCTTAGTCAAATAAGTAGTTTTCAGTCAAAAGCCCAACTATAAATAACTTTGTAATTCATGGTACTTTCATAAAATAAAATTTTAGAAAAAAATGAAATGAACTATAAAATATGTTTTTAAAAAGACCCCATCAATTAATGGCCTTAAATACAGCAAATGAGGGACACATAGTCAAGGAGGCAAAAGTCAGACAATTAAGTTTAGAACAGAACCTAGTCTGAGTTTAGGACTGGACACCAGTCAACTCAGACCTGGGTTTAAGCGATGGTGTGACTCTTGCTGCTGCAACAAGTAAATGGCTTGGCTTGGCTTGGCGTCACTCTCTAAGCCTGAAAATAAAGAAAACCCAGATTGATCATCGCTGATCTCGTTCAACTATTATTTACTACTTTTACTTGCAGATTAGAGTGGAGGCCAATGGTTCAGAACGTGAGCTCTGTGTGAACAGCTTTCTAGAAACATCTTGATTATCAGGCCTAGAGGTAAGTTTGAAAAGATATACTCTGAGGACGTGCTGAACATAGGTGACTAGTTTATGATTCTCTAAATGCTAGACTTTTTTGCTTGCTGGAACAAACATAGCAAACAAAGAGATCAATACTTTTTCCTAAGAAGTAAATCTAGAGAGTATAATCTTTTCTTTTACCCCCTACATTTTTTTGGGGGGGGTAATTGTGGGAATCAGGGAATACCTGGTAGTGCTCTCTGACTTAGTGCTCATGGGGCCATGTGATGCTGAGACCCTTTTTGAAGCTACCTCTCTTGCCAGCATAATATCCTCTGAAAAAGGTTAATGTAGATAATATTAAAGGAGTTATGTCAAAACAATGCTGACAGAACTCACTCTAAGTTATAATGCTGCTGACACTGATTATGTGACTGGGAGGAGAGAGGGCTGGTGAAAAGGATCATGGACTCCAAGATGGGTCAGACAGATCTGAGTCCCAACCCCGGCACTGCCCTGTAAGAGCTGACCGTGCAAGGATTATCTCCCGATCTTTCCTTACCTCTTTGTAATACATGCCTCTGGTGTTTATTCTATGATTATATAAATGGCATAGTAGGAATAGCTCAAGGGACTGCTTCTGATTATTTCCGAATGCACATTTAAATCTCCCTATTGTTTCCTTTTAAAAGAAGCCATTGCCTAGAATCTATTTCAGAACAATTGAATCAGAAGATCTAGGGAAGAAACCTCTATCTTTTAAAACTCCTTGAGGGGATTTTAATATGCACTCAGCATCTAGAGCACTGAGAATCTCTTTCACAAAGATCTCATCTGGCGATGGCCTGGAAAATCTCTAGTGGGAAGACCTTTACTGCCTCCTAAGCTAGTTTCATTCATGTTCATTTTAAGGAAAAAAGCATTTCCTTAAAAGGACTCAATGCCTTTGCAAGCTCCACTCACTGATCCTTGTTCTGTTTTCTTTATACACCTATCACAAAGTCCCTTTCTCTGTGGCCTTGTGTCATGTTCATACCACCAGGGCATGCTCCCTATTTTCCTCACCTGCCTTCCATTTGCACCATTTGCACTCTGTGACCAAGTGCGCTGCTAGGACGAAACACTCTTCCAGGGGAAGCTCTCTGAGTTTAGGACAGAAGCAGACCAGAAGCAAAAATCTTCACAGCAGACACTGTATCTATCAAAGCAGCCCAAGAAGGGAGTAGTTTCTGGCTGCGGCTACTTCATACTACTGACAGGGCATCTGCAGTCAGCTGGGATTGCTTCTCAGTTAATGCGGCTAAAGCCTTTCCTGTATTTGAACACTTGACTTTAATATCCACATGCAGAACCTGACATTCTTTTCACTAACTTCCCTTTCATTCAACCATTGTTGGTAAATGCCATCTCTATACTTAATAGGTACACAGAGGCAAACACACCAGACTTGGCTCTAATGAAGCTGAGATTACAGATTGGTCAGATGGGAAGGAAAATACTTACAAAGAAAGGTTATTTTGTTTTTGGAGCCACCTCCAGTAGTACTCAAGGTTTTCTCCTGACTCTGTGCTCAGGGATCCTCCCGGTGGGTTTTGGGGGGACTGTGTGGGGTGCTGGGGATAGAATCTGGATCAGTCCTGTGCAAAGCAAGTGCCTTGCCCACTGGACGATCTCTCCTGTCTTTTACAAAGCAGTTTTTGAAAATCATTTCAGCTATCTGGGCTTTCCAAATCATTTGTTTAAATCTCAGCTCCTTTGAGTCAGTGGCTTTGCGCTGTTTCTCTCTTTTTCTCCTTTTTTAAAAAATTTTTTTTTATTAGAGAATCACTGTGATGTACAGTTACAAACATGAATTTTTGTATTTGCATTTCACTCATACAGTGATCGTTTACCCATCCCTCCACCAGTCCCCATTCACCTCCACCAATAATCCCAGTATCCCTCTCACCCCACCCCACCCCACCTCCCTCCCACCATCCCATCCTGCCTCTGTAGCAGGGCATTCGTTCCCTTTTGTTCTTTCTCCTTTTGGGTGTTTCTAACCAAGCTCTGGGAGCTCGCTAGGTAAGCACGGGGCACCGGCACCCATTTCCTCTTCCCCATCACCCAGTGGGCAGCATTACTGACTTCGTTTAGGGCAGCAGACCATTTTTCCTCGATTGCTCTTTCCTTTTAGAATTTCTGATCAGCAGAATCACACCTCTCATTCTCTACAAACTTTGTGAAATGTGTCTTCCTGCAATTGAGACACGCAGCAGACTAGACTTGGTCTGTCTCCCTCCCTTCCTCCCTCCACTGGCCCACTCTGGAGACAGGCTTGTCTAAACAGGGCTTACATAACTTCCTCTTCATCAGCCAGTTCCTCTTCCCTGGAATCAATGTCCCCCCCTTGACAAAAATGTCAGTCCAAAATTTTACATCATACCAAAAAGCTTTTTTCTTTTTATTGGCGGGCCACACCCAGCGGTACTCAGGACTTACTTCTTGCTCTCAGCTCAGGTTTCATTTCTGGCAGTGCTCAGTTGACTAAATGGGGTGCCAGGGATTGAATCTGGTCAGACATGTGTAAGGCAAGTGCCCTACCCACTGTACTATCTTGCCAGCCCCCTACTGAAATGCTTTCTTTTAATCAAGCTTCAAGAAAGACCAACACCTTTCAGGTATTTCGCTACATATAAAGTCAAGGCAGGAAATAAATTCTAGTCATCCAAATCTACGTGACTTTAGAGCATTCAGAACTTTCCCATTTAGAGTTTGATTTACAAACACAATGTCCATAAGCACAGGGGCTGTCTTACTAACCTTCATTTTCCAAGCAGTACCTAAGTCTGATATATTTATTAGATTAACATGAATCAAAGATGTTTTAAGGTAACTTTAAAGGGGCCGGAGCGATAGCACAGCGGGTAGGGCATTTGCCTTGCATGAGACCGACCTGGGTTCCATCCCCGGCATCCCATATGGTCCCCTGAGCACTGCCAGGAGTCATTCCTGAGTGCAGAGCCAGGAGTAACCCCTGTGCATTGCCGGGTGTGACGCAAAAAAAAAAAAAGGTAATTTTAAAATTTTAGTGAGGGGGGGGGATGATTCTCAGAGGTGCTTTTTTTTTAGTTTGACTTTATGTCATTTCATTCCCAGAGGTGCTTAAGGCTATTTTCCAGACTCTGTGTGCAGGGACTACTAGCAAGCCACACAAGCACTTGCTTGACCCCATGCAGGATCCCTCTGGCCCTATGCTTTCATTGTTTGCAAATATAAACAAATGCTGTAACATTATTATCACAATCAAGTTCATTAACATACCGACTGCTCCAGGAGTTACCTTTTCAAGTGGAGATAACCCTTAAGATCAGAGGAACACTTAAAAAAATCTCAGGAAATGTCAAGTGTGCAAAGCATTATTATTCACTGTACTCACTATTGTCTAAGTTGGGTTTCTAGATCTCATTTATCCCCAAACACAAAATTTGAATATACTTTTCAAATGGACTGGAGTGAAAGCATAGTGGAGTAGGGCGTTTGCTTTGCACACGGCCAACCCGGGTTTGATTCCTCTGTTCCTCTCAGAGAGCCCAGCAAGCTACTGAGAGTATCCCGCCTGCACAGCACAGCCTGTCAAGCTACTTGTGGCATATTCAATATGCCAAAAACAGTGACAACAAGTCTCACAATGGAGACGTTACTGGTGCCCGCTTGAGCAAACTGATGAACAATGGGACGACAGTGCTACAGTGCTCCTTTATAAATATGGGAAGGAAAGCCTCCTAGAAGGGTCTGGAGAGCCTGCTAGTCACCCTGTGAAGCAGTGCTGCTCCGGCATGGTGCTGGTGGTCATCTGGGACACCACCACAGTGCTGGGGAATGGGCGCCACTAAAACTACAGTGGGAGGTTCAGAGGATCGGGTATGAAGTCTGGGGCATGAGGTTTGGACGATCTAGTTTGGGGCCTTCTTCACTCCACATCTTTGGTCTCCCCAGTCACTAAATCTGCTTTAAGTATATTTTAAGGTCTAATATTGGTAAATGCTAACGTGAAGAAATGTCCTATGTGGCTAGAGTACTGTCTTCTCTAAGCAAAATCGTTGCTCATTGATTTGCTTGAGCAGGCATCAGTAACGTCTCCAAGTGAGACTTGTTTTACTGTTTTTGGCATATCCAATATGTCAGGCTCTGCCGTGTGGGCAAAATACTCTTGGTAGCTTGCCGGGCTCTATGAAACGGATGGAGGAATCGAACCCGGCCAACCGAGTGCAAGATCATTCCAAGTAAAACACAATTTCAAAACAAAGACCTGACTTTAATCTCCCACAGATTGCTGCGACTGAACATTTCCTATATTGTCATTTTCATAATTGCTATTCTCTCTCTCTCTCTCTCTCTCTCTCTCTCTCTCTCTCTCTCTCTCTTTGCTTTTTTGGTTCATACCCGATGATGCTCAGGGATTACTCCTGGCTTGCACTCAGGAATTACTCCTGGCGGTGCTCAGGGGAACCACATGGGATGCCAGAGATAGAACACGGACGGGCCACATGCAAATCAAATGCCCCCTACCCTCTGGAGTACTGCTCTGGCCCCAGAATTGCTGTTTTCTTATCTTGTTTAACTCTGGATTTCTCCAGGAATCACTTTGCAATCTTTCTGAAATGACATTATGAAGTGACTTACTGATGTGAGTCCTTTGCATTAAAATACCTATCCCTTGAATTGTAATTGACTCTCAATTTATAATGTTCTCCCTAAAGGTAAGTTTTTCCTTAAAGCCAACTTTGACTGAGCACTTGTTATATACCAGGGCCCCCCACAGGTCAGCTTCTACTTCTATAAACAGGAAAACTGAAGCTGAGAAAAGATGCCGTGGGGTGGGGGTTGGGGGAGGGATGGAATTCAGCGGGTAGAGTAAAACTTGGCATGTATGAGACCCTGGATTCAAACCCCAGCACCAAAAAACAGTGAAGTAGTTAAGTTAGGTCTAATTTTGAGCCACTTGCTCTCAACATCTTTATGTTACGCTTGCTAAGAGGCTGCTGTAGAGAAATAAGAGAAGGACGGAATGAGACTTCCTGGAACTCTCTTCTCATGTCTTCTAGTTTTTTGTTTTTTTGCTCTTTGGGTCACACCCAGCGATGCTCAGGGGTTACTCCTGGCTTTGCACTCAGGAATCACTCCTGGCAGTGTTCCGGGGACCATATGGGATGTTGGGAATTGAACCCAGGTCGGCAGTGTACAAGGCAAACGCCCTATCCACTATGCTATCACTTCAGCTCCTCTTCTAGTTTTTCATGTTGGGCTCTCTGAGCACCTCAGGAAAGGGCCCCAAACAGTATCAGTGCTAGGTTCCCTGTACTCTGTGTGCTCATCAACATGCTGAACTCACACACTCTTCCTGATAAGGTTCTAGCAACAGTCTCCAATTACCTAACCCAGGGCAGAGTGAAACTGGAGGGAGCCACTTTCAGAACACCTTGGACTGCGCATGCTGTTCCCCACCCTGAGACTGCTCTGTTTCCCAGGCCAGCAGTGGGTAACAGGCGGCCGGCGACATCTGGCTGGGTTTTGTTTGGCTCCGCTTCCATGTTACGAGAGCTTTCTCAATGAGACAGCGGTTGTGTTCTCTTTGGTCTGTCATGTTAACTGATGGCAACTCCAGGCACATGATTTTACCATCCTTAAACTGGGTTCTGGTGATGAAGGAAGAAATGTAGGCTCCTTCCCCCTATTACATGGAATAAGGAATTGCCCACAATTTTCTCATTCATCTGTCATATGAACAACCTTGGTGAATCTGAATGAATGCCACATGTGAGGGAAAGTCAAATCAGATGAGGCCAGCAGTGGGGCAGCTCAATACTGGCCCTTGGGGAAACTGAGGTTCATCTTTGAAAAATAAGAGCTGCATTTCTCTTCATCTTTATTTACAGAACAACATCCCTAAGAGCACATGACTCCATAGCTCAGCAATTCATTTTAATATGATAAATAAAATAAACCTTGATCATAATGCCATTGTCAAGGGAAAGAGACTTAAAGCGAGACTTTCTGTAAGATTTTACTGTACGGGGCTAAAGAGATAATGTCGGTGGGCCCCAACTGGTGACTCTTTTTTTTCTTTTTGGGTCACACCCGGCGATGCACAGGGGACCGTATGGGATGCTGAGAATCGAACCTGGGTTGGCCGCGTGCAAGGCAAACACCCTACCCGCTGTGCTATCGCTCCAGCCTCCCCCCCCTACTGGTGACTAATGTGAAGCAGGGAGGAGAAAGACGGTCACTTTCTCCCCATCCGCCTCTGCCACCTGGAACCCAGGGTTGCTGGGTTCTTGTCTCACCTCGCAGAAAAGAATTTCAGGAGTAGACAAGCAGTGAAGTAAACCAGATTTTATTTGGAGGTTCCAAAGGGAAGGAGGAAGAGAAAATGGGAGAGAGTGGAGAGTAACATGCTCGAGAGAACCCAGGCTTCTCCAAGGGTGGAGAGATCCCCTACACCCATCCCAGCATTAGACATGAAAGCATGAAAGTACACATCTCATGAGAGGAGATGCAGGTGACGCATGTGCTCAGGCACCACATGTGCTCAGCCATGTGGGTGCAAACAGCACATGGGCTCAGGCATCATAGCCCTTCCTTTGTTCAAGGTGGCCTTTACGGGGTTTCTCCAACCTGTTCCCATGGGTGGCTTCTACCTAGGTCAAAGTCCATTGCTAAGGAGGTTACCAGGGGGGTTAGGCGTGGTGATAGTCTTCTTTGAAATTCCTTTCCTGGCTTCTTGTTTCTGTAGGAGCTTCTCTGGGTCGGGTGCTGTAGGTAGGTGAGGGTCTCATCAAGCCTCAGTTCCTGTTTTCTGAAAGGTTGGCCTTTGCAACTTTGATTGCCTGGGGAGGGGGCTTCCATATCTGCCTGCCTGCAATAGCACAAAAGGTAAGGTGCTTTCCTTGTTTGTGGCCAACTGGGGGGTTAATCCCCAGCATTCCATATGGTGCCCCGTGCTTGCCAGGAGTGATTCCTGAGTGCAGAGCCAGGAGTAACCCATGAGTACTGCTGGGTGTGGCCCCCAAATATTTTTTTTACTATATTTATTGTTCATTATGTGATATACCATAACACTACTATACACTTAGTGTAGCTATTCAAAAGGTCCACAAATGGATAAAAATTTCTCACAGTGTCTTAAAAGAAATCCATTGCAATTGATAATTTCAGTTCAAGTAACTGTTATTCAAAAGCAAGTGAATTCATGTGTGGTCTTCTGTCCTAGGAAAACTCTGAAGGCATAAAAGCTACAATGACCATGTCATCCAGCACCTTCCCTTTTTGATCCATACCGAAGACGAAGAGAAGCCATACTGAAGCAACCATGACTACTCCAGGCAGCAGCTGGACTGGGACGCAGGCTGTCTCAAACCACAGCATTCCACTGTCACAGAATCTCTCTGGGTCTTCAAGTTCCAATGGCTGTACCATGGATGAAAAATTACTTTCCCAGGTGTTAGCAGTATTCTATTCTGTTATATTCATTGTAGGACTGGTTGGGAACATAACTGCCCTGTATGTATTTCTGTGTATCCATCGCAAAAGAAATTCCATTCAGATTTACCTTCTTAATGTAGTCATCGCAGACCTCTTACTTATCTTCTGTCTCCCTTTCCGGATAATGTATCACATAAACCAAAACAAGTGGACACTATATATTCCTTGTAAGATTGTGGGAACACTATTTTATATGAACATGTACATTAGCATTATTTTGCTTGGCTTCATCAGTTTGGATCGCTACATAAAAATTAACCGGTCTATACAACAACGGAAGGCAATAACAACTAGACAAAGTATTTATGTTTGTGGTATAGTATGGACATTAGCTCTTGTTGGATTTTTAACTATGATTATTTCAAATGATCTCCCTGACAAAGAAGATGATAATTCCACAATGTGTTTCCACTATAGAAGTAAGAAGGATGCAAAAGGAGAAGCCTATTTTAACTATGTTCTCGTAGGCATGTTCTGGCTAATTTTCCTCCTAATAATCCTTTCTTATATTAAAATTGGCAAGAATCTGTTGAGGATTTATAAAAGGAGGTCAAAATTTCCAAATTCTGGTAAATATGCCACTACAGCTCGCAATTCCTTTATTGTTTTGATCATTTTTACTATCTGTTTTGTTCCCTATCACATCTTTCGATTTGTCTATATTTCTTCACAGTTAACAGACCCTCCTTGCTATTGGATAGAGATTATTCACAGCACCAATGAGATCATGCTGGTCTTCTCATCTTTCAATAGTTGCTTAGATCCAGTCATGTATTTCCTAATGTCCAGTAACATCCGCAAAATAATGTGCCAACTTCTTTCTAGACGATTTCAAGGGGAAGCGAGCAGGAGTGAAAGCACTTCAGAATTTAAACCTGGATACTCCTTGCATGAGACATCTGTCTCAGCTAAAATTCAGCCTACTTTGTAAAGCACTTTCAGTAAGCATGTGATAGTCAAAAGCACAGCCTCTTAATTCCTACAACTAAAAAACTAGAAAAGAAAAGTGCTGGTTTTGACAAGGCTGAGATCTTCTCCAAGCTCTTCTTTGTGATACTTCATTTGCTTACTTATAAACTATTCCAAGAGAAAGAAACCCTTAAACTTACCCCTAGATCTTAAGTCTGCATGTAAAAATATGTTCAAAATAGATTCGTTAAGCTAATACTCTTAACATAGGTTATTATAAAATTAAGTGAAATGTATGGTTTTAACATATGAATTGTTTAAAAAATATTTCTCAATTCACTAAGGTAGTTATTAAGAATCAAATACCTAGAATTAATTAATTAATTAAGTGTGTTTAAAACTAAACTAATTTGAGAACCAACTGAGAATGTTAAAAAATATATATGCTTGTGTCACTTAACAGCTTGTACATTTACCACTGTATTCATTTATGACTAAAGCTTATGGCAGATAGAATAATAATTAATAAAATTCTAATAAAATATAATGACCTGCTCTCTATCTATGCTAGGATAAAAACGGCAAGTACTTGAATATTAGAACGCAAATTCAAAACAACAGATGAGCGGAGAATGCAACAGCAGGACTTAAAATGGCACCTTACTTGAAATAATTTATAAACAATCCAGCCATTTTGGACTACATTTTCAGAGAGTACAACTGACAATATGCACATTCTATGATATAGAAAGGATACCACTATATATGCTCCTTTCAGATCTGCTCAAAGAGAAGTATAAGAAAACATATAATGATCCTCAGTGAACTATTGCTTCTAATACTAGGTGATAGAAAACCCAAGTAAGCATGCGGCAATGAAGATGAATGGAGCAACACTGTAGCTTATTTACAAAATGCAATGCTACACCTTGCCTCAATAAGATGAATCACACCTGAATGCACCAATATGGACGATTCTCAATGAGAACTTTGAATAAAAAAAACTGCAAAAGGGTATTATATGAAATATCATTTATATAAAATATAAAACCACAAAGAATGCTCTTTATGGGCCTCTCTATGTGAGAAGTATACAAAGCACTGAAGGCAATACAGAGCTTATGTACACCAATATAAAGTGAATGGCTTATATGGAGATATTTTACACAAGCACAACAAAAGTTACTGTCTGTTAACCCTGTATGGCACTACATTGGCGTTTGCTATACTGTCTTTGGTATATATATTCTTGGTGGGGTGGGGGGAGTACAGTCACACAGGCAGTTCTTAGGAGTGACCCTTGGCAGCGCTTGGGGGACTATAGGTGGCATCAGGGAATGGATCAAGGTTGGCTCTGTGTAGGGCAAGTGCATTCCCCCCTGTACTATTTCTCTAGCCCATTTGATATATTTTTGAGTGTCTGAAACTTCACAACAACAACTAAAACCAGCAGATTAGAGTTATAAATAGCAAACTGCGGGGCCCACCGTGATGGTAAAGTGGTGAAAGTGTTTGCCTTGCATGCAGCCACCGAGGCACCACATCTGGTCCCCTAAACACTTCTGGGAATGATCTCTGATCAGCCCTTGCTGGGGTCACATGTTCTCACTGGGGTGTGGGGGTGGGTAGTCACTCTCCTTCAGTTGTGATGCTAATGATACAGCATTTCCTGGGAAGCGCTGTGGTGTCCTCACCTGTGCTTTCCAGGGGCTGCACCTCCTGGCCATGGTTGTCGCACAGCTTCTGGTTGTGGTTCTCAAACACAACTGGCTATGTGTGGTTGGAAATCACTTGCAGGACCAGGGATCACAGACAGTAGAGCTGCCGGGCTGACACCAGAACTGCCAGGATTACACACCATGCATGAGGTGATACCAGGGATTAAACTCCTGGCCTCAAGCTTTCATTGTATGTGCTCTAAGCCACAGCTTCTAAAATAGCTCATGGGGCCGTAACTGAGTTGGGAGTGGTGAAAAGTGGGCAATAGTAAAAGGGTTATGAACATTTAATGACCAAAAATTGGTTTGCAATGAATCTGTTTCCGGCAGTGCTTGCCCATGTTTAAGAAGCCGTATTTTGGGGGCTGGAGCAATAGCACAGTGGGTAGGGCATTTGCCTTGCACGTGGCTGACCTGGGTTCGATTCCCAGCATCCCACATGGTCCCCTGAACACTGCCAGGGGTGATTCCTGAGTGCAGAGCCAGGAGTAACCCCTGTGCATCACCGGGTGTGACCCAAAGAGCAAAAAGAAAAAAAAAGCTGTGTTTTAAGCTACTGAGCTATCCTAGGGCCCCTACTCTGATAACTTAGCCTTTCTGGTTAAGGTATAAAAATGCTTATTTCCCCTCCAACCCCCCACCCCACACACATGTACACAAAAGTTCTTAACGTTAAATAAATAGGGGCAGGAGAAATGGTACAGCAGGTAGGGTGGTTGCCTTGCACACGGCTGACCCCATATGGTCCCCAAGCTTGCCAGGAGTGATCCCTGAGGACAGAGCCAGGAGTAAGACCTGAGCACACCCAGGTGTGGTCCCTAAATAAAGAAAAATTATTTGGGGCTGGAGAGAGTATACAATGGTATTTTTCTTGCAAGCAGCCAACTTGGATTCAAACCATAGTATCACCAGGTATGGACTAAAATTTAAAAAAAAAGTAAAAAGAATAAAGTGCAATCTAAATTATACGACAGGTAAACATTTCATAGTCCTACATGTCACTACTATCAGCATATAGTTTGAATAACTAAATTATATGCTGCTAGTATTAGTTTCATGGAGCATTAAAAGAAACAAATATCCTCATAGTCCTAGATAATGTCTAATTGTTTACAGTAAATGATCCCTAGAAAGAACAAACAGTGGCATTCTTAAATAAAAACCAACAATAAACGGATCCTGTGATAATAATTATTTGTAGTAGGAAAGCTTTTTTCTTCTTCTCTTTCAACCTATCAGCTCAAAATAAATTTTATTTACTGGTAGAAGTTTCACTAATAAGGTGCCTTAAAGTAACCTGAATTCTGAGAATGTTTCTAATTTAGAACATGTCACAGAACCTGTGAAATTCGGTTATCTATTATGCAAAAGATGTCCAGGAAAAGTTTCTAAAAATCTCTCGTGTATGCAAAACCAAACAAGGGCAAAATTCACTGCCTGGTTGTCAAGGTGAGACTTGAAGTGCTAAATAATTAATTTTGGGGAAGTAGTCAATGTAGAGCTAAGTTTCATAAGGATTGATTTTCTTATATAGTAATGTGTGTGTGTGTGTGTGTGTGTGTGTGTGTTTAGTTTTTGAGCCACAACTGGCAGTGCTCAGAAGCTACTCTTGGCTCTGAGCACAATGGGTCATGTGAGGGTAGGAATGGAACTCAGGCCTCTTGCAAGCAAAGTCAGAACTCAGGCCATCAGCCTTTGATAGTGGACACTCTAAGATCAGGTCCCTAGAAAAAGGGAATCAACTTCTTTTAAAGATGATTCCCTAGTCCTACTGATATAAAAATAGGACTAATAATTACAACTCTGAAGCAAAATCTTAGTGAGAATTCTCTACAAGAGAAAAACAGCGCAGAGTTATCCCTAGGCAACCTAGATTTTGCAGAAACACTAAATGGGCTAATTAGTTTCAATCTTCTGAAATCTTAATGGCTCTTTTATTAGATATTAAAATACACTGTGATCTTTCACTAAGGGAAGCTCGGGTGCATTTACTAATGGAACAGAATACTCAACATTAAGTAGAATCTTGAAGACAGATGATAACATGATATGACAAATAAATGGTTTTTCAGAAAAGTAGAAGCAAGAACAAATCAGAGGACTAAGATTTTTTTTTTAGTCAAGATGTTCTAGAATCATGCAAAGTGGTACTAAATGCATTTTTAAAAGCATGATACACTTTCCTCCCTCAGAGAGTATTACTGAAAATAAAAAAGGAGCCCATAACAAAAACCACTATAGAAGGAAGGGGTGTGAGGAATTGGCCCAGAACAGACCCTAGGAATTAATTTAGCTTTCTCAAGATTCTTTTTACAGGAGCCGGCACTGCAGAATAACTTGTTTTTCTGCCACTGAGCAAGGAACTCGGGTACAGGCGCCCCAGGTTGCAAGTCAGACCAGATAACCAGATGCTTCTTAGATGCCTCCTACAAAACCCATGCCACTAGACCCATGGCTGCCCTAAGACCCAGGACATTCCTGAATATTGACGCAAATGCTGATCTCTAAAACTATACGTTAAGGAGTGATATCCTTCTAAATGGATTGGTTAGGAAAATATGTATCATTACAAATCTATTGGCTATGAAATGTGCGGGCTCTGCTGTAACGGCTAGTGAAGGCCTATATAAGATCTCCTTTGGAGAAGCTCGGGGCCTTGCCTCGCACACGGGACCTGCGTGTCACTGTGTGCATATACACGACCCTGGCTAGCCAGCTTAATAAACTACCCACTTGCTAATTGCATTCCTGTGTGGTCCTTGCCCGCGGTCAGAGATCCAGAACCATGCCCTAACAGGGGTAGGTTAATAGTTCAGTACTTATTTAAAATAGAAAGACAGGGCTGGAGAGATACTATAGCGAGATACTATAAGCATTTGCCTTGCATGCAGTTGACCCTGGTTTTATCCCCAGTACCACATATGGTCCTCTGAGCACTACCAGGAGTGAGTCTTGAGTGCAGAGCCAGGAGTAAGTCCAGAGCAACACCAGGTATGAAAAGAGTAAACCCAGATGTGACTCCCAAACCAAAACTTATATATATATATATATATATATATATATATACATATATATACATATATATATAATTTAATGTCTAACTTTGCATCACCAAAAACGTATAAAAATGTTGAATTTTAAATGTAACAAGTTAAAACCATTAAAAAAATTATTCTAAGTGACTAGCTCACCTGTGGTTGGCAAAAAAAAAAAATTCAATTACTGAAACAACAAAAATACCTATATGGAAAACTATCTAGATTTGACCTAAAATTAGATACATTTTGGGTCAAATTAACTGTATCACTCCATCACTGTCATACCGTTGCTCATCGATTGTTACAGGAGATGAGATGTCTGCTCCGGGAGGAAGCTGGGGGCTGGTGGACCCTGGCAGACCCCCTCCCTCCCACCCTGAATGCAGCTATTGCAACAGAAGTCCACCTGCTTTCTTGGGGAAAACTTCCTTGAGTCTGGGTCAAATTAACAACAAAATAAAACAAAAAAGGATGAAATATTCATAATAGATAACATCTATTAGAGAACCCTTTACATCAGGCACCAAGAGATACTATGTAGGATAACACTGGTTTGTCTTTTCTGCCTTGCCACAGGGAGCTTGGGTTTATTGGGTTACTCCCATGCAGTGCTCCCATTCCTGTGTTTATCTGTAACCTCTTTCTTTGTGCTTTGCTTCAATTACCTTTATCTCCTAATAAGACTCTGTTAACTGGGCTGGAGCAATAGCACAGCAGGTAGGGTGTTTGCCTTGCATGCGGCCGACCCGGGTTCGATTCCCAGCATCCCATATGGTCCCCTGAGCACCGCCAGGGGTAATTCCTGAGTGCAGAGCCAGGAGTAACCCCTGTGTATCGCCGGGTGTGACCCAAAAAGAAAAAAAAAAGACTCTGTTAACTTGTAAATATTGCTTTTCTCTTCTCCTTAAGTCTTTTGCATAGTTTTGTTTTTTGGCTACACTGGATGGTGCTCAGAGCTTACACCTATCTCTGCACTCATGGGTCACTCCTGGCAGACTTGGGAGACCATATAAGGTGCCAGAGATCAAATCTGGGCTGGCAGTGTGCAAGACTAGTATTCTATCCACTGTACTAACCTGTACTAACCCTCTGATCACGGTACCACAAACTCTTAACGAAAGTTGCAGCTTTGATCAAAGAATTCTAAATGTGAATAATAAAGCCATTAAAAGAAAAAATAGGGAGTGTCTAGCTCATGTATGAATGAAAAAAGAACTTTCTAGTATTGAAACAATAGAAATAACCACAAGGTTATTTCTACATGCTTTGTGTGTAGGAGACTGTGTTCAAGTGCATCACAGGTTCTCCTCAGCACCACCAGGACAGGTCCCCAAGCACAGAGTCAGGAGTGGACACTGAGCACTGCCATGTGGCTAAAAAACACAAGAAAAAAGGGGGGAAAGGCCAAATCTTAAACACTAGTTTTTAAGCTCTTATACATACTGATGCACTCTGCAAAAGCCCCACCTGAAATATGAATAATTCAGTACAAAAGCAAATAGACGGAATAGAAGAAAGAAAATGTGACCAAAGCAGAGCCTCTCACTCATATTCATTTTGTTTCTGGGAGTGCTCAGTGGGAGAGGGCATGCTTCTCATGTGTAAAGCCATGGGTCCCATACACGGCTCCCAAGACTTTTATGCAGTTGGCCTAGTGATTGAATAAAGAACCAATATAAGATGGGTTTTGGAAAAAGGCTTTCTTTTTTTAAAAAAAATTAAATTTTATTGAATCACCGTGAGATAGTTACAAGATTTCATGTTTGGGTTACAATCTCACAATGATCAAACACCCATCCCTCCACCAGTGCACATTCCCCACCACCAATATCCCCGGTATACCCCCCCTTTCCCACCCTCCCCCTGCCTCTATGGCAGACAATATTCCCCATACTCTCTCTCTACTTGTAGGCATTATAGCTTCCAACACAGACACTGAGAGGTCATCATGTTTGGTCCATGATCTACTTTCGGCATGCATCTCCCATCCCAACTGGTTCCTCCAGCCATCATTTTTGTAGTGATCCCTTCTCTATTCCATCTGTTTTCTCCCCTGCGCTCATGAAGCAGTCTTCCAGCTATGGGGCAATCCTCCTGGCCATTGTATCTACCATCCTTGGGTGTCAGCCTCATATGATGCTACCCTATACTCCACAAATGAGTGCAGTCCCTCTATGTCTGTCCCTCTCTTTCTGAGTCATTTCACTTAGCATGATACTTTCCATGTCTATCCATTTATAAGCAAATTTCATGACTTCATCTCTCCTAACAGCTGCATAGTATTCCATTGTGTAGCTGTACCAGAGGATGCAAAAAAGCACAGTAGAAATGACATCTGTACCTATATATTCATTGCAGCACTGTTCACAATAGCCAAAATCTGGAAACAAACTGAGTGCCCTAAAACAGATGACTAGTTAAGGAAAAAAGCTTTCAATTATGGTTATGATGATAATGCAGCACAATGTTTTTGCTTCAGCAGGCTGTTCAGTTATTTCAGGAGCTCAACAGTTAATGGTGACAGTTCTAGTGTCTGGCTTGCCAATTCCAATATAATATTTCTTTAGTTAACAAAAATTTTCAAAGGCCAGAGAGCTTTAACAGGATGTAAGGCACTTGTCTTGCATTGTGGTTTTGGTACTTGTGACCCAAGGGGAATCCCTGGCACCACATAAGATGCCACAATCACCACCAGGGACCACTCCTGAGCACTGAGCCAGGAGTAGTCTCTGAACATTGCCGGGTGAGATGCAACTCTCCCCCAAACTATAATACAAAAACATTTCAAACATATGAAAAGGGAAAAATAAAACAAAACAGTCAGGTTACCTGTTACCTAGATGGAACATATGTCAATGTTCTAACCCTACTTGCTTAAAAGTTCTCTTATAACTAGGCTGGAGGGAGGGCATTTGCCTTGCACGTGGCCTACCCGGGTTCAATTCCTGGCATCCCATATGGTCCTCCAAGCACTGCCAGGAGTAATTCCTGAGTGCAGAGTCAGGAATAATCCCTGAGCAGGGCTCAGTGTGACCCAAAAGACCAAAAAAAAGTTCTCATAAGCATACATAATCCAAAAAGTTAACACTATTAAAACTTGTCTGATGGTAGTATCTTTCCAAAGGTAGGGTCCATGATTGATGTCTAATTTTATACTTTCACAGCATGCACGTGTATAACAAGATAAACTACTTGGTTGTTTGAATCATACAAATAATATCTTGCAAGTATATTGTTTTGTAAAGGACCTACTCAAATTGTTTTTTCTGTGTTGATCCATACAAGACTCATTCATTCATTCATTTTCAGGGCTACTCAGTGTTGTATTTGCAAAATCAACAAAGGTTCAACTCTCCATTTCCATGCTCAGCGGGGCTTTGGGTACTTTCCACTCTTTGCCTATTAGAAACCCTACTTACGAAGTCTCTTCTATACCCCATACATGCATGAGCTGTCTCTATGGTTGACACCGACAAGTGGAAATGCTTAGTTGTAAGGGAATTTGGATTTTCAGCTCATCTGAGATTTGATATATCACTTTTCAGAGATTTTACAAATCTATACACCTAATCCCCTACCTGTTAAGATGTGAATTCCTGTTTACTCACATCTCCACTGATACTCAGATCTGGCAGACTCACTATTTTTACCCAATCTGGCAGGTGTGAAGTGACAGCTTCCTGTCACTTGGATCTTTACCTCTTTGTGAAGAGCGTCACCGCCTGTGCTATTGTGCCCACTCTGATTTTTTCTTGGCTGAGGGGCATTTTAACACCTAGGAAACCAGGCCAAAGACCCAGAGACAGGCACCATGTCCTTGCCCCACAGCATAAAGAAAAGGGCAGTCTATCCTCAGTTTACCCTTCCTCCCAAAGCCTAATACTTCACTTGAAGTTTAGACTTGAAGGCTGAGTGGGCCTTTGGGCACCAGCTTTCAGGGGATTTTACTATTCATTCTGGCACCCACTGGGCTAGAACACGTCTTCCTCAAAAAGTTATGCTTTCCTTTGCTTTGTCTATAAGACCTCCTTTTTTCATGGCCATGAAGGAAAGATGGTAGCTCTGAGGATGAGTTTCCATCTTCCACCTGCCACATAGTTACCAATAAAGCTCTTTGTCTCTTGTTTGACTGGCCTACCAGTGGTGGTGGCAAAGGCTAGCCACGTTCTCCTAATTTCTCCCCATCCTCTTTCCTTCTTTATAATTTTTTTACTTAAGTACTGGGATTTATAATACTATAAATGATACTTTTCATCATGTATCATACTAGCACCACACCCATCGCCAGAGTGCCTGCTTCCTTCCCTCCACCAGTGTCCCACAGATAGATCCAATATAAGCTCATTTCTTTCTTTTTTTTTGTAAGCTCATTTCTATAGATGAAAAACACCAGCTCTGAAGGCTTGGGCTGCTTATTGCTCGCTTACTGTGTTTCTTTATACCGGACGTAGGAGAAAGATGTCATTTCTTTTCTGAATATGGAGGTAGTGATACCCACACACAGATAGATGACTGAAGCAAAATTCCTGAAATTCTATAAAATTGTAAATCAATAAGTTTTTTTCCCCCCAAAAAAGCAGTATCTTTCTTGGGACCAGAGAGATAGTACAGTGGGTAGGGCACTTGCCTTGCATGAGGCAGACCTGGATTCGATCCCCAGCACCCCACCCCACTGAGACCCCTAGGCGTAATCCCTCAGTGCAGAGCCACGAGTAAGCCCTGAGCACTACCAGGTATGAACAAAAAACAAAAGCAAAAACAAAACCTGTGTATTTCTCTTTTTGTGGGCATACAAATTTAAAAAAATAAGTCTGAATAAATCTATGCTAATACATTTGAAAATTGATGTGAAATAGAAACATTCTACAAATGCACAATTTTGGATATGTGAGGAGAGGAGAATTAAGAAAATATGTTAGGAAAAATCTGAATAGGCTGATAAAAGTACAAAGTGTTTTATCCTAAGAATAGAATATAGGTGTTATGATAGAAAATAGTGTAATATATACAATGTTGAACTTTGCCAAGGCATCAAAAATCAGATGGCCTGGAGACGTAATGAGATTTTGAGATGACCGCTGGACTGGAGCTATTACCGACTGGATTCCACGGGACGTCAAAAAACCACATGGCTGCCCACCTACAAGATGGTCAATTTCTTCACCAAGATCCTGAACAAATGGTTTGAGGCTCTTCATGTTCCTGGAGTGAGCAGATGCCATTGGGCTACACTAGCACGCGACAGGGATGAATGGAGACATTACTGGTGCCCGCTCGAGCAAAACGATGAGTAACAGGATGACAAGTGATACAAATGATACAATGTTGAAAGATCTAAATAAGTGAATTATTATAATAAAAATCTTTGCATATGCAAAACAATCAGAGTAAACACAGAACATTCACTGTAAAGGAAACATTAATTCATTATTTAAAAAGTGAAAAAAAAATCCTTTAGCAATCTAGGACTAAACAGACCTTTCTTAATCTTGTGGAGGGCAACCATGATCACCATGACTGATATGCCATACTCAGTGGCAAAGTGCTGAGAAGCTTTCTTGATTCTTAGAGAAGCTCTTCTATCGCTTCTTGTAAAATTGATTTCGAGGCTATGAATTCCCCAGACTGTTGCCTGCTTCTGAAGCTTTGTATCATTCCTTCTAATCTGAATGATTTTTAAAATTCTAGCTGGAGAGAGCATTTTTGGTCAGGTGTTCATTTCATTTAGTTTTTTCACTAGGTCCCACAAATCTCTTCTGACTTGTAGAGTCTCATTTGAGAGATCTACTGTGACTCTTATAGGCTGCCCTTGGAACATTAGTTTTTTTATTGCCCTTGCTGCTTTTAGTATTATGTATCTGTCTTTGGCTTTTGTCATTTGAATGATAGCATGTCTTGAAGTTTTGCTATTTGATCTATTTTCACTGGGATCCTCCTGGCTTCTTGGATCTTGGTGCTTGCACTGCTCAATTCTGGAAAATTTTTAGCGATGATTCCTTTGACTAGTGGGTCTTCATTGTTAATATGAGTTGCAAATAACTTCCACCAGCATGGGACTTGTCGTTTGGTTTTATTTATGTTTTCTGTTGCCAAAAATCACAAGCCAAGCTAAAAATATGTTTAAATCAATATACCTAGAAATACCTCCTTTAATATATACCCCCCGAAGAACCAAAGCATTGAATTTGAGGATGAAATTATCTCATAACTATCATTCCAGCCATAAAATATAAGTAGAAATCCAGGGGATTTCTAGCACATGGAGTTTGAAATGTTTTGAGAGTAACTACAATATTTAAACACCCATGCATATATTTGCAGAATAATTTAAAAGCAGTAGAAAGTCTCCTGGGGGCTGGAATGAGCGGGTAGGGCATCTGCCTTGCACGCGGCTGACCCGGGCTTGATTCCCAGCCTCCCATATAATTCCCCAGCACCGCCAGGAGTAATTCCTGAGTGCAGAGCCAGGAGTAACCCCTGTGCACTGCCAGGTGTGGGAAAAGCAAAAAATAGTCTCCTAGACTGTTAAATATATTAGCATGTATAATGTAATTAAGAATATGCCATTCACTCGGGTGAAGGAATTTTTTAAAAGGAAGGTGTGAACCTGGATGATGCTGGTATTGCCCAACTAAGCATCGTCCAGGGAAAGAGTCATGATTAATGGAAAAGGAGGACCAGGAGCCTATTGTCCCTTTGGTAAAGCCATGGCAAGGACAATTGTGGAAAGTCTATAACTATTTTTAGGTCAAGGACATTAAACATCATTACATAATGCAGCATAACAGACAGGTTAGAGGGTTGGCACATTCTCTCCTGGAGATTTGCCCATATCCCACCTGAAATTTGTACTCTTGGCTTTTTCCACATTGGAGAAGATAGTGTTCTTTCTTGAACCTCTCTATCTCTCTCTCTGTGTGTTCACCTCTCTCTATTTCTTCCTCTCTCCCTCTTGTCTCATATTTCTCTAGATAAAACTGTTTTACATCGAACAGAAAAGAAGGGTGGCTGTGGGAGCCAAACTGAGTTCAAGATTATGACTTCTTCACTATGTAACCCCAGATAAGCTCTCTTTCCTCTATGGAGGAAGCACGTTCAACAGTAATATCTACTGATAGGGTTGTTCTAAGGACTGAATGAATCAATAAAGGCAGCGGGTAAGGTAAAAAAAAACCCTCAAATATATTATCTCATTGCTCAAATGTCAAAGGAAAGGGAGGGGGAATAGATAAGATGGATTGGCTAGAAGCTGAAGGTAAATATCAAAAATGAGGAAGAAATACAGTGAAAGCGGACCAGGATCATATGAGGTAGGAAGAAGTAGCTCAAAGAGAGCAACTAACCATTAAGAATGACAATGCCCAGGACAGGAGCAGTAACAGACCCATTCGATTTTGTGTTAGTCTCAACCAGACTCCTGAACTTGAGTAAGGAGGAGATGGGGGCCCCTGGCAGGGTGACACGAGGACTGTGGAAGGAATGGGACTGTGAGTAGTGAGCCCTAGAATTGGAGACTACAGGATAGAACCAATGATCAAAACTGCCTGTGCCTGTGAGGGGGGTGAGTTCAGAGAGTAGGAGGGAGAGGGAAGGGGGAAGAGTAAGAGGGAGGTGGACAGGAAGAGGTTGAGAGAGAGAAATGGGAAGATAAACAGGAAGAAAGATGAGTAAGAGGAGAAGAGGGGCGAGAGGGAGGACAGTAGGGGAGAGAGAAAAGGGGGGGAAGAGAGAAGGCAAGGGGAGGAGAGGAAAACAAAGAGGACTTCTGAAGAATGGAGTTGCTAGCAGCAAATTAGGAGAGAGGAGGGCTTCTAATGATCACAGCTCTCATGTGGAATAGAAAACCAGTGAGCGGGCTCTTTGCTAACAAAATTGTTTCACTACAGCATGGATCCTCAGCAGGCTGAAAAGGCAGCCAAGCATTTGGTTTGTTTTTAGGCCACACCTGGTGGTGTTCAGGGCTTACTTCCGGCTCTTCGCTCAGGATCATTCTCAGCAGTGTCCTATGGGGTTCCAGGGATCAAACTCGGGTCAACAGTGTGCAAGGCAATTGCCCTGCCTGCTGCCCTATTGCTTCAGCCCCTGATCAAGCATTTTAAGCATTTAAAAGTTTGAATCAGGAGCCCTTTAGAGTTCCTTAACTTCCACATTTGGGGTTTCACTTTTTTCCTCTTTACATTTGAGGTTTCAGAATGTTCAATGCCGTATTCCACTGAGTGGTGACCAGGGGCCTCCTGCCATCAGGGACTCAAATGGCAATGCCCTCAGAGCTGCTCAGATGTGTGAAGGTGGCAGGAAGGAGGCTGTGGGGCCTAGTTAATCATTCCTAGCATTTCCCTGAATCATCTTGGGTAGCATGTTTCTCGGCTGCTCTTGCTAGGCACACAGTAGGCTTGCTTCAAATGCCCGCTCTAAAATAGTTAGAGAGTGGGGCTGCAGGGATAGCAGTGATAGTGATAGTAGGGAATTTGCCTTGTATGCGACTGACCCAGGTTCGATTCCCAGTATCCCATATGGTCCCCTGAACACTGCCAGGAGTAATTCCTGAGTGTATGAACCAGGAATAACCCCTGTGCATCGCCAGGTATGACCCAAAAAGCAAAAGACAAATAAAATAAAATAAAATAAAATAGTTAGAAATGATCACTCTGGATAAGAACTGCATGCTGAAAGTAGGTAAAGGAATGAACATGATGACCTCTCAGTACCTATACTGTAAACCATAACGCCCTAAAGGAGAAAAAGAAAGAAGAAAAGTGTCTTCCATAGAGACAGACTAGGGTGGCAGGGGGTTGGCCAGAAGGAAACTGGGGACATTGGTGGCAGGAAATGTACACTGGTGGAGGAATGGCTGTTGGAACACTGTATGACTGAAACCCAATCATGAACAGCTTTGTAATGGTGCATCTCAAGGTGATTCAGTAAAAGGACTCGGATTTTAAAATAATAATAAAATCTGGATGGATTCTGGGAGGTCAGTGACCTTTGTGGCAGGTGCTCCAATTTCTTCGAGATCTTCCTAACCCTGGGCTTGGTTTTTCAACCCAGCAGATGGCCTCACTGCATTCTCATATGGAGACGAGGCTCCCATCAGACTGCAAAACCCACTCTGTAGCCTGAACTCACGCCGCTGAGAAGGGCAGCGGAAAGTGGAGTGCTCTAATCCGGATGTACTTTCACATTTGACACGACAGCATGTCTTCCACAAAAGCTGCGGGCAGCGCTATGACAGGCCCTTCATAAGGCATTTCCTTTCTATGTTTCCTGCCCAATGACTTGCTAAGACTTTCTATTCCCTGCCCCCCCCCAACAAATCCACTGTTTTGTTTTTTTTTTTTCCTTTCCACCTTCTTCGCTCCCCCAATTTCCTTTTTGGTGCTTTGTTTTTCAACTTGCTCTTTTAATCTCCCTGCTCATAATTTAACATTCTTTTCTCCTGTGTTTGGTGCCCTTGATCTGGCCAAAGTAGAAATGTTTCTTATCTTGTGGACAGTTAGTCTGGACCCAAGAGAAAAAAAAAACCACACAGTATTTCCTCTATATTGAAAAACAACTTTCAGCTGGCTGCAAAGGGAACTGATGAGGTTTGCATGCATGTTCACATTCAGTTCCCCTTTGTGGCCAGTGAGGCTTGAAAAACACTGGAACACACAGGTCAGCGCTTGTGGGGGCCCATGAGAGCCCCAAATATATGGGGCAAGCAGTGAGTGGAGTCAACTGAGCAAATGTGAGTCTCGTGCTCCAACAGTCTGTACTGAGGCGCTTGCAAACAGTTAAACCTTGAGTAATGAGGATCATCTCGCATGGTCGGGGCAGGAGAGGCCAGTGAAGGGAACACGGGGAGTACCAGCCGGCTAACTTCCTCTCTCTCTCGTCAGAGCCTAGTGTTGGAGTTGCTTATGACTTAATCCAGCACTCAGGAATAAACTGGCAGCGGCTGTCTTTTCCTCCAGTTTGAAAACTTAAGACTAATATTCTGAGAACAGGAAAGAAAGGGAGAAGCAACGTACATAGGACAAAAAGTACCAATAAAGGGGCTGGAGCAATAGTACAGTGACTAGGGCATTTGCCTTGCACGCGGCTGACCCGGGTTTGATTCCCAGCATCCCATATGGTCCTCTGAGCACCGCCAGGAGTGATTCCTGAGTGCAGAGCCAGGAGTAACCCCTGTGCATTGCCAGGTGTGACCCAAAAAGTAAAAAAAAAGTACCAATAAAATAGGGTTCATGATACTAGTTTTTTGGGGGGTGGTGGGGTTAGGGGCCACAACTGGCAATGCTCAGGGAATACTCCTGGCTTGGCACTATAGGAATTACTCCTGGCATTGCCTGGGGGGACTATATGTGATGTTAGAGATTGAAACCAGGTTGTCTGTGTGTAAGGCAACTGCCCTATCCACTGCACTATCTCTCCAGCTCCTCGGGATACTTTAACAACACTTTGTATTATTTAGAAATTGAAAATTAGGGACTTAATTTTTCTTAGGAAGGGACTATCTTCAGCAAGGCTTACTCCTGGCAGTACTCAGGAGAGCTATGTTGTTCTGGGGATTGAAACAGGGTCGGCCATGTGTGAGGCAAGCACCTTAACCCCTGTGCTCTCTCTCCAGCCCCCAAAATGACACTTTCAAGATCAACGTGGGATACAGCATGCTTCCCTTTGCAATGGAAGTTTTCCAAGAAAGAGTGGGACCTGAGGTTTACATATTTCGTTATCCTGTAAGGAAGGAGCCAAGGCACTGTGATTTGAGGGGTAAAGACATAAATCTAGTTTGAGCGTCACAACTGCAAGGACACTGAAAAAAAAAGCTAGTAGATTCAAAAGAATAGTCTCTGCAGTTTCTCCTATCCAGAATTAAAGTCTGGGGCTGGAGCGATAGTACAGTGGGTAAGGCACTTGCCTTGCACACGGCCTACCTGGGTCTGGTCCCCAGCACCCCTTTTCATCCGCTGAGCCAGCCAGAAGTGACGTCTGAGCACAAGCCAAATGTAAGCCCTAAACACTATTAGGTGTGGTCCCCAAACCAAACAACCCCCCCCCAAATAAATAAAATAGACAAATAGAGTAAAAGTCTTTGCTCATCCTTAAACAAGACCTTAAGAGGTCTTGCAGCTTCCAGAATGCACTATGGGAACCCTGGAGCCACTCTTTTTATTTTTTATTTTTTAAGACACCATGATTTACAAAGTTGTTCAGAATAGAGTTGTTTCAGGCATACAATGTCCCAACAGAATCCCACCACCAATGTCCCCTTCCTTCCACCAATGTCCTCAGGTTCCTCCGACCCCCACCCCCGCCCTGACCAACTCCCTTGGCAGGCATATAACAAATGAACTTCATATTATTGGTCCAACAAATCTTAAAGGAATGTGGAGCCACTGTGTTCTAAACAATCCCAGGATGAAAGCTCACACGGAGGGCGATGCTCCAGCCGTCCAAACATCCCAGCTGGGGCTTCAGAGGTATGAGTGACGCCATCTTGGAACTGTCAGCCTCAGCGGAGGTGCTGGGTGACTAACGAGCTGTATGAATGACAATCCGGGCGATATGGACAGAAGAACTGCCCAGCTGGGCCCAAATGTCATTGCAGAATTGAGAGAGAACAAATGGTTACTGGCATTGTGTGTGTGTGGGGGGGGGGGGGCGGGGTAGGGGGTGGTGGTGGTGTATGGGCTGGTACGCAGCAATAGATAAGTGATGCATAACAAATATTCATGAAGATGGCCCCAGATAGAGGAAGGAGAAGGAAAGAAAGAGTGGAGGGCCGAGGGGGAAGAGACAGATGAGAAGCAACAGGGGCCAGGAGAGGCGAGCCACATACAAAGGTGGTGTTAAGGAATGATAGAGCCAAATGTACAAACCACTTCCCAACCACTTTTCAGGGCAGGCTGGGTCAGGGTGGGGGTGAGGGGGCTCTGGGAGGGAACCTGGGGACACTGGTGGAGGGAAGTTGACAGTGGTGGTGGGATCAGGGCTGCGATGCTGTATGTCTAAGACTCAACTATGAACAGCTTTGTAAATTACAGTGCTTTAGTTAAAAATCTGGGAAAAAAAGAGAAACCAATACAAGTTAAAAAAAAGTGAAGAGTGTAGATGTTATTATTAATAAGATGACAGCAATTGTATTAATTTTGCTAGCGAAAGAGAGAATGCCTTGAATTACTTTACTTGAGAGGTGTGGGGTGTAGGGGTGGGGGGATAAGAGAGGGAGAGATATCTATTTTCCAGACCACTGTAGGGCGAGGAGAAGCAGAATTACGGCGGTTTGTCAGAAACTGTCTCTCTCAGAGATAAGCAGCAGCGCGTGCTCCCCCTGACGGACATAGTTGGATAGTGAGGCGACCAGTTAGGAGGCATTCTCAGATGAAGGTAGGAATCCTTTGTTAAGCTGACAGGAGGAAATGAACTAAACTGAGAACCGGCAAGATTACTCTTGCTCTTTGTTAGGTGAACCATGCATTCAAGAACCCTGAACGAAGAGGGAGGGACAAGCTGTTTTCATCACAAGCTGTTTTAGCACAATTTGATGTTTGAAACGCTACATGTTATGAATGAAAAAAAAAGTTTAGGAGAAATGAAAAGATGATGAAAGCTTACACATATTAAATGTCACATTCGCTTTTTTTTCTCACTAGGATAATGTCATGTTTTCCATAGGTGATTTTTTTGGGGATAAACTAGTACAAAATGAAACAACCATTCCACCCCACCCCATACACACACAAAGGACATACTCTATTAAAGAGGGCTGGGTGGCACTATTTTCCTTTCTTTGGTTTTTTTTTCTTTTGGGGTCACACCTGGCAATGCACAGGGGTTACTTTTGGCTCTGCACTCAGGAATTACTCCTGGTGGTGCTCAGGGGACCACATGGGATGCTGGGAATTGAACCCAGGTTGGCTGCGTGCAAGGCAAACGCCCTACCTGCTGTGCTATCGCTCCAGCCCTGAGTGGAACTATTTTCACTACTTTACTAGTTTATTGAAAACAGTCTTCGATGGGATTACCAGGAATCAAACACCAAGCCCAAGGTCTCTTATACGTAAGTTATGTACTCTATCTTGGCCTGTGCTAGCACCTTAAGGACAGAAACTCATTGTCCACACACTTTTATTCTATCATGATGAAAAAGTTTTTCAGATACTAAAGAAGTTTATAATTTTATTAGAGGTTTAATACATTGCACCTTTAAGTTGCTTTCGATTTCTAGCTAGAGAATAATACAACTTGGGCGAGTGATGCTTCAATGTCTAAAAGACTAGGACTGGTAATAGACTGCCCTCTGCTGGCAAAAGTATTGCCAGAGACTCTAAAGAGACAATTCTTTGGCTTTTGCAAGACAATCTAACTGAGGTTTCTTCTTTCTAATTTCTCTGTGAGATATTTCTAGGGTTAGAGAATTATAAAGAACTTACACTTCCGGGGTTAATGCTCTATTGTAGGTTCATGAAACAATAGGATATGTTTGGGTGGAGGAAAGGGAAGCTCCAAGATGGCACTATTGCAAACTACGCCACATATGCTGCAATTTGAGATCTAAAACACTAAGACTTACTTTAGAGTGATTCCGTAAAGTGACCCCATGAGTCTAATTTAACTCCATACATCAAAGGATCCTTAAGAAACAATGACCACCTTGCATTGATTGATGCAAGGATCAATTGGCAAATCCTAAAATCCACTAGGAGGAACCAGAGAGATAGTACAGGGGTTAGGGTGCTTGCTCTGCACAACCTCAGACCCCAGTTAGAAATCTGGCACTCAGTTAGAAACCAGGACTCTAAAATTACTGATGGATTCCAAAGGGGGGAAAAAGGTACCTTTACAACAGAGAGTTGTTGGCAAGAGGTTTGACTGAACAAACAAGAGATAACCTTTGAACCTTATGCGAAACAATGAGCCCAACTGTGCCGCTGCTCAGAATATAGGTTTTGCAGTCTACGTTCAAACCTAGACCCTACAAGAAACACTTGAGGGACTGGAGCAATAGCACAGCGGGTATTGCCAAACTGAGTTTGATTCCCAGCATCCCATATTGTCCCCCGAGCACCGCCAGGAGTAGTTCCTGAGTGCATGAGCCAGGAGTCATCCCTATGCATTGCTGGGTGTGACCCCAAAAGCAAAACAAACAAAAACAAAAAACCCAAGACACTTGATATTATCATCGCTGAGTGATTTCTCCTCTATGGACCTAAATATCCTCCTGGAGATGATGATATTAACAATTGTGTCTGATGCAAGGGTAGCACTGTAGCACTGTCTTCCCGTTGTTCATCGATTTGCTCGAGCGGACACCAGTAACATCTCCATTGTGAGACTTATTGTTACTGTTTTTAGCATAACGGACATGCCACGGGTAGCTTGCCAGGCTCTGCCATGTGGGCGAGATACTCTCGGTAGCTTGCCGGGCTCTCCGAGAGGGATGGAGGAATCAAGCACAGGTCGGCTGCATGCAAGGCAAATGCCCTATCTGCTGTGCTATTTGGAAATTAAACAAATTAATATGTAAAAAATGTACTTTGGTAACCATAGTTTATTATTAATGTGAATTTTCTAAAAGTGGTTCTCAGGATAGCTTGCTGTGTTAATTCCTGGGGATCTCAGTAAGAAACAATGAATACAGAAACTTTCAAGGACTGATGATAAGACCTTACATAAGATTTTTCCCAAAATGGGTGCTACTGTCTCCCACTGCCGGGGAATGGGACCTGTCCAACGGGAGGTGGTGGCAGCTTTCAGTGAGATTGGCATGGTATCGGCCTTTGGTATGACTGCTTGTTTCCTTAAAGAAAGTAGATTTCTAGAAGGGATTTTATTTGGTTCTGAAAAGGTGGCAATAAGCCAAAATATTTGGGCACCCCTACCTTAGATACCTAATTTAACTGCACCTTTTACTGAAATCTCTCCCACCTCAAGTTAATTTTAACTAGGAATTCAAAAGAAATGATTTGGAACAAAATAGTCAGGTATAGACATTGCCTTTTTAATTCCCTAAATCTCATTGCAAGTTCAAGTGGTCAATTCTTAGTCAGGGCATAAATCTGTGCATGGGTTTTACGGAGATATGGTAGCCCACATTATTTTCAGAATTTCATCTTCGAATGCTTGATTTTCAGAAAATTGCATCTACTTTTGTCTTTTCAAAGATAATCTATTTATGTCTGTCTGTCTGTCTGTCTGTCTGTATCTATCTATCTATCTATCTATCTATCTATCTATCTATCTATCTATCCACTGTAGCACTGTAGTCTATACACACATATGTGTGTGTGTGTGTGTGTGTGTGTGTGTGTGTAGGTTAGTTCTTAAACATGGTATGAGCCAAACCTGACCGACTCATATGCACTGAAATTCTAACTTCTCCTGATGTTAAAATATTTTTTGTCTCATCACATTCAATGCTAATGTTTCTTTCCTCCCCTTAACCGGTTCACTTCTAGTCTGTTATCCAGTTGACACCGCTGAGATCATTCCAGGTTTCCTGCTTCAGAGCATTTCTGCTTCTACCAGACAACTTTTATCCCAGACATTCGAGTGAAAATCCAAAGGGAGTTTTAATACAGCTTTGACAATGAGGTCGATTCACATTTGCCATTTAGACTTTTTTTTTTTCAAAGCTAATAACTTTTCTGTGGCGTGATACATTTTTTTAACTTTTGGCTAATTTTTGCTGTGATTGAATATTTCTTGAGGGAAAGAGCCCCGTGGTTTGCTGGGAAATTAGCTCTTAGGAGGTAAGGAGAGAGAGGCTCTTTGTACGTTGGTCGAGGGAGGGATGTCCAGGACCAGAGCTGTTTATGCTAGGTGTGAGGGGCCTGAGAGCAGCACAGCTGGAAACAAAGCTGTGGCCAGATACCACATCCTGAAGAGGGGCTCAGTGTGGGTGGGGACGAGGGTGGGCTCGGCCCACCTGAGCTCTGCAAGCCCTGAGCAAGGCCAAACTTGGAGTAATGGGTCTGTGCTTCACTCCTAAGGCCAAACCAGTAGTTCGGGTGTGCAATGAAACAATGATCTTTTGAAAGTGATATTCTTTTTTTTTGGGGGGGATCACACCTGGTGACCCACAGAGGTTACTCCTGGCTCATGCACTCAGGAATTACTCCTGGCAGTGCTCGGGGGACCATGTGAGATGCTGGGAATCGAACCCGGGTCGGCTGTGTGCAAGGTAAAAGCCCTACCTGCTGTGTTCTTGCTCCAGCCCATGCTGAAAGTGATATTCTAATGTGGATGAAGGTATGTCTTCTCTTCCAGCCTCCCAATAACCCTGAGCTCCGGATTGGTTAGAAGGAGTCTCTCTCTCTCTCTCTCTCTCTCTCTCTGCTTTATGGGTCACACCTGGCAATGCACAGGGGTTACTCCTGGTTCTGCACTCAGGAATCACCCCTGGCAGTGCTCGGAGGACCATATGGGATACTGGGAACTGAACCTGGGTGGGGCGCATGCAAGGCAAATGACCTACCCGCTGCACTATTTTTCCAGCCCCTAGATCAATGGTAGCCAGTTTTGATACTACCTTGGAAAATCTCACTGGTTGATGCCCAAAGGTTCGGGGGTCCTCTGGGTTCTGGAAGTGGACCCGGAACAGTAATCTAACCTCAAGATTCCGTGGTATCTCATGCACTCCTGCTGTCCACCGCCCTCTGTGGCTGTCAAAATAAATGACCACAGACCTGTGGTTTGAACTATTTTTACAAAATTATTTCAAACGAATTCTGGGGCCAGACTTAAAAATAACACTTTTTAAAAAATTCTTAAATTTCCTCAAAAAGCAGGAAATTTAGTATCTGGTAGGATTTATAGTCTGGGGGAACTGTCTAATATTTCAAAAAATGAATCAGAAGAATACTTAGATCAGTATTTGGCAGATGATAAAGGAAGAAAATAGAATTGTTAGGCAAGAGTCTTTGAGCATAGATACAGAAAAACTTTGAAAAGAAGATGGGGGGAAAAGTGAATGAGGACCACAGAAATCTTTGTTGATGTGAATGAAAAATGTCCAGAGGATCATTTTTACTGAGAACTCCCAACTCTTGAAATTACTGCTTGACAAGAAACTGATATTTCTGGTGTTTACCCTTCCTGTTGATTCTGTGATGATTACCCTTTTCTGCCAATGGCCATATTTTTACTACCTTAGAAAAACATAAATAAAACGCCCTCATATTTCAATTAGGAAACTAAAAATCAAGTCATAAAAGAATTTATACTGATACTGCTAGGATAAAAATTAGCTTAATGAAGCCCACATCTTTCAGATAGGAAAAAAAACTGGCTTGATTTCTTCCATTGTCAAGTCTGTCTCCAATTCCATTCTTCTCTAAATGACTTCAAACTTTTATTGTTCTATGTAATTCCTTCCTGGAACATGAAAAAATGTTGAACTAAAAATTATAGTGATTCTAGACGCCAAATTACTCTGCAATCAATAACCATGTAACCCTGGATGAGTCACTGTTCTTAATGAAATGCTGTCAAGTACTGCAAGCCTTTAAAGAGTGCTCAGGTTCTTGTCCTTAAGATTGATAGCCAAGATTGAAAGTCAAGACTAAAAGCAGAGGTCCTCCAAGAAAAGATGGCCGAATTCAGTAAAAACTTTATTTGAGGAGAGGAAGGGTAGCTTAAAAAAGGGTGGGGTATAGAGTCTTCTAAAGCAGGAAGCTTGGAAAAGATGCAAAAGCTCTTGTTTTCTGTCTGGGGCCATTCTCTTTGGAATCCCACCCTATTCACATCCTTCCTACCCCTATGGCAAGATACCCCAAGGATGTGGCAGCAGAATAAGCGGAACAAAGATCCAGGTGCCCAGATACTTCTCATTTTGGTTTCCAACCAAAATATTAGCAAACACCGGGAAGAATTTATGCAAACAACATGAAATAAGTCTGGGGTGTTATGAGGAATGGCAAAGCACTCCTATGAATTTTAGATGCAGGTTTCCTGACAACCAACGTGCTCAGGCTTAACAAAATTGAGTTTCAGTTCTCGTTTTTCCAGACTCTCACAGGTTTAAGTACCCAAGGAAGGGGCACGGTTCGTGATGTGGGTCTGGTGTCTCAGCTGTGCACACGGAGCTGTCATCTCATTACCAGTTTGCAGACCGATTAAACAATGCTGTCTATATAAAACTGTTTTCACAATATCTTATGTCATAATAAACCGGCCTATGGCCTATTTGAATCCGCAGAGCTAGCTGGTTTTCTCTGGTCACCTTCCTAGGATCCCCCCCCAACTCATTTGCAAGGAACCAAACAAAGTCCCAATTTGAATCTGAATAGAAGCACCCTAAAGGCAACTCCTAGAATTAATTTACAATGGCTTAGTTCATTTATAGCCCAAAGGGACCCAGACCTCAGTGTTTCATTCTGGTGCCTTTAAGTACGCTGGGTCTGCAGCTCTGGCCTCACTTCTTTATTCCTGAGCTAAGGGATTTCTACCCAGAGAGGATCCCGAAGCTTTTCAGCTCTACGATAAGCCACCACAGGTAAAAAAACACCTTCAAGTCCTCCCTCTTTATTACTGAGAAAGATGAATTGCACATGACCTGGTGTCCCATGTAGAGAAAGAGGAAGAAGGAAGGTGCCTGCCGCAGAGGCAGGGGTGGGATGAGGTGGGGGTGGCGGGAAGCATATGAGGGACACTGGTGGTGAAAAATGTACATTGGTGGAGGGATGGTGTCGATCGTTGCAGGACTGAAACTCAATCATAAAAGCTTTGTAACTATCTCACGGTGATTCAATAAGAAAAAAGATGAATTGCATATTGCCATGCTTTTACAAACACATGTGTATTAATTGTTGATTCGGTTCTACAGTATGGGTCCCTCGACCATTGTATTATAGAAAATGAACTAAGCCAGGGTGTTTAATCCCTTGAACTTAAATTTGGGCAAGTATGCTAATCAAGCTGAGGTACATAACTGGTTTGAAATCGCCATAAGGAAGTACTGTAGATAAATTGTGTACCGACTTCCTCCTACAAAAATAGAGAAATTAGGTTGTGTTTTTTTTTTTTTGAGGAGGTAGTTGCTACCTTTACTGTAACGATTGAAATTCTTCATTACTGTTTAATTTCCTTTTCCCACTTTAGTTGCTCTCATGTAAGAATCTATTTGCACTGCCTAAAATTAAAGAATACTGGAAGAGTGGTTATTGAGTCTGAACTTGAGCCCTGGTGGGGGGAACCTTGCTTACCAGGACCGACATATCCAGGTAAGACTCATCATTGTTAGCTTGAAAGTCATTGCCATCCAAAGTCCAACAGCACTAAACTTTGCATTTTGTTGAAGGGGCACTAGCATAAGTAGCATAAAAATGATGTGGGTAACTGTTAGTAACTAAAATTATAATAATTTTTGTGGGACTCTTTTTTTGGGTATCAAATGATCAGAAACACGTGAGCCTGAAGGGTCTACTGCTGAGAATATGAACCTGGAAATGCTTTTCTGGAGAGCAATTCTAAAAATGTAACATTATTTTTCTATGGTTTCTTTCTTTTTGAAAATATGTGCATGCCACCTTTGTGCAGGGACCATACTGATATTCTCTGTGTTATTCCAATTTTTAAGTCTGTGCTCTCAAAAAAAGCACTTTCTCTGGTTTCCTAAGCTTTGCCCTATTTTCCAAAGTTTGGAAATTTTAGCCAGTGTTAGTCAGTTCCCTTTAAAAGGGGACCTACAGAGTAGGTGTGAGTTTGCCATTGGGGAGCCTGTCTGGTGAGATGGTTAAGTTTGTGTGCTGTTAAACCTCCCTTCTGTTGAAGCATTTGTTGGCATGATAAGAAAGAGCAAGGTGATGGTAATGCGTGATATGATACTGGATGCTCTGAGGTGGTCTAGTTAAAAAGAGAAGGGAAGAAAGGAATTCCAGTTAAGAGGACAGAAACAACATTCCTTTTTACAGATTTTAGTCCGTAGTGCATTCTCTACACAGGTGGTTTTCAATCCAAGGCAGGGGCAAGAACTGTTCTTATGCCATAATTGTAAAAGGAACCTCTGTTCCTTATGTGAAATCATGTTCTCAATGGGATTTTGCAATGAGTTACATTCGATTAGGTTTTACATATTTATTTCGGGAGATTCAGGCACTAGGGAGTTTCTAAATGGCCGCCTGGCTTCAGGTACAGACTCACTGGGAAGCACAGTGTTAGCTAGTGCTCAGGTTCTTGTCCTCGGGCAATCAAGATTCAAAGCCAGGACCAGAAACTGAAGTCTGAATTCAATAGAAACTTGACTCAAAGAAAGGATGGGAAGGGCCTCAAGGCTTGGTTTCTGGGGTTTCCTTTACATATTAACTGGGCAAATACCACACTTGAGGGTGGTTTCATTCACACAAATGGCAGCCGCCCCCCTAGGTTAGCAGGATGCCAGGGAAAGGCAAAGTGCCCCCACTTTTTTTTAAAAAAAATGGGGGGATGGGTGAGAATTCTGCAAATGGGCTAGAGGGCTTGAGGGAGAACAGGATGCTTGAGAGGATTATCCTGGATGCTTTTTCTTGGGAATTCTTCTCTGGGGCCATTCTCTTCCTAATTTCACCCTACCTCAACCAGCGTGCTGTAATAATAGGAATCCTTTTCCCAGTTTAAAAAAAAATCTGCTAAGAAAAAACCCCAACAAAGACAATAGCAAATGTTAATGAAGGGTCTCGGTGTTTGAATTTGGAGACTGCCCATTTTAAGCTTTCAAATCTGGAGGTGGGAACTGTTCGATTGTTTGGTTTACAATTACAGTTCAATGTGCCGGAATTACAATAACAGTGTATTGGTGGGGGGTGGGGGGGGAAGAGAGCCCGGAAGTCCCTCTGTAGTCTAAGATACAAAGACTCATTCTGTGGTTCTGAAGAGATGTAGAGAGTGAAATAGTTCTGAAGGGTGTGAGCATATAGGAATCTCTGAAGGAGAATGATATTTATCATTCTGCAACTCCTTACTCCAGACTGTAGTAGAGAAGGCGGTACTTTGAAAGCTATGATTTTCACAATCACAGAGAAACAGGGTGCTTTTTGAATAGAGCTCATGATTCTTAATTGACCCAGAATCTAGTGACCTTTCTTTGTTATTCTTATGTGAAAGAAATAAGGAAATGAGAAAAGGAATGAAAGGGAGATTCTTTTTTTTTTTTGGCTTTTTGGGTCATACCCGGCAATGCACAGGGGTTACTCCTGGCTCATGCACTCAGGAATTAACTCCTGGCACTGCTCAGGGGACCATATGGGATGCTGGGAATCGAACCCAGGTCGGCCACATGCAAGGTAAACGCCCTACCCCCTGTGCTATCGCTCCAGCCCGAAAGGGAGATTGTATATGACTTAGGGATGCTTCAGTTGAAGCAAGAGGGATTTAAAAACCAGACATTAAGAAAAAAAGCAAAACACACCCTTGTTCATGTTTCAATGAAAATGCCTTATAAAGAAAATCTGAAGAAACAATTTATACATAAAGACACACGAGGGCGCTCTAACCAATGAGCATAGCAGGTACAGTTTTGACAGAATTTTAAAGATACAGTTTTGATAGAATTTCAAAGTAAACGTACTATACTTTAGCATCAAATATTTAAAAGGAGAAATTACTGATGTTCTTCAGTAAATCGCTGAGAATTTGGGATTTATTCTTGATCACATTCCTTTCTGTCCAATTTAGGATCTTGCTTGAGAAATTGTTTCTGTGGAGGTGAGTTTACTTCTGAGATATAATCAAATTCCTAATAGGAGTGGGTCATAGATAACTTCTTCAACCTAGTCATAAAAAGGCACCATTTTGAAGAGAACTTATATATCACTAAGGACATAATAACAATCAGTTTTCATTAGTGTAGCCACAAAATACTTCTGGACACTTTTCTCTCACCAGTTGGTATTGCTAGTGACATGTCTAAAAATTTTAAGTTGGGGCTGGAGTGCGTAGGGTACAGTGCGTAGGGCGTTTGCCTTGCACATGACTGACCTGGGTTTGATTCCCAGCATCCCATATGGTCCCCCAAGCGCTGACAGGAGTAATGCCTGAGTGTAAAGCCAGGAGTAACCCCTGTGCATCACTGGGTGTGACCCAAAAAGCAAACAACAACAAAACAAAAAAACCCCAAAACCCAACAACAACAACAACAACAACAAAAATTTTAATTATCTTTCCAGTCAGAAATTAAGTCAAGTAAGATTGCTTTAAAATGTAGAATAGCTGAAATTTTCCTTAGTATAGAATGATAAATCATACCTATTTGTATCATTTGGTTTTTAGACAAAAGGATTCTCCATCACTATCAACTTTTTGCTTTTATTTCAACCGGACACGTGAGGACTGGAAGAGGTGAGAAGGCACTGCTACCTTCCCTTTCCACCTAATACTTTAAAAATATTAGCTGTGTAAATACCATCTAGGATTTTAATATTAATTACATGCAATACTTTTCTAGCTCCTGTGCCAAAATTCAACGAAGCCTGATATAAATGCCTAACAGCTCACTATGTACTATTCAGCCAACCAGTATCTCTTCCATGGCATTACCAATCATTTATATCTTCCTTTGTGTCATTGGGCTCCTTGGAAATTCTCTCTCTCAATGGGTATTTTTAAGAAGAATAGGTAAGAGAACATCAACGCACATCTACTTGACACATCTGGTGACTGTAAACTTGCTTGTGTGCAGTTCTATGCCTTTTATGGGTATCTACTTCTTGAAAGGTGATAAATGGGAATATACATCTGTACAATGCAGGGTAGTCAATTTCCTGGGAACTTTGTCTATGCATATAAGTATGTATGTCAGCCTCTTTATTTTATGCTGGATTGCCATAACCCGCTATGCAACCTTAATGAAAAAGGAGGCCATACAAGGGGCCACTTCATGCTATGGGAAAATATTTTATGATCATTTACTGAAAAAATTTCGACAGCCCAACTTTGCTAGAAAAGTCTGTATTTACATATGGGGCACTGTATTGGGCCTAATTGTTCCAGTTATCATATACTACTCTGCTGTAGAAGCTACTGAGAAAGAAGAACGCTGGTGCTACAGTTGGCAGATGGAACTAGGAGCCAGCATCTCTCAAACTGCAGGCCTCATTGGAACCACATTCATTGGAATCTCATTTTTAGTTGTACTGATATCGTACTACTCTTTTGTTAATCATCTGCGAAAAGTAAGAAGCTGTACCTCCATTGGAGAGAAAGATTTGACTTACCGTTCTGTGAGAAGGCATCTTTTGGTCATTCAGATTCTATTAGTAGTTTGCTTTTTTCCCTATAGTATTTTTAAGCCCATTCTTTATGCTGTGCACAAAACAGTTAACTGTGAACTCCTGAATTATTTAATAGAAGTGAAAAACATCCTTACCTGTCTTGCATCAGCCAGGAGTAGTACAGACCCCATTATATTTCTTTTCTTAGACAAAACATTCAAGAAGACACTATATAATCTCTTTAGAAAATCTGATTCACAAGACTGGAGAGATGGCAGGGGAGGTAAACCGCTTGCCTTGCAAATGGCTGAGCTGGGTTCAATCCCCAGCACCACAAATACTCACCCCGAGTCCCACCAAGAATAGTCCTGGAACACCTCAGGGTGTGGCCCAGACCACTCCCGCACAAAAAATAAAAGAAAATCTGATCCATTATATAGAATAACAATGGCTGAATTCTGGATGGAAAACACAACCCATTCACAAAGTACTCTTTCTTTTTAATTTGTAGAATAATAGATGATTAGTGATCAAGAGCCAAGGGAGAATAACATGTAATATTTGGAATAATTTCTTCCAATGGGGGGAAATTGGTTATATTCCCTCTGAAGAGAAAAGTTTCTTTGTGAATGAGAACATTTATATTCACTGCCTTAAGGTAAAAGCATCTCCATCACCATCAGCCCTAACAAGGTAATTTTTGTCTCTATAGAGTATGCAAAGTGCTTTTATACTACATGATTAACAGATCATGGTTTGGTTGATAATTGGCACCAAGAAAACCTATTTGGTTTTATTTTTTTATTTTTTTTGCTTTTTTTTTGGGTCACGCCCAGCAGTGCACAGGGGTTACTCCTGGCTCTGCACTCAGGAATTACTCCTGGCAGTGCTGGGGGACCATATGGGATGCTGGGAATCGAACCTGGGTCGGCCACGTGCAAGGCAAATGCCCTACCCGCTGTGCTATCGCTCCAGCCCCCCTATTTGGTTTTGAAACAAACATAAAAGATATCTTCAAATGGGAGAACTGAATCATATAATTGAGTCTGGGGGCGGGGTTGAGAGGGAGGGGTGTTGGGGGTCTTAGGGAAGAGAGGAAGGTATGTCCAATGGTGATGGGTGTGGTGATGGAATCACGTGAAACCACTATAATAGTATTGAGAAACCACAGAATCTCAATCAGCAAAAAATATTTAAATATATATTCTTTAACTCACTTTAAAGTTATACTGAAAAGATGGCAGAGATTTCAGAGACAAAAATCAGGGATATTGAAAGAATTATATATAAATTTGCATTATATTGAACGTATATGCAACTAACAGACCATTTTCTGTTTAAACTCAACTGTGGATGCTTCTCTTCAGAATGGTATTTAGCAGCTGTGGGACCGAGAAGCAAATGGTTTCTGACTTCTGCTTTATGGTAATAAAAATCGAAGAGTATGGGCAATAAACAGGAAAGGGGAAAATAAGCATTTATGTCCTACCTAAATGTAAGACCAGTACAGTGTAAAAATTCCAAAGTTTTATAAACATGTGGTATTTTTGACTCATGTTACTGAAAGACAATATTCACTAATTTGAATACATATTAGGCAGATGCTATTTATAAATATGCTTAAATATTTGGATCAGGCTCTGTCAAAATAAAAAACTGATACAATATCACGCTGATCTTAATCACATTTTGTATATTTTTCTCTGTAGCCAAAATAAATATTTCAAAAAGCACCTGCTATGTATATATGTCCAATCATTTAAGACTTTGGTATCTGGAGTTAGATTCTCTTGGTGTAGTCCTAGCTCCTCCACCCCTTATTTAACTGAGCAATTTTAAGCAAGTTATCCCTCTTTTAAGTGTGGATTTTTTCATTTGTAGGAGAGAAAAAAATGCATGTGATTCATAGGTACTATTAATCTAGATGATACAACTACTATGAGTAGCTATTATCTATGTAGCAACACTTTTGCATATATGCCTTCTGTGTACTTCAATCATCATAACCCTGAAGCATGCCGATGTATTTATAAAAATTTAACCCCCCAAATCTTCTCCAAGAAAATATTTAAGGAATAATTTGTGTGTGTTGCCTGATATTGAATGCAAGATCTCTGCCATTCTACCACTGAGCTCCATCCATCCCAGAACCAGTTTCTCAACGATGATGGGTGAATCTACTCAGAAGAAAAATAATGGTGACTGTATTCTGTTATAAATAGTATAACTGAGAAATGTTTTTTAATGTGTTTTATTGTAAAGTTCTTAAATATGTGTTACTATCTTAGGGAAAGGAGTTTTTAAAAACATCTTTTAGTGATTGAGGTTCTGTGATTGACAATGCCATTAATGATGTATTTTTATGTACAGAATTCCCACACTACACCCATCACCAAAGCACCTACTTCCCTTCCCCAAGGACTCCTGTACCCATCCCTTCTAAATCCTCCTCCCAAACCTAGTTGTGTGGATCACTCCTGCTGATTGTGTTGCCATTGGCTCTCTGTTGCTACCTTGTTGCGTATCATTAAGTTCCACATATGAGAGAGATCATTCTGTATCTATCCCTTTCCTTCTGACTTCACTCAGTATAATATCCTCTAGTTCCGTCTATCACTGTATTACTGTCATCCCGTTGCTCATTGATTTGCTTGAGCAGTCACCAGTATCATCTCCATTGTGAGACTTGTTATTACTGTTTTTGGCATATCTAATATGCCAAGGCTAGCTAGCCAGACTCTGCCGTGCAGGCGGGACACTCTCGGTAGCTTGCTGGGCTCTCCAAGAGGGGCAGAGGAATTGAACCCAGGTTGGACGTGTGCAAGGCAAATGCCTTACCCGCTGGGCTATCGCTATTCCATCTATATTGTGGAAAATTGCATGACTTGATTCTTTCTTAGAGCTGCATATTATTCTGTTCTGTATATATACTACTACTTGATCCACTCATCAGCAGATGGGCATTTGGGTGGTTTCTATATGTGGGTTATTACACTAAATGCTGCAATGAACATAAGTGTGCATGTATCACTGTCGTTCCATTGGTCATCAATTTGCTCAAGCGGGCGCCAGTAACGTCTCCATTCGTCCTAGCCCTGAGGTTGTAGCGGCCTCTCTTTACTCGTTTTTCCCAGTGGTGTCACACTGGAGGCTCTTTGCAGGGTAAGGGGAATGAGACCCATCATTGTTACTGTATTTGGCATATCGAATACGCCACGGAGAGCTTGCCAGGCTCTGCCATGTGGGCAGGATGCTCTCAGTACCTTGCCAGGTTCTCTGAGAGGGAGAACTAGGCTATAAGAGGTCAATGTTTTATAGTCTCTGGATCATTAAATGCAGGTTAAAGAAAATGCATTAATGGAGCTTACTTTTTAATAAGGGTAACCTAGAAGATGGGGAAGGCAGAGTGATGGCAGAGTGGGTCACTAGAAGGCCTGTTGGTTCGGTCCACTCACATGACATGGCCCTTCCTCTTCCTCTTGTGACTGACACTGATTGCGTTACACGCTCCTCTCTATTGCATTCGGCAGGTGCGGCCGCTTTCCCCTTTTCCCGAGCCATTTTACTCCTCTTCCCCTTTGTTCACCCTTCCGCTCCCAGTGCAAGTCTTCTCTTTGGACACCCAAATATATCGCACCCTATGTCGCCCCTCGCTCCTGAAACACCGGCCACAGTTTGGCTTCATTTGCTCAATGTCGATCACTTCTTGAGTGCTCCTTGCAGACACTACCGTGATTGCCTTCCGCCAGGCCCGAAGCTGAGCCAGGAGCGCAAGAACTCCTTTTAAATTAATGTTTTTGTATTTGGGGCATAGATACCAAGAAGTGGTATCACTGGTCAGATGGGAGTCTATTTCACCCAGTTAAAATTTTTCTTTGAATCACCGTGAGATCCAAAGTTACAAAAGAGTTCATGATTGAGTTTCAGTTGTTCAATGTTCAAGTACCTATCCCTTCACCAGGGTTGACTTCCCTACACCAGTGTTCCCAGATTCCCTCCCTCCGTCTCTCCCTCCCTCCCCAGCCTGCCTCTATGGTAGACATTTTTTTCCCCTTTTTTGGCACTGTGGTTTGCAATACTATTACTGAAAGTGTATTAGGCATAGCATTCGATTCCTATATATTTGTTTTGGAGTGATCACCATATTGCTTCTCAAAGAGGATGAACCAGACGACAACAGTGGATGATGGTTCAGAGAATGAACCCTTGGAGGTATGGCCTATTTTTATGTCTACTCTGTGGTTCTTGCCTATGCTCTCAGATAAGAACCAAACAAAACCGTTAAATAAGAGATCATACAGTGGGTAGGGCATTTGCCTTGCACGTGGCTGACCCGGATTCCATCCCTGCCCCCCCCCCCCATACAGTTTCCCGAGCACTGCCAGGAGTAATTCTTGTGTGTAGAGCCAGGAATAACCCCTGAGCACTTCCAGCGGTGGCACAAAAAAGAAACACCCATTAAATAAAATCAACCTGATAGCCATAATATGCTACTTCATTAGGGATGGTTTAAGATTTCTTCTTTCTTGCTTGCTTGCTGGCTTGCGTTTGGGGGCGGGGGGTGATGCTTGGGTGTTACTCTTGGCTCTGCACTCAGGAATTACCCCTGGTGTTGTGCTTGGGGGACTATATGGGGTGCCAGGGATCGAACCCAGGTCAACTGCATGCAAGCCAAACACCCTCCCTGCTGGACTATATCATTCCAGCCCCCTTAAGATTTATTTTCAACATGGTAGTTTTCAGTGCTCAAAAATCTGCTTAAAAGTAAGTTCACTTAGCACCTCCAACTCTTGAATCTCATGTTTTGTTTCTGAATTAGAAGCGTAGAAATAATTTACAGTAGATTATCCAAAAGCTAGGTATTCAAAGTCTTTAACCCCCCCTCCCCCATCCCCCACAACTTATTTGTAATTTTCATCAGAAAAAGAATAGATGAAATGGGGCCAGAGCAATAGCACAGCGGGTAGGACGTTTGCCTTGTATGCGGCCCACCTGGGTTCGATTCCCAGCATCCCATAGGGTCCCCCAAGCACTGCCAGGAGTAATTCCTGAGTGCATGAGCCAGGAGTAACCCCTGTGCATCACCGGGTGTGACCCAAAAAGAAAAAGAGTAGATGACCAGGAAGAAGGCTACAGGGCCTGAAGCCCCAAGCCCGAACCCTGCACTGCTGGACTGCCAAGCTCTGCACCTTGGAGCACCAAGGGTGTGCCCAAAACCCAAAAGCCTTTATTGTTTCTTAATATTACTGCTTAATTGAGAAGAAAATATTCAGAGAAAAATTGAAATTAATGGTGTTTTCAAACATTTATAGTGTGTATTTAACTTTTTTTTTTATAGTAGCGATCTGATTTCTGGCTGATTAATTAGCAGAGACAAAGACACACCTGGGAATTCTAGAAGATTCTCCCTGCAGGATAATTAAACAGAAATGTTCAATACAGCGATTTCATAGACATGAAAATAATCAGAGTAAATAAAAAATGACCAGGTACATTTCTGAGACATTAAGCTTTCTCATCTATCCTAGCACTTTTAACACAACTTTTTTGTTTATGTTGGGGACACACTGTTGGTGCTCAGGGGGATTACTCCTGGTGGTGCTCAAGAGGCCATCTGGGATGCTGGGGATCAAACTCGGCTGTCAACACAAGGCTTTAAGTAACACACCAAGGGGAACCCAAAAAGTGCTCAGCTGTAGGCTAGCATTGGTTTGCCCTTTATCCCTGGCCGCTGGAAGCTTAGGTTGACTGAGTAAAACCCATCACGATCCTCCGGAAGCACAACCATTTCCTCAGGATTCATCTTTAACTTCTCTGTGCTCTGCTTTCTCTACCTGTTAATCACTCATTTCCCTAAGCCATACCTGTGACTTGTAAAGCCAAATTCCTCCAAAATCTCTGATTCATATTTGTAAGTGAAACACTGCTTTTCTTTTTCCCTTATGTCCTTATTCATAGTTTACTTCAGAGCAATGTCCTTTTGGTATAGACAGAGGAAGACAGTTAATGCTAGACTTCTGTAACTTCAGAGTTAACTGACTCCGAATAATCACTCCTGGGGCATCTGTTTTCTTGCCTTAAGACTCAGTTGCCCTTAGTTCCTGGTACCCCTAAAGCAGGGTCCTGACGAGGGACTGGATGGGCCCAGAGCAAGCTGAGAGCTACCCTGGCATCAAAATGGGCCAGGCCAAGCGCCATAATAATTTAACTCTAAGTTAAGAGCACGGTCATGAAAAAATTCTGTCATGATCCAAAGAGTAACAACTGGATTAGGATCCTGCTAGGGTTAGGAAAGACTAATCTGGCCTGAACACTGTAGTCTGGGATCTATAGCAAGATGTCCCCAGGAGAGCCACCCTACAAACTTTTTATCTCTTACTGTGTCCATACAAAATGACTATTTTTTTCTTTTTGGATCACACCCCGCAATGCACAGGGGTAATTCCTGGCTCTGCACTCAATTACCCCTGGCAGTGCTCAGGGGACCATATGGGATGCTGGGAATCGAACCTGGGTCAGCCGTGTGCATGGAAAACGCCCTACCCGCTGTGCTATGGTTCCAGCCCCACAAAATGACTATTAAGAAGTAGAATGAAGTTGAATGTTTAAATGGTTGTTGGACGAAGGAAAGGAGAAACACACCCCTAGGTGGTTTTCAGATCTCTGACTTAGAAGAGCCTCCTCAGAAGGAAGGGCTTTCATATATTTTGTGTTTTCATATATATTGTGCTACCTGACCTAGGTGTAGCGGCTACCCCCATACTTGGAGGTGGGGGTGGCGAGACTAAGGCCCTGAGATGGAGCATGGCGAGAGTAGCATGGGGGACAGGAGGAGACGGGAATGAGGGGCGGTGTGAGACTGGAATGGGGTGCTTAGTGAGCGTGATCAGGCATGTGGGGAGAATAAAAGAAACGGCAACTGATCAACAACCAGCCTGGTGGCCCTGTGTCCGCTGGCGGTGGCTGCAGGCCGAGATGGGGAAGCGGCACATGGCCACTGACCGCCATGTGGCAGACGAGAAAACGCCAGCGCAGCTGCTCACTTATTTAGTTTTTGATTACACACGCAATAGTTTCTATGTAACATTTATGCCAGTGCACTTAAGAGGTTAAAAAGAATGCACTTCAAAAATTCTCTTTACATCATGATTACTTGGCTTAATTTATTCATTTAGATTTGGGGGCCATGCCCAGTGGTACTCAGGGCTTAGTCCTGGTTCTGCACTTACGGATCACTGCAGGTGTGGTTTGGGGGACCCTACGGGATGCTGGGGATTAAACCCAGGTTGGCTGTGCGCAAGACAAGCTCCCTACCCACTGGATTATCTCTCTGGCCCCATCATCACTACTTTAGATAAAAATGTTACCATAATAGTGCTGGGGTCTCAGTACTTTGCCTGAGACTTTGACTGAACCCCCTTCCCCTGAAAGCAAGTGACAGCCCTGTTTACAGGGGCCCAGGGGACCTGCATTCCACACACTCCAGCATTCCACACACTCTGGTTGCGGAGACAATGGATGAGGGGTGTGACAGTTAACATTTACCTGAGCTAGTTAACCCGGCCCTGAGATTGGGGAATATAAATCATTAACTGGCATCTGTACTGAGCTCCACGGGGTAAACATGATACATGTGTGGAATGTCCCCCCACTCCAGATTGTGTGTATAAAATCCCCTGTGTAAGAATCAATAAACGGAGTCTGCTTGACCACCAGGCTCCCCTGCTCTGCTCGGTGACCTTCTCGGTCGCAGTAGGAATCCTGCGGCGAGCAGCCGGCCAGGGCAGAGGCTTCTCCCCTTCCCACTCCCTCTCCCATAGGGAGTAAGTCCAGTACGGTGACTTCATGTAGGGAGCCGCTTTACAAGCCTGGCTCTTATTTCCTAGTCAGACAGCCTGGCTCTCTGATTCAAACAGAGGCTTGTAGCAAGGGTGCCACTATGGTCGCCATTTGTTTCTCAACAGCCTATGCCTGTAACAAAAGGACACGTCAATCTGCATTTGTATGTGGGTCCAGACACCATTTCCTCCTAGCCCAAAGGTATAAGTAATAGCTGCTAGACATAGAAAGATTGCACTCATATGTGGAATATAAAGTAACAGAGAGGTATGAGCTTGCAATGATGCAACTTCTGGCAGAAATTTCTCTGGATTTAGTTACTAAAATACTAAAATACAGAAATCCAAAACCTCACAGCCGCTATTGTGGCCACACAACCTCATAGCTCTTCATTCTCAGTAATGGAAAACAAATTACCAAATGCTTCCTTTCCATCAGGTTTGATTTTGAGAGGGGGGGAACTCCAAACAATAATAGTGAGTTTTTTTGTTGAAATATTTAATGTAATCAAAGTAAAGAGAAAGTAAACTAAAATTTATTTGATACACAGGCTGGGTGGTGGACTGGGGTGGTTGGTGCATGGGGGTGAGGTTTACTGTGGTCCTTGGTGTTGGAATATGTACATTGGTGAAAGGGATGGGTGTTTGTGCATTGTGTAACTGAGACTTAAGCCTGAAAGCTTTGTAACTTTCCACATGGTGATTCAAAAAAATAAATATTTAAAAAAGAAAAAAAAAGTAGTAGCTGCTAGTAGAATAAACTCTCTCTCTTTCTCCTTGCTGCTTTCTGGCTCTGCGGCTGTTCATTCGGCTGCGTCCCCTTCTCAGCCCCACAAAGGGTCCTCTCTGCTGGACAGGACGGGACCTCACAACGGGGCTCATACTCCAGTGTGCCGGGGTCGACTGGCCAGGACCCCGACACAACAGAGTTTCCCTATATTGAAAAAAGGCAGGGCAAGAGGTCCATAACTTTTCTCTCCATGGCACCTACAGTGTCTGGGGTTTAAATTTTTTTTTTTTTTTTGCTTTTTGGGTCACACCCGGCGATGCACAGGGGTCACTCCTGGCTCATGCACTCAGGAATCACCCCTGGCGGTGCTCAGGGGACCATATGGGATGCTGGGATTCGAACCCGGGTTGGCCGCGTGCAAGGCAAACGCCCTACCCGCTGTGCTATCGCTCCAGCCCCCAGTGTCTGGGGTTTATAGTTAAAAAAAACATAGGGAATCCTGGGTTTTGACTTATAGGCTAACATAATTTTATTTGAACTATAGAATATAGGCATGGCTAGCATTTACATTTTTATCCTTCACACACACACACACACAAACACACACACACAGTCACACACGTGTCTTAAAGCCGCTTCCAATGTATTAGTGAGGAAGAAAAGCCACTGCAGATTAAGGACAGGCTATTCAACCTGGAAGTCAGGGCCTCCTCCCTGCAAAGGAGGAAGGTGTCAAGACAGTTCCGGTTACGCAAGCCTCCTACGGCCTATCCCTGGCCTGCGGTCTGTCAGGGGGGAGCTGTAATGAACTAACGTGGGGAGACAAAACTTGTGGGCAAACCACAAGGTCACAGATGGTCACTTGCAAGTTGCTTAGCGTCCTAGCAGTGCAGCCTCATACCTGGGATTCCCCTGCCAGTTCCGACTGGATTGGTATCAATGGAAAGAGCTACTCTAGTTAGAAAGGTTTGCTACAGGATAGAAACAACCTTTTGTGCCCCTGAGACCTGGCACCGAGGTTTATGACCAAGACTTATTCTGAGCAATTCCCCCTCTTTTTTTTTTTTTGGGTGGAGTTGGGGTCTCAAACCAGCAAGGCAAGTAAGTCATACAGACTTCAGTCCTGTCCCTGGAGAAATACTCGAAGACTATGTGCTTGCTACCCCTGACTTGGAAAGGAGCAATGACAGGCCTCAGGTGTAAGAAATGAAAGTTACTTAAATTTTTAAATTAATCTTTCGGGGGGCTGGAGCGATAGCACAGCAGTTGGGCTTTCGCCTTTCACGCAGCCAACCCATGTTCGATTCCTCTGCCCCTCTCGGAAAGCCCGGCAAGCTACTGAGAGTATGGAGTCCATGCGGCAGAGCCTGGCAAGCTACCCGTGGCGTATTGGATATGCCAAAAACAGTAACAACAAGTCTCTCAATGAGAGATGTTACTGGTGCCTGCTCGAACAAATCGATGAGCAACGGGATGACAGTGACAGTGACAGTGAATCTTTCGGGATATTTTGGGCCACACCTGGTGGTACTCTGGGTTTACTCTTGGCTCATTGCTCAGGGATCACTCCTGATAGGGCTTGGGGGACCACACAGGGTGTTCGGGATCAAAACCAGATCAGCCAAAGACATGGCAAGCTTCTTCTTACATACACTACTAACAATCTTAAATCAAGGAGTTCATTTTTATTTGGAAAGATGGGATGGAGAGCCACAGCATTTAGAAATGCAAGCTGAATTTAAGATGATGTGATAAGCATGAGGTTTTTCTAAGTAAAACTGATCAAAAACCTACATTCAAGTTAAACATAGACATGTTGAAAAACCTTGCCTAAAAGTAATGAGATTTAACAGGGTGTTTCTAAAAAGGAATAAATTGGAGGCCTGGGAGCTAGGAGCTATCTAAAGAACCAGAACACATGCTTTGCATGCGGGGAGCCCCAGGTCTTGACTCTTGGCGTCTTGTGTGGTCCCCAGAGCACTACCCAAGAGCAGCAGTGAAGCACTGAGCCAAAGATTAGCCCCTGAGCACCACTGGGCGTGTCCCCAAAACCAAAAAAAAAGAAAAGAAAAAAAAGAATCAATAGTCACGTGAATGCGAGTTTCTTTGTAGAGTCAGAGGTTACTCTAGGGTGTCTTGGCAAGAGAAAAAAAAGAGAAATATCAGTAACCAAGAACAAGAGAGGAAGAAATCCAGTGTTTGCGCAGCCAGTGTGATGGGGTAAACACCCCTTAGGGGAAAATATGGTCCAGTTCAGTGAAAGGAGAACTGAGAAGAGAAGTGGACCTAAGGGCAGCCCATTCAGGGGTCAGCTCGGGGAGCCATTTAAGGGAAGAACACATAGGAAGGCTTGGGTGAAGCCTCCTGTTTGAGTGTCTGTGTTATAAGGGATTTTTTTTCTTTTTGGGTCACACCCAGCAATGCACAGGGGTCACTCCTGGCTCTGCACTCAGGAATTACCCCTGGCGGTGCTCAGGAGACCATATGGGATGCTGGGAATCGAACTCGGGTCGGCCGCGTGCAAGGCCAACACCCTACCTGCTGTGTTATTGCTCCAGCCCCCTGTGTTATAAGGGTTTTGCACAGTTCTGAGAACTCAACCCCCCAGACACAGGCCTCCCTTAGAATAGAAAGTGACTGTGCTTGTAGCACTTTACAATTAGAGGGGTAGCTTAACCTCAATTTCAGGTTATCAAGGTTGTCCATCATTAGATCAGAGACACGGGAGAGTCAAGGAACAGGCTGGTCTCTCCATTCCCCAGGACGGAGGAGTGAGGAGAGACAAGATAATCCCACCCACTCTCAGGATGACACAGCCAAAAAGCAGGCAAAGAGGCAAAGGCTGTGCTTCTCTTGACAACTGCACTATTCTCGAAGCACTTTTAATTTAGGGGTGAGCGACAGGAGAGAGAGCAAAATGCTGAAACACAATAGAAGTTTTCACATCCCTTTCTCAAAAAAAAAGGAGGGATATGAGGGACAAAGATAGAAAAAAATTAAAATTTGCATGCATGCCTTAATGTCTGCAGAAAGAAATACACGCACGGTGATGGTGTGCCTTACCCAAGCATGCAGTTTGTACCTCAGGGAACATCTGGCAATGTGTGGAGACATTTTTAATGGTCATGACACCTGGGAAATTCTATTGGCATCTGCCAGGAAACTGTTAAACAACCTACAAGATGCAGAACAGCCTCCTCCCTTGAGTACCCAGACCAAAATGTCACTAGTGTAGCTGCTGGGAGAACCTGTACTAACCAAACACACTTCCTGGAATATCAAAGGATTATGTAAGTTTGTGTGAATTTACTTCCAAGCAGGCAGCTTCCTCTATGAGTGATGTTGTTCCCCAAATGCATGTCTAACTGGATAGAAGCAAGCAATCATTGCTAGGCTTGATTATGGTGGCTTCAAAGAGGAATACCTACTAAGAAAAAAAAGTAGTATTAATCAATAAAATGCTAAGGTTTAAGTTAGGAAACCTCATGCTTTGGGGTCATATACCAAGAACTGTGTGTGTGTGGGGGGGTGTGGGGTCAGGGAAGGAAAGAGATAGTGGGAGACAGAAGGTGGAGATAATATAAGGGTATTTTAAGCTAGATGGAATAGATGACTCAATCTACATTTCCCCAAAGGGAACAGACAGTGCAGTGTTTTTCTATCTTCTTTACCAAGGGAAGAAACCTTGATGAAAACGTTAAACTATAGAAACCAAAATCTACATGTAGATGAATCAGTGAATATACAACTGTAGCACTGTTGTCCCGTTGTTCATCAATTTGCTCGAGTGGGCACCAGTAACGTCTCCATTGTGAGACTTGTTACTGTTTTGGGCATATCGAATACGCCATGGGTAGCTTGCTAGGCTCTGCTGTGCGGGAGGGATACTCTCAGTAGCTTGCCGGGCTCTCCGAGAGGGACAGAGGAATCGAATATGGGTCGGCGCATGCAAGGCAAACGCCCTACCCACCCTACCCGTTGTGCTATAACCCCAGTTCCTAGGGTGCACAGTATGAGTAACAATCAGGAAGATGAAAGATCAACACTTTGGGCCAGAGAGACAGCCTCGGGGGACCATATGGTGGGGATCAGCCATCTGCAAGACAAGCACTGTATTATCTATTGCTCTAGTCCCCTTTTGTCTTTTAATAGTTGACTAATTTATGTTCCTTTATTATGAATTGAACATTAGAGTATCAATCCAAAAGGGCATTGATTTGTTGTTGTTTTTAGATCACAAATGGCTAGGCTCAGGCTTACCCCTGGTTCTGTGTGCAGGCATCACTCCTGGTGGGGCTCAGGGAACTGTATGTGGTCCTGAGGATTGAACCTGGCAAGGCAAAAGCCCTACCTGCTGTACTCTCTCTCTCCGGCCTCAAAAGAGCACCGAGGTATCTTCGAAGATCAAATGCCACTGACCAGCAAGTAGAAGCAAAGCTGAATAAATGGGACTACTTTAAACTAAGAAGATTCTTCACCTCAAAAGAAACAGTGACTAAGATACAAAGACAGCCTATGGAATGGGAAAGGTTATTCACACAATACCATTCTGATAAGGGGTTACTATCAAAGATATACAGAGCACTGGTTGAACTCCACAAGAAAAAACTATCCAACCCCATCAGAAAATGGGGCAATGAAATGAACAGAAACCTTCTCAAAGAAGAAATTCGAATGGCCAAAAGGCCAAAAGGAATGGAAAAAAATGCTCTTCATCACTAGTTATCAGGGAGATGCAAATCACCCCATAGACTGGCACACACCCAAAAGAACAAGAGCAACCAGTGCTAGCACAGATGTTGAAAAAAAGAAACTCTCCTTCATTTTTGGTGGGAATGCTGACTGATCCAGACTTTTTGGAAAACAATATGGACATTGCTCAAAAAAACTAGAAATTACGCTTCCATTTGATCTAGCAATGCCACTTCTGGGAATACTCTGGGGCCCCCAAAACACAGCAGAAACACCACCTGCACTCCTATATCCATTGCAGCTCTATTCACAATAGTCAGAATCTGGAAACTACCTGAGTGCCTAAGAACAGATGAATGAATAAAGAAACTATGGTACATCTACACAATAGAATACTATGCAGCTGTTAGGAAAAATGAAATTATGAAATTTGCCTATAAATGGATGTACACGGAGAATATCATGCTAACTGAAGTGAGTCAGAAGGAGAGAGACAGATGTAGAATTACTGCATTCATTTGTGGTATATATATACATATATACATATGTATATATTAGAAGACTAATATCCACAGCCAGGGAAAACAGGGGTTAGAAGGACTGGTTGTGCATGGGGTAAATAAGATAGAGAAGGAAACAGTATGACAAAAATAGCTGGAAATGATAATGTTGGACAATAACTGAGTGCTAAAAGTAGATAAAGGAATATTCCTGATAACATTTCAGTATCTGTCTTGCAAACCACAATGCTCAAAGTGGGGGGAGGGGGAGAGAGGGAGGGAGGGGGGAGGGAGAGAGAGAGAGACAGAGACAGAGAGAGAGACAGACAGACAGAGAGAGAGAAAAGAAAAGCATCTGTCATAGAGACAGAGACAGAGGCAGGCTGGGGAGTGGGGGGGTGATGGAAACTGGAGACACTGGTGGTGGGAAATGTACACTGAGGGAGGGATGGTGTTGGAACACTGTATGACTGAAACCTAATCATGAACAGGGTCTACCTCACAGTGATTCAATAAAAAAATTTTAAAAAGAGCACTGATTTTATTTTTTTCATTGATATACCTGTTTCCTATAATAGTGCCCAAATATACAGTAGGCACTCAAACAACAGTGTTCGGATGGGTGACTTAAAAAAGTTAGTTTAGTATATGTTTTTTCTTTACTCAGCAAAAAATACATTTAGGGGCTGGAGAGATAGCACAACGGGTAGGGCCTTGCACGTGGCCAACCTGGGTTCAATTCCCAGCATCCCATATGGTCCCCTGAACACCGCCAGGGGTAATTCCTGAGTGCAGAGCCAGGAGTGGCCCCTGTGCACTGCCAGGTGTGACCCAAAAAAGCAAAAAAAAATATACAGCATTTAGACAGGTTTCAGGATCTGAAATATAGAAAATGTTAACAGTAATGTGTGCTTTATGGTGAGTCTCCCTGAGGCTATAGGTTCGAGCTCCAGCACCAATGGGGTAGGGGAAATACCATAAGTGAATCAAATCCAATGTGAACTAAGTTTTGAGCATTTTTACACACTGTTCCTTCTTCTTCTTTTTTTTTTTTTGCATTTTATTTTTTTTTATTTTTTTTATTATTGTTTTATTTATTTATTTTTTTAATTAGTTTATTTTTAATTAGAGAGTCATCGTGAGGGTACAGTTACAGATCCATACATCTTTATGCTCATGCTTCCCCCATAAAAAGTTCAATAACCCATCCCTTCACCAGTGCCCATTCTCCACCACCCGTAAACCCAACATCCCTCCCCCCCTCCCCAGGCCCGTCTCCCCCCACCCCACCCTGCCACTATGGCAGGGAATTCCCTTTTGTTCTCTCTCTCTGATTAGGTGTTCACACTGTTCCTTCTACCTGAATGTCTGCTGGGCCCTATGTAACTACCCTGTAACTCGAGACAAGACTTAAACATGATCTTCTCCTCGAAGTTCTGACTCTGTCTTGAAATGGTTATTTCCTAACCTCTCAACATCCTGCACATCATTACTTGTTTTGTCCCTCTGTAAAGAGAGCCACAAACATGTGCCATCCTTGTACACATATATTGCTCCTCCAATCAAAAGGCAGTTTCCATCTGTCCTCTTGAATTCTGGTGAGGTTTGTGATTTGGGGATTACGAGGATGCACAGGACATGCCATGGTGCCACTTCAGAGCTTAGAGTTCAAGAGGCCTGGCAACTTTCACTTTTGCTCAAAGAGATATGCCCGGAATGAGACTACGAGGCAGACCTCACTAGTTGCCAGATGCGCCCATCACCTGAGAAGAGATAAGATTGGAGTCCCGAAACAGAATCTGCATCAAGTTCTGCCCAGACTATAGAACTGAGCAATGGAAAAAAAATGATAGTGGTCATTGGGAGTCATTAAGTCTTGGCCTGTCAATCAGCAGGAGAAGGTAATGCGCTTTCCCTCTTCTCCCAACCGAGTCCCTAATATCTTTAGGGCTTCACAAACAGAATTCTAGCACGTGAAATTTTGTCGAATGAATTAACCGGAAGGTAACTGTTAAGGAGAAGTCAAATGTAATTACTTTAGGATTTTATTTGGTTTTGTATTGTCAATCACACACTACTGCAAGTATTACAATAGGGTATGTTGTCAGTCATTATATATTATCCAATATTGATATAATTACTTCTCAAAAACAAAATTTAAAATAAATTGCCTCCTGAGTAAAGCATTTGAGCATAGTGCTATTATATGAACTGAGAATCTGTTTTATACATATTAAGTTTTTAAACTATCATTTTGGTCGTCTATTTTATAATATATACAAGGAGATATATTATACTCCATATACACATTTCTTATGTTAAATACAAAAAATCATGCAGTATGCTACTTCATTGACAATTTCCTTCCATTAATCATTTTATATTTGTTTTCTTTACATCAGTAAAGAATATTTCATGATAAAGTGCTATGAATCCACGAAATTGTTCAGTATCATTTCCTAGCATCACATTTGAAAAAGAAGGTATTTTACAGTGAATTCACACTGATGTGCATTTGGTATATTTTGCCAATGAGTTTCTATTGCTATTCTAACATTCCACTAGACTGTTTCGGAATTGCTCATGTTTTCCCTCAGTATTGCAAAGAAATAGTAAGAATTTCCCTTAAAATTCCTCAAATGTTACAGAACATTTAATTACATGCAAGCACTTAATTTTCTTAACCATTAAAATACACTGAAGGGCCAGGCCTTGTCCAATACTCATTGTTGTGAGCATCTTATCTATAGACATGTGGATTAGAGAAGTCAGTGACAAAACATTAGGACTGGAAACTGGGCCTCGGAGACCAGTGAGGCCTCAGGGACAGGGTGAGACAAGGCCTTGGGAGGGAGTGGGGATTAGCAGGAAGGTCCACGCACACACTGGTCTCCTGCCCCTCATGTCCCCAGCTTCTGCTTCATTCTGTTATAAACCAGGGATTGACAGTTTTCATAAATCTGACACGAAGACGGAACTGGTAGAAAGACTGGCAATATTCATACTGGCAAGGGTACAAATCATACAGCATCCATAATTATAACATCAGACAATGATTAAAAACTGATTAACCTACATATTACAACATTATGGACAAAAAACCACATTAAATTTTACCATATTAACCAAATTCTTACTGTTCCTCCAATGAAGTAAGGCTCTCCAAACAGAAAGCCATTGCATTTTCTTTCTCTGTAATTTAACTTCAAGACAATCTTTAAAATATTCAAGAAAATTTCTGATTATCACTGTTCTAGTACTTTTCCTTCACCAGCATTAAAGGTAGTGAGAAAAATGACTTACCTTCACATCCCTGTGAATTATGTTATTATCATGACAATAGCGCAGAGCTTCCAGTATCTGTCTCATGTAATGACTGCAAAAAAGAAAAAAATCTAAAACTGTAAAAAGAAGTTTCAATTTTCAAACTTAATATACAGCATTCCTAGTTTGCAACACATCTTTCTATTCACTACCCATGGATACTTCATTTCTGTAGACAAGGTTGGTGAGATGGGAGTTTCAATAATGGGAAAAATTAGGAGACATAAGTTTACAAAGCCCACCAAAAATTAATGTGCTCAATATATCCTTTATTTTTTATTAGGGGAGGGGGAAGATGTGGGTAATAAGCCATATCTGGTATTGCTTTGGGGCTACACCTTGCCCTAAAAGTGTAGTGACACTTGGGGGTCACTTTCAGAAGTGCTTAGGAGACTGTGGTGCCCAGGATAAAACCTGGGCCTCCAGCTGGTAAAGCATTCTGTCCCACTAAGCCATCTCTTTGTCACTGTGTTCAGTATTTTCAAAGGTATCTAAGTCAGAAGACTTCTGTAGGATACATAAGTAAAATAGCTCTAAAGGTGAAAGTTCAAGCTGGTATTTGAAACAAAATATTTTCCCAACACTCAGTTCTTTTTTCCCCTTTTTGATGACACCCGGCAGTACACAGGGTTTACTCCTGGCTCTGCACTCAGGAATTACTCCTGGTGGTGCTTGGGGGACCATATGAGATGCTGGGAATTGAACCTGGGTCGGCTGCGTGCAAGGCCAATGCCCACTGTGCTATCGCTCCAGCCCCCCAGTTCTTTTTCAATTACACTGAATTTCTATTTAGTGAACCATGCTCAGAGCTACGCCAGAGAGTCTGACAAAAGAGGTGGGTCGTCTTACCTGCCAGTAGAATCTGGCTCTTTGCTTTAATTTCATTTAGTTACAAGTACAAACAAGGGGAGGAAACTGCCTTATGTCTGTCTAGAATTTCTTTAGTTAGGGTATTCCTGAACAAAGTAGGATTTTTAGGGTCAGTGAGATGACTCACGGGGATAGAGGGCACGCCATGCACGCAGGAGCCCGGGTTCTACCCCAGCACTGGGTCCATGAGCACCAATGTGTGTGCTTTGCAGCCCCCTCATAAAACATACTGGAATTAGGTGAAGAAAAAGAAGAGTATTTTAAGAAACTGTTCTTGGCAACAGGATCAAGTAGCAACAATGGTTTATTCCGCATTATTCAGAACTGTGACTTCCTTCTCTCAATTCGAAAGTTCTTTAATGCCACTATTTCTCCTTACGTGCCTTTTGTCATTTTTCTCTTCTTCGGCATTTTACACCCTTCATAGCTTTTTTCTTCCTATGAGAGTCAACTTTAAATGTCTACCTTTATTTTCCATCCCAACCAGACATGACACAGAGATGCAATGTACTCAAGGTTCTTATGGTACAGTATCTATTAAATATTACTTTGTCTTTTTAGATCTTACATTCCCTCACTTTCAAAGAGAAACTTCACAGTACTTATAAATGACCTTGTATGTGTGCTTGTGACTCAAGAAAAACAACAATAACCCCTCACTCCTGTTTCAAACTTAGAAGACATTTCCGTAGTGTGGTAACATGCATTTGAAGAGGTGTGAAGTTGTACTCTGAAAATTTGCACAGTGCTGTAAACCAAGGTTACCTCAACAATAAAAATATAAAAATAACTGCCTGCTAATTTAAAAACAACACTTCTATCTTGTTCCCTCTTTGACAAGCTGCTATCTAACCTAACTCATACGAGTGCCCATCAAATTAGCATGCACATAATTTCAGGTGGTACAATTGACCAGAAAGTTGAATTTTTCATTTTCCAATGAAAGTAGGAAAAATCCAACCAACAAACCAAGTTTTGCTCCTGTAGTTGTTACTATTTCGTCACAGCTGAGCTTAAGCAGAGAATGAGGCTCCAGCAGTCCATAGTTCTGATGTTCAGAATTTCTTACTTTATAAATGTACACCCAGTGGTTATGGTCATATATTCTTGACCTGAACTTATAATTAATGTGCCTTATAATTTTCTGTTAAAGATAGAGGTTCTTGGGGCCTGGAGTGATAGTATCATGGGTAGGACCTGTGCAAGGCATGAGCCCAGCCCAGGTTCAATCCCTGGCACCCATATGATCCTCTGAGCCCACCTGAAGTGATCCCTGAGCACAGAGCTAGGAGTAAGCAACAAGCATCACCAACTGTGGCCAAAAACAAACAAAAGATAAAGATAGAAGTTCTTTTGTAGGAAGTTGGGGGGAGTGGGCCCCACCTGGTGGTGCTCAGAGGTCACTTCCATCTCTGTGCTTAGGGGACCATAGGGTGTTGGGGACAGAAGCAGGGTAATAGCTCCATGCTCTCTCTGTGGCTCTCGGTTCTTGGGGTTTTTGCCCTTCCCTGGTTCAAGTCAGGCTCTGGAGGACTGTGACGCCTGAATGGCAGAACTAATAATTGTGAAAGTTCTTTGTAAACTCGAAACCAGGCAAGAATGATAGTCACTATTATTATTATTGTTAAGTTTAGTGAGACATTTTGGAAAGCCTATTTGTGCATCCAGATAATATGAACATGGAAAAAGTGGATAAGCTTAAATCAGGTACTCTGGACAGGATGGATGATTCTGTGTATCCCAAAGCCTATTAGAAAAAAGAATTCAGGGCCAAAGAGATAGTACAGGGGCTAAAGGATTTGCCTTGCATGAAGTCAACCCAAATTTCATCCCTGCTGCAACATGGTGCTGAGCACCGCCAGGGGTCAGTCATGAGCAGAACCAGGAGTAGCCGCTGAGCACCGTGGGATGTGACTCAAATCTCTCCCATTCCCCAAAAGAAAGAATTCAACTTAAACATCTTAATTACTGAGTACTCAACCCTTTGGCCCCCCTCTATATATGCATACATATATGTGCATATACTGATCTTCACCCCTTTCCAGTGTATCAGCAGAGTAGAGAGATCCAACACCCATCAACATATTCGGAAGAACTGACAAACTATAACCAAAAAGCTTTATTTTTTGAAGCCTTTGAGGGGAAGAGAGCTTATGAGTTCAGGGAAACTTAGCAAATTATTATTGGCCTCCTTCTCTAAGCATCAACAAATGATGGTAACTCCAAGGAAAGAAAAGAGGTGGGCATAACCACACTCATTTACTTGGAAGGAGGAACTTTAGAGATGCTGGAAGGAAAAAGGGATGTGGTTCAGCCAACTAACTAATTCTAGGTAAGAAGAACAGAGCTCTTAGCTAGGTTGAAGAGACTTTATTTCTGAAATGTCCTTAGCGGACTGTTCCTGGCTCAAGATTTTGTATGGTAAATTGAACCCAGGAACTTTGACACATAGATGGCTACTAAGGGGATGTCATGGAAGCTACCCAACTTTCTGGGGTTATAAGATGGAGAGGTTTCACAATTGAAATGTCCTCCACTGCATGCTGAATCTTGCGAAACTCGAGAGATCTCATTTATTTGGAGCCAGAGGTGCATTTCTGGTGAGAGAAGAAATGACACGTGGCAGTGCTCTTGAGGGTCCAGTGCTCACTCTTGTTTCAGCTGAGCCTTTTGATTGCTTTAGAATTATTTATGAAACATGGTGGTTGGTAAGAAGATTGTTTTCTGACTTGTGAGAGTTTGATTTGATTAGCTCCTACTGGATGTTAGCTCACTCATCACCCTAACGAACAAAGGTAATAATCAACTGGGTGGTACGAAGGACTGAATTCAGTTTTATTTGATGCCATGCTCTGCTTCACCTCCTGAAGCTCAGCCAGTTGGAGAAAAACATCGTTAATTTGATCACTTGGCACTGCAGTCTTCTCACAGTTGGCTTTGCTCGAGTAGATATGAGCTGAATTTCAAACACTGAAGCACACAATCAGAGAGGAGGATGAAAAGTCAGAAGTCACCTCTGGAACACCAGATACCAGAGGAAGAGTTTATGCCACCTGTGATAGGGTCACTGATCCTCTTCAAGGGGGAATCACACCTCTTTTTTTAAAAAAAATTACTGAATCCTGTGAGATAGTTACAAGCTTTCATGTTTGGGTTACAATCACACAATGATCAAACACCCATTCCTCCACCAGTGCACATTCCCCATCACTAATATCCCCGGTATACTCCCCTTTCCCACCCTCCCCCTGCCTCCGTGGCAGACAATATTCCCCATACTCTCTCTCTATTTTGGGGCATTATGGCTTGCAACACAGACACTGAGAGGTCATCATGTTTGGTCCATTATCTACTTTCAGCAAGCATCTCCCATCCCGACTGATTCCTCCAGCCATCATTTTCTCAGTGATCCCTTCTCTATTCCATCTGCCTTCTCCCCTCTGCTCATGAAGCAGGCTTCCAGCTATGGGGCAATCCTACTGGCCCTTGTATCTACTGTCCTTGGGTGTCAGCCTCATGTGATGTTATTCTATACTCCACAAATGAGTGCAGTCCTTCTATGTCTGTCCCTCTCTTTCTGGCTCATTTCACTTAGCATGATACTCTCCATGTCTATCCATTTATAAGCAAATTTCATGACTTCATCTCTCCTAACAGCTGATCCATTGGGATCACACCTATTTTTTTGCCATGTTTAGGAAGGGTCTTTTACAGTGCCAAGTCTCTCTTGCGCGCCTGTTTAGTGTATTACCCACCCATCCCAATGCTCCTATTTTCTGGGGCATTCTGGAAAGCTTCTTTACTAAAACCACCTTTTAACAGGAAATATGGGTGGACTGTAAAACCAACAAGCCTTTTATTTGCTTAATTGTTTGTTTTGGGGAAGGCTCAGGGGTCACTATTGCCTCTCCACTCAGGAATCACTCCTGGCAGTGCTTGGGGGACCATATGCGGTGTCAGGGATCGAACCCTTGTCAGCTGCATGCAAGGCAAACATGCTACTGGCTCTACTATTACTGCCGCAGGTATGTAGGTTTAAACCCACCAACATATGGCTGTGAGGAGAGATGTCCTATTCCAAGTACCAAAAGGGAATCCACTGCAGTAGGTATTGGTTTATGATATGACCGAATGTCACCAAAGCAGAAAGCTACACTGCTCTAACTAAATGAACAAATATTATAAAAATAAGCAAGTCAATGGTTGGCTTCAATGACTTTTACTATTTACTCCTTATTTTCAGCCATTAGTTTCTTATAACTCCTCCACTTAGAATAATGCTACATATGACTGAAAGGTTATAGAGTATTCTAAAGCAAAAATTATTTTTATGGCCTTTTCCTGGTGGTGGTGGGGAATCTAACTTGGTGCTTTGGTGAATGGGTGCTACCCCCAGTGATACTCAGGCAACACACCGGTGGTTTAATGTGTGGCCCAGCAATGCTGTGTAGAATCACAGGACTATGCCAGAAGTTCTCAGGAGGCCTCCAGGGCCATCACTGGTAATTCTGGAGGAGGTGGAGTTAGATGGGTGGGCAATGTGGTACTGGGGATAGAACCCAGGTAGGCACATGAAGGCAGAGACCCGATCTCTTGCCTCCGCTGCTTGTAGTTCTTTCTATTCTGTACTTCTGCTCTGATTAACTGGTCACATGACAATATAATCTTATTACAAGGCAAACTGAAGAACTGAAGCACTTCCGCCAAAAATTAGAAAATCAAACCTAAACCTCACGTTGCATTCAACATGGTTCCTAAGGTATCAAACGTTTCCTCATAGAAGTTAAAAATAGGAAGACCAGAGCCATAGAGCTTGTACAGCACTAAGGTGTTTGCCTGGCATAGAGCCAATGAGGGTTGCATCCCCCGAACCTCATATGATCCCCCCAAGGTCCACCAAAAGTGATCCCCGATCACAGAGCCAGGAGTAAGCCCTGAGCACTGCCAGCCCCTCCCATGAGAAAGATAGCAGCAATAATGTTAAACTCATACTAATAAATTTGTTATTCAGTAATTTGCATTTCTAGTCATTAGTTCTACAACACTCACTAAAATGCTGTAGGAAAGAGTTGCATTAAACTCATCAAAGAGCATAACACTTGCTTTGTCATTTTTTCTTTTATTTGCACCTTGATCAGTGGAGACTAGAGATTACATACCTGGCTACTGCTTCACTGTATACAAAACCAGCATCAGCTCTCTTCACAATTTCAAAGCACAGGTCTGCTCCATCCATACTGTAGAGAAATGTGAAAAGGAATATAAGAACATTCCAGGAAAAAAATAATGAGTGGAAACACTGTCACTATTAGTTGATTTATGACTAATCATTATAGTAAATGATTTCCTTTCTTCAATGAAAAATAGATCATAAAGGATAGTATAAGCAGTGTTACACTAAAAAGCTGTATGGAAAGAAACAGAGCATGCAAATGGTACACTAAATTACAGAAGGTGTAGGAAATTGACAATAAATTTCCTTTAGGTTATCACAAGACATCTAAACAAAGAGCCATGCTTTGCAGTAGGGACATTTTTAAAAAAGTTCCAAAGTTTTCTACATCTGGCCATGGACTGTAATATTTAGGAATACAAGAATAATTTTAAAATATTAAGCTGTAGCTGTGACCGCTAAGAATAAAGTTACATACTGTGGAAGGAGATAAATAATTTGCTGATTCATAATTTTCTTTTGCATGTTCACTAAGAAATTCCTAACAGACATTTTAACATAGCGTTAGACCTTGTGCCCAAACTTAAATGTTTACCTATTTCTCACCAGACCTGTACACCTTAGCACACCTTAGCTATGTATCCTAACACTTTTGAACAATAGCTCACTCTAAGCAGACTAGTCTTATGTCCACTCTCATAATAGAACAATTTTTCCTTTCTCTCTTTTCTGCCACATGCTTCTGCATATATTGCTTGTGTTCAAAACCCACATTAATTCAGTTTTATACCAAAACACCTTCCCTAGGAGACTTCCCCAAAAGACCTTCTTTTGATTAAATTCTACATTTTTTTGGCTTTTTGGGTCACATCCAGTGATGCTCAGGGGTTACTTCTGGCTGTGCACTCAGGAATCACTCCTGGCAGTGCTTGGGGCATCATATATGATGCCAGGGATTGAACCTGGGTCAGCTACGAGCAAGGGAAACACCCTACTCGCTGTACTGTGGCTCCAGTCCTACAACAATTTTTTGTTGTTGTTGGTTGATTTTTGGGCAACATACAGCAGAGCTTGGAGATAACTACTGGTTCTGTGTTCAGAGATCACTTCTCTCTGGGCTCACAAAATCATTTGTGGTGACAGGGATGGAACCTGCTTCAGCTGCGTGTAAGGCAAGTGCCTGACCTGCTGTACTTTCTACAACAATCTTTCATAACCCCTATATAACTTTTGTGCAAAATCTACTCTTAAGTATGGCAGCACTCATTTTCACTATCAAAAAAAAGCCCAGATATACATGTGCATGCTTTTTGGCACTAGTATACATATAAACATATGCATATGTATATATAGACACATACATGAATTATTTTGCAAGAATATGACATACATTAATACAATTATTCAGACATTAAATTGGCTAACATTTTTATAACGTTTTAGCATGTTTTTAAATCTAGTATTCATTCGTATATTTATTCAGTAGCTTAAGCTCCAATATACCCGCTGTGATATTATACTGAAGAAAAAGAAACTCCTAGAAGGAAAATTAAAGGAATTAACAATAGTATTTGTCAAATATCATGTATGCCTTATTATCTCTCTTCATTAATACCATCACTCCATGAGGTCAGCAATGTTCTCAAATCAAATCTCAAATACTTTGATTGAGTGGATAAGTATTTGACAGTGACAGGATTTACGTCCCTGTCTTACTTATGGTTCTGAGCTCAGAGATCACTCCTGGTGGGGTTCGGGGGTACCAGGGATCTAACCCAGGTCAGCCACATGTAAAACACGTGCCTTGACTTCTGTCCTATCTCTCTAGCCCTCTAAAATAGGACTTTTGACCAAAATAATTTTGTGCTGAATCTATTCTTAAGTATGGTAGCACTTATTTCTACTATTAAAAATAAAGCCCAGATGTACAAGCACAGGCATTTTTTTGTGAACAAATCCGATTATGTGTTCTAGAAAAAGTCCCACAAACATACAAAAACATTTTCTCTATAAACTCCACTGGAAAAAAAGTATTTTTTGGGGGGAGGGACCCACAACCTGCAGTGCTCCGGACTGCTCCTGGCTCCTGGCTTAGCAGTATCACCAGGCGCTGTGTCCTGTTTCTCCTGTCCCTTACCGGAAGATTTTGTTAAAGAAACTTCTATCGCGACTACTGTGGGTGAAAGTGTCCTTTCCTTCTCCTTGCCTTCACTAGAATGACTATTCTTTCCACGTTTGCCAATCAGGCAAGGGGGAAAAAGCTATTTATGACTACTTTAATTTACATTTCCTTGATTATTAGAGAGGACGATTATTTTTCATCTCTTTGTACTGTGGAAGGGGAAAATACTATTTTTAAAGCCGGCTGCACTTTAAGTTGGTTCATAACGGAGAACTAAAACACCTCATACCTAGGGAATTATTGTGCCTTTTAGGCACCTTTCCATCAGATTATGGTTACTGGATGCATACTGCGCGAAGGCATGCCCTCTCACCCCATCTTAACTACACCTGATGGTCAAAACAATAATTTGATGGAAGTCCCAGGGGGGTGGAGCAGACCAACTGGAGGAGACTGGGCCATAGCTGAGATCAGCAGCTCCGGGTGCAGGGTGGGACCCTTGCACACACTGGGTACCTTCTAGGGTGCACAGGGCATGAAGCCAGCACCAAGGGAGGTGTAGCTGCCTCCATGTTTATTCGGACTGTGCTGGGTGCTGCCACCGCTACTATCACTGCTACGCCCAGGCCAGCTCTTAACAAGCTAAATCTCCAGAACTCAAAATTAGACACCAGAATTGCCTGGGGGAAAGACTCAGAAGTCACTCAAGTGAGTTTTACCCGGAAATCTCAGCACTAGAACCTTTTGATGACTGATGTCCTGGCCAGAATGGAAAGGAAGCAAAGTCAACATTCAGCAAGCTTTCAAGAGAGGTACATGCGCATCCAGTGACCTGGATAGAAGTCACTGTTCCTGAGCCAACCAGGAAGACACACTGCCTTAAAAAAATCCTAGTCACTAGAGCATGCGCAGAGTGGTATGGGGGGGTCATTCTTTCCTGGGTCTCTTCCCTTATAGTTCCTACTGGAGTGCCCCTTTACATAAAGGCTCTTGTCAGTGTGCATGTCCCTTTGAACATTTTTTTTGTGTGTGGAGGGTTAAATAACTGACTTTGGGTCCTGGGAGACATCACCCTGCCTATAATATGGGGACAAGCACTATTCAACTTAGACATAAGAGAAGGCAAAGGAGAGCACTAAACTGATTGTAAAATAAAGCAATAAGCAGTTGAGAGATGGGGCTTGAGTGGTAGTACAGCCAGCAGGGCATTTGCCTTGCATGTGGGTTTGATCCTCAGCACCAAGACCGTCCTGTGTGCTTACCGGGAGTGATTCCTGACTGCAGAGCCAGGAGTAAGCCCTGAGCATCACTAGGCTATGACCCAAAAGAAAAATAAGTAAAAATAAATAAATTAAGTAAAAATAGAAAGTTTGGAACTAGTGAAACCTTAAAGATGGGTTTTTGAAAGTATCTACAGAGTCTATGAATGGGGATAGGTAGCAAAGTGTTAACAGGTCAACACCTAAAGAGAGAATCAGTGAGAAATAACTGGAAATTATATTTTGGCTAGTATTACAATTACTGGCCTGGAAGAACTTACCCTATGGCTATATCTGAAATAACAGCACTAAAAGAGTGTTTTACCCCTAAAAATACACAAGTATTTTTAGATCTCTACTCCACTTACCTATATATACCTGCATCTAGTTCCATACTACAGTTACCACACTGTAATTGTGGTAACAGTTTTATACTTTAATATTTGGTAAAACGTGTATTACTTCATCAACATTTATATATGATTTTTTTCCTTCCTGCTGCACTTAAAAAAATGAAAAGTATGTGTGTGGTGGGGGGAGATGGTGGTTGTTTGGGCCATGCCAGAGGTGTTCAGGGCTTACTCCTGGCTTGCACTCAGGGATCACTCCTGGAAGCATTCAGAGACCCATATGGGGTGCTGGGAATCAAATCCGGGTAGGCTTAGGGCCTTATTGGCTATACTCTCTTCGGCCCTTAATTAATTAATTAATCTATTTATTTGCTTTTTGGGTCACACCCCGCAATGCACAGGGGTTACTCTTGGCCCTGCACTCAGGAATTACTCCTGGTGGTGCTCAGGGGACCATATGGGACGCTGGGACTCGAACCCAGGTTGGCCACGTGCAAGGCAAATGCCCTAACTGCTGTGCTATTGCTCCAGCCCAGAAGCTGGGATCTTTTTGTAACTGTATCAGTTTAAGGGCTTTAACTCTGCTGAGGCTGGGGGAAGATCTTGTAAAGGAAGACTTATTTTCAATAAGCAAGTAAAGTAGTGAAAATAGTTCCACTCAGGGCTGGAGCGATAGCACAGCAGGTAAGGTGTTTGCCTTGCACGCGGCCAACCTGGGTTCGAATCCCAGCATCTCATATGGTCCCCCAAGCACCACGAGGAGTAATTCCTGAGTGCAGAGCCAGGAGTAACCCCTGTGTATTGCCGGGTGTGACTAAAAAGGGGAAAACGAACTGAGTGTTTGGAAAATATTTTGTTTCAAATATCAGCTTGAACGTTCACCTTTAGAGCTATTTTACTTATGTATCCTACAGAAGTCTTCTGACTTAGATACCTTTGAAAACACTGGACACAGTGACAAAGAGATGGCTCAGTGGGACGGAATGCTTTACCTGCTGGAGGCCCAGGTTTTATCCTGGGCAGCACAGTCTCCTACCCGCTGTGCTATTGCTCCATCCCGAGTTTTCTGGTCACACTAAAAAGGCTGATTTTTGATTAGGATGGTATTGTATTTATTTACCAACTTCTAGAAGTTAACATTTTTCTGATCCTATCCCTTCCCTTCTCTTTTTCTTTCTCTCCCCTCCCCTCCCCATCCTTACACATTCTGTGGTGTTCAGGGGCTAATCCTGGCTTTTTGTTTGCTCCAACTGTACTCAGGGGACCATCCACTGCCACGGATCGAACCCGGCCCTCCTACAAGCAAAGGATGCACTCATCTCACTGAGCTATTTCTCCATTCCTCCGTTTCTTTTTATCCCACACTGGACTGTAGCTTAGGGTTTTTCTCATAGTGGTTCCAAATATTGATTACTGGTCTTCCTCTGAAGACCTTATAGATACTCTATTACATTATAATTACACTATAACCATAAAGCTTTAATAATATAATTACAATAAATAATATATAATATGTATTATGTACTATATGTGCTACTACTACAAATGGAATTTTTTTGCATTTATAAAATATGAAACAAAGATTCATCATCAGGGGTACCTCAAAAATTCCTTTTAAAATAGGCATCTAGGTTCTGAGGGGTTGTTCTGAAAGAATGTAAAAATAATTTTCACTGTGATACTGCTATTAAAGTAAAAAGGCAATTCACTACTTTAAAATTTCACAAGCTACAGAAGCTAAGAGAAACTTATTTAATTGTATTCATCACAGAAATTTTAAAGATATTCACAATACAAAGAATTCTAACATAATAACCTTGAACAAAAAGTTTGATGTCTCAATTCTTTGATAAGCTTTAATAAAGATGATTCTTAAAAAAATGATAAGGTTTCTTCAATTGCTTTTCTCTTTAGCTTCCCATCTTAAGAGTGTTTCTGAGACTGCCAAGAATCTTCAAAAGCATGTTCTGAATTTCCCCAGTTGGTGCCATAAGAGGAAGCGAAATGAGAGGGAGAAGTGGTCCTGCTGTGCACGAATGTTGAGAGTAATTGTCCATATTATATGAAGAGAAAAAAAATATAAAGGGGTTTGCTGTGAATTGTGGAAAGTGGTGCAATTATGAGTGATCTTAACTCTCCCTTTCATATACACAAATTTAAAAAATCTATAATGAATAAGCATACTTGTCCAATACGACTATCCAAAAACATATGCACCAACAAATAAATAGATTGGAGGTATGGATGCAAAAGGTGAGATATCATGAGACCGGCAATATGGAGGAATTAGAAAATGCCACCTCGACATAGGAATATTTTGAGCTGGAAGTAATTGAAAAACCAGACACAGGCTGCTCTCTCCTCTATTAGGTTGAAAAACAGGGCATAATTTCCATTTGTAAAGCTGTTCCTCTTCCAACTGTTATCTGCATAACAAAATTTACCGAGCAACCTATTTTAAGCACCTCTTTTGTTTATTTGTTTTTGGGTCACACTCAGCTGAGCTCAGGGCCAACTCCTGTTCCTGTGCTCAGAGATCACTCTTTATGGTGCATGGAGGACCACATGAGATGCCTGAATGGAATCAAGGATATGCCGCATGCAAGGCAATCACCTTAATCCCTGAACCATCTCCCTGCCTCATTATGCACCTCCTTTAACTCTTTCTTGACATCCCTCTCTCAGTGCATATGCAATAATATTTTTTTGTACTCTGCTTACCCCCTTAATTAAATTTGTAGGCCACAGCCACAGAAGCAAAGAGGACTAAATAAATTTTCCTCCTCCGCCTCTAAGATGTAGTCTGTAAAAGACTAAAGAAGGGACTCATAGGAGACTCTATCTCTCTTTCTCTCTCTCTCTCTGTATAAATAAGTGTATAAACAAGTGCTTCTGAACCTAATCTTCAGGATTACCAGTCCCTTCCAGATCTATCAAGATCCAAAACTATTATCAAAGGCAAAATCATGTGTCATGACTTCATAGAATGCCAAATTGCTATAACAGTTTCTAAGTGTTTACTCTCCATATCTGTACCTATCTCATTATAGACTGGTGACAACTGATAGATTGGAAACTCATTGCAAAACTATTGTTTTGGAAAAGCTGTCAAGGACAGATAAAAATCTGCATTTTCTCTGACCAGCATTTCCTCCATAGGTGACAAAAACAATGATAAAAAAAATGGTACGAATCTTTTAAAAATTAAAAAGCTTTAAAGCAGCATTTCTCAACCAAGGGCCAGAGGAAAGGCGGGAAAGTGAGTATCACATAAATGGAAGTGGGGGTGGGGCGGAACACAACAGACCAGGTGTCAACAGATTGCACAGGGTGATGGCAGGAAGTAAACAAGGCCAGAAGGGGGTCACCAAGGGGAAAGGGTTGAGAAACACTGCCTGAAAGGAAACCTACTGAGAACAGAGGGGAAATTAAGAGCTCAAAGAGGTGAGCAAGCCCAGCTTCAACCCTGCAGGTATGCAAACAGCTGTGGAGGAAAGAAGCTAGGTATCCATACTGGGCGCACTGCACCTTGGGGGAATCTCTGCAAAAGTGGAAAAGGGCCATCAGGTGCAGACTGGCAGAGTGCAAATGCTTTTGCACCAAGGTCATCCAGGAGACAGATGGCTCTTCTTTGGGCAGACCCCAGAAAAGTGCACCAAAAGCTAAGGCTCTGTCTGGACAGGGATCAAAAAGTGCTCACTACCGGGCGGAGGGTGGGGGGGGCGTGGCGCAGGGCAGAGATACTGGGGTTCTTGGTGGTGGAAAATGTGCACTGGGGGAGGGTTGGGTGATCGGTCATTGTAGGACTGAAACTCAAACAGGAAAGCTTTAAACTGTATCTCACAGTGGTTAAAAATATTAAAATAATAATAAAATACAATTAACATTCTGAATTAAAAATAGTAATGTGGAGTTCATGCCCAATTCAATAATCAGCTGAATCAATGATGGAATAAATAGCAGGACTCCTACATTTAAAAAAAAAGTGCTGCACTTCTTGGGTGTTGGAGTGCTGGGGGGTGTCAAACTCAGGGTCTCATATGGTATGTGTCCTGACCTCTAGTGCCCGTTTTCAAAAATTAAAATTTTTTTTTTTTTTTTAAATTTTGTAACCTGGAGAATGGGATGGAGATAGTTCGACCGGCTGCACTGCCTGTTCTACATGCAGAAGACACAGGAGGGAGCTAAACCCAAGCAGGAAACAAACACAAACCCAAAAACCCGCAAAAGGAAAGGAAATAAAAGAGAACACAGCTTCACAGCAATAATACTCAAGTCAGGGAGCAAACTGTAATTTCTCAACCATAAATGTTCACAATAATTTGCTGACTTTGTCATGCCAGTACCCTCGGCAGCGGGCAGGGGTTGCCCCCCCCCCCCGGCAGTTCTCACGGACCCATACGCCGGGGCCCCTTCTGGTGGTGCTCAGGGTACCGGACGCGGTGCCAGGATCACACTGGGATGGGCCGCGTGCGAGGCAAGCACCCTGACTTCCTGTCCTAGCGCTTCCGCCCTGCCAGAGCCCCTTTTCGCCTTTAAGGATGATACAGAGACCCAGGGGCTTCCAACGCCACCGTTACTGCTCTTGAGCCCCCTCTCCGTGCTACAAACCGCCCCCAGCCCGCGCCGAGGGCGACACTGGCGCCTGAAGACTGCACGTGCTCAAGCGGAGAGGCCACGTGATGACGCAGCCACGCAACTGGCCCAGGCGCACGCCACGCCCATGCCCACGCCCAGCGACAACGCTGCTGGACGAGGAAGACGCCTCGGGCGAAGACGTTGAAAACGTTGACGGCTTCGATGACGCTGCCGCCTCTCCTCCTACCGTTTCCAGCCACTCCTGTCGCCACTGATCGCTTGTGCCGGTTAATTGCGCCTCCCCGCCAGGGCCCGTCGGCGGCTTCCTCGCGCGGCAGTTTGAAGACCACCGCCCCCTGCCTCTTGCAAGCCACCGAAGACTTAACTAGCATAGCGCCCAACCCGCCGCCGCTCGGCATGGATGTAAGTACTTTTAAAAGTGGACTGAGCATGGCTGTCTCTATTCAGTTGCTTATGCAAGGGAAGGAGGTGGGAAGCATCATCGGGAAGAAAGGGGCGTCGATTAAGAGAATCCGTGAAGAGAGCGGTGCCTGGATCAAAATCTCCGACGGGAGTTTCTTGGGGAGGACCGTCACGCTGACGGGGACTGACGAGGCCATCTTTAAGGCCTTCACTATGATCATCACCAAGCTGGAAGCAGATGTCGTCAGCTCCATGGCCTGCAGCATGGAGGCCATCAGCCCCCAGGTCACCGTCAAGCTTGTGGTGCCACCCACCCAGTTGAGCTTCCTGATTGGGGAAGAGGGGAGAAGGATGAGAGAGATCTGCGAATGTTCGGGGGCCCAGGTGCTGGTGTCCGGAGACATGGTGGCCAGCACCTCGCAGCAGGCAGTCACCATTTCCGGTTTGCCCCATTGTGTGTCCGAGTGCGTCAAGCTGATCTGCCAGGCCATGCTGGAGATGCTTTCCCAGTCTCTGGAGAGGTCATTCACGACCCATTCATACCAGCACGTGCCGGCCAGCTTTCCACTCAGCTACGGGAGTAACTACTACCAAGAAGGAGCATTATCTCCGTACGACAGCTTGGCTCAACACACCATCTCGTCCCAAGATCTGACCAACCTGGACCAGGCGGCAAAAGAAGACTCTCTCTCTGCCATGATGCACAGCACCCAGTTCTGCAAGACTGACACCAGACCTTCAGAGATGGATGGCAACGGAGCAGGTTTCCAAACGCCTCTTCTGAGAACCCACGAATTCGCCATCCCCAATTACTTAATTGGGTCCATTATCGGGTATCAAGGTGCTAACATTAATGAGATCCGCCGGGTGTCAGGGGCGCTGATCAAAATTGCCAATGCAGTAGAGGGTTGTTCTAGTAGGCTGATTACTATCACGGGTTTTCCTGACAGTGTTCATCTGGCTCAGTTTCTAATCAGGCTCAGGGTTTCCTCTTGGAGGGGCAGATGGGATATTTAGAAGCCCTTCAAAGGCCCTTTCTGCTGTCTCCCCATGACCCAACTCTGGCATTTCTGGGCATTTATTCTAGGTTTGAAATAAACTGTCATGGTTTTGTTCCTGCACAATTTTCATTGCTACTAATTTTAAAAACACATTATGTGTTAAGCTGTTAATGTTAGAATCTATATTTAGTTTTATAAGCTTTTCCTAGTTTTTCGGTTTTTTTTTTTTGGGGGGGGGGTTGGTTCAAGAACTTTATTCCTGACTGTAGATTTTTTTAAAAATGTAAGGGTGGAATGTTAAAAGAAAATCGGTTTACTTCTGTAGTGTGGAGAATTAAAAAATTTGGAAATGTCTCATACTTGAAACATCTGAGAACTACTATAGTAAAAAAATTGCTGAGAACCCCAAAGGAATGGTGTTTTGTGGTTGTTTTGTGGAGAGGTGGAAGGAGGTAGGGAAGAAGAAGGAAGAAGGGAGGGAAGAAGGGAGGGAGTGGGGGAGGGAAGAAAGGGTGGGAAAGAGGAGAAGGAAAGAGGAGGGTTCAGAGAGAGCCCTCCAGGGGGGGCTCAGGAGGCCAAGGTCCTCTCCTGACTGACTTCCGGTGCAAGTGCAATATGGGGGGTGATGGTGCACTGGTTGGGCCCTGTGGTGCTGGGCCACCATGGTGCCAGTGCCTGGGCGGTGGTGGTAGCAGGATGCCAAGCCCTACACATAGGTGTTCTGGGGCTTCCAGGGCTATCCTGCCACATACATGGGAGGTCACGTGGTTTCCAGGTTTTACTACCTCTTCAGTCCAATGTGTGGCTTTTTTTTTTTGGGTCACACCCGGCGATACACAGGGGTTACTCCTGGCTCTGCACTCAGAAATTACTCCTGGCGGTGCTCGGGGGACCATATGGGATGCTGGGAACTGAACCAGGGTTGGCCATGTGCAAGGCAAACACCCTACCCCCTGTGCTCTCCCTCCAGCCCCCCAATGTGTGGGTTTTATTTAATAAGATTATACTAACAATTGAAAATTTAGAAGTGCGGGGTCCAGAGAGTTTGTATAGGAGGTAAGATACTTGGCTGTATACAGCTGACTATCAGTTGGATCCCCAACACAGCATATGGTCCCATAACAGTGCTAGGGTTCATTTCTGATCACCACTGGGTATGGCCAAAACAGCACCCTCACTGCACTCATTTATGGAGTATAAAATAACATCACATGTTATTGATGTTATAACATGTTATACCCAAGGACAGTAGATACAAGGGCCAGGGGGATTGCCCCATAGCTGGAAGACTGCTTCATGGGCGGAGGGGAGAAGGCAGATGGAATAGAGAAGGGATCACTAAGAAAATGATGGCTAGAGGAACCAGTTGGGATGGGAGATGCATGCCGAAAGTAGATAATGAACCAAACATGATGACCTCTCAGTGTCTGTGTTGCAAGCCATAATGCCCCAAAGTAGAGAGAGAGTATGGGGAATATTGTCTGCCATAGAGGCAGGGGGAGGGTGGGAAAGGGGAGCTATACCCGGGATATCAGTGGTGGGGAATGTGCACTGGTGGAGGAATGGGTGTTTGAGACTGTAACCCAAACATGAAAGCTTGTAACTATCTCACGGTGATTCAATAAAATTTTAAAAATTAAAAAAAAAACAGTACTCTCCCCCCACAAAGAAAAAGAAATGTAAAAAACTTAAAAAAATAACAATAAATCCCAATGGATGTTAACATAGTTTTTCATGATGAAAAATTATATATATATTTTAAAATAATGAATCAGTGATGGGGTGACACTTTAAAATCTCTTTCTTGATTTAACAGGATAGCTAGATTCTCATATCTACTTGTATATTCTGTCTGCAACAGTGTATTATTTGGCTGCAAAGTAAATGATACCTAGCTTCACACATACATACAGGAAGGAGGAGATGTATTTTAATAGACCTTGCGGATACTTGAGAATATTCTTCAATCCCATACCAAGACTCAGCAAGCAGTGTTTTCAAGGTGAGAGGTAAGGTAGAATATGATTGGCTTATCACTGAAAATTTTGCAGTTATATTAGAGTCCATTGTTCTTTTTTACTTTGGATAGTTCTTCTTAACTGAGTGCCACTTTCTAACACCAGGCAGGCATTTATCATTTGAAAAATAATGATCCATAGGCCTGGAGAATTAGTACAGCAGGAAGGCTACTTGCCTTGAACACGGCCTTCCCAGATTTCATCCCTACCCCCGCCCCATATGGTCCCCCAAACTCTTCCAGGAGTTAACCCTCAGCATTGCCAGGTGTGGCCACCAACCAACCAAAAACCAAACAAAAACAACAAAAAAGGAGAAGAGACCATTAAGTAAATGATGGTTGAAGGGATCGCTCGGGATGGTAGATGTGTGCTGAAAGTAGACTATAGACAAAACATGATGGCTGCTTAGTGCCTATATTGCAAACTGTAACACCCAAAAGGAGAAAGAAAAAGGGAATGTGTCTGCCACAGATGCAGGGGGTGGGAAGGGGTGGGTGTGGCAGGAGGGACACTGGGAATATTGGTGGTGGAGAATGGGCACTGGTGCAGGGATGGGTACTTGAACATTGAAACGTAATCAGGAAAATTTTTAAGTCTGTAACTATATCTCATGGTGATTCTTTTTTTTTTTTTGCTTTTTGGGTCACACCTGGCGATGCACAGGGGTTACTCCTGGCTCTGCACTCAGGAATTACCCCTGGCTGTGCTCAGGGGACCAAATGGGATGCTGGAATTTGAACCCGGGTCGGCCGCGTGCAAGGCAAACGCCCTACCCGCTGTGCTATCTCTCCAGTCCCCTCATGGTGATTCATTTAAAAAAAAATTTAAAAATATGCTGAGGTAAAAAAAGAAGAAAGAAACATACTGATCTAATGAAGCAGATTTTCCAAATATCTGACATTTAATTACATGACATCAAAGACAGTTTGATTACATGCTATTTAAAAAAATCACATTCATTAAATCATTTCTTTCTTTTTTTTTTTTTTTTTTTTGGTTTTTGGGTCACACCTGATGATGTGCAGGGGTTACTCCTGGCTCTGCACTCAGGAGCCACACCTGCCAGTGCTCAAGGTACCATATGGGATGACAGGGATGGAAAACAGGTTGGTTGCCTGGGTTTTTTTTTTTAAGTGTTTCTTCTCCCTTAGCTTTTTTATTTTTTTTATATTTTTGGGTCATACCCAGCAATGCACAGAAATTACTCCTGGTGGTGTTCAGGGGACCATTTGGGATGCTGGGACTCGAACCCAGGTTGGCACTTGGTCGCCTGGTTTCATGGAGTCACTGTTACTGTCGTCCCGTTGCTCATCGATTTGTTCGAGCGGGCACCAGTAATGTCTCTCATTGTGAGACTTATTGTTACTGTTTTTGGCATATCCAATAACGCCACGGGTAGCTTGCCAGGCTCTGCCGTGCGGGCGCAATACTCTCGGTAGCTTGCTGGGCTCTCCGAGAGGGGCGGAGGAATCGAACACAGGTCGGCCATGTGAAAGGCGAACGCCCTACCATGCAAAGCAAATGCCTAACTTGCTGTACTATCTCTCCAGATCCTCATTAATGTTACTTTGACTAGATTAGACATATTCCTTAAATCCTGGGAAGCTTTTAAGCTCATGATGGCAGATATAAATTTTCCAAAATTCATATTTTCACCAAAATTTTAATCTTATCATTGGTAACAATTGTGAATTACTTCATTTTTTATTGTCTGCCACACTTGAATCAAGTAAAACTGATACTACACACAAAATATCCAAGTACATTTCTGAGATCCAATGAAATTTAAGACTATAATTATTCAAGAGTGTATTCTAATCTCTATATAATGATGTTAGAAATTAACCAACAAAATAACCAAGATATTGCCAAATGCTTCGGAGTAGGGAAATGTATGCTAAATCAGTGTTTCTCATCATTTTCCACTGTGGCCCCTTCTGACCTTGTTTTCTTCCTGTGGTCCCCATCTTACGGATCAGTCCTTTAGATTCACGGTGTATCCCCACCCCCATTTATGTGGATTTTCACCTGTGATTCCCTTGGAATATCCTGGGGGCCCACCAAGAGCCTTATGGTCCCCGGGTAACAAATGCTATGCTAGTCTATGAATAAAAGAAGAAATTAGATTGAAAATTAGAAAAGATCTCTAAAGCCAGTAATGAAAACTATCAAAATTTGTATAGGATTAAGGTGTTACATTCCAAGATTGGGGTGCTGCCATGAAACTTGCAAATATGGAAATGGTTGTGAAGGAGAAGTTGCAATGTGGACACTATCCCCGCATCCCCTAACCCCAGCACTGGATAAACTTTTCTTGAATCAAGTGGGTTTTTTTTTTTTGCTTTTTGGGTCATACCTAGCGATGCACAGGGGTTACTCCTGGCTCTGCACTCAGGAATCACCCCTGGTGGTGCTCAGGGACCATATGGGATGCTGGGAATTGAACCTGGGTCGGCCATGTACAAGGCAAACGCCCTACCCCCTGTGCTATCGCTCCAGCCCCCTTGAATCAAATTTTGACAAAAATGTATCAACAGAGTCTTTCAGGAGGGCTATTTTCTTGTGCCAAAGGTTAACTATGTTGCAAAAAAAAAAGGGGGGGCCGGAGCTATAGCACAGCCGGTAGGGCGTTTGCCTTGCAAGCGGCCGACCCGGGTTCGATCCCCGGCATCCCATATGGTTCCCCAAGCACCGCCAGGAGTAATTCCTGAGTGCAAAGCCAGGAGTAACCCCTGAGCATCGCTGGGTGTGACCCAAAAAGAAAAAAAAAGGCTTAACTATGCACATGTCCTTTGGTCCAACAATTTCGTTTCAAAGGAGATAATTATGGATTTTTGCCAATTTAATGACTTTTTTTACCACGCTTGGTGATGCTCAATGCTCAAAGATTACTCCTGGCTCTGCACTCAGGAATGTGCTCTGGCAGTGCTCTGTGGACCATATAGGATGCTGGGGATTGAACCCAGGCCAGCCGTGTGCACAGCAAGCACTTTACCCACTGTACTATCTCTCTGGCTTCATCAGGTTTTGACTTTAAAGATTTACCACAGCCATTTATAGTAAAGAGAACTTGGAAATGACCTAAATGCTCAATAGGCGAATACACAGAGTAGACTATGATGGTGTCATTAAAATAATACCACAGAAATGTATTTATTGATATAGAAAGATGTTTCCAACACATTGAGATGTGCAAGTGCACAAGAGGTTTTTATATCAAGAGGGTGCTGAAGAGTGTATAGGATTGTGTTAAAAATTTTGTTTTTTTTTTTTTTTGCTTTTTGGGTCACACCTGGCGATGCACAGGGGTTACTCCTGGCTCTTTACTCAGGAATTACCCCCTGGCGGTGCTCAGGGGACCAGATGGGATGCTGGGATTCGAACCCGGGTTGGCCGCATGCAAGGCAAACGCCCTCCCCGCTGTGCTATCGCTCCAGCCCCCCCCAAAATTTTGTTTTCTTTTACTTTTACATTTTTAAAGATGAACAAGAACTACCACTGTTATGATACTAAAAAGTTGTAAATGTTAAGCAACTTCAAAACATTCCTTAAGAATGCAACTGAAACAGTATTTATATAACAGAATTTATAAGTTCTAAAAATTTAAATTACTAGAAAATTAACAGACATATTATACTGATGTACTTGATGATGATAAAAGAAAATAATGAGCAAAAATTAATAAAGTTAAAGACAAGGACCCAACAAAGCAAGAGCAAAATAAAAAATGTTTTTTGGAAAGAGATTAATGAGGCTAAATTAGAAAATACCCTCGAAATCAAATAGTTTGTATAACATTACTTTTCACAACATATCTTTGTATAAATTGTAAGAAAATAGGGGCCAGATAGTGTAGCAGGTAAAGCGCTCAATCCCCAGAACTATATATGTTCCCTGAGCACCACTAAGTGATCCCTGAGGACGGAGCCAGGAGTAAGCTCTGAGCATGACTGGGTGTGGCCCCCAAACAAAAAATTAAAAATTTTTTGAGGCAAAACTAATAACATGTTAGGGCCAGAGTACAGCAGGCAGGGTGCTTCCCTTGCACATAGCTGACCTTTTTTTTTGCTTTTTAAATCACACCTGGCAATGCACAGGGGTTATTCCTGGCTTTGCATCTATGAATTACTCCTGCTGGTGCTTGGGGGACCATTTGGGATGCTGGGAATCGAACCCGGGTTGGCTGCATGCAAGGCTAATGCCCTACCTGCTGTACTATTGCTCCAGCCCTGACCTGGGGTTTTTGATCCCTGGCAACATCTGTGGTCCACTGAGTCCTGCTAGGAGTGATTCCTGAGCACCGCTGGTTCTGGTGCAAAAAAATAAACTAATAAAATGTAAATGCTCAGAAATTTACTGCTATACATTCATTCTTCATATATCAGAAGGAAATGGAGAGACAGTACAGTAGGTGGGGCATTTGTCTTATATGCAGCCAACCTGGGTTCAATCCCTGACAACCCATATTGTCCTCCAAGTCCCTCCAGGAGTAATCCCTGAGCACAGAGCCAGAAGCAAACCCTGGAGCACTGCTGGGTGTGGCCCACAAACCGGAAAAAAATTAAAGGTCAATCCTTATATTAGAAAAAACAGAATTTGTATGAACTAAGACTCCATCTTTAAAAATCTTCTAAATATCATCAGGTTAAACTTAAATTAGAGGGAGCTGGAACAGAAATGAATTAAAATGGGAAAAACAGATATTAGAGGTACTAACAAAGTTAAGTGCAGAATGTTGTGAAATGATGGATCTCTCGGGAAGACTGAATGAGGTGCGGAAAATAAGAGAGGGAGATGAGGACCTGGGACATAGTTCAGTGATAGAGTGCAGGTATGAAGCTGTTATTTGTCCACACAGGTTATTTAAGGGATGGAAACACACAGCCAGTGAAGGGAAGAGGCAGGATTCAAACTCGGCGGACTAACTTAAAGAGTTCTTGCATGACCACCCTTACTCCCTCAAGTGACAAAGTAGGATACCTCCTAACAGTTGCTCAGGGCTCTGAGTTACTTCATGGAACATAAGTGATTAAAGCAGTAGATCAAATCATACTATAAAAAACAGATTTTGCATAACAAATCCATTTTCATGTCTCTGATGGGAATCCTATACTCCAGAAATACCAAAGGAGATCTTCAAAATGAAAAGTCTCCTTTCACCCCTCCCCATGCCTTGACCAGATGATACGAGGGACTACTGTGTTGTTGATCAGTATAAATGCTCTCTCATTTACGCCAATTTAGCTCTTGTGTATATTAAAATATTATTGACTGACGATAAGAGAACCTTTCATTCTACTTTTTTTGGGTTTTTGTCCACATACACTTGGCAGTACCCAGGACTTTCTCTTGGTTTGGTGCTCAAGGAGACTCTTGGCAGGGCTTGGGAGACCCCTAGACGTGCCAGTGATTGAACTCAGGTTGGCCACATGCAAGGCAAGTGCCCTACCTCCTCTATTATTTCTCCAGCACCGATTCTGCTTTCTTTTCTTCTAATTCAGAACTTGGTAGCATCAGTGGCACAGTATCTTCACAAATATTCATAATTACCACCTTTCCCCAATACTTTTGCTCTTTCCTATCCAGCTAGTGTACTTTGTTCTTGAAAGGGGAGAACCACATTTGGTGGTGCTCAGGGATCATTTCTGGCATTGCTCATAAAATGGCCATGTGCAAGACAAGTGCGTTAACCACTGTATTATCTCTCTGGCCTATAGAATATTCTTTCTATTCATCTCTCCTAAATAATATTGACATCCTTCATCAACTGTTTTTTTCTTCTTTTTTTTGCTTTGTTTTTGGGCCATACCCAGTGATGTTCAGGGATTACTCCTGGCAGTTTGGATATAGGATGCCAGGGATTTAACCCTGGTTGGTTGCATGCACGGTAAATGCCCAACATGCTCTACTATTCCTCTGACCCCCCCACCCTTTATCAACTTTATATAAACCTGCCTGCCTCTTCTAGATCCCAGTTGTTTCCTCTGTAGATCTCTTGGTTCCTCCTCTGATCATTCAGACTTGTACTTCCAAAAAACATTTGATTTATGGATAGGCAACTGTCTGGTTTGTATGATATGACTACAAACAGCATGAGGGCATACACAGGGTTACCTTCTGCATAACATCCCACATATTGATGACTATTTACAAACATCTGGTGGTTCATTTATTCCTGAAAGAGAACAGAGAGTCATACACACATCACCCTTTTCCAGTTTCCCCTGTATAAGCTACTCTATTCTGTATACATTTACCAAGCATCTATCATATGTGATTCTAGAAAGAGCAGTTACATGAAGAGCCCATCTCCAAAGAGTCTATATTACTGAAGGAGAGATAAGGAAGACAGATTTTTAAAAAGAAAGAGCTGTGCATATTAGATTTTGGATGGAAGAAGGGTATGCCCCTGAAAGTCTTCTGCCATGAAGTAAGCAGCCTCTGCCATGGATCCTGAAGAAAAGTAGTGGGGAAAGGAAGAAGAGAAGTTGAGAATGAGAGCACAAATGAGAGCAGGAGCATAGTAGGACTATATGGCTGTTTAGTCGAGAACAGTCTCTACAGGTATTTCTTCTGATAAGTGAAAAAATAAGGCCTGAAGCACTAGGAAATATGCCGACATGTTAGATGTGTTTTGAGGGTCAACTGGGAATTTCTGAGGGCCTATAATCTGAGCCAGGCTCTTTTCTGCTACCTAGGCTGTAAACAGAACACCAGCAAATTCAATCGGAATGAATTTAGGGATGAAAGAAGGTACTACACAAGTAGATAGAAGACTTTCTCTTTTCTTTTTCTTTTGGATTTTGCATCACAGCTGTGCTCAGGGCTTATACCTGGGTCTGCCCTCAGGTATCACTCCTGACAGGACTCAGGGGGCCACATGGGATGCTGGTGATGAAGTACTGGTCAGTTGCATGCAAGGCAACCTTACCAGCTGTCTTATCTCTCCAGTCCCACCATTCCTCTTTCAGTAACAGGAAATGCTTAATAAAGTTAGTTAATAAATTCATTGTAAAAGATGTTATAATTACCCAACAAATAAGTTTTTTAAATCCTTACAAATGCTTTTTATTGAATTTAAAGTTCACTTAAGGGATATACAGAGATACAAATAGTTGGATCAGCTACTAATATGTTAGTATCCTTTTATTTTTGTTTCCAGCAGCCAGTTCAATTTTTCTACATGTTCAATACTTAGCTTTTGAAAAAGTTTGCTGGGCTATCTGTCTGCTACTGATGCCTCACTATTCCTACTTTACCTGCTCTAATTATCAGTCGCATTTCTTTTGGTGGGAATTGTCTTTTCCTGTCTACTTGTATATGAAGCTTAATATCATCCAGTGGTAGACTGGAGTAAGTTCTCTCCATATCTGTTCAATAAACATAACCCTTCTATGTCAATATGAATCAAATTAATTTTCTATTTTTTCCAGTTTTAGTTGAACCTAATGATGCTTTTCTTTTATTAATTCCAAAGATCTGCTAATTAATTTTGTTGCCAGCTAGCTTTCCTATGATTGGATTTGTTTTTATAAATTCTATCCTCTCTATAGTTTTCTTCTTTTTTGGAGTGGGTAGAAGACTGGACTCTAAATTGACTTCTGAGTTGTGAATTAGTTTCCTCAATACTTTTTAAAATTTTTGTCTCCTCCTATTATATTTACTACTTTCTATGGTAGTTACTGCTGCAAGGACCCCTAATGAAGAGGAATATCTGGGGTTGCTTGGCTGGCCGGCTCTGTTTTCTGCCAAGGGATGTCTAGGGTAATTTTGTGGGTTGGAGATGTTGATAAGTACCCAAAAGGAAGACTCCCGTTGATGGGTCCTTCCAACTAAGTAACATCCGACAAGGCTTTCTCAGAGTTCACTGAAGGAATGGATGTAGCAAGAAGGTCAACTAAGAGTTGAAGTAGATAGAAGGAAGGAACTTTGGCTCTTTCCCATCACTGATGATGAGAAAGAGTATAAGGGGGAAGGCAGAGCCTCCCAAACCAGTCCTTCAGCCTCACAAGTCCAGCTGGCAGTAGGGAGGCACAGATGCAAAGTTGCTTTCGCACATATGCCACACATGGCAGACCTTATTTTCCACCTGTAGTAGGGACTAGGCCATGTGTGCAGATGGGAGCCCATAGTAGAGTATGTCAAAATATTTAAAAGTCACGCTTCCAATTTAGAGACTGCTACATAGGCTCTAACATTTGACCATCATTTCATGTGGACCTGTAAGATTAGGCTTTATAAAGAATGAGTGATTTCTAGAGCTCCTCACCAGAACATGGTATATTAATATTCTGGCCCTCCACCTGCCTTACTTTTTATTTCTACCCCAGCTACCTGCCTAAGGAGACAGCTGTCTTACTCAGGTCATGAATGTTTTTCCCAGAATCAAGAGGTGCCAGTCCAACCACTTAATATTTTTTATTTTATTTTTTGTTTTGGGCTCAAACCTGGTGCTGCCCAGGGTTTATTCCTGATTCAGTTCTTGGGGGTCCCTTTCAGTAGGGTCTGGGGGAACCATGCAGTACTGGGCATAGAATCCAGGGCTACTGGGTACAAAGCATCAGCTCCAGCTCTTTGAGCTATCACATCCTATCACCAGCCGCTGGCCCCCATCATATAGTTTACAACCAGTTAATAAGGCCACTGACTCCCCATCTCCTAATGCTGTCTTCTGCCACTTCCTCTACTCTCTTGTCACTTAATGCTGGGGCAGCTCAGGTTTTTAGTTACATGAAAACAGAAACCAACTCCTGCTGATTTATTGACAGGACACTGGGTTGTTCAAGAGTGGCAGTTAGACTTATAAGGCAAGACACCTAGAAGCAAGTGAAAAAATCCTGGATGGATCAGACAGGGCAATATTGCAGGTGTTTTACATCAATGCTCCTGGTGACTGCTCGATGCTGGAAGCCATCCCCAGCCTCTACTACAACTATCCTAGTCATCATCCCTGTCGCCACCTGGGAGCTTTGCATAGTCCATATTTAAAAAAAATATTGTTATGAGCTATTATTACACCAGAGGTGGATGTGTCTGACTCATGAAACTCATGTCATATGACTGTACTCTAGCTGTCCAAAGCTGTCAAGAGTAAATTCTGGCACTGTAAAGATGGTGGACTTTATCTTCCCTAAAAGACTTAAGATAGGAACTTGTCAAAATATTGGAAAAGATTCAGGTACTGGGCAGCCAAAAATAATAAGTGTCACAATATACATGAGCTCTACACACACATATATTCATATATTTTTAACTGCCCTGAGTTCTTTGGTGATGCCACCAAACCTTTCTGGGCGTTACTAAGGCTCCTTAATAATATACGAGCTTTAGCTTAGTAAATGCTAAAGTCTCTTTTGATATCCCACAGAATTCTCATTTCTTTGAAACAAAACATAGCACTGGTTTGAAAAAATTATATCTTGAACACTGAAATATAGTCTAAGATACTGCTTATGATATTCTGAAGACAGATTATTATTCTAAATCCTGTCAAGATATCAAAGGTTGATTTGTCATCATTTCCAGGATCCTTCATTGACCAGCCACCCTTCGCAACCTTTTCTGTTTTATTTTTTATTTATTTTTAAAATTTTTTAAATTTTATTGAATCACCGTGAGATAGTTACAAGCTTTCATGTTTGGGTTACAATCTCACAATGATCAAACACCCATCCCTCCACCAGTGCACATTCCCCACCACTAATATCCCGGGTATACCCCCCCCCCCCGCTTTCCCACCCTCCCCCTACCATACAATATTCCCCATACTCTCTCTCTACTTTTGGGCATTATAGCTTGCAACACAGACACTGAGAGGTCATCATGTTTGGTCCATTATCTACTTTCGGCATGCATCTCCCATCCCAACTGATTCCTCTAGCCATCATTTTCGTAGAGATCCCTTCTCTATTCCATCTGCCTTCTCCTCTCCGCTCATGAAGCAGTCTTCCAGCTATGGGGCAATCCCCCTGGCCCTTGTATCTACTGTCCTTGGGTGTCAGCCTCATGTGATGCTCCCCTACACTCCACAAATGAGTGCAGTCCCTCTATGTCTGTCCCTCTCTATCTGAGTCATTTCACTTAGCATGATACTCTCCATGTTTATCCATTTATAAGAAAATTTCATGACTTCATCTCTCCTAACAGATGAATAATATTCCATTGTATAGATATACCAAAGTTTCTTTAGCCAGTCATCTGTTTTAGGACACTTGGGTTGTTTCCATATTTTGGCTATTGTGAATGGTGCTGCAATGAACATATAGGTACAGATGTCATTTCTACTGTGCTCTTTTGCATCCTTGGGATATATTCCCAGAAGTGGTATTGCGGGGTCATATGAAAGCTCAATTTCTAGTTTTTGAAGGACTGTCCATATTGTTTTCCAGAAAGGCTGGACCAGTTGGCATTCCCACCAACAGTGAAGGAGCGTCCCTTTTCCCCCACATCCACGCCAGCACTGGTTGCTTTTGTTCTTTTGAATGTGTGCCAGTCTCTGTGGTGTGAGATGATATCTCATTGTAGTTTTGATTTGCATCTCTCTGATGGCTAGTGATGTGGAGTATTTTTTCATGTGCCTTTACTACAAAGCAGTAGTAATTAAAACAGCATTATATTGGGATAAAAACAGACCTGCAGACCAATGGAACAGAATAGAATATCCTGTCACAGACTCCCAAATATATGGCCACTTAATCTTTGACAAAGGAGCAAGAAATGCAAAGTGGAACAAGGAAAGCCTCTTCAACAAGTGGTGCTGGGAAAACTGGATAGCTACCTGCAAAAAAATGAACTCTGACCTCTGTCTAATGCCAGGTACAAAAGTCAGATCAAAGTCGATTAAAGTCCTCAATATCAGACATCTATAAGGTTCATAGAAGAAAATGTAGGCAGAACTCTCCATGACATTGAAGCTAAAAGCATCTTTAAGGATGAAACAGCACTGACCATGCAAGTGGAAGCAAACATAAACAAATGGGACTACATCAAACTAAGAAGCTTCTGCACTTCAAAAGAAACAGTGACCAAAATACAGAAAAAGCCCACAGAATGGGAAAGAATATTTACCCAATACCCATCTGATAAGGGATTAATATCCAGGATATACAAGATACTTGTAGAATTGTATAAGGAAAAAACCTCCAACCCCATCAAAAAATGGGGAGAAGAAATGAACAGAAGTTTCCTCAAACCCCTTTTCTGTTTTAATCCCTGGTCGGTTCTCCTGTTTATCTTGACCCCTTTATTCAATGTTCTTTAACAATGGTGCCTCCTAGTGGATCAGAAAACTCTAGCTACAAAACAAACTATGAGCTATATGAAAATATGAACTGAGGGTACTAATTAGGGCTAGAGGAGTCAGGGGAAGGGAAGGGATATTGGGGTAATGATAGAGGAGTCATGGCACTCTGGTGGCAGGTATAAGGCAGCAACACTGCAAGTATAAAACAATATCGGTATTTTAACAGCAGTGATATCGCAATAGAACCAGACTTGAGAGGGGTGGGATGGGAACAGAGAGATAGCAAATAGTCCTAAAACAAGAGTAGCGGCCCTCTGGATTAATTGCTTATGTTCACATGGACATCTGTAAGGTTTTCTGACATTCTCAGAAAAGAAAGGCAGGCCAATGGGATGACCAAACAACCTCTGTTGTGTGTTTTGAATATTCAAAGTTTTGAGCCACACCCAGCTGTGCTGAGGGATTTTTCCTGACTCTGCAATCAGGGATCACTCCTGGAGCGATTGAGGGACCATATAGGGTGCTGGGGATAGAATCTGAGTCGGCTGTATGTAAGGCAAATGGCCTATGTGCTGTACTGTCGCTACTGCCCCTCTGTTGTGTTTTCTTATGCAGAAACTTTATCAAAGGGCCTGGGTGTTCTTTCTACTACTCTCAGGCAAGCACCCATATCCCATTCTCTCCCTCTGGTTTTGGGGCCACAACTGGTGGTGTTTAGGGCTTAGTGCTCAAGGATCACTCTTAGCAGTTCTTGGGGGGAAAGTATGCCATGTGCAGTCCCAGGAATTCAACCAGGGGGTGTCTACATGCAAGGCAAGCACCTTCAGTCTCACATCACAGCATTTTAGAAGTGGAAGTGTAATTGAAAAGACCTGTTTTAGGTCAGTAACTAATAATAGCAAATGGGACTTTGCAAACTTGGGTGAGTCAGTTTCCTACACGTCAGTGTTTTCATCTGTAACTGGGTAGAGCTATTCACGTTAGGGGGCTACTAAGAAAAACCAAGAGTCAATAAAAAGTATTAAGTATAGCATGCAGTCATAAATATCACCAGTGTTTTTTATTTGTTACATGTTCCATCTCGTCTCTAGTCTACTCTCTCATCTCACACTTAAGTTCCCAAGTCATCACAGCCCAGCATTATTAACAGTTCCCCAGCCATACAAACTGATTCACATTTCTGGCCATTCCACAGTGTTCTTTACTTTGCCTTAATGGTCCACTCAGTCAATTTGCCTTCCATGCTCTGCTAAACTCCCATCTAGAACCCCAATCCAAGCCCAAGCATGGAAACAATGGTAAGTTTTTATTTATTCCCTGATTGACAGAATGGATTTTTGAATCAAAAAAGGACTATCCATGGGGAATGGGGGTGGGGTCAGACAACTTAAAATAGAGTTCTAGGGACTGGAGATATAGTACAGAGGAAAGGGCACTTTCTTTGCATGCAGCCAACCTGGGTTTGAGCTCCAATATCCCATTTGGTCCTCTGAGCTTGCCAAGAGTAATTTCTGAGTGGAGGAGTAACCCGTGAGCACTGCTGGGTGTGGCCCAGTGACCCCCCACCCCTGCCCAGGATTCTAGAAAATAAAGGAAGAAGTGAGACAATCATACAGATCCACTCATTTATTTATCCATATTCTCCAAGTGACTGTTTGGAATGTGAAATAAGAGAGATGGAGAGAAATAACTTGGATCATGGAGATCTGGGAATTGGAGAACGTGCTTTGGGACTATTGTATAAACCAGAAGGCTAGGTCTTTCTGGAGCAAAGAAATGGAGTGACAAAGGGCAGAGTGTTCCCATTCTCTGAGGTTTGGCTGGTACCCATACGGGGTTGTGCACTTCACTGCACTGTTAACACACTTATTTGTAGTGCTCATGAGTACTGGTCATTTTTAAAAATTTTATTGAATCACTGTGAGATAGTTATAAGCTTTCATGTTTGGGTTACAATCTTAAAATGATCAAACACCCATCCCTCCATCAGTGCACATTCCCCACCACCGATATCCCTGGTATACCCCCCTTTCCCACCCTCTCTCTGCCTCCATGGCAGAGGGGATTGGTAATTTTTATTGCCGTGCTTACACACACAACTTTGGTATGCAGATCTCACACCCTGTTGTGACACCATAGATCCCAAATAGCAGAGTGTCTGGACTTCAGTGGGGGTTATGGTAATGAGGAAACAAGGATCAAACTCGAGGTCTCAGCTTTGCAGGGCAGGCATTCTACCACTCAGCTAACTCCTGGTGCCAACAGTGTGTGTGTGTCTGTGTGTAATCCTACACTGATAGTTATAAGTATACTAACTCAAGTTGAAAATAGTAGCAGGCCCAGTAACAGCAAACACCAGGCCTCATGGGGTAGTGGGATGGGCCAGTCCCTCTCATCCCTCTGCCCTGATGGCACCCTGAGATGACACCCTGAACTGCCCTTGGCTACTATTTAAGCTCCTTAACAGCGATGATCCAGAGACACACAAACCAAGCAGCTCACGGCAGAGATCTCTCCAGATCCTAATTATCTAAAATTTTAGAATCCCAGGAGCACATGGCAACTCTCAAGGCAGCACTACATCTTATGCTATTCATAACAAGCAATACAAGATAAATTGTCTAGCATTAGTTTTCGGCAGGTTTGAGTGGTGGCGGGAAAATTCCAAATAACAATTGTGGGACTGGTGTCAAAATAATGAATGTAATCAAAGTAGAGAGAGAGTATTGTGGAAATTGTCTGCCATACAGGCAGGGGAAGAGTTGGGGTGGGGGGATACTGGGGATTTTGATGGTAAAAAATGTGCACTGGTGAAGGGATGGGTGTTTGATCATTGTATGACCGAAAATCAAACATGAAAGCTTTGTACCTGTATCTCACAGTGATTCCATAAAAAAAAAAAACAACGAAAATAGTAGTGGGCCAAAGGACTTGCTTCTGAATATTAGAAATTCTCTTGGGCACAGTGACCCCACAGTAACATGAAATCCAGGGTTGGAGAGTTAGTACAGCAACCTTGCCTTGCATGTGATCAACCCAAGTTCGATCCCAGTACCTCATATGGTCCCCCTGAGCCTTACTAGGAGTGATTCTTAAGTGCAGAGCCAGGGTTAAACCCTGAGCACTACCATGTGTGGCTCTGAACCAAAATAATAATCATAATATCAATAACAATGATGATAATGTGAAATCCATTCACATTAAGAGAATTCTCATTGAGACCACAGACTCTGAAAAGTATGGTAAAAATAACTCAGAATTTACTGACTAGTCTATAAAGATTTATACACAAAAGCACAGTTTTAGGATGAAATAAGTCTTTACTAATATTATTCAGAAATAAGTTCAGGTATTTAGATCACAATTTAAAATTAAGGTTTATAACTCACGCACTATGAGGTGGAATGACATTTATGAAAGAAATCTGACATTAGTAATAGACTGAAATAATATGCTACAAGGTTATTCATGTATGAAAAGACTAGAAATGATGCAAAATCAATGGGAACTGGTTTAATAAAATGTTCTCTACCCATAATGGATTACTAAGCAGAAATAAATCTGAGTGAAGAAAATGTCTATATACTGCAAAGGAGAAAATCTGCTTTTTCATATTGTTAACTTTAAAATAAACAAGTTGTAAAAGAGTATTTGAGAATACGCAAAATGGGGTAGTGAAAAACACTTTACTACATGTATCTTAGTGAAAAACACATCACTACAGAATCTTATATTTTCTCATAGAAATCATAGAAAGTAAAATAAACATGGTTTTGCCATCTGAAAAAGAAAGCGAATAGAAACAGGGATGCAAGCTTGACTTTTTTGAATGAAATTTTTGTAACTTAGGCTTTGTGAACATGTGCATATTGATCATAATCTAAAAACAAAATTAAACCAAGAAGAAGTAATTTTTCAAGTTAAATATATTTCTGGGCCAGAGCGACAGTACACTGGGTAAAGTGTGTGCCTTGAATGTGGCTACCATGGTTCAATCCCTAGCACCCTTATGGTCTCCTGAGCACTGCCAGGACTAATTCATGAGTGCAGAGCCAGGAAAAACCTCTGAGTACCACCGGGTGTGGCCCTAAAACCAAAATAATAAACATAGAGAGTACACAGAAATGGTTCAATGGTAGAGCCCCTGCTTGCCAGCAGAAGGCTGTGAGTCTGATCCTTGATATTGCTCTAATGTACTAAGTTCAACCCTGCTACTGCTGTGGGTTCCTGGCACTACAAGTAAAAGTGCAGTCTCTGGTGCACCCCAAGCATGTGCAAGCACTGTAACTAAAAATGTGTGATCACTGGTGAGCACTGCCACTAAGAGTGTGATCCGTCATTGCAACAATAGCTACATGGAAAAGGGGCAAAACCAGTCTGATGCAGATACTTGAATAAGACCAGTGAACTGTATCAATGTCAATATCCTAGTTGTGACATCGGATTAGATTTTTTGAAATGCTAATGTTGGAGCAGACTGGACATCTATAAGGATCTCTCTTGTCTTGTTTCTCACAGCTGCACGTGACTTTATAATCAGCACAATAAAAACGTCAATAAAAACAAACTGAAATAAATTTACCTATGTCAACCCATGGCATAGCCACAGGGAGCCCATTAAAATAAATAATTTTGAAAAATGCTCTTTCTAATTAAAAAGATCCATATTATGGAAAAATTTTAAAGTAGGAAGCATAGCAAAATGAAGGCCAATACATGCATTAACCCGTTTAAACAAACCCTAGCAAATCTTGTGTTATTTATACTTAAGTTTAGTATTTACTGCTAACCCCTCACATGATTTTGAGGCAAATCTCAGACATCATTATTTACTTCATGCACAAGTATTTTAATCTTTATCTTCAAAATATAAGGAATTATCTTGTATAGTGACAACACCAAAACTATCCATACCTTAAAAAGGAATCCATGCACAAGTACATATATTTATTTCTGCACCTATAGGTCTCTGAAATACACATATGTACACATATACAAACATATATTAAACTAAGTGTGAGATTATAGTAATGTCTCCAATTCTAATCTAGACTACAGGGTGATTCTGGCCTTCACTATAATTTTGGGTTTGGGGCACCACACCCAGTGAGACCCACTGCTTGTGGGACCATGCAGTGCTGGGGATCAAACTCAGGGATCTCTGACATGCAAAGTATGTGATCCAGTCCTTTGCGTTAGTCTCCTAACCCTAGCTATCACTCTAAGTTTGGAAGAATGGTTCATAACATGGGTTTATAACATTATATAGGTTTCAGATATGTCATTATAGTTTGACATATGTATAGACCTTATGACCACTGCCGAAAGCCTAATTTCCATTTTTTACCTCAAACCTGACCTCTCTCTACCTATTTTACTTACTTACCCTATTCTGGTTAACCTTATAATAAACACTATTTTGTTCTCATAATGTAGCTCTGTAGTCCCGTTGTTCATCGATTTGCTCGAGTGGGCACCAGTAACATGAGACTTGTTACTGTTTTTGGCATACTGAATACACCATGGGTAGCTTGCCAGGTTCTGCCGTGTGGGTGGGATACTCGGTAGCTTGCTGGGCTCTCCGAGAGGGACAGAGAAATCAAACCTGGGTTGGCTGTGTGCAGGGCAAACGCCCTACCCGCTGTGCTATTGCTCCAGTCCCTCATAATGTAATAGTTTCTATTTTACTTTCATTTCCCATATATGAATGAAATCACACAGTATTTATCTTTCCACTGAACTCATTTTACTTAGCATAATACCCTTGAGTTTCATCTGTGTTGCCCCAAACATTACGCTTACTTATTTGTTCTGCAAATTCTTTAGCAGAATTATAGATATCTGCATATTAAAAAAAATATTCAGGGACTAGAGACTAGGGGGCCCTGGTTTGATCCCTGCCCCTGTGTGGTTCCTCCTAAGCATTTCTGGGAGTGATTTTTGATCACAGAGCCAGGAATAGCCCCTGTGTACTCTCCCAAACCAAAAAAACCCAATGCACAGGGCTGGAGAGATAGTATAGTGGGTAAGGCTCTTGCCTTGCATGCAGCTGACCCAGGTTTGATATTCGACACTCCATATGGTTTCCCAAGCCACACCAGGAGTGATCCCTGAGTGCAGATGGAAAGATGGAAACTAGACTTTTGGCAGTGGTCAGAAGTAAGCTTGAGCACTACCAGGTGTGACTCAAAAATAAACCAAAAAAAAATCACGATACAAAAATACAATAAAAATAAGATGAAATAGGAAAAATTGGGGAAATATTGGCAAATATATGGAAAAGAGCCTTAGTTAAAAAATAAGTCTTATGAGATGGAAAAAAAACCAAAGAGATCAGATGAAAAAGAAGTGGGTAAAAATACTTAAAAATTATTTGAACACATTAGTAACAAGATAAATGAAATTCAACCAAAATGTCATTATGACAAACCAAAACTTAAATATGGATACCCTCATCTACTGTTGCTTGCATTATAATTTGATACACTTTTGAGTGATAGTACAGTGGGTAGGACACCTGCCTTGCACACGGCCAACCCAAGTTTGATTCATCCATCCCTCTTGGAGAGCCCGGCAAGCTACCAACAGTATCTTGCCCGCACGGCAGAGCCTGGTAAGCTACCCATGGCATATTCGATATGCCAAAAACAGTAACAAGCCTCACAATGGAGATGTTACTGGTGCCCACTTGAGCAAATCGATGAACAATGGTACAACAGTGCCACAGTATACTTTTTATGTAAAGACTCCACACTAATGTCAAGTGGGTTTGAACTATATTGCTGGACTTCCACCAAGCAATGTCTACCACCAATGACTACAAACAGAAAGTTGTGGTGTGGCCCTGATTTAGACTCTGTGGTACTGGAGGCCACCAGGTGATACTTCGCAATGCTCAGGGGCCACTAGAGCTATTCTCGGTGGTACCTGGGGGTCAGGTGGTGCCAAGAATTTAACAAAAATTCTCATATACAACTAGGCTACCCATCTTCAAACCATTTTTCACCTTCTCCACTGGAAATTTTTAACAAGAAAATTAAAAAAAAATTAAAAGAAAAAATATGCAAACTAGACAAGAGGAGGTGGAAGCTATAGAGAATACCTAAAGGCAGACCTGGATCTATACTTAATTAGGTCACCAGGGTGATGAAAGGGCCAGAGGCAATGCTTCAACAGATAACTGGCTATTCTCCATAACCATGATTAATAGCAATCCGCTAATTCAAGAGACTTAAAAAGCTGGAGTCAGGATTAAAACACACATGACAGATCACAGAAAAAATAAAGATTGCCCTTAGAGACGTGCTAGCCAGATTTTCAACATCAATGGAAGCCAGAAAACTCTAGGAATGAAAATGTCAACTTAGAATTTTCTATTCAGCAAATACCCTTTCAGAGCGAAGGGGCTAATAAGGACATTCTCTAACAGAAGTGGAGCATTTGTACCCAGCAGACTGATACAAGGAAGATAAATTCAGAGAAAAATCTTTGACATAACAAAAAGAATACAGAATAAAGGGCGTGTGGGTATATCTAAATGATTAGGAATAATAAAATAGGGCCACTACAGTGGGGAAGGCGTTTACCACGTACGCGACCTGGCTTGGAGCTCCGCTATCCCATAAGGTCCCCCAAGCACAGCCGGAAATAATGGAATCATTCCTGAGTGCAGTCAGGAATAATCTTTAAGGATCACCGCTGTGGCTCAAACACCAAAATAATAATAACAATAAAATAATAATAATGAAAACCATAAAAACAGGGCCAGAGAGATAAAACAGGAAGGACACAGATTCATGCTTTACATGTGGCTAATGCCAGTTTGATCCCTGAGTGGGGGGAGGGTCGCTCTTGAGCACCAAGCCAGGAATAGCCCCCGAGCACTGCAGGGTGTGGCTCCAAACAGCTCCCTGCGAAGAATAATAAATAATTTGAAATGATGTAAAGACTTATATATAATTTAAGTACATAAAGATGCTTTGTTCTGAACTCAAGGTTGGCATTAGATGAAATTTGTTTTGCTTCTGTTTTGGGACCACACCTGGTGCTCAGGCGTTGCTCCCAGCAGTGCTAGGGGAAACTGTGAGGTTCTGGGCTTCCCACATGCAAAGCATGAACTCAGCCTGTTAACTGATCTTTGCTGGCCCTATCATGTGGAATTTATGCATTCTGTAGTACTTTTACTGTTCAGGAAGAAAAATAATGATATCAATAGATTAGAATCTGACTAATTAAGAAGCATACTAGTAATTTCCAGGGTATACACAATAATGACAGGAAAAAGTATTTAAATCTTCAAATTAATAGAGAAAATAAAATCAAATGATTCAAACAGGTTACCCTGGGCAAGGGACAGAAACATGCAACCAATAGGTGGTACAAAGAAAAAGTACACAAGGACACCACAGATGTAAATGAAATGATGCCAAAACAGGATTACATTTAAATCTATTAAATGTTCCAATTAAAACACACTGATGTAGCTATAATAAAAAACTAGATTTCTCGCCTTTAGCACATGACATATTTAAACACTGTCAGAAATTAAAGGGAAAAAAATGAGAAAATTAACTCAAAAGAGAAAGATGAAAACCACAAGAAGCAGACATTACTGAAAAAAAATATATACAGGACCTTAAAAAAATTTACAAAGCTGAAAGCCATTGGTTCAAAGACAAATAAAATGGAAAATATCTGGTAAAGTTGAGGGGGAAAAGGTCTCAAATCACCCATATCACATATCAGAGACCAGAGAGATAGGACAGCAGGTAGGGCACTTGCTTTGCACGTGGCAGACCCAAGTTTGATCCCTGGCATCAAATATGGTCTCGAGAATCCCATCAGGAGTTATCTCTGAGCACAGAGCCAGGAGTAAGCCTGGAGCATTGGTGGGTAGGGCTCAGGAGGTAAGGCACTTACTTGCCTTGCATGTGGCTGCAGTGGCTGCAACCCTGGTTAAAATCCCTGGCACCACATTTGGTCTCCTGACTCCCACCAGGAGTGACTCCTGGGTGAGTCAGGAATAGACTCCTCACCCCTACCCTTGAGAAAAGAATAAAGATCCTGTAAAAATGTAATGGATAACTTGACGCCAAAATGCACTCTAACTTTGCAAAATTCAATTCATCAAAATTGACACAATAATCGAACAGAAAATATGCATATTCATATACATATTAAGAAAGTAGAATTTGAAATGAAAACACTTTTCAAGAGAAAGCATGGCTTGGATATTTTGGGGGGATGTTGAGGGTCCACACTTACTGGTACTCGGGGGCTACACCTAGCAATGCTTAGAATCAAACCAGGACTTCCCACATTCAAAGTTACCTGCTGAACTATCATATCCTGGCCTGGAGGGATGTATAGATGAGTTCTACTTTATATAAAGAAAGCACAATGAGCAAACTCTGCTCACATTCATTTCTTGAGGCTAGCATAATCTATAAATACAAATCTCCAATGTGGACAACATAAGAAAATTATAGTACTTTCTTCCTTATAAACAGTCTAAATAGTCTATAAGCAAACCAAACCCAGTAATGTATATAATGTATACAAGAGTTGGGGCTGGAGCAATAGCACAGCGGGTAGGGCATTTGCCTTGCACCCGGCTGACCTGGGCTCAATTCCCAGCATGCCATATGGTCTCCCGAGCACTGCCAGGATTAATTCCTGAATGTACGAGCCAGGAGTAACTCCTGTGCATCACTGGGTGTGACCCAAAAAGCAAAAAAATAAAGTTATCATTATAAGCAAATTTGGTTAACCAAAGAATTAATAAAATTCATTACATTATGGATTTAAAAATTTGAATCATTCCAATATTTACAGAAGAAAATAATAAAATTTTCTTTCCATTGTTGCCTAGTAAACAATAAGGTCAGAAATAGACAAAAATAACTATTATCACCATTGTTTTATCCATTGAAGAAGTAGAGGAAAAAACTAGTGTAGAAGAATGGAAAATAAACAGAATCCTCCTCATACATCTGATATAATCAGGTACACAGAAAATCCAAGCAACTCTCCAGATTAAATTATTATGGCATGATGACAACAAAGGAATAAAAAGTCAATACCAGTATGGAAGAAATGAAGGGCGTGAGACCAAGCTATCTTAAAAACCAAACATTTGAAAGAATAAGTCTATGGAGGCACAGGACTGCTGAAGAAAAAAGTATGAAACTCTTGAAAAGAAATGAAAGGGCCTAAAGAAATGGGACGACAGACACCACATTCATGAAGTGGAAGAGTCAATACTGTAAACATGTCAACTATTCTCAAGTTGCTAAAACAATTTGCTATAATAAATCAAGGCAAAATCTCAACAGTTGTGTGTGTTTATGTGTGTGTGTGTGAAAATTGACAACATGATGTTAAACTGTACATTAGAAATGCAGAGACAAGCATATCCCTCGTGATCTGACTGAAGAAGAGTAAGTGGAAAACCTGTTCTACCAGGTACCAGGGCTTAAAATAAAGCTGTAATAAATTAGACAACATCCCCTTGGCACAATGTCAGGCAAATAGGCAATGGGCCAGCCTAGAGCCTTGAAACAATTGTATGTATATAGACGCTGAGGTCATGGCAAGAGACTTACTGCAGAGCAGTCTTTTCAGCAGTCTGTGCTGAGACTGGTCGAATATCTATATGGGAAGAAATGTAATTGGACTGTTACCTTATACTCCAAATAAATTTTGGGTGGATGAAAAAACAGAATATCCTCATAATCTCAAGGTATAAATATTTTTTAACCAAGAAACAAAAACCCTAACTGAAAAAGAAAAAACTCGCATGTTATACTATAAGAAATAACAAAATTCTCTTTTTTTTTCTTTTTGGATCACAACCAGTGATGCACAGGGGTCACTCCTGGCTCTGCACTCTGGAATTACCCGTGATGGTGCTCAGGGGACCATATGGGATGCTGGGAATTGAACCTAGGTTGGCTGCGTGGAAGGCAAATGCCCTACCTGCTGTGTTATCACTCCAGCCCCACAAACTTTGCTTAGTCAAAAGATACTATTAACATGATGACCTCTCAGTGTCTGTGTTGCAAGCCATAATGCCCCAAAGTAGAGAGAGAGTATGGGGAATATTGTCTGCCATGGAGGCAGGGAAAGGGTGGGAAAGGGGGGGTATACCCGGGATATTGGTGGTGGGGAATGTGCACTGGGGGAGGGATGGGTGTTTGATCACTGTGAGATTGTAACCCAAACATGAAAGCTTGTAACTATCTCATGGTGATTCAATAAAATGAAAAAAAATTTTAAAGATACTATTTAAAGATACTATTTAAAGAAAGCAGAGAGAGGTCACTAGATGGCAACTAGGGAAGAAAAATCAGGAAAACCACAATAAAATTTTACTACATAAAAGTAGATGAAAATGCAAATTCTGACAATGCCAAATATTGCCAAGGGTGTACAGTATGAATAACAATTAATCAGGAAAATGAAAGATCAACACTTTGGGCCAGAGAGACAGCCTAGGGGTTAATCACAGGCTTGATTGCCTGCACCTGACCCTGGCTGATTTCTGGCACTGCAAATAGTTCCCTAAGGAGGGGCTGCTCCTGAGAACAGACTCAGGAACAGCCATGAGCATGCAGTCCAAACTCCACCTTCCTACACACACATAAAACAGGTCAACATTATTAACAAGAACTAACAACAACCGACTTTTACAACTGGGGTAGGATACCAGAAAAAAAAGCAATTAGATCATCTTGGAGAACCATAAACCATTACTAAGCAGACTGTAAATCTTGTTGTGTTGTTTTGTTGGGGGGCTACACCTGGTGGTGCTCAGGGTTTATTCCTGGGTCAGTGCTCAGGGATCATTCCTGGTGGGACTTGGGGGGAACATATGTGATGTCAGGGGGATCAAATCTGGGTAGCCATGTGCAAGGCAAATGCCCTACCCATTGTACTTTACTATATCTCTGGCCCTTGTAAATCTTCTTTAGAAAATATCTTGGCATTATCTAGGTAAACTATAACACTATACATTCTAAGATTGATTAATTTTACCTGCATGTCTATACCATATTATATGTACTTAAGGTACCCGCATATGTATACAAGATCCTTCCTTTCCCCTTTGTTATTATTATTTTTGTGGGTGGGGCACACCTGGTTGAGCAGGGCTTACTCCTAGCTATATTCAGTGATCACTCCTCTCTGGGCTTGGGGACCATAGGGTACTGGGGCTTAAACCAGGGTGGGCAGCATGCAAGCCCCACTTTTTTTAAATGTTAGGGATTGAACCTTAGTCCCACACATGCAAAGGATATGCTCTGAGCTACATCCCAGGCCCATGAAATTACTTTCAATGCCATTGTTCAATTGTTCAAAATAGTCAAATCTGAAAAAGCCCAAATATTATCAACATTAAAATGAATGAGAGAGAACAAGAGAATAAGAGAGAGAGAGAGAGAGAGAGAGAGAGAGAGAGAGAGAGAGAGAGAGAGAGAGAGAGAGAGAGAGAGAGAGAGAGAGAGAGAAGAAAAGCGCCTGCTATAGAAGCAGGCTTGGGGGTGGGTGGGAGGGAAACTGCAAGAAAGCAACATGACTCAATCTCTGAGATCAAAAAAGTATATATGGGGGGGCGTGTCTGGGAGAGGCTCAGTGATAGAGTGCTCATATTGCAAACATGAGTTTTGAGTTTCATCCCAAGTACCACCTCACATGCCGAGTGCTTTCCAAGCAGCACTGACCACTTGATTTTCCTTAACAGAGCCATAAACTGTGCCCTCTCTAGTGTACCACAAATTATGAAAACACCACAACCATCTGCGTGACTCCACCCACATCAGGAAGCACTGCAGCTAAAAATGTGTGGAAGCACTGTAACAATGGCCACTGAGCCATTGAAGCAACAACAAAAAGAGATGGAGTGGGCTACTTTGGACTCATCAGCAGTGCTCAGGGTTTACTTTTGGCTCTGTGCTCAGGAATCAGTCCAAGCAGTGCTTGGGGACCATATGTGGTGCTAGAGATCAAAGTTGACTGCATACGAGGCAAGTGTCTTAGAGGCTTGTATCATCTCTTCAGCCTACACTTAAAAAAGATATAGGTACTGGGGTTGGAGCGGGTAGGGCGTTTCCTTTGCACGTGGCCAACAGGGGTTCGATTCCCAGCATCCCATATGGTCCCCCAAGCACCGACAGGAGTAATGCCTGAGTGCATGAGCCAAGAGTAACCCCTGTGCATTGCTGGGTGTGACCCAAAAAGCAAAAATTTTAAAAAAAAGAAAAAGAAAAAGAAAAAAAAATATATGCCTTGCATGTGCTCACCGTGGTTTGATCCCTGACACCACACATAATTCCTGAGCACTGCCAGGTATGACACAAACCACCCTTACTTCATAGAACATAATATTGTACGATCCCATTTAAATAGCTTAGACAGATAACAAATGAATCATAAACTATTCAAGGGAACCTATTTGGCGATCATGGGATGGCAAAAATATAAAAGCATGGAAGTAAAAAACATACTCCTAAGAAACTTCAGGGGTTGTGATCAGAAAGGGACTTCAACAAGTTCTTCTGGTAGCGTGGCAGACTGTAGCTGACTCTAACAAAATGCTGTCCTTAGGTACTTGGTTCCACTCCAGCCACGGAGACAGCAAGACATTCCTCAGGTTCTTGGGTGTTGTTTTGTTGTTGCTGTTGTTTTGCTTTCTGGGTCACACCCGGTGATGCACAGGGGTTATCCTGGCTTGCATCAGGAATTACTCCTGGCGGTTCTCAGGGGACCATATTGGATGCTGGGAATCGAAACCGGGTTGGCCGCGTGCAAGGAAAATGCCTTACCCGCTCTGTTATCACTCCAGCCCCTGTTTTGTTGTGGCCTCTTTCATAGTTACCCTTCTCTCCAAAGATTAAAACAAACGAACGAAACAGGATAAAAAGAAAATGGAACACACAGGGGCTATTGAGGGGCTGACAGTTCTTTTTCTTTTTTGACTTGGGTTGCAGTTAATGTTTTTTTGCTCCTTACATTAGTTCCTTTAACTCTATAGTTATGCCCTTGTGATTATTAACATTGCCTATAATAACCTTGTATTCTCCTAAATGCAATATTCTATTTAACAAGGTTAAAAGCTATGCATGATGTAGGTATTCATATATTTGTCCACCCAGTAATTCTACTTCTAAAAACTTACTACAAAGAAATAATCAGTGATTATGAAATATATATAAGTATGTTAATCATAATATTATATCTAATAGGAAAAAGATTAAAAACAATGTAAACATAGTACTACAGGGAAATTAAATGTAGAACATTCATATATTTTAGATATCTTAATGCAGCCATTCACATGTGGTATCTAAAAATATTTAATGGCATAGAAAAGTGCTTAGAATTTTTTAAGTTGAAAAAATCAGGAAACAAAATTACATATAAAATGATTTCAATTTAGTGCAATTCTGATAATGAGCACAAACAGAAGAAAATGTTCTAAAATGTGCACTCTGATTAACCTTTGCAAATGGTATTTTTGTCGTCACAATTTTCTATAAGTTGTAAATTAGTAGAAAGTACATGTACTATAAGGTTGTTTACACAATGAAAACTACTTATAATTTTTATTTTTAAGTGAACAAACTACTCTGAAATAAGAAAGTGAACTAAATTTTTTCCTATTTTAGATGCACATAAATTTACTCAAAATTATTTTTAATGGATTAAGATATAGTTACATAATTAACAGTGATGACTTCCAATGCATTTCTAAGATAACAGGCATCTGAGGACATTACTTTCAAATGCAGAATTCAAAACTTAAGATTACTTTATACTGGACAACTCAATCTTGAATTTGTTCTATATATAAAATGTTTTTACAATGGATGTCTAGATAATATAGTAGTTACAGTTAAAATTGAAAACAAATCCAATGCTTAGAAATACTTTCATAAGCAATTACATTTTATTTTCAGATCCAGGAAGTCATCAACTCCAAGCCTTATCTTCTACTAATCTCTATTTCAATTTGTGTGGTGAAGAGTTAACAGAGCAGGCCAAAGCTTTGAGAGTAGTGTGGTAGACTGTATTAAATGTTGAAAAAAATTAATCAATTCTTTAAAGTCAGGCATTTCTCTTGATTAGGTTCACCACCATACTGAATGTTTAAAATGAAGTTGCATTCTAGTTTGAAAAGCTGAAATGTTCTACTTATCTCTATTTCCATTTGTACGGTGAAGAGTTAACAGAGCAGGCCAAAGCTTTGAGAGGCCTAAATGGCCTGCATGCATGACTGACCCGCGAGAGGCATCTGGGAACTTCAATTTCGGCATGGTTCCTTCTCTCCTAACCAGAAGAGCGCTTCACTGTATCTAAGCTGCTGGTGCAAAGAGTATGGTTTATTGTGATCACCTGCTTTCTTCCTGGGAGCACAGAATTTAGGGCACATTGGGCAGAGGACACCTACATCACAATTTCCCAATAAAATTCGAGACACCAATAAACTGTCCTGGTTGGCAATATTTCACCTGTGTTGTCACCACTCACTGTTGACGAAGGTCCTTGGAAGCCTGTGCCCAGTTCCCCCTGGTTTTCTACCCACTCTCTCTCTCTTTTTGCTTTATATTATTTAGCTGCAATAAAATCGCTCTGAACGAGACTACCTACAGATCAAGTCCTATGAGTCCTTAGTGAAGCATTGAATCTGGAGCGGGCTCTGATACACAGCTCTTTTTTGTTGGTGGCAGTGGGGTGTCAAGACCACACCTGTCTTGCTTGGGGGTTACTTCCGGTATTCCTTGGGTGAAGTGTGATGCTGCGGATTGAACCTGGGTCAGCTGTATGCAAGACGGGTGCTTTATGCCCTACATTATTACCCTCATTTTAGCTCTCTGGCCCTGACACACGGCTTTTAAAACTATAATGCAACTTCATTTTAAAAATTCAGTATGATGGTGAAGCTAGTCAAGAGAAACGCTTGATTTTAAATAATTTCTTAAATTTGTTCCAACATTTAATTTAAAGCCAACAAGGCACCCAATAAATTCCTTTCTTATATCTAATTAGATTAATTTTTTTTTTCTTTTTGGGTCACACCCGGTGATGCACAGGGGTCACTCCTGGCTCATGCACTCAGGAACCACTTCTGGCGGTGCTCAGGGGACCATATGGGATACTGGGACTCGAACCTGGGTCGGCCGCGTGCAAGGCAAATGCCCTACCCGCTGTGCTATTGCTCCAGCCCCCAGATTGAAATATTTTAAGTACCAAGTTCCTGCATTTTCTAGGACCAAGTATTTTCCAGTTATTATACCATGCATAAGGAGGCATTAGATATATACCAAATGAATGAAAAGCAATTCATATAATTACACATGAAAATAAAATAACTGAGATAGGCGAGATTAACTAGAAAAATGTATGATCATTATACAAATTAAAATGTTACTTTTTGTTTGATCTGAAACATACATAATTTTCCTTAAGTTGTAAATTTGCTTATAAGTGGCAATCAGTTCTACACTATCCTTTATGAACATTTCCCTTCCCCAAGTATAAATACTTATCTCCAAAGAAGATTAAATAAATTTTTAAAATTCGTGAAAGAACTTTCCATCTATTCCACTTAGAAGTTTCAAAAAAACCTTCTGGCATTATTTTAAGAGATGCAAACTACTGTTTTCATGTAAGATGTGTTTTACGTTCTTAGTATTATAAAAGTCTCCCTGTCATATACTTAATAATTCTATAATAAGGCAATTAAAATTCCTTGGACAGACATTTCCAGATTTACAGCTTAACTCTCAAGTACCTGATTACTCAAGACAAGCTCGGAGGTGTTTCTTAGAAATAAATATTTAATTGTGGGGGTGACACAACACAGCCCTGTCTTCAAAACGGAACTTAAATTGTAAAATAGGTTTCAGCAAATTGCTGCAGACAGTTCCAAAAATAAGTCTAATTCCAAAGCAATGCATACAGCAAAGCAAACAGGCAAATTCTTAACAAACTAGTGAGCTTGTGGGGAAAATGCAACATAATCTCTAAATCCTATTACCTCCCACCTCCCTCTTCAGGACTCATATTTGTTGAAACTGAGCAGTTGGGTTGAAATGTGGGTAAAAGTGCGACAGGATTTCCTAAGGCTAAGTTCGAAATCTGTAGCTCAAATCTTTTTCCAGCTCTAAAATTCTGTTCTTGTGAGTCACAGCAACTGTATATGCTTTCAATTTATAAGCCATGTGCAGTTAAATGGCGTTATCAGCTAAGTCTAAGGATTTTCTAACATGATAAACAATATGACTGGGCCATGGTTTTCTTCCATTTTGAAGAACACTAGGGACATTTGGTTAGAAGCCTCTGACAGAGATACATAGAGCTGGCACATTAAGAAAATCACTGATAACCTCACTATATTGCTGGCTTTAGTCATTTCCCCACCAATTATCAACTGTTTCCAAGTAGCCGATAAAGAGCAATATTATTTCACATGTTTACTCTTTCCTTGTCTACTCCATATTGGCATCATATAAGAAAATGTCAGAAAGGCTCCAGTGAGCCCATAAACTGAAAATGAGTCACTGAGTACCATAGGTAACTACAACTATTACCAGAAACATGAAGCTTGTTCTGGACTAGTTGCTTCCACATCGCAACAAGACAAGCAATCTCTTACCTAGCCAGTAGATGGAGGTACACACACAGTTACTGGTTTGCTCCTGGCGCCACAGCACTCTCAGTCTTACAGCAATTGATGCTTTGGGTTGGTTTGTTTTCAAGAACTAACAGGAGCTCAAAGAACATGCAAAGAACTGCACAAGGACAACTGATTGGGGGTGAATTCATAAAAAACGAATGAAAAAACTCAATGATTTTACAATCTGGTTGGTTTTTTTCCTTTTTTGCAAAATATTTAAACGGACTTTTAGCATTGAGAATGAATAAAACAGTTCTAAATTTAGAAATCCTCAACATTTATGTTCAGTCAGAAAAAGAATGTCAACTGAACATAACATGATATTAAGAAATTACTGTTGATTTTCCTAGGTATGATAATAGCATTATGATCATTTTTCACTTTCTTCTTATCTGTGAGAAGTACAAACTGGAGTATTCATAGCTGTCTATGATTGCTTTAGAAATATTCCACCCCCCCCGATGAAAATCAGACAACAGGAAAGGCTAAAATAAAAATGGCAAAATGTTGATAACTATTCAGATGAGTGATGGGAGGAAAAAGGAGTCTTTTATCTGAGATTTTTCACAGTAAAATGTTAAAAAATTAAAATAAAAACCTATGCTCCAGTGATTTAGCCTAACACTACAATCAGATGACTGACAAATATGGAACTTTAATGAGGTGTCTGTCATTTCAACATAAAGCCATCAATGAATTATTTTAATCACAATAAAAATCACAATTAACTATATAAATATATATGCTCTCCCACAGAGAGGCCACACTGAGAAACTAAAACAAACCTGTTAAATCCACTGGGAATAATATCGTATAGAACTTCACCATTTTCCAAACAGAATCCACAGTTTTATCATCTAGTTTTTATTGTCTTATAAAAATTTTAAAAGTAATAAAACTGAGAGTTGAGAAGTAAAAATAATTAGCGAAAGTCACAGTACTAAAGACGGTTTTCTCTCTCACAGACTGTTATTTAAGTTTTGAAACAAAGAGCAAAGATGATGAGATTTAGGCAAAATTAAAATGTTGCTTTCCACGCTCATTAAAGCAAGTGCTAAAACTGTTATTTCCCCTGTTTCTTCATGAATAAGAAGCTGGACAGAAAATAATTTCTTGAATAAAGTACAAAATTATACCAGGGAAGTGATGAAAAGAGAATGAAAATATCTTTCAAGTCGAAAGGGACGTTCACAGTTCTCTCTGGGCCAAGGTTATCTTTAGGTTCCTGGCTCTGACCCAGCTGCAGTTTATGTGGAGCACTTCCAGTGGGGCACTGTCAACTCAGAAACAGTCTACATTCTTAGAATGAGTCTCATCCGCACAAATACCTTCTCGCTTAGAGGGGAAATCTGCCTTCCTATGCTTACCATTCATTGATTCTGACTACAGCCCCTACGCCCAGTAAACACTGTAGCACTGTAGCACTGTTGTCCCGTTGTTCACCAATTTGCTCGAGCAGGCACCAGTAACGTCTCCATTGTAAGACTTGTTTTTGGCATGTCCAACATGCGACAGGTAGCTTGCCAGGCTCTGTGTGCAGACGGGATACTCTCGGTAGCTTGCCGGGCTCTCCGAGAGGGATGGGTCAATCAAACCTGGGTTGGCTACACGCAAGGCAAACACCCTACCCACTGTGCTATCACTCCAGCCCCATAAATAAGAAAATTATCCTTTTTTTGGCAGGGTGTTTCTGGATGAGGGAGGGGGGTCCCATGGCCTCACACAATGCAAGGCTCTATCTCTGGCCTCATGTAATTCTTTTCTATGATCTTTCAAAAAACTGAATTCATCCATTATTTCTACCATGCTTTTCTACCAAATAAACTCTTTAAGCAGAAATACATAATTAACAGGTTTTTTGGTAACTAAAGAAAAAAATCTGTTTTTTTTCAATAGGGTTTCTTTATTTTGCAGTGGGGAAACAACCAGTTATGTTCAGGGGTTACTCCTGGTTCTGTGTTCAGAGATCACTCCTGGTGGTGCTTAAGGGGAACATATGAAGTGCCGGGGATTGGAATCAAGGGTGGCCACATGCAAGAGAAACACCTCAAACCCTGTACTCTTTTCCTGGTGCTCAACAGCTTTTCCATGCCAGTGGTCTTTAAACTCCCAAAGTCCTGACAAGGGATATGCGGAAAGGGAACTTTTTCAGGTAACATTTCTGCATCTTCATTTGCCAATATTTGTTCTGTCTGAAAATGTGGCTGTGGCCTGCAGATTTATCTTTGATTTTTCACTCATAGGACACCCATCTCAAAAAGACAAACTGCTCATTTATTCTGCAAAGTCTGCCAAGCTTCAAAGAGACAACTGACAAATACAAATCCCCTCAAGGTAGAGGCCCTTGAGAGCAAAACAGAGAACTTTGGAAAGGAAGGGAAGTCATTGTATTTGATCCAGATAATATTTCTGGCAAAGCCTTATCTATTTTAGAATAAGAAATCAGTAGCAAGGTGATTGTCTCGGAGGTGTCTGTTTATACTTTAATTTTATTTGAAAAATGAAGCCAGATTTTTTTTTCTGACAGAAAGAGAGTCTGAGTTGGATGACTGGCTGGTTTGATAATGTGGACTAACTTGGCCATTTTAGTCACATAGCTGACAGTTTTCAGAAATTGAATGAGATAAGCTTACAGCTCTTTAGTTTGGGAGAAAAACATATATAAAATAATACACGAAATGTTGAAGAGTATATCACAATAAATTTTTATGTGCCCATTTAAAATATGCGAGAAGGTAGATAATTTTAAAATTCTTTTACCAGGTTTGCCAGCAAAGCTTTTGAAGGCTGTGATTTCTATGTCAGAATTTTCTTTCCTACTCTAGTTACCACCAGTTGGAAGTGTGCCAGTGTCCTGTTTACTATGAGCTCTCCAGGGGGAGTGTGCAGTATATAATAAAATGTGAGTGTGTGATTCTGAATACAAGAGTCTAATGAATGTAGCTAAAGGTAGTGTTCAAGTATTTTTAAGCTGTTTCAACAACTAAAATGCTGGCATCTTTTTCACTGGAGTGGGCACAAGTTCACAATAATCTTTCTTGCACTTATATATTTGAAGAATGGGGTTTCTATACCAACTGGTCTTAAATTTCCTCTTCTTTGTTAACCTCCTTTGTTACAACCTTGTAAAAGAATCCCAATTTTTGATCTAGATATTCAATGCATTAGCTAGCCCTCTGTGAAGGGCAGCTGCTGACAGGGCTCCCAATAACCATCACAACTGAGAATGCATGCCCTTGAATTTGTGTGCTAATTTTTACTTCATGTGTGGGCCGGATCTAGAGTCTTATTTCTAATGACTAGAATACGGCAGGCATGATGGTATGTGATTAGGTTACAAGACTGTGGCATCTGCTTATTTATATTGTCTCCTGCTCTCAGGCTGGCCCGAATGAAGCCAGCTGTCAGGCTGTGAAGCTGCTCTATGGAGAAGGCCCTGTGACAAGGAATTGAGGTAGACTTCACGTCAACAGCTTAAGAGGAACTAAGGCTTTCATTCTTATAGTCAACAACCATGTGGATACTCTTGAAAGCCACCCCCCATAGAGCCTTAACATGTCTTCTGTCCTGGTCTGTTCCTTAACCTTGTAGGAGACCCAAACCAAAGGCACTGATGAAACAGAACATGATTTAATCTCATAAACTATTTGGGGGATAGCGCAGTGGTAGGGCGTTCGCCTTGCATGCAGCCGCCCCAGGTTTGATTCCTCCGGCCCTCTTGGAGAGCCTGGCAAGCTACTGAGAATATCCTGCCCACACGGCAGAGCCTGGCAATCTACTGGTGGTATATTCGATATGCCAAAAACAGTAACAAGTCTCATAATGGAGACGTTACTGGTGTCTGCTCGAGCAAATAGATGAGCAACAGGATGAGAGTGACAGTAACTATTTGAGGGTGAGGGGCGGGGGGGGGGGGAGATTAGGAACTTCGGGACGTATCTGGCAGTTTTAGGGCTTACTCCTGACTCTGGGCTCAGGGGTGACACTTGACTGTGTTCTTATGTGGTACTAGGAACTGAACTGGAGTCGGCCATGTACAAGGCCTGTATTATCTCGATGGCCCCTGATTAACTTTCATAGAATCACTTTGGACACAACTGTTCAAGCAGCTCTCAGACTACCCAGTTGTACTACCCTTCGCTCAGAGTTTTCCATCTTCCCAACAAAAATTATGTGAGAAACAGATCAAACGGTTTACTGAAATCAAAATACACATCTACAGAATTTCTTCCAATTTTTGCTTTTGGGGCCACACCTGGCAGTACTCCAAGCTTACTATGCTCAAGGATCGCTCCTGGTAAGTCTGGGAGACCATATGGTTTGCTGGGGACGGAACCCAGGTCAGCCACATGCCAGACAAGGATCCAACCCACTCTACAACTGCTCCAGCTTCAAGGATTTCTTTCATATCACAATATGGTGATTATTTCAAAAGTTAAAGTTTAGTTCAGTATTGTTTTAGTTGCCTCAGAGATTTGCTACACAGAAACTTCCACTCCCAACCTACGCTTTCCCACCAATTCTACGGTTAAGATGATTTAATTTGAGACTTCCAATCTCTCTGAACTCTATTTTTAGAGCCTCTTTTATGAATTCTGCAAAACCTGAGGGTAACTGATTATAAACAAGTTTTGCTTCTTTAGTCACTATGAATATTAGATAAGACAACCCTTTAATTCTTGTTTCTTTGAGGCTGCCTAGCTAGAGGAGTTCACAAGTATTACTGAATTCCTTGTTTTGGGGTCCCATGCAGCACTACTCAGGGGACTATGCATTGTGGGGTCTTGGACCTCTCTCATGCAAAGCATGTGCTCCAGACTTTGGAGCTAACTCTATGATCTCACGACTACTATTAAAGTTTATAAGAAAAGTGTCAGCGCTGTCCAAAACCAACATTGCATATAATTTTACCCTTAAGAATAGTAAATGTACACTCACAATTCAAAAACCATGTAAAGCATTCCATCTGAGCTATATGTCTCCAACAATTCTACAATGTGGGGATGTTTCAGCATATGACAGATACTGGCTTCCCGCTTTAGATCTGCAAAATAAACATATAACATACTTTATTAGGTAGGAACAAAAGGCAATTAGAGTGAATGATGAATGAATGGGTGTGATCTATGGTAACATGAAGACTTCTCTACCTAGAGAGATGAAATCCCCCATTCGACCTAAGCTTAAGGTTGACATTTTTTTGACAATAAAAATTTAATTTTTTTGCCAATCTACATCTATATGCATTATATTCAGTTTCTTTAACAATTTTTAGTCACCATTTACATATTTACAAAGTTATTTTGATTGAGTTTCAGTCATATGATGTTCCAACAGCAATTCCTTCACCATGGTCCACTTTTTTCCACCAGTGTAACCAGTTTCCCTCCCACCTACCAGTCTGACTCTATGACAGGCTTTTTCCCCTGCAGCTCCCCAGCCAACTCAGTTTTTATTAAAGTGAAAGTAGAACAAATACTTTCCCCAAGCTATTGTAACAAAGTTTCCATGTATAATCCCCAAACGACTGTAACAAAGTTTCCGTGTATATGCTCCAAACGATTGTAACAATGTTTCAGTGTTTAATCCCCAAACTATTGTAACAAAGTTTCCGTGTATATTCCCCAAACTATTGTAACAAAGTTTCAGTGTATAATCCTTTATCTTCAAATAACTAAATTTTGCTTTGTATGTTACCTTTTCTTTATTTCCCCCCACATTAGATAATAATATATTCTCTATTCTTTAGTCAAAAAATCTAGTACTTATAAATGCATATCAAGGAAGCTACATGGAAGGGGGGGGAAGAATTAGTATGCTTTAAATAGAAAAGGTATTCCTCCATTTCTCTTAGCATTGAACCATAAGTTTTTGCACATAATCTGTGAAATATGTTGAATAATATAGGACACAGCCTCAGTGTCACTCTGAAGGTCAAATTCTGACAGTGTAGGTAAATATACTGTTGTAAGCAGTATGATATCATTTGAAAAATAAAGCTGTTAATATAATGATCAGCACATGAAAAGTGTGGGCATAGATACCACTTGCCATATTTACATTAAAACCATCCCATGCTAACAGTCTTGGAGTCTTACCTGTTTGAAGATGAATAAAATCAAATGTGATACTTTAATATTTGAAAGTAGAAGGTAGACAGGTAAAGGAGAACCAAGGCTAAGTAAAGGTATACTATACAAAGAAAAAGAGATAACATTATCTCCTCTCTGATTTATTAATTCTATGTAGTTTTGTCAAAAAGAACAATGGCTGCAAATGGAACCAAAGAAAACTTGCATAAAAGTAGAATGAGGAAAACAAGTCAGTAAATTTGACAAACGAGAAGTTACTAGAAAAGGATGAATCAATAATACAATGTTAAGAAAGTCAAAGTAGTAAATGAAATCAAGGCATGAGTAGTTGGAGAAGGCTGAGTAATGGCTGTAAAATTCAGCCAGGAAGGATCATTAGCATTCTGAAGATCAACTTCTGTGGAAAGGTCAGGTTTGAAGTCAGTATGCAGGAGACAATTATGTGATAATAAAATCAAAATTTATGATGTCTCTCAATGGTCTAAGTACTTAATATTGCCATTTGCTATCCTAACAATCATATGAGATGGGCATTTTACTGATGAGGAAACAGAGACAGCAAATTCAAGATCACATAACTATACGAGGGCTAAGGGGATTTTTCTCTCTGGTTTCTTTTAGTTTGGGGGCCACCCTTGGCAGTACTTAGGGAATACTCCTGGCTCTGAGCTCAGGAATCACTCCTGGCAGGATCGAGGAACCGTAGGTGGTGTGGGGGATTGAACCGGGGTCAGCCGTGTACAAGGCAAGTGCCTTTTCTGCTGTACTTTAGTTCAGACCTGAGGGGTAAACCGTGAGGCCTTTACTTTCAACATCCTTTCATGATGCCATGCTAGATTTAGAAAATATCAAATTTTATGGGGCTGGAGCGATAGCACAGCGGGTAGGGCGTTTGCCTTGCACGCAGCCGACCCGGGTTCGATCCTCGGCATCCCATATGGTCCCCCAAGCACTGCCAGGAGTAATTCCTGAGTGCAAAGCCAGGAGTAACCCCTGAGCATTGCTGGGTGTGACCCAAAAAGCAAAAAAAAAAAAAAAAAAAAGAAAATATCAAATTTTAAAAATCTGGCAGCAGGAAAAAGCATCAAGGTCAGATAAGGTTAAATTTATTTGTCTGTTTGCTGTTGCTTTAAAGGAACTCTGTGTTTTGTAAGAGGCAGTGATGACAAGTTCACAGACTCCGGAATCAGAGAAGTTGGGGGGGGGGTGTCACTGCTACGCCAACCAATTGCTAACCTCTACAAATGCCTCCCCCACAGGCACCAATGAAGTGAACTTAGAAGTCAATTTACTAAGCTTATTTCAGAAGGAGAGTGCCAGATACATAGCCATATCTTTCATATGTGGGATATAAAGAAACATAGTAAGGAAGCAATAAGTGGTCAAAGACAACAGACCTTGAGAACTGGTCTACAGAACAGAATGTGCCAAAGATGGGTGCGGTATGGGTGGGAGGGGACCCCGAGACAATGGTGGAGGGATGAGGATGCTCTGGTGGAGAGCAGTGTTTGAAGGCTGTAGGCATGAAATCCTACTATTAACAGTACTCTTAATCATGATGGTTTCAATAAAACTTTAAAATATGTTTTAAAAGATGCAAGGGAGAAATAGATGTGAGGTCACAGGCTATGTGAAATGGCTGGAGGGATTATGGAATCTTAGTACTCATAAAAGGAGTGCTAAGAAGCACAGAAAAAAACGTCCTCCATCTCCAAAAGCAGTTGGAGAGAAGAGGGAAGGGAGTGGGAAGGGACGAAAGAGGAGGGGAAGGGAGGGGAAGGAGAAAAGGGGAGAGGAGGAGAGAAGGGGAGTTAGGTGTGTGTTTTGTGCTGGGGAGTCTTAACTATGAGGAAGGTTTTCAGCAAGCATGCTGGAGGGCCAGGTTGGAGGTAGACAACATAAATCAGATGCTGGGTCTTTTCTACCCTTCAAGAATGTTCTGCTAGGATTCAAGAAAAAGCTTAGGGTGTTTTTTCTATTACTTGTTTTTATGTTCCTCTAGTCTCTTGTTTTATTAGACTAAGTTACCCTTCTCATACCTTCTGTTTTCACCTCAGTTTCTCTTTTCATCTCTTTATATTCTGATAAAAAGCTGATTTCAACTTGGTACTCTGACCTTAGAGCCAAGAAGCAAACAGAGATTTAGTGTTTGCCATAAAGAAAATTGATCTTTTCTTCTATTTCAGTTCATTTCTTATTTTTTCCCTTTCATGTAACTACGATATGTTTCAACCCTGAAATACATCATTTGCCACGGGCCACATTTTTATACTAAAAGGCTGTACTGAAAATGGATGCTTCGAAGACCCTTTCTTCTGACTCACAAATTTCTGTTTTCTATAAGGCTGATCTTATCATCAACCCACCATCAAAATGAAGTTAGACTTGCTAGGGACCATGTCTTCAAAGATGAAAACATATTAAATGCTACTAAATCTTTCATTTCAGGGCCTAAAATCAGAGTGCTAACCAAAGAGCATAAAACTGGCCACATAAAAATATATTTAAATTATAAAAAGCAATGCTACAAGAGATGCTTCTATCTAGTATAATTATGGCACCATTTTCCGAACTCAAGTATAAGTCAATGGGTATATTCCAAATAGAAAATCAGTTTGACATTGTTAAAATGGCAATCCTAGTTAAAGCAAGTTTTACAGATTCAATATAACCCCTACTAAAATTCTAATGGTGTTTGTCCTAATGCTATTTTTCAAGCAAATAGAAGATTTCTAAAATTTGTGGGCCGGAGCAATAGTGCAGCAGGCAGGCAGGGTGCTTGTGTTGAATGAAGCTTAGCCAGGTTCCAGCTCTGGCACCACATATGCTCACCCAACCCCACCAGAAGTGATCCCTGAGTGCAGAGCCAGGAGTAAGCCCTGAGCACCACTGGCGTGGCCCCAAGCCCCCCCCCCAAAGGGAAAATTAAACCCCTCAACCCTTGTACTATCTATCCAGCATTCGACTATTAAAAAAAGATGAGATTGTGACATGACGAAACGTATGGAGTTTGAGATGATTATGCTAACTGAAGTAAATCAGAAAGTGTCTAACCCATAGTTTCACTTATATCTGGACTATAAATAACCAAAGCAAACAAATTGGCAAGAAACAACAAAACTTGCAGCTTTTGTGAAAACTGTGGAAATTGTATGAGGAAAAGGAGGAGGAGGGGGAGTGAGAGGAACAGAGAACCATTTTGGTAGCGGGATGACATTAAAACTTTAGTTGGGGCTGAAGCGACAGCAGTCGTGGGTAGGGTGTTTGCTTTGCATGTGGCAGACCTGGGTTTGATCCCTAGCACCCCATATGGTTCCCTGAGCCTACCAGGAGTGATCCCTGAGTGCAGAGTCAAGAGTAAACCGTGAGCACCAATAGGTGTGACCCCCAAACCAAAAAAAAACCAACAAAAAACAAAAACAAACAAAACAGTGATGTAGGTGCAATAAGACCACATTTAGAAACTTGTCAAGTTGTACTCTTTAAATTCTATAGTGGAGTAAGTAAAAAAAAATATTAGAATAAGAAAATCAGTTTTAAAAACACAAATGTATTATCTGTGTGTTCAAACTATGAATTCCAAACATATTAGACTCAAAGTGTTTGAACTGGAAGCAAATGCAAATTAAAGATATCTATATAGATAGATATAGATATATGTATGTATGAAAGTGTTATTAATTCCTTGCTGACACAGAAGCTAAGAATAGTATTTTCTGGGGACTAGGGATGTAAAATCGAGTACATACATGCCTCCTGTGTAGGAGAGTTCAATTTTCAGGATCATCCTCTCCTCCCACCAAATGTCATTTTTCTACTCATGAGCTGGAGTAGGAGAGAATTAAAACATCAAGTAATGATTATGTGACTGGAAGATGTGATTATCTGAGTGGACAGAGATACAAACATGGAACATTACTGCGCGCCTCCTGACCCAGTTACAACAGCCTTGTAAGTCCTGCTCTGTCTATAGTAATGGGTAACTCTGCACTCTTCTAGTTTTCCATTTTATAACATTTTATAATTGTTGGGGGGGATTTTAGAATTTTAATATTCCTGGCGGCAATTCCCTAAGAAGTTGGGACTATCTGACAGTGGTAAAGCAACTAAGCCCATTAGTCTTGCTTTCAACTAAGGGTAAATTAGGAAAGCTCTTCTCATGTAGCCAGCTTTAAAAAGAATTTTCTAGGAAAGTATTTATTATTCATTGTATTACTATTTATTCTTATGATAGAGGAACTCCTTTTTGGGGGGTCATCCAGTGTTGTGCTGGTACTACTCCTAGTTGAGTGCTCAGTGTGCATGAAGGTCTCATCTGGTGGTGACTGGGCTACGGGGGACTGAACCCAGGCCTATATGCAAAGCATGTGCTCTAGTCCTTTGGGCCATTGTCTCAGCCCTAGAAGCATTCTTTTTTTAATTGAATCACTGTGAGCTACAGTTACAAAGCTTTCATGTTTGAGTTTCAGTCATACAATGATCGAACACCCATCCCTCCACCAGTGTACATTTTCCACCACCAACATCCCCAGTATTCCCCCCTTCCAAAGAGCCACCCTTCCCTCTGCCTCTATGGCAGAAAATCTCCCCCATACGCTCTCTCTACTTTTGAGCATTGGGGTTTGCAATACAGATACCGAGAGGCTATCAGATTGGGTCCTTTATCTACTTCCAGCACACACTTCCCATCATGAGTGATCCCTTCAACCATCATTGATTTAGTGATCCCTTCTCTATTCCAGATGCCTTCTCCCCCAGCTCATGAGGCAGGCTTCCAGCCATGAAGCAATCTTCCTGGCCCTTGTCTCTACTGTCCTTGAGTGTTAGTCTCATATTATTTTATATTCCACAAATGAGTATAGTGATTCTATGTCTGCCCCTCTCTTTCTGGCTCATTTCACTAAGCATGATACTCTCCATGTCCATCCACTTATAAGAAAATTTCATGACTTCATCTTTCCTAACAGATACATAGTATTCCATTGTGTAGATGTACTAAAGTTTCTTTAACCAGTTGTCTGTTCTTGGGCACCTGAGTTGTTTTCATATTCTGGCTATTGTGAACAGTGCTGCAATGAACATACAGGTATAGATGTCATTCTTAGAAAAATTCTTTATACTGGAGTGATGGCAAGCAAGTAGGGCATTTGCCTTGCACGTGGCTGACCCGGGTTCGATTCATCCGACCCTCTCAGGGAGCCCAGCAAGCTACTGAGAGTATCCCGCCCACATGGCAGAGCTAGCAAGCTACCCATGGTGTATTCGATACACCAAAACCAGTAACAACAAGTATCACAATGGAGACATTACTGGTGCCCGCTCGAGCAAATCGATGAACGACAGGACGACAGTGCTACAGTGCTACTATCTTTTGTATAAAGTCAAAATGCTATTTTCAGAGTGCCACAATTCTGTAGTAAGGTAATTTGACTACTGGTCAAAAATTATTTAGGTATTTACTAATATGACTGAAGAAGGTAATGATCTCTGGCTTTCTTAGTATTTTAGTCACAATCTCAACCTCCAGAGCTTAAACAATCTAAATTAATAGTTAACTTGTCCAGACCCATTTGTTAAGCATTTAGATCAGCAGCATCCTATAGAAACAGAATACAAATTACATATGTAATTTAAAAACCTGTAAGAGTCACATAAAAAATTTAAAAGAGATAGGTTAAATTAATATAGCTTATGCAAATCAATATACCCATGTCTTTACTACTGCTCATTTAAATCACTGGTAGTTTTAAATTATTTTCCTTGCAATCTACCAACTTGCAATGCAAAAGAGAGTTAACATCCACAGAACAGTAGTCCTTTGTACTCTGCCAATGTACTGAAAGACCTTAGACTTTGCACGGCAACATCTGGGAGCTTACTATGGAACATCTGAGATGTTGCATAAGCCCTCATTTAAAAATTATAACAACCTTGAGAAAAATACTTCTCTATTCCCATATTTCAAAGGATGAAACTGGGGACTTGATTCAGTGAGATAAAAAGTTATGGAAATCACACAACTAGTATTTAGAAGAAACAAGTCTTCATTTTTTGAGGAAGGGAGGGGGTTTGGACCACACCATGCACTGTTCAGAGGCTAACCCTGGCTCTGGGCTCAGGAGCGAGCCCTGGGAGTGCTGGGGGAACCATATGCAGTGCTGGGAATTCGGATTGCAGTTACTACCTGCAAGGCAAGTGTTACCTCCTGACCATCCTATACCATCTCTCTAGCCCTTCTGGGATCAGGACTTTTCACCTTCACACAAACTCTTAGACATCACGCTTAGACATGACTTCAGGGGTTGTGCAGCTCTTACGGGTGTCCTTAAAATTCAATCGCACAACAATGCTAATGTGGTGACATTGACTTGGGTAACAAGCAATCATGGCTGCTATAGAGCTAAATTATTTCAACTACCTCGACACCAGTGATGAACAAAGTCTAGATGCTGATATCCTGCTGATAAATACATTAGGATTCTTTTCCATTTTCATTGTCCAGTTTGTATCAGAAACTCAACTGTTAACAAAATTCAATACTAGCTAACGCAGGCTTTAAAAGCACATAAAGGACAGTGGTTAGGGCGCTTGCCTTGCACACAGCCAGCCTGGGTTTGATCCCCAGCACACATATGGTCCCCCAAGTCCTGCCAGGAGTGATCCCTGAGAACAGAGCCAGGAGTAAGCCCTGAGCAGTGCTGGGAGTGTCCCACTAAAAAATCCTGAAGAAAGAAATAAAAGCATATAAAGCGTCTTATAATCCAGTCCTAAAATAATTAGGACACATATTATTTTAAAAAAAGAACAAAATAAGTCTATAAAAATCACGATTGAATCAACACTTTTTTCTTGGTGATTTGAAATTAATGACTGTAGGATATTCTAAAAAAGAGATCCAAACAGAGCCCTGAAAGAATTATAGCAGCAAAGTCAAATTCTGTTGCCGAGTTCTGCCTTTACTAATAACCAATTTGAAAGCTAAAGATCCCTGCAGCCTTTGGCAATAGAACAGGTCATGAAGGCTTTAATGAGGCTATCTGCCTATAAATCAGGAAAGCTGACCTTCTCAACTAGGAATGACCAGAGGCCCAGGCAGGCCTCCACACCAATTTGGGTTAACTGAAAACTCATTATTTCCTTAATCTTTTACACATTTTGCTACCAACCTATGCATTTTATTATCCCTTTTTTTCACAAACACAAGGGAAATGCAAGCACCTTCTATTTTTTCTGAATTTTAGCCCATTTAAAAAAATCCTCTGGCCCGAGGTTTCCATGATCAGATAAAGAAATGAAACAACAAGCAATTAATTGGGACTTTTTTATGTCATTTTTTTCTTAAATAGACAAATGTATCAGTTGAGAAATGAGTCTAAACTGCACTAAGCACTTAAAATTAATGGGGCTCTGGTAATGTATTTCCTGAAGAATTTTCAGTTCTGGTCAAAGCAGTAAATATATTAAAATACTCTGCCTAACTGAATACTAAATTGAAACTAAATTCAACACTATATTAGTAAACAACTATTAGCTATAAAATAAAGCCAATTACTATGAGAAGTACTTGTCAGCCCTCTTATTCTTTCTTAAGATGACTTTGGTAAATAATTATCTAAAGTGTCATTGATTTCCTGGGAACTTACATTTAAAAAACTCAAAACCATTCTTAATCAATACTGAAGTACTATAAATCATTCAGCATGCTAATTAGTTATTAAAAAAGATTGTAAGTGACCAAATGAGAGATTTTTATTAACGATTTTCTCCTGAGGTGTTAAAATATCTAAGAAAAAGAGCAATTCCTCAAGACACAATTCATGAGCAAAAATCAACATTAGATTAAAGAGAAACCAAATTATTTGTTACTCAGAAGCTGTAACTTTGAGTCTTTAATACAAAGAGTTACACAAACATGAATTTAGTGACAATCTGTTTTGGATGCAACTAATAAGAAAGAAAGATGTAAATTATATGGTTAAAAGAAAAAAGTGAAAGTGACAGATATCAAAACTAATAAAGTTCCGCATTAGAAGCATTCTCAAATATATAATTGGCCATTATTAATATTATATTTTATAATAGAAATACAATGCTTAAATACCTCTTGAAGGTAGAATTCTATTGTTTTTAATTTAGGAAAAATATATCCAAATGATTTAGAAAGAGAGGAATGACTTTGAACATTTAAAAAACAGATACTTATATCAAAATGGCACTCCTAACTTTATTTAAAAAAATATAAAAATAAGTTTTTTAAAATAAAAAATCCTGGACAGATAGTAAAGCAAGTAAAGGAGTTGTCTTGCATATTGCTGACTGGGGTTCAATCACTGGCACCTGATATGGTCCCTGAGCCCACCAGGAGTGACTCCTGAGTGCAGAGTAAGGAGTAAACCCTGAGCACTACAAGGTGTCACCCCCCACCCCAAAAAAACAATTTTTAACTCAATTATGTTCAATATTAAAGTCTTAATAATTCATGCTTTAGGATGCATGAAGAAACTGTGTAGAACTTTCGTACATCTACAAAATGGAATACTATGCAGCAATTAGAAAAGATGAAGTCGTATATTTGGGGTTGCATGTAGGGATATTCCACCCTGCTCCATTGATCAGCGGATCTGCCTTTGTTCCAGTACCATGCTGTTTTAATTGTTGCCGGTTTGTAGTAAAGTTTGAAGTTGGGGAGGGTGATGCCTCCCATTGTCTTTTTCCCAAGAATTGCTATAGCTATTTGTGGGCGTTTATTGTTCCATATAAATTTCAGGAGTGTTTGATCAATTTCTTTGAAGAATTTCATAAGGATCCTTATAGGGATCGCATTGAATCTGTATAGTGCTTTGGGGAGTATTGCCATTTTGACAATGTTCATTCTTCCTATCCATGAACAAGGAATAGGTTTCCATTTCCTCGTGTCCTCTTTTATTTCATTGATTAGCGTTTTGTAGTTTTCTTTGTAGAGATCCTTTACTTCCTTGGTTAAGCCGATTCCGAGGTACTTGATTTTCTGGGGTATGATTGTAAATGGGATTTTTTTATGTCACTTTCCTCTGTTTTGTTATTTGTGAATAGGAAGGCCATGGATTTTTGGGTATTGATTTTATAACCTGCAACTTTACTATACAAGTCTATTGTTTCTAAGAGTTTCTTGGTAGAGGTTTTGGGTTTCTCTAGGTATAGTATCATATCATCTGCGAATAGTGAGAGCTTTATTTCTTCCTTCCCTATCTGTATGCCCTTAATGTCTTTTTCTTGCCTAATTGCTATTGCAAGAACCTCCAGTACTATGTTAAGCAAAAGTGGTGAGAGTGGGCATCCTTGTCTTGTCCCTGATCTTAGAGGGAAGGCCCGTAGTTTTTCTCCATTGAGGATGATGCTTGCTGTAGGTTTGTGGTAGATGGCTTTGACTATCTTGAGGAAAGTTCCTTCTAAACCCATTTTGGCGAGAGTTTTCATCATAAATGGGTGCTGGATCTTGTCAAATGCTTTTCCTACATCTATTGATATGATTATATGGCTTTTATCTTTACTTTTGTTGATATGATGAATTATGTTGATTGATTTCCGAATGTTAAACCATCCTTGCATCCCCGGGATGAATCCCACTTGGTCATGGTGTATGATCTTTTTGATGAGTTGTTGGATTCTATTTGCTAATATTTTGTTGAGGATCTTCGCATCAGTGTTCCTTAGGGATATTGGCCTGTAGTTTTCCTTCTTAGTGGTGTCTTTGTTTGCTTTTGGTATTAGGGAGATATGTGCCTCATAGAAACTGTTTGGGAGAGTTCCTGTTTCTGCAATTTCCTGGAAAAGCTTGAGGAGAACTGGTAACAGGTCCTCCTTAAATGTTTGGAAGAATTCATTAGTGAATCCATCTGGGCCTGGGCTTTTGTTTTTGGGGAGCAAGAAATGTGAAGTGGAGCAAGGAAAGCCTCTTCAACAAATGGTGCTGGCATAACTGGACAACCACATGCAAAAAAATGGACTTAGACCTCGACCTAACGCCATGCACAAAAGTCAGATCAAAATGGATTAAAGACCTCAACATCAGACCATAATCCATAAGGTACATTGAAGACAAGGTCAGAAATACCCTTCACGATATTGATGATATTGAAGCCAAAGGTATCTTCAAAGATGACACGGAACTAAGCAATCAAGTAGAAACAGAAATAAACAAATGGGACTATATTAAACTAAGAAGCTTCTGCACTGCAAAAGATACAATGACCAAAATACAAAGGCAATCTACAGAATGGGAAAGGATATTCACCCAATACCCATCAGATAAGGAGCTGATATCAAGGATATACAAGGCACTGGTTGGCATCTACAAGAACAAAACTCCCAACCCCATCAAAAAATGGGGGATGGAAACGAACAGAAACTTTCACAAGGAAGAAATATGAATGGCCAAAAGGCACATGAAAAATGCTCTTCATCACTAATCATCAGAGAGATGCAGATCAAAACAACTACGAGATACCACCTCACACCACAGAGAATGGCACACATCCAAAAGAACAAAAGCAACTGCTGTTGGCGTGGTTGTGGGGAAAAAGGGACCCTCCTACACTGCTGGTGGGAATGCCGACTACCTTAGCCCTTTTGGAAAACAGTATGGACAATTCTCAAAAAATCAGAATTGAGTTCCCATTTGACCCAGCAATACCACTCCTGGGAATATATCCCAGAGATGCAAAAAAGTATAGTCAAAATGACATCTACACTTGTATGTTCACTGCTGCACTATTAATAATAGCCAAAATCGGGGCCGGAGCGATAGCACAGCGGGTAGGGCATTTGCCTTGCACGTGGCCGACCCGGGTTCGATCCTCGGCATCCCATATGGTCCCCCAAGCACTGCCAGGAGTAATTCCTGAGTGCAAAGCCAGGAGTAACCCCTGAGCATTGCTGGGTGTGACCCAAAAAGCAAAAATAAAAAAAAATAATAGCCCAAATCTGGAAAAAACCTGAGTGCCCAAGAACGGATGACTGGTTAAAGAAACTTTGGTATATCTACACAATGGAATACTATGCTGCTGTTAGAAAAGATGAAGTCATGAAATTTGCATATAAGTGGATCAACATGGAAAGTATCATGCTAAGTGAAATGAGTCAGAAAGAGAGAGACAGACATAGAAAGATCGCACTCATCTGTGGAATATAAAATAAAATCATAGAATAGGAGACTAACACCCAATAATAGTAGAAATAAGTACCAGGAGGTTGACTCCAAGTCTTGAAAGCTGGCCCCACATGCTGGAGGAAGGGGCAGCTCGCATAGAGAAGGGAACACCAGGTAAAGTGTGGTTTGAGGACCTGCACGGGATGGGAAATGCACTCTGAAAATAAAATATAGACCAAACATGATGGGCACATAGTTCCTCTGTTGCAAACCACAACACCCAAAAGGAGAGAGAGAGAACAAGGGGGAAATGCCCTGCCACAGAGGTCGGGTGGGGTTGGGGGATGGGGTGGGAGGGTGGGAGGGATACTGGGAACATTGGTGGAGGGGACTGGGCACTGGTGGAGGGATATAAGCAAAATGCAAACATGAAAGTTCACAAGTTTGTAACTGTAACACATGGTGATTCACTAATAAAAAATTTTAAAAAAAGAAAAGATGAAGTCATGAAATGTGCATATAAGTGGATCGACATGGAGTTTATCATGTTAAGTGAAATGAGCTATAGAGAGGGACAGACATAGAATGACTGCACTCATTTGTGGAATATAAAGTAACATAATGGGAGACTAACACCCAAAGATAGAAGAGATAAGGGCCAGGAGGATTGCTCCATAGCTTGGAAGCCGGCCTCACATGCTGGGGGAAAAGGCAGCTGAGATACAGAAGGAACCACCAAGTAAATGATGCTTGGAGGGCTCGCTCAGGATGGGAGGTGTGTGCTGAAAGCAGGCTATGGACCAAACATGATTGTCACTTAGTACCTGTATTTCAAACCACAACATGAGAGAGAGAGAGAGAGAGAGAGAGAGAGAGAGAGGGAGAGAGGAATGTGCCTGCCACAGAGGCAGGGGGTGATATGTGGGTGGCAGGGGGAACATTGCTGGTGGAGAATGGGCACTGGTGGAGGGATGGATACTCAATTATCATATGACTGAAATGAAAAAGAAACTGTGTAGAATGTGTTTAAAATCATTTGTTAAAAATCAGTGGGTTATACACTTAAAAAGTGTACAGTTCACTGCTCATTTTTTTTTGGGGGGGGGGCTGGGAATCTAACCCAGAGCTCACGTTAGGTAAATGCTTTAGCACTAAGGTATCTTCCTGGTCCTGTGTTTCAATTTGTATTTTATAAAGTGTGAAAACAAAACAGAAATTCAACTAATATATCAAAGATAAAAAATGTTATGCACACACCAGTATTTTATACTTCTGTAATTACATCATCTCTATAAACCTTCTGCTCTTTGACTCACCTACAGACAGTTGAAGAGTTTAACAAGGAAAGGTTATAGGACAGACTTCCCCCGAAACTCTTATTTGCAATGGGGCTAGGCCAGTAAACACTACCAGCAAGATCAAAATTTTCCCCAGAAAATCACTGGCAGACTTTGAATTTATAAATAAAAAATTAATGAGGTCAAGAATCTTTACAGGGGCTGGAGTGATAGCACAGCGGGTAAGGCATTTGCCTTGCACACGGCTAACCCAGGTTCGATTCCCAGCATCCCATATGGTCCCCCGAGCACTGCCAGGAGTAATTACTGAGTGCAGAGCCAGGAGTAACCCTTGAGCATTGCTGGGTGTGACCCAAAAAGCAAAAAAAAAAATCTTTATGGCTCAAGAGCCGGATAGGGCATTTGCCTTACAAGTGGCCAACCTATGTTTGATACTGGGCACCCTATATGGTCCCCTGAGTCCGCCAGAAGTGATCCCTGAGTGCAGACTCAGAAGTAAGCCCTGAGCACCACCAGGTGTGGACCACAACCAAAACAAAAGTGAAAAAAATTACAAAGAATCATCATAGCACAGTAAAATAGTTATCAGAGCTTTTTGGTAATAATACAGATTTCCCATCCAGCAACATAATCCTTTTGATGAGAAATCTCATAAAAATAGTAAGCAAATTTGTAGTGAAAACATAAATACCAATATGTGACACTTATTTTCAAAAGAATCAATAAAAACAATAAGCTAATTGCCTTGATAAATAACTTGAAATCAGAGATCATGGATAGCTTATCTACCAAATTACTTCTATATTTTATTGTGTTGGCTTACTTCCAACGTATGGATTTAGCCATATAGCTGTAAATTGCTAACAGATGTGTGTAATTTAAATAGCATGACTTATAGTCTTTTAAAAAACTGTCAAGGAGCTTCAGAGTAGTATTACTATTAGTAGTAGTAGTGGTATATTGTTATTCCAAAGCAGAATCATTATAGTGGGTGAAAGGGGTAGAAAGGAGAAGATATTTTTTGCTCATGGTGAAACTTGGGAATAAGGGAACTCTTGAAATTTCTCAAAGGGTAGTATTTATCCTTATTTTACATCCATTTCAAGTAATAATACACTCTCTTCCCCTTACAAACTGTCTTAGTTTCATCTTTTCTAGCCAAACAGGAGGAAGTATACCTAAGTATGTGAAAATGTAGAAGCAATCTACATCAGGCATTGAAAACTTACCTGGGGCCAGAAACTATTTTATAAATCTGTTAAAGTGACAGATTCTTTGCCCCTAAAGAGTCTGCAGTAAAAAAAATATGGGAAGCACAAAAGTCCAAGAGACTGATATAGAATTGATAGCTAAGGATCGAGATCATAACTCAAACGTTCCCAAACTTATTTGGCCTGACTGCCCTTTCTCAGGAGAAAAATATACCCATCACTTCTCTGGAAACCTATTTTTGGTAAACAGAGAGTACCCGAAATTTCACCCAAGACTACTACACCCCCATTCATTTCAATGAGCCCCATCCAAGGAAGGATTGCACACTCTGGTTAACACTCATCATCTCCTGAGGCCCCAAGAGCACTGTTGAGATTAGAAAGTTTCAGAAGCTAGTGTTTACTTATATGAACCAAAACAGACATAACTGGAGAATAACCACTATTTTATTTAGACAAAAACAAGTATATCTCCCATATCATTATAGCCTCTGCTCCAGACCTACCCCTAAACTACGCAAAATCATGAAACTATCATGAATGGTTTCTTCTTTTGAATGGAAAATTTGTAGTTTCCTTAGGGATATTACACCTGGCCCATTTTGATATTAAATACCAAAATTCCCATTTTGATATTAAAATATAATTTGATTACTTATTAGCATGTAATATTTATACACATAAGACATAGTTTGTATTTATGCTAAGTGTTATCTCTATTTATTGTAGGTTGAATGCCAGAATATCTTATTCTTTAAGTTTATTATCAACCTATCTTCTTGTTTTCCTTTTCCTTTTTATTGAATCACTGTCAGATAGACCCTTACAGCTGTTCATGATTAGATTTCAGAACCTGGGGACAATCGTCCTGGGAAATGTACACTGGTGGAGGGCTGGGTGTTGGAATGCCATCTTCTTTCTTGGCTCCCTTTCTTATGGACACTTTTGAGATTTCATCAAACTTGGAAAGGATGACACATGTTGCTTCTGGTTTTGAAGTCTTGACTCGGCCACTAAGAAATTCTTGACATCTGCCAAAATTCATAACCTCCACGTTCAGTTAAGAAGCTAAATTCGGGACTGGAGCAATAGCACAGCGGGTAGGGCATTTGCCTTGCACGCGGCCGACCCAGATTTGATTCCCAGCATCCCATATGGTCCCCTGAGCACTGCCAGGGGTAATTCCTGAGTGCAGAGCCAGGAGTAACCCCTGTGCATTGCCAGGTGTGACCCAAAAAGAAAAAAAAAGAAGCTAAATTCTACACAGTGTCCCATATGATCCCCTGAGCCCACCAGGAGTGATTCCTGAGCACTGCCAGGGTGGCCCCAAAACAAAAGCAAACAAAGGAGCTAAATTCTAGGGGCTGAACCATAGCACAGAAGTTAAGCTGCTTGCCTTGCATGAGGCAGACCCAGGTTCGATCCCCGGCATCCCATATGGTTCCCTGAGAACCATCAGGAATGCTTCCTGAGAGCCAGGAGTAACCCCCGGGCATTGCCGAATGTGCCGCACCCCACTCAACAAAAAGAATGATGTATGCATGAAAATAGTGATTAAAAAATTGTAAACCCTGGTACCTCAATATAAATGGTTTAAATATATTATAATTGTTTAAAAATTAAATTCTATGTAATGGTTTATTTAACATAAGGGACTTATTTTATAGTGTACCAACTCAGCCTTTTTGGCACATTTTTCACTTGTAGCAATGGAAGTTTCTGTGTCTTTAAGAGCTCCCTCAGAACCTGCCTACTGGAATGGTCAGTCACCCATTTTCACAGACCTGGCTTTTAACCTTTTAAATGTTAACACCCTTCTACAGGGCCACAACTATTACATAATAGATAATATATATATATGTGTGTGTATGTATATATATACATATATGTACCTATAGCATAGATATTATAGGGCAATGTTTTTCACATATAATTTTTTTAAATTTTAATTTTATTCTTTAATTAGTGAATCACCATGAGGGTACAGATACAGATTCACACATTTTCGAGCTTGTTTTTCCCTCATATAATGTTCGCGAACACATTCCTCCACCAGTGCCCATTCTCCACCACCAATAAGCCCAGTATCCCTCCCACCTCCCAATCCCATCTCTCCCCCACCCCACCCTGCCTCTGTGGCAGGGTATTCCCTTTTGGTCTCTCTCTCCAATTGGGTGTTGCAACAGGGGTATTGAGTGGCCATTATCACATATAATTTTTTGTATTTTAAATTTATTTTATCAAAGAACTATGATTTACAAAGTTATTGGCAGTTGAATTTGAGGCATATAAAACTACAACACTAGTCCCACTACCAGTGTCAAATTTTTAGTGAAAAGCTCTGACTTTAAATCTAGTCACAATCTCCCTAACTCTATGATTAGTAACTATATAATCTTTGAACATCAGTTTCCTTGCCCATAGAGATAAGAGCTTCCATAGTGTAGCTAGTCCTGGATGATTAATCAAGTATGATTACAGAGTAAATAGAGATGATTAATGGAGTTATTGCCCGCTATGGTACATTGCTTGTCCAAACATGTGGAGAGGGGCCTTGAGCATGGCTGTGGCTGGGTTCTGGAGGTCTTCGGCCAGGGGAGGCTCTGCTTGGGGTGGGGAGGGAAACTCAACCCACCCCCTCTGAGGGGCCTCAGTGAAGACAGCCAGGTGCAGGGGTAAGAGACTCTGCATGACGAGCCTTGCGCATGAAAGAAACGACAGAGGAACCCAGGTGTGTGGGACCTGCTCAGATTGGGACTGGGCCTCTTCCACCCAGATTCCCCATTTTCCAGTAGCTAGACAGTTATATCCAGAAACTCCTCCCCCCCATATAATCCCATCAATGACCAATATCCAGAGACTATAAAACCAAGCTCCCGGGAGACATCTTACAGCCTAGTTCTCCCTCTCAGAGAACCTGGCAAGCTACCAAGAGTTTCCTGCCCACATGGGAGTGCCTGGCAAACTTCTCATGGCATATTCATATGCCAAAACCAGTAACAATAATGGATCTCATTCCCCTGACCCTGAAAGAGCCTCCAATGCAGCACCATTGGGAAAGAGAGGCATCTAAAATCTCAGGGCTAGGACGAACGGAGACGTTATTGAGACTACTTGAGAAAATTGGCGCTCAACGGGATGATGATGATGATGATGATGATGATGATGATAATGATGCATTGCACAAAGAATGTGCATGACAAATTTTGTTTCCTCTCCCTTTTGCCATTTTGGGTGTTCTTTCTTACCTTCACCAAATACCAATCAAACCACTTTTGATGACTGTAAGTTGGCAGTGTGAATACTGAACTCATGAACCACAGTACTATATCGTTCTAAACATTCTTTTACTTCATGCTATTTATTTATGGTTTGGGAGGGGCACATCCACTGGTGCTCAGGACCTACTCCTAGCTCTGCACTCAGGAATCACTCCTGGTGTGGCTCAGTGGACCGTGTGTGATGCTAGGGATTGAATCCAGGTCAACTGAGTGCAAGGCAAGCATGCTACTCACTGTGCGATCATTCGAACCCCATACTTCATGCTCTTAAAAGGCTACAATCTTTGGGGGAAATCATGTAATGTAGCTACATTAGGAATTTAATCTCAAGTTTATCACCAAATTTCTTGGAAAAATAAGATGAAGGTAGAGTTGATGTCGCTAATAAAAAGACACTGGGTGGGGAGGTGCACCATAGAACCTGATGGCTGTGTGTGTGTGGTCTCCTCACAACAGCACCACTGTTCTTTCAGACTGCCCTTGGTGACACCCTCACACCAACTGCTACTTCTCATTAGTTTCTTTTAAGCAGCTACACAAATTTGCCCACTTTGCATTGGAAACAGCCATTGAAATGATTTGCTCCTTTCTGCTCTTACCCTAGTCTCTGCTCTCACCAACTCTTGTCTACATCACAACAAAGACCTTTTAATGGCTTTCTTTGCTTCCAGTTCCTTCCTTAGATTCTCCTCATTAACTTGCCCTATTTTTCCCTAAAACAAGTATTATATTATTCCCCAAACCTCTCTTGCTCTCCCTTCTGTATAGCAGCATATTCTAATCCCTCAGGTTGGCCTGGAAATTTTCTGAAAATGATATTAAGTCAAAAATCTTAACTTGGGCCTACAGAGCTATATAGCAACATAATTTGAAATGAAACTGATTTTTCTGCTCCTTCCTTCCTTCCTTCCTTCCTTCCTTCCTTCCTTCCTTCCTTCCTTCCTTCCTTCCTTCCTTCCTTCCTTCCTTCCTTCCTTCCTTTCCTTCTTCCTCCATTTCTTTTTCCCTCCCTCCCTCCCTCCCTCCCTCCCTCCCTCCCTCCCTCCCTCCCTCCCTCCCTCCCTCCCTCCCTCCCTCCATTCCTTTCTCTCTCCCTGCCTCCCTCCTTCCCTCTTCCTTTCCTTCCATAGCTCTGGATACACACATATTACAGTGTTTAGCAGCTACTTCCAGTAACCTCCCTGACTCCCATCCTGAACGACCTGCAGCTCCTACAACTCTTCTCTCTCCCATACTTCTGATGCTCTTAAAATTACTGCTCTCTCTGTTGGGCACTTTATATGCTTCCTTCTTTGCTGGCAAATACCAACTTATTTGTCACATTCCCACTCACACATTGCCTTCCTTCTCCTTAACAACCCCCTCCCCCAACTGAAGTAGGCCTATGGTGCTGTGAGCTAACAGCATCTCCAGTAAGGCGTTACCATTTAGCAGTCTGTCTTATGGCTGCTGATTTACATTTGCTGCTAACCCTGCTGTAAATCAGTACCATGCACACAAGTCACTGGACCAAAGTCTATTAGCATCTATCACACATCAAAGTATATGTGTATAACTCAACCCAAGAATGTTAGATACAGGGGGGAGAATAAAAAAAGTCACTGTGACCTGTCCCTCAACATCCTCAAATTTTACTCATAATGGAAATGAGGTCCTAGGAAAGTAAGTCATAAACCTGAAGTCAAACAGAATAACTGAAAGACGAACTTCAGTCTCTGCTTCCTGATCTAGCAGTCTTTCTGTTACCCCATGCACACTGAAAGAGAACTCAAAATGCCCATAATCTGGGGTGATCTTCTCCTGATAGTATATGCACAATGATGAACATTTTTTTGAGAATTACCAAAAACAATGCCATTTACTTATTGAAAAATGGGTGCTAAGGTTATCCCATATACTGTATTATCATGAGTTAATATGGGAAATGTTAAAGCCACACTTACTACTGAATTCACTAGATTCAAACAAAAATAATATTTACCTAATACTTCTACATTACCCAACAGTTTTTTTTTTATAGTTTATTTTTAATTAGTGAGTCAACGTGAGGGTACAGTTACAGATTTATACATTTTTGTGCTCATGTTTCTCCCTTACAGAGTTTGATAACCCATCCCTTCACCAGTGCCCATTCTCCACCACCAGTAAACCCAACATCCCACCCCCCCTTCCCAGTCCCGTCTCCCCCCACCCCACCCTGCCACTATGGCAGGGAATTCCCTTTTGTTCTCTCTCTCTGGTTAGGTGTTGTGGTTTGCAATAAAGGTGTTGAGTGGCCATTGCTACCCAACAGTTTTATTCTATTTTCTAATATTATAAATTACATGACCAAAACAGCCTTACTTTGAATGAATGTTTAAGGTATGTACTTTTTTTCTGGCAAGAGAGCTTAAAGGGCTAAGTACATGCTTTCCATGCAGGATGCCCGGGCTCAATGTTTAGTACCACTAGGAATAATCCCTGAATACAGAACTGGGAGTTGACATTGTTGGGTGTTGTTCTCCAAAAGAAAAAAAAAGAAGCATGAAACTATTTAAGTTTGTAACGGTACCCCCACAGTGATTCACTAATAAAAATTTTTTAAAAATATATATATTATTCTATGTGTTTGTACTTGGGCATGACAAATATTCTGAGATTGTACCAAATTTAAAATATATTTTATGAATATATCTTTTTCTCAGAATAATAAAAAGGTCTCTTGCTAACCCTCAAAAAAATAAAAATAAAATAATTTTTGGTGTCAAGTATTCAGGGCTTACTTCCTGTTTAGGGGTCATTCTTGGTGGAACTCAGAGTAACAAGCTGTTGCACGGCTCAAGGCTGGGTCTTCCCCATGCAAAGGATGCACTTGACCTGTTGAGCTGTCTGAGTATACTGAAGATTTTATGTTTCCTGGAAATTGTAACACTTTCTTAAATCCAGGTCTATAGGTGGATCTTGTCTTTGGATATTAAGCTAAATGAATCCAACTCAGAAAGAACTAAGTTTATGAGAAGAGCTCATCTACTTTTTCATTCACTAGAGGGCACTCAAGATTCTATCATAGCTAGTTAATAACTTTATCAACATTTTTGAATTATAGACATGGCATTATTGATCTTGATAAGACCATACACAGATGAGATATTTGCCTTAGACACATATAACAATAGCAATAACCATATGCTAACATTTATTGAGTACCTACTATAAGAGTCTATGTCAGGTGTGTGTGGATCATTTAATTCAAACAACACAATACCCATTTCACATTTGAGAAAGCTAAATTCTACAGCCATTAAGTAAATTACCTATAATATAAACTGCAGAGCAAGGATTTGAATCCAATCAATCTGGCCCCAGGGCTATTCTTTGTGTTGTATGTGGCGGGGAAGGGGGGGTCACGGGGGGTGGGTGGGAGGGGAGCTTATACCTGGTGGTACTGAGGGGTCATTGGCTTGGTGCTGAGGAAACGTGTGATGCTAGGATTACGTGCAGGCCTCCAAAATGCCAAGTACATGAGGAGCTGGAGGATCCAGCCCCCCCCCCCCCCCACCAATGCTCGTAGCCCTCAGCTCTACTGCTGCTGATGTGGACAACTATTAAATACTGAAAATGAATTTCTATATAAAAAAGCTCTTTATATTGAAGCTAAAAGGTAAAGTACAAAGTCTTTATTAAAGCTCAATCAGAACAAATTTCAGGAACAAATTCTTAATACCTTTCAAAACATCTGTTTTCCCTCTATGACTAATAGAAAAGCTATTTATCTATATAAAAGCTAAAAGGTAAAATACAAAGTCTTTATTAGAATTCAATCAGAACAAATTTCAGAAGCAAATTGTTAATACCTTTCAAAACATCTGTTTTCCCTCAATGACTATAAGGAAATAAGCCAAGCTGGGCTTAGCTCAGTTACACTGAGTAATTTGCTTTCCAGTGAGTAATATCTGCTTTGTAAGTATAAGGCTCTGGATTTGATCTCACATGCAGAAAAAGAAGAAAGAAAAAAGAAAAAGATCTTAAGGACATCATGCTAAGTATCAGAGAAAGACAAATATTATATGGTCTCATACATGGAACTTAAAAAACAACCCCCAAACTCATAGGAACACAAATCAGATTTATGTGGGGGAACTGGGTGAAGATGGTGAAAAGGTACAACTCCAGTGACACGTAAGTTCTGAGGATGAAATTGACAATGTGATGGTTATGGCAAACAATACTACTATGAACATTTGAAAGTTCCTTCAATATAAACATTAAAAAATTCTCATCTCAAAGAAAACAACTATTCGGGGGTCGGAATGAAAGCATACTTGTCTTGCATAAGACCAGCCCAGGTTTGATCCCCAGCACCATATACGGTCCCCAAAGCCTGCCAGGAGTGTGCACTGAGCCCAGAGCCAGAAGAAAACTCTGAGAATGATCAAGTGTGTCCCCCTATATATATGCTTAATGATGTGGTGATCCTAATTAATTTACAGTGATGAGCATTTCATAATACACAGTTGTATCAAATCATTACATCATATACCTTAAACTTAATAAAACCATGTCATATATATTTAAATAAAACAGAAAAAAGAACATGCTTCAGAATACAAGAAAGAGTGTATTAACTGGCTTCCAAATATCAATAAAATCTTATTTGAGTCCTCTCAATGTCACATTATTTTTTTTTAAAAAATGTGAATTTGCTATTTTAAGGGACTGGAGCGATAGCACAGCAGGTAGGGTGTTTGCTTTGCAAACCCAGGTTCGATTCCTCTGTCCCTCTTGGAGAGCCCGGCAAGCTCCCTGGGGTGTATTTGATATGATAAAAACAGTAACAAGTCTCACAATGGAGACGTTACTGGTGCCTGCTCGAGCAAATCGATGAACAACGGGATGACATTTTAATGCTGTTTTAAGATGCATTATCATTAAATATACAATGATTAGAGAGGTCTTCAAGAATGGCTATGAGCTGAGGGAAATCTTTCTCCCAGAAAGCCCTATATTTAGCTGGTCAACATATACAATCATAAATTATAAGTCTCTGGATACTGATCAAAGGGCTTATACCAAATTGAGAAGCATTTATTCAATTAACTCCACAGAAACTTGGTAAGAACAAAGGGAGGTTTCAGTACAGAACTGAATGTGTGCCCGTGTGGCCAGCTGTGCCTTCCAGGGAAACTGTTCTAAAGGACCCAGAGAGTAAGAGACAGCACAGCCTCTTGAGGTTAAAGACCTAGTTGGGGCATTTCAAAGCTGGTGAACATTGGCAGATTTTATTTCCCATTGCTTTATGCTATGCAATTAGCAGATATGATACCAGAGGCAAGAAAATCTTAATGGGAGATCAAGGGAACAGATGAAGACACATGTAAAGACAGTAGCCTTTCATCATCAGGAAGGCTGTGTACAAACCCAAGGCTGTTCATTCTTGGGTGGGGGGCAGTATCAGAGGTGGCACTAAACAGAGCAAATCACTAAACAAATAGGCTAGCAGGCAAAATCAAGCACTGGAGTGAGAGGTTTCAGTATCTCGAGCTGCTACAACAAAAATTTAGGGTGGGACTGGAGAGATAGACAGTACAGGAGGGAAGGTACTTGTCTTGCATGTGGCTGCAGTGGCTGTGATCCTGGTTCGAAACCTTGGCGCCACAAATGGTCCACTGAGTACTGCAAGGGGTGACTCCTGAGCACAAAGCTAGAAATACCCATGAGCATTACCTTAATATCACAAACATATCCAAAAATCTAGGAGGCATTCAAAAACATGGGTATGACATCTGCACATGTATGTTCATCGCAGCACTGTTTACAATAGCCAGAATCTGGAAAAAACCTGAATGCCCCAGAACGGATGACTGGTTGAGGAAACTTTGGTACATCTATACAATGGAATACTATGCAGCTGTTAGAAAAAAGGAGGTCAAGAATTTTGTAGTCAAGTGGATGGGCATGAAAAGTTTCATGCTGAGTGAAATGAGTCAGAAAGAGAGAGACAGACATAGAAAGATTGCACTCATCTATGGTATATAGAATAACAGAGTGGGAGACTAACACCCAAGAACTGTAGAAATAAGTACCAGGAGGTTGACTCCATGGCTTCGAGGCTGGCCTCACGTTCTGGGGAAAGGTCAACTCAGAGAAGCGATCACCAACTACATTGTAGTCGAAGGCCATGTGGGGGAAGGGAGTTGCGGGCTGAATGAGGGCTAGAGACTGAGCACAGCGGCCACTCAACACCTTTATTGCAAACCACAACAGCTAATTAGAGAGAGAAAACAGAAGGGAATGCCTTGCCACAGTGGCAGGGTGGGGTGGGGGGGAGATGGGATTGGGGTGGGTGGGAGGGACACTGGGTTTACGGGTGGTGGAGAATGAGCACTGGTGAAGGGATGGGTTCCAAACTTTGTATGAGGGAAGTATAAGCACAAAAGTGTATAAATCTGTAACTGTACCCTCACGGTGATTCTCTAATTAAAAATAAATAAAGTTAAAAAAAAAAAAAAAAAAAACATGGGTATGGGGGCAAAACAGAAATTACCCTTGAGGGAGCCCAGAAAATGGATTTAGATGAACAGACTTCAAAGTAGCTATTAAAAATAGTTTTACATCTAAAGGACATCGTGCTTAAAGAACTGAAGGGAGGTGTGACAACAATGTCTCCTCAAAGAGCGGACACCAATAAAGAGACAAATTGTGGGGGGTGGAGAGGGAGTATAGGGGGTAAGACACTTGCCTTGCATGTGCAAGTATGATCCTCAGCAACACATCCCCAGTTCAACCCGAGCACCACCAGAATTGAACTCTGAGCACAGACTTAGAAGAAGGGCTGAGTGCTGCTGGGTGTAGCCCAACCCAACCCCCCCAAAAAAAGAAATTAAATATATATTTAAATAAATTAAATAAATATATACTATACTTATTTATATTATATATGTGTATATAGATATGTCATTCAGGAGGTGCTCAGTGGCTAAAGCGCCTTCCTTACAAGTGTAAAAACCCTAAGTTCCTGATGTCACCTGCATATTCTAAGTGTAGTATTGGTAGCCCTATTTTCCAGGATCGCTGAGGCTGCAAATTATTTCCCGCTGCACTGCAGTCAGTGTGTGTGTGAACACTACAACTGGAGAGTGTGACTTTGGGCAAGAACCTCAATTTATAAAGGTGTGTGAACTCTGGGTTCAACGGGACTAGGAATGGAGATCCTCTGTCCCTTATCCCCCTGTCTCCGGCAACTCAGCAGTCACGCCCATAAGCCACCTCTGGCTGGCGCCAGATAATCTTGTCATTGTCCACCATCCAGATCGCACGTCCTTGTCTCCCAGAAGGGAGCATGAAATGACGCTCACCATAACCATGCCACCAGACCCCAAGCCAGGCTGTTTCATTTGGCAGCGGGTGAGACCTCTCCCTGCCCCAAGGACCCAGCACCAGCAGCTAAAAACGTCCAGAACTCAACTGCCGCCCTGTTCACGGCCACTCTTCACACATTCAGGCTGAGCCACACCCACGAGTGAACATATTCCTGGACTGCACGGTTGAGAATCACACTTCATAGGACACACCCTACCCATACTCCAAGAGTATCGCACCACTTCTGATGGGATTAAAAGTAGGAGGCAAACAACTTTAGAGGGAAATATTATATTATTTTGGTTCTGCCTTGGGGCATGTATTGGGGTATGAGATGGAAATACCTGAAAAATGGTGGTGGGAAGGTGTATGGTGGTGGGATTGGTATTTGAATATTAAATGTAATCAAATATTGTGAACTACTTTATAAAATAAAAATTTTTTAAATGAGCAGGAGTGTCCCCCCCCCATCACCTTCCCTGGGTGTGCATAAGTGTGAGTACCACAACTAAAGCAAGTGATCAGTACAACTGGAATGTGCGTGAGCACCACAGCTAAAGAAAATGTTTCTTGCAAAGCACAGCAGTTGGGTTATGCGTGCAGGACTCTTAGTTATCAAGATATCACCAGAGGGAAGGGATGGGTGGGGGACTAAGTAAATAAAAGTTTTAATTGAGGAGAGAGAGGAAGACGAAGAAGAAGGAAGAAGAAGGGAGGAGGAGGAGGAGGAGGAGGAGGAGGAGGAGGAGGAGGAAGTGGAAGAGGAAGAGGCGAAGCAAGCAGCAGCTGCACTGAACAGGGAAATAAAAATTGAAAAACATAAATAGATGGGAAAGACAGACAACTATCCCACATAAAAGGTATAAAAATAAGAAACAAAATAGCAGATTCCATTCTCTAGGACTTCATAAATCTCCTCGTGATGCATCCCAATTGCTACATAGAGTTTAGTGCAGACGTTCATCATTTATAGTGACTAAATTACTAGAAATGCTTTCAACTTTATCCTCACACTACAAAGAGTTCGTTCCAGAATAAAAATTCCATTATGTTTCAGCACAGTACCCTGACCCAATATTCAAATCATCAGACATGGAGTATTGGTGCATTTGAAGTTTCTTATAATTACCATAGTACTTGTTTTTATTTTGTTTTACTTTATTCTGTTGGGGCCACACCTAGAAGTGCCCAAGGCTTGCTCTTGGCTCTATGCTCAGGGATCTCTCCTGGCAGTGCTCAGGGAACCATATGAGATGCCAGAGACCAAACAGAGTTGGTTGTGTGCAAGGCAAGTGCCCTACCCACTGTATTAATACTGCAGCCCTAGTACTTATTTTTAAAAAGAGGTACCTGGCTCATACTCCATATATCCTACATAAATTCAGAGGCAGACTCACTGAAAAAGCAAGATAAAGGTTTGGAGCTCAGAGATGTTCCCAGTAGTGTACAGGGGACTATGTGTGATATATAAGGGTTACACTGCAGGTTTTGCCTCACTTTCTCTGTACCCTTAAAATTAAGAAATACCTTACCTTGATGTATTGTTATAGTGATGGAAAAGTGAAAAACTTATGAGCAGGTAAATAAGCACAGGTAACCAGGGAAGCTGTCAGAGGCCCATTTTTATCCCAGTGGCCCATTTTGGGAAAGGACAGAGATAAATAGGTCATAAATAAAGCTGATCAGGACAGAAGGACCCAAACCCACCTATCACCTAGGCAATGGGAGCAGTGCCACTGAAACAATTAGTAATATCTACAGGACCTAGGACTGGAGTGATAGCATAGCGGGTAGGGTGTTTGCCTTGCATGCAGCCGACCCAGGTTCGATTCCTCAGTCCCTTTCAGAGAGCCCGGCAAGCTACCAAGGGTATCCCTCCTGCACGGCAGAGCCTGGCAAGCTCCCCATGGCATATTCAATATGCCCAAAACAGTAACAAGTCTCACAATGGAGACGTTACTGGCGCCTGCTCGAGCAAATCGATGAACAATGGGACAACAGTGCCACAGTGCTGTGGGACCTAAAGCCAAATGTATCCAAACATAAAGATCCCCAGCAACAAGACTTACTCTAAGTCCCACGTTCTACCCCTCTTGCCTCAATGTACCCCAGGGTGTTATCACTAAGCAACCAATTGAAAAACTTCATTCTTTTTATTTTAAATTTTTTTATTTTATTGAATCACCATGTGGAAGGTTACATAGTTCTCAGGATTATGTCAGTTATACAATACTCAAATACCCTTCCCTTCACCAGTGCCCATATTCCATCACCAACACCCCCAGTATACCTGCCACCCCCTTCCGCCCCCCCCCAGTCCCCGCCCTTGTAAGTGAAAAGTTTCACTTCGTTTACGCTTTATCTTGATTCCATTCCATGTTTCAACACATAACTCACTATTGTTGCTGGGGTTTTCCCCCAAAAAGAAAAAGACAGTCCTACTGCCAAGGAAGTATTTGATAATTCTCCATTGCTGAGAATGTAGAGATATTAAGTCCCGCTGTTTGTTACATAACTTTTCTTTTTTCCCCCCTCGTCCTGCGCCACCGAGTTCATGCCTGCTTAGTAATCACCATGCTGCCTGACAAAGGGAAAAAAACCGAGAAAGATGGTTATTTCCCATCATCAGCCGGCGTGGGGCTATGGCTTAGTTGATAGTCTAGTAGAATGTCTGCAAGCAGTTTCTGGAACCAAAAGTAGTGCGCTGGTATCAGCCCCGGCTCGAGATTCCACCAGTGTCCCGCTGTTCCATGTACATAATAATTTTTTCCCTTATATCCCATTCCCACGCCACCAGGTCCGTGTCTGCTTAATGGACATCATACTATGGTTAACGCCACGCCAAGTTTCTTCCCGAGAAAGAAGGATATTTCTTCTCCTCAGCCGGCGTGGGGATATGGCTTAGTTCAGTCTAGAGAGATGGCTACCACTTTGATTGCCTTCAATATTTCAACAAAAGACTTACTATTCTTGTTAGGATTTCCTCCCAAAGTCCGACCTGTTAGTTTCACTACGGCCACAACTGCCAGAGAAATTCCTATAAAAAGAGCTCTGCCGCAACTTCAGGTGATTGCCTAGTTGTGGTCTGTCTTGATGTTAGACAATAAAATCTCTTTGCATTCTCATCTAAAGATGATTTTACTGTGATTGGTTAAGCAAATTCCATTACAACACATGCAATGCTGGGAATCAAACCCAGGACTTCATCACACAATGCAAGGTAAGTAAGTACCCTACCACCGAGGCATATCCCCTGCCCTGAACCAGTGCTTTTAATAAGCACAACTCTTGTCCTCTAGCACAAAGGAGAATGATAGCAGCAACAAACTGGTCCCTGCTTATGTTTTTATCTTTGATCTTTGCAGCTTCCAGAAGTACCAAATGGTGATCACCGTGTGATCAGGAAGGACTACATTATCTCCCTGGAGACTGTAATTAGATTCACTTAATAAATCTACAATACATATAGTAACTTAGAGAATCATACTTCAACTCTATGAATAAGTAAAACAGTATTTTATTTAAACATAGTGGTTTAAGTGCAAATTTATCTGCTACCTCTTGAAGTCCAATTAACATTTTAGTAAAGATATTAAGAAGCTATAGACTCACAAAGATAATGAGAAACAAGAATGAGAGGGGGCAGAGGGATACTGGATAAATGAAAATTTGTGTCGTCATCATCATCATCATCATCATCATCATCATCATCTTCATCCCGTTGACTGTTGAATTTCTCCCAGCGGTCTCAGTAACTTCTCCATTTGTCCTAGCCCTGATATTTTAGAAGCCTCTCCTTACTCGTATTTCCCAACGATGCCGCATTGGAGGCTCTTTCAGGGTCAGGGGAATGAGACCCAGAAAATTTGTGTGGTAAAAATAAATGGGCAAAGTTAGCAGATAAAAAAGCTGAAATCCTAATGACACAACCATTAGGATATGCCTTGATCTCTACAGAGAGTGCAGCTGACAACTGCAAGTACAATATCGTAAGTTCCATTGCTAAATTCCCACCAATGCCATGCATTCTGCAGGCTACTCGATTATTAGGAGGAATACTAAGGCAGGATCTTTTCTATAAATGATGATGGCCAACACTGCTCCATGGATTCCCAAGAGACCTCACCAAAGCCTGCTTGGATTTGCACCTTAGTCCAAAGTTTTTCCTATCCTTTTACTTCAAAGAGTCAGATCTAAATAACCTATGATGGCTCTCCCAAAATCCTTTGGCTACCTACCCATTCATATTCATATACAGAGTTTCTCACTAAATATTTCTTGCACATCCCATCTTCTATCGGCAAGTCCTTATTGTAGAACTAAAAAAAAAACAATCTTGTACAGAGGCATCACACTGACAAGTAATATGCTTACCAAAATTTTCTCAAGAAAGGGTAAGGAAAAGGAAGTGCCAATATCTTTGAAGACAGGGATACCTGGTAGAGGACTGGTTGAACCTTTACAGCAGTAAACTGATCCTAGTTATCCTTAACCAAAGAAATTATCACTCCCCTTGCTCTTTGGAGACGTTACTAGACTTATAACTCAAGTAAATGGCAGTGCAAAAGGGTTGAACAGGAGAATGGACCGTACGTAAACTTTACGTTAGAAAAGCATGCTGAAATAAATACCCTCAGCCTCCTTCCCTGAAGTGGCTTATGAAATCCTTGCCATAAAACTCAAATATCCCTTGTGTACTTCCTTGTCTCCTCCTGCAACACCGCCCCCGCCCCCCGGCCCGGAAATTATAGATTCTTTAAGCTCAAGGTAGAAGGTGATTCTCTGTCAAACTGATCTGATAAGAACAAAAGACCTATAGTTAAGGACATCCATGGACTCTTGAAAAAGAGTCCAGTCTTTGTTGGATCACCTATCACTAATTTACCAATGTATTTAGTTTCTAGAAAACTACTTATTATTTATATCTTTAAAAAATTGAAGAACAGAGGGTAGAGAGATAGCATACAGGGATTAGCATAAATTCTTTGCATGTGTTCAACCTTGGTTTGATCCCTTGTACTGCATATGGTTTAGAAGGCTCTACCCACGCAAATTAAAGCGCAATCAAGAATCACAGGACATTTGAGCAAAGTCTCAAAATGAAAGAGATTAAAGCAAGCAAACAGAAACCAAATACTTCAAAGAAAATAATTTCCTACACAAGAAAAGACAATTTAAAAAAAAGGTTTGAGACATAATAATGATATCTATCAAAAAGAATATATACATATATGTATTTTAAAGATAAACATTCAAGAGAAGGGGAAACCCTTGAAAATAAAAAGTGAAAGCCAAAACAAGACTTTGAGTTTTAATAGAATGATTTAAATAAAAGGATTAGAAGATCAAGTTGAGGAACTAATCAAGCATAAAAACAAAAACTCCAAAGGGATGTAAACAGGGAAGAAAAGGTTAGAAATAAAGATCAATCCAATTAGCCTTGATATTGGAATAACAGCAACCCCAAAAGGAAAAAAATGGAGAAACTGGAAAGAAATTAATCTAGTATTTTTTTCTGAAGAACAATGAATTTCCAAATTTAAAAAATATTCAAAACACCCAGCATAATGACTTTATAAAAGGTCCACAGTCAAACACAGCATTGTGAAAATTAGAAGTTTTGAGATTAAACTATCATTAGATTTGCAGAGAAAGAGGGGAAAAATAGCTAGGCACTGTTCTAAGCTCTTTATTTTGCTTAATTAATTCTTTCAATGAAAAGTTCCCCAAAGTAGGTGATAATGTCTCCTGGTAGGGGGTGCTGACACTATCCAAGGGAATGGTAGTAACCTTGAGTGCAATTGGGTGGATTTGTTCCCTTAAAGAAAGTAGATTTACAGGGGAGCAGCAGTGGGTAATTTCTTTTTTCTGAGAAATGGGCAGTACACCAAATAAGTTTAATGATTTACCTAATTACCTGAGTTTTGTTGTACAAGTCTTTATTCATGTGATAGACTTCAAACATTTGGATGAAAGTTACTTCCAACTAAAAATCTATACACAAGGGCTGGAGAGATAAGTACAGTGGATTGTGTGCTTTTTGCACATGGCTGACCTGGGCTTGATCCCTGGTATCCCATATGATTCCCCCAAGCTCTTCAGGAGTGATACCTGAGCTCAGAGCCATCAAACTCCTGTAGAGAAGTAGAGGATTGAACATTTACAAATTTTAAAAAGTAAATCTGTAACTGTACCCTCACTGTGACTCACTAATAAATAAATTTAAAAAAAAAGCAAATCAAAAGCTTTATTAATGAAAAATAAGTATATGCCTCCCAAAAGCATTGTACAGATTCAACGTGATCCCTATAAGGATACCCATGACATTCTTCAAAGAAATGGATCAAGCAATCCTGAAATTCATATGGAACAACAAACGCCCACGGATTGCTAAACAATTCTTGGGAAAAAGTGTAGGGAGCCATTTTACCTTACTGATCTTATCCTGTCACTATTTGTTTATTACTAGCTAAATCCTGTGCCACACCCTGCATTTCTATTGGGGGTCCTGGCACCACCTCCTCCCAACAGGGAGGTATAAATACTGTAACTGCCATAGAATAAATGCCTTTTCTCCCTCAAAAAAAAAAAAAAGAAAAATAAGTATATGCTACCTGATAAAATAGCCACTAGAAAAAATAAATTAAAGAAATAAATATATAGGTATCTATTTTGGAATTTTAACTTATAAAGTATATGGTATACTAATTAAAACATTATTTTAGGCAAGGTGGTTCATAATACTGTCAACGGTAGAGTTTCATGCATGAAACATTCCAGCACCATGCCCCTCACTAGAGAACCTGTTCCCACCACCACTATTCTGTGTTCCATTCTCAATTCTATCCGGCCCCTTCATTACCACTAATTCCTCCACCAAAAATTCCTACTCAAGACCAGTTGGGATTGTGGTGGAAGGGGAACTGGGGACATTGGTGCTGGGAAATGGACACTGGTAGAGGGATGGATGTTGGAACATTGTATGACTGATCTAAAAGCTCTATCTCATGGTGATTCAATAATTTTGTTTCCTAAAAGACCAGTTCTCAGTTTCTATTGCTTTGGGACACTTGCTATTCCCCTACTGTTTCTTTACATCCCACATAAGAGAGATCATTCAGTATCTGTTCTTTTCTTTCTGATTAACTTGACTCAGCATATTCTTCAGATCCATCCATATGGCAGAAAATTGCATGATTTCATTTGTTCTCTAGACAAGAAATGGTGTACTACTTTTGTTGGATCCCTTTTATTGGAATATAAGGTCTACTCTATAAGGAATATAGTATGTCAATAATATTGGGCTACAGAGATAATGGAGTTGGCAGGGTGCTTGTCTTGCATGTAATCAACCCAAGTTCAATCCCTGACACCCCGTATGGTCCCCCAAGTTTTTGCAGGAGTGTTCCTTGAGCACAGAGCCAGAAGTAAGCCCTGAGTACCACTGGATGTGGCCCAAGAGCCAGAAAAACCCAAAGAATAAAAGTATAACAATGATTTTCAAGTGATCTGGGAAAATACTGAATGGGTCACATTTTTCCATTTGACATATACCTTTTCCCTTTTTATTTTTACTCTATAACCTAATCAACTAAAAAACTTTTAGAGATGAATGCAAACATTGTATTGCATGGATTTCATCAGATCACTTGCTGAACATTTACTTTCACATATATAAGTAGATACACACATTTAAAATACAGCAGAACTAGAAAAGTAAGATTGGAAGACAAGAAGGGCATGAGTGAAGTGGTGCAGAGGTCTTCAATGAACAGTTAGCAAATCAGTGCTGATCCCCAGGTATAGCCAGGTTGAAAATCACTTATTTACCATCTTGGTTATAACTGTGGTCCATGGACCAGTATGAGGAACAGATCCACAACCTTTTTGAGGTTACAAAACACTGATGTGGTGTCTTAGAAAGTTCATTTTACAAACTAAAATTACTAAATTGACTCCGGGGGATCTCTAATATGTTTACTTGGTAAGCAGCTTAATAGCAGTCATGGTTCTTCTTTTGGTAAACTTTACATATTGCAAATTATAAAGCGCCTTGTAAGGGAAACAAAGCTAGTGTGATGTGCTGGGGCTGCAAAAGCATAAACCACCTACAGGAAGCAATTTCAAGCTGTTTTATTTATTGTTTAAACTTCATTTATGAGGCAATTTTGTGTTTTTTCTCTTCTATGATATTAAAAAAATAACCCTCTTGGTAAATTAACAGAAATTATAGATGCATAATCTAAATGATGGTAAAACTCATTCACATCTTTGATGCCATGCACTAAATGTAAGGTGTTGTCTCTAGACTGATAAATCCCTCATTTTAACATCAACACATGTTATATTATAACAGGACATTTTATCTGATAATGGAGTAGGAAAACCACAATTAAAATATGGTGTCTTTTGGTTTTATTTCCTGGTTAATTACAACATTTAAACATACCACCAGAACTTCTTTACAGTTTTTCAGTTTTCCCATTTTTATCTCTCTCTCTTTAAAATATGTTGTAAATCTTGTTAATGTCATTAGTTGCAATGCCAGCTGAGAGAAAATGCTGACTTTGTGAGCAGAAAATCAATTTTCTGAATTAAAAAAATAGGTTTTCGAAAGGCTACTTCATGCATGGTGTTTATTTTCTCAGAGGCCTTCACTGTAGGAAATGCTTTAATTACCATGGTAGGAGCCAGAATACCAAGTCTACACTTATGTAATAAAGCTTATGAAATAAAACATATGAAACTTCTTGAAACAAATTCCTTTACTGCTTTCAGTCATTTGACCTCTTCCAATTCATGAGGAAGAAGACAAAGATATTGAGTTTGCTTTCTCAGGCAGACCACACAGCCGTTTCCTAGTTTTATATTGTGGACTGCAGGCTGAAGTTTATTCTCAAGTGAAGCAATGAGGAAAAAGAGATGAGGAAATGAAGAGGGCAGATGCATAGGTGGAAAGGAAAGTGGGAAGAGGGTGTCATGCGCAGAGTTTAGGGGTAGCTGGGTTAAGCAATCTGGATAGAAGGGCTAGGAGGAGCGGAAACATCCATGGATAGGTGTGTCAGAGTCTACTACTAGAGGCTAGGGGCATGAGGGAAATTCAAGTTCCAAAGATTTTGTTGAGGAAAGACATAAAACTCAAAATCAAAGATGGAAAGTCCAACCTAGGTTTGAGACTGAGTGAAGACAGTGCTTGTGAGAGAAACAGAACATAGAGAGGAAGGGCCTAGCCGAATTAATTAGCCACTGCTATAACAAAATGTCCCAGGTGAGCTGCTTTCAAAATCCAACTTGGACATCCCCACATGGTCACTGAGCAAGTCTTCAAGGGAAGGTTCAGTACCTTATGAGATGACATTATTAAAAAATGATGTAGATGATTGGAGGGGTACTGGGGCTGAGGTGAAGAACAGAGACCCAGTATGAGGAAAACAGTTTTAGTGATCCAAAGAAAAAGGAGTGCTGGGCTTGCTAAAGGACAATGTAATAATAGTAACTGACTAATTTGGTACATTTTGGCTTTACTGGGACTGAAATCAATAAGGGATATTCAGAATTAGCATATTTTCACATGACAGTTTTCTATTGCCACATGCTTTAACAATCAACTATCTAAATATTTTAATTGTTGGCATGCATTCACCATTATGCTTACAAATGTTACTAAAATTATGTGAAGGAATAAGCAGTAGACAAGAATAGGTCTTTAACCCACTATTTTCTTAAAAGTGGATTATAAAAATAAAACTAAGTATTATAGAATGAGCTACTATTATTTATCAGGGAGAGAGCAATATTTTAAAAAATAGTTTAAAAATCCACAAATTTCTTGGGCATAAGGCTAGACATTATACAGCTCTGTTTACTACCCAATGCTGTGCATGTTTGATAAAATATATAGTGCACAATAAATGTTTACCAAATAATGCTTTTAAGAATTCAAACCCAATAGTATATCATAAGATACTGACAACCTGCATATTTTATTATGAATTAAGCCACAGAATATATTTCTTAGTGAAAAAAGATGGACAATAGTGTGCAGAATACACCACCTTTTAGGCACGACAAAGGGGGGAAATCTCTATGTTTATTTGTGGCCATATAATGAAGGAGCCCTAGGATGTGGCTCAATGATAGACCAGTTGCCTTGCAAGTGCGTGACAACTGATTTGATCCCTGACAACACATCACCAACAGTGATCCTCTGCACTGCTGCCATTCCTGGCACCACAAGTGCCACTGTTAGTGTTGCAACCAAGTTGCAACTTGTGGTATACCATGACCAAGTGAGTCAGCATTACAACCAAGTTCCCCAACCCAAAATAGAACAATATGTCCCTCATGTCACTATTTTACATAATTATAAAACAAAAATCCAATGAAAATTTAAATTCCCAGTACCTACAAATGAAAGTAATCCAAATCAAGCAAGCAACTTATAATAGAGCAAGTTGCCAACTGAACTACAAAAAAATTTTACTAAGGAATGTTAAAGTTTTAAACCCTTTTTTATTTTGAAATAATTCCAGGCTCTAATAAAAGGAACCATAACATTTTTAGTTATATGGGTTCCCCCCCCAAGGTATTTTTTTGAAAAAGGGTGTTAAGGCAGAGTTATAATGAAAAAGGTGGCCAATGATAAGGCTTTCAACCACCCAACCTCTCCTCAGGTTTCAATCATGTGGGACAAAAAGAAAACACAACCAGAAAATGCCCATAGTTGTTGCTTAAAGGATGTCTCATGACCCTTTGAAGTAAAAAGCAGTGAAAATGTGACTTTAAAAGACTATCGTATAAAACCTGGAAATAGGCTTCAAAAGTATCACACTGCAGACTTCCAATTGGAAAACTGATCTCAGTATATCCCCTAATGCCCCTTTACTTTTTTAAAGGCGGCACAGCACAACAACAGGGCCCTGGGAGCTTCACAAAATGATTTGAATCTGTGCTCTGCTATTTACTTAGGTAACACATGAGCTTACACATGTTACTGAACCTCTTTTATAGCTTCAATTTCAGTACTTACATCATACGCTTGTAGGAAGAACTAATGAGACATCTCTCAGCAAAGAACCTTACACCACTAAATGCCAAATAAATGTTAATTATATTAGCACTGTAGCACTGTAATCCCATTGTTCATTGATTTGCTCGAGCGGGCACCAGTAACATCTCCACTGTGAGACTTGTTGTTATTGTTTTTGGCATACTGAATATGCCATGGGGAGCTTGCCAGGCTCTGCCATGCGGGCGGGATACTCTCGGTAGCTTGCCAGGCTCTCCGAGAGGGATGGAGGAATTGAACCTGGGTTGGCCACGTGTAAGGCAAATGCCCTACCCGCTGTGCTATCGCTTAATTATATTATTAGTATATTATTTTGTTTATTCCAATCACTGTAAAATACTATCCTTTTCGAACTCACAAATTTCTATTCTTAACCAAACCAGAAATACAATAGTGTTTCAGTTAGAGAATCTATGAAAACAAAATACTAGCATTATATGTGACAAAATTCTGAACACATTCTGTCTCTATCTGAGTGCAAAGTCATAAAAATTAAGGTACTTGTTTGGAGGACAAGGAAAGTAGGGCACTTGTCTTGCATGTGGTCAACCAAGGTTTGATCCCTGGCATCGCATATGGACCCTGAGGCCCACCAGGAGATATCCCTGAACACAGGGACAGGAGTAAATCCTGAGGATAGCTGGTCGTGGCCCCAGAAAATAAAGGGAAAGAGAGATTCTTTCTCCCAGGGAGGTTTGGGCCATATCTTGCTATGCTCAGGGAAATCTCCTGGTGGGTCATGGGGGGACCGTGTGTGGTGCCTGGAACTGGAACATGGCTGGATGCATGCAAGGCAAGGACCTTAATTCCTATCCAATCTCTCTGGCTTATAAGAGTCTTTACAATTCTCATTAAAGACCATGTCAATGAATTTTATTTTTTCTTCTTTCCAAAATTTTATTTTGTTAAAGCACCATGAATTACAAAGTTAATCACAGTTGGGTTTGTGAGATACAATGCTCCATCACCAGTCCCACTACCAGTGTCAACCTCCTTCCACCACTGTTACCAGATTCCCTCTCCTACCCAAAATGATGAAATCATGCAATTTGCTGCAACATGAATGGAACTGGAAGATACCCTGTTAAATGAAGTGAGCCAGAAGAAGGACAAAGATAGGGTCGTATCACTTATATGTGGTATTTAGAGTAACTGGATAAGGAAAAGCAATGGTTTAAGGGGAGGATGCCTAGATCACCCTTGGCCCTGGAGTTTAGGGAGGAGAAAGAAAGAAATGGAGTGAAGTAGAAGGGGAGAAGAGATAGATGAGAAGCAACAGGGGCAGGGGTCAAGGGGACTCAGATACACGGGTGCTGTCAAGGAATGATAGAACTAAATATCCGAACCACAGAGTCAATGATATTGAAATGAATTCATCTTTATTTTTTTTGCTTTTTGGGTCACACCCGGCGATGCACAGGGGTTACTCCTGGCTCTGCACTCAGGAATTACTCCTGGCAGTGCTCAAGGGATCATATGGGATGCTGGGAATTGAACCCAAGTCGGCTGCATGCAAGGCAAATGCCCTACCCTCTGTGCTATCACTCCAGCTCCTGAATTTATCTTTTAACCTGTTGAAAGTTTATTGAAACAGAACTTTCCTTTTCCATTAAACTTGAAAACTGAGCACATATTTCGTAGTCAATGGGACAAGAGAATTAAGATTCCAATGGGAAAGGAAATGGATAGAATGAATGTCTAATGATAAGTTTGGCTCATCTTGGAAGCACTTCCCAGTTCACAGTACAAAGGAAACAAAGCAGAGCATAGCAGTGTCTGAGCTAAGTGACAGAGACCGGAGATCTGGGAGGATGAAGAAGATGGGATGGTTAGGCGTAATTAGGGCAGAGCATGGAAGTAGAGGATACTGAGAAAAAAGCTCCACAAATCTGCACAAAGAACTATATGGGTCTTTACCTTAAAAATACTTTTTTGCATATATAGGCTAAAACTCTAGGAGACTGAGCATGCAGAAGACGTAGACAGTGGATTCCAACAGTCCAGCCACAGCAGAGATACTTATTGAACACTAAAGACAGTCAGCAGTGACCTCCATCAGGTCACAGGTATATACTGGAATAAGTCAAGCCCTAGAAAGAAGATATGGATTCAGACTCATGAAATAAATAAGAAAATGGCCCAAATGAAAGCTAATCAATAGAAAAAGACCTACAAAAAGGATGCAAAGCTATTACCATGCAGGATCTTTGAAATACCTGAGGAATAATCTCAAGGATTTATCAGAAAACATGAAGATCATTAAACAAAGGAAATGAAACAAACAAAAAGCTTCTACACTTGAAAAAAAAACTCTTGGTGCAGGGGCAGAGTCAGGCATTGAATGCAGATCTCATGCACACAAGTCAGGCACTTTACCAGGAAACCACATCCCCTGCCCCCCACTCTTAAGGAAAAGCTTAATGGATGAACTAAGTGGCCAAGACAATGCACACACACATACAAATCAATGAACTTGAAAGCATAGCAATTCTCCAAAAGCAAAACACATTTTTCAAGAAAGAGATTAAAATTCAAATGCAAAAGTCCAGTGACCGGTAGGACAAAATAAAGAGTCTAATGTGAACATAACTGAAGCCCACAAAGGAGAGAAGCAAGCAAAATGGACACTACCCCCCTCAAATATGCAAAAGTTCCCCAAATGTTTATATTAACTATAAGCCCACGAATACAAGAAGCTCAAGAATTATTTCTCAAGACTAACGTACAAAAGTAAAAGTTACCAAACCCATCTCTAACAAACTGCATTAAGCCAGTGATAATTAAATTTAAACTTTAATGGTGCAAGAGGGTGGGAGCAGGAATACTGCTCAAATTAAAGCACATGTCCTACACATGTGTGAAGGCCTGGTGATCCCCTGACCATAGCATAACCTGTTTGGTTTTGACCTCACAAAAAAGTCAAAAAATACACAAAGGAAAAAGAAAATATAAAATTTGACTCGTAATAATGTGATACATTCATCATTAGGCCATAATAATCAGATATATATATGTGTGTGTATATATGTTCCTAACAACAGAGCTTCAAAATACATGAAGAAAGACATAAAAGACAAAAATGATATATACACATGAAGTAGACAAATCCAAAATTATAACTGATAAAATGAGAACACAAAAAATCAACGAAGAGTTGAGTAACAGAATTAGCAAACTTAAAAGGATTAATGTTTATAGAACATCACACAAAAAAGTAGATTACAGCATCTACATGATTGTACATGAAACATCTATCGAGAGAGGATTTACAGTTTTAAAAGCTTTTAAATTTGGGGCATAATGATTTAAAATATGGTAACGCCACATAGACCACAGAAAATGTGTTCATGCCAAATAGATCAGAGGAACAGAATACTTTTGAAACACATTTGTATAAATACAATTACCTTTAGACAAAGTTACAAGGAGAACTAAATGAGAAAAGAGAGTCTTTTAAATAAATAGGGCTAGGACAACTAAATGCAAAAGTACTAGTTTTCTTTTGTTTATTTTTTGGGCCACAGCCACCAGTGTTGAGGGCTTACTCTTGGCTCTGTGCTCAGGGGTCTCTCCTGGAGGGCTTGAGGGACCATTACTGGAATGCCAGCGATCAAAACCAGGTTGGCCCCATGCAAGCACCTACCTACTATACTCCAGTCCCAACAGCTAGTTTTCATACTTTGCATCAAATATATATAGTAACCTCAAAATGGATCACAGATCTAAAAGTAAAACTGGCAACTATTAAATTTCTAGGAAAAAACATAAGGGAAACCTTTTGGACTGATTCTAGGTTAAATGAGGATTTCTCAACACAGTACCAAAAATATGATCAATAAATGAACAAATTGTACTTGGTCAAAATTAATGACTTCTCACCTTCAAAACATACTATAAGAAAATAAAAATCACCAAATGATAAAAATATTTAGGACTAGAGAGATAGTACAGTGGTAAAGTTGCAAAAATATTTGCAAATCATAGATCTTATAAAAGATTTAAATATAGAAGATAGAGCCTCTCATATTCTAGGAATTAAAAAACTCAAGGGCCAAGAAGATAACTCAGGTATCTCAAAGGCTTAGGGCACATGCCTTACATGTGTAACTCTGAATTCAATCCCTAGCACTGCAAGGTCTCCTAAAAATCACTGGGTCTAACTCTGGTGGGCCTAGCACTGCTAGTACTGGATAATCAGACCTGCAGTACAGGCTCAAATATCACCAAGAATAATCCTTGGGTCGTGAACACTGTTGGGGAGGCCCCCTCAAAAAACCAACTTAACATAAAAAGGGCTAACTACTTGAAGTGACATCTTAACAAGACGATAAATGAGTGTTGGGCTGGAGAGGTAGGTAGTACAGTGGATAGCATGTGTGTCTTGCATGCTGGTGATCTGGGTCCAAGCCCTGGCATCCCCTGTTGTTCCTCAAGCCCACCAGGAGTAATTCCCGAGTGCAGAGCCAGGAGTTACTCCTGAGTACTGCCAAGCATGGCCCCCAAATAGACGAGATAGATGAATGTCATGCAAGCACATGAAACAATTCTCACATCATGATTCTTACAACACTGGTCATTAGGAAGATACATATTAGCAATACTAGAGGATACTACCAGTACATATCTAGTAGAGTGACTAAACTCAAAGAGGCTGATTATACTGTTATCAATGAAGTAGCACAGTGTTTTCCAAGGTGGGTGATATGTTTCCTCCAGGAGATTCTAGATCAATCCAGGATGCAGTCTGGGTAGAACTGAGGGGCATTTTCCATTTGCTTACTTAAAGAAGGTGGATTTCTGGGGGGCCAGCTACTGAATCATTTTTTTTTTGCCTGAAAAGGGAGGGGCATGACAAGTAAGTTTGGGAACCTTTGATTTATGGAACTGGACTCCCACATACTCTCGTGAAAATGTAAAATGATACAGTCACTTTGGAAAACAGATATACTCCTAACATAGAATGTAACCAGCACACTCAAAATAATTTACCCAAAGAAAATAAAAGATAAACACATAAACATATTTCATGGCAAGTTTGCTTGTAATAACCTCACATGGTAAACAACCCCTTCGTGTCTACCAAAAGATTAATAAATAAACCAACAATGGCATGTCTATCTAATTGAATACTTACTCAGCAATACTTAACTTACTCAGAATGAACTATTGATATATGATACAGCAGCCTAACTAAAATGTTCAAATTCCATTTATATGGAATATAAAGCCTAGAAAATGTTAACTAATCCGTGGTAACAGAAAGTAAACCAGGGGTTGCCTGAACAATGGGTCAGGTGAGGATTCAGAAAAAGGTGAAATGATAGAATTATACATGATAATGAGAAAACTTTTGATCCTGATGAATGTATTCATTATCTTACCTGCAGGGTTGGTGAAACACCTTTATACAAGTGTCAAGTTAGTAAGCTATACTTGAAACATTTGTGGTTTATTGGACATTGATTATGTTTAAAGAAAAACTGTCAAAAACTGGTTGGAGTGATAGTAGGGTGCTTGCCTTGAACACAGCCTAATCAGGTTTGATCCTTGGCTCTATGCTGAGCAAAAAAAAAAACCTAAACTATCAAAAACTGACAATTGTTTCTTTAAGGTAAAATTGGTAACAATATAGGTTCCCCTACTATCTGAAAGTAGAATATTTGTACTTGACATGACTTAGTGGGCAATTTATAGGGGGATCTGAGAATAATTTATATGGAAAAATTTTGAGCTAATAGAAGCAAAAAAATGTATGAATTCAAAATTACAGTGGAAGGCTCTAATACTTATCTCTGAGAAATGGAAGGTATTTAAGGAATAAGAAAAAAAGCAATGGTTAACTCTGCAAACTAAATAGATTCAGCAGTGGTCATGTGAAAATATATCAAATAAGAAGAGAGCATCTACATACAAACAGTGGCATATCTGTCTAATTGCATACTTTCGAGAGCACAGGGAACATTCACCAACAGGTATCATTTACTGATCCATAAAGTAGCATTAATATATCTTGAAAGACTGAAATTATAGAATGGTCAGGGCTGGAGTGATAGCACAGCGGGTAGGGCGTTTGCCTTGCACGCGGCCGACCCGAGTTCGAATCCCAGCATCCCGTATGGTCCCCTGAGCACCGCCAGGGGTAATTCCTGAGTGCATGAGCCAGGAATGACCCCTGTGCATTGCCGGGTGTGACCCAAAAAGCAAAAAAAAAAAAAAAAAAAAGAATGGAATTGAAATACACAGCAATAATAAAAAGATGTCTAAAAGGATCAAACTTACTCAAAAATCCAGATCACACAACAAAATAAACCACAAAACAAAGAAGACCTTATAAGGGGTATTTAAAAATGTTTGATCTTGGCTGGAGACGCAGTTCAGCCTTGCATGTGTAAAACCATGCATTCAATCACCAGCACTGCTAAAAGAACCCCAGATCATCTTAATATATGAATATAAATTTGCTAGATGCAGCTAAAACAATTTTTAAACAGAAATTTACACTTTTAAATGCTTATAATAGAAGGAATAAAAAGGCCTGAGATCAATGATTTGGGCATTTTAAGATAGAAAAACAACAAATTAAATCCAGAGTAAATAGGAAAAACAGTTAATAACCCAGAAAATGAACTAACAATGAAGTCAATGATACCAAAAGCTTGTTCTTTGTAAAACAAAAATCAATAAAAAATAATAAACCCTGGTAGAACTGATTAAGTAGGAATAGAGAATACACAAATGATCACTATTGGGAAGGAAAGAGGAAACACCACTACGGAGATGACAGCAAAAACAAACACATAATCAAGATACATTTATAAATAAATGAATTCTGTCTACTAGATGAAGAATAGATGTAGCACTGTAGCACTGTCGTCCCATTGTTCATCGATTTGCTCAAGCAAGCACCAGTAATGTCTCCATTGCAAGACTTTGTCGTTACTGTTTTTGGCATATCGAATACGCCATGGGTAGCTTGCCAGGCTCTGCCATGTGGGTGGGATACTCTCGGTAGCTTGCCAGGCTCTGCAAGAGGGATGGGGGAATCAAACCCAGGACGGCCATGTGCAAGGCAAATGCCCTACCCACTGTGCTATCGCTCCAGTCCATAAATAAATGAATAAAATTACACATACCTCAAAATACTCAAATCACAGAAATTAATACAAGAAATAGAAAATATGAACCGCCTGTATCTATTACAGAAATTTAATACAAAATTTAAAGTTTCCCAGCAAAGAAAATCCCAGGCCTAAGTGGCTTCCCTTGATGAATTCCACCATACATTAATATAGAGCAGAATTTATTCAACAAAACTATACAAGAAAATAGAACATAAGGTGCCCATTATATGAGACCAAATAACTTTATTCTTCTATTACTAAAGCCAGTAAAATCTTTTAAAAGGTAACTAAAAAGTAATATCCTTTAAGATCATAAAAGCAAAAATCATTTAATATTTAAAGTAGTATTCTTAATATATGAAATATTAGTATATTGATTCCATTGATGCATAAAATTCCATATCCATGTGGGAGTTATACTAGGAATATAAGATTGCCTTAATATTCAAAAATCAATGTAACAACAGACTAAATAAGAACCATATGAACTCAATGCAGAAAAAGAGTATTAAGAAATTTAACACTTGCCTGTGATAAAAATTTTAATATATTAGGAAGAAAAAAATTTCTAAACCTACTGAAGGACATTTTTGTAGAGCCTGGCAAGCTACCCATGGCGTATGTAATATGCCAAAAACAGTAACAAGTCTCACATTGGAGACATTACTGGTGCCCACTCGAGCAAATCGATGAACAATGGTACGACAGTGCTACAGTGCTACTAAAGGACATTTATTAAAAATCTATGGCTAATAAAATACTTGATATCGAAAGACTTAAGGCTTTCTTTAGATCATTTCATTGAATATTCAAGCAAGGGCGTAAGATAAGAAAAAGAAACAAAAATGTATATAGAATGGAAATAGATTTGCAGATGACATAATGTGCAAATACAAAGTCCCAATATTCTTCAGAAAGTTATTAGAATAAGTGAATTAAGTACTGAATACAAGATAAACAGCTAAACATAATTTTGATATATTTTTGTTTTGTATTTTGTCACTATGTAACAATTACTTTGATATGCTATCATTAGCAGTTAAAATTCCATTAACATAAAAATATCCATAAGCATGTGGGATTTATCCTAGGGATATAAAAGTACCTTAACATTAAAAAATTAATGTAATGAATAAACTACGAATTTAAAACAATACTATTTCACATAGCATTGAAAATATGAGGTTCCAAAATAAATTTAATGAAACATATATGTATATACATATATATATGCGTATATATGTATATATATACACGATATCCACCCCTCTCCCACTGGGATCCCCAGACTATGAAGCAGTTAAGATTGTCTCAGCACATGTGGGAGCACTAAGGATGAAGTTCACAATTTCACACTGCCTGGCATTTTCTATGCTACTGAGTCACCTTCCAGGCTCTTTCTGGCAGAGAATCACAGAGAGCATGACTGTCCCGATCATGTCGGTACATGCAGGGGCACTGAGGTTTGAATTCATGAGCTTGCGCTTGCCAGGAATTTCCCAAATCCCTATATATCTACTCATAAATTACAAAAATACTGCTGGAAGTAAAGCAAACATACATAAATGGAGAAATGTAGCTTTAAATGGGAGGACTCAACATTGCTAAGTTTCCCATCCTCTCCAAATTAATAAGGAGATAGATAAGTTCAAAGTAGCCCAAATCAAAACCCTATGCTCCATTTTATTTTGTTTTCTGAGCTATACATGGCAATGCTTGGAGGGTGGTTCAATCTCACTTGATATATTTTAGATATATTTATTTTAGATATATATTTTTAGTTATGGGTACATGTAGAAATAAAAAGATACAAAGAAATAGCTGAAGATCTAATTTGATGGTTTTTTTTTTTGCTTTTTGGGTCACAACTGGCGATGCACAGGGGTTACTCCTGGCTCTGCACTCAGGAACCACCCCTGGCGGTGCTCAGGGGACCATATGGGATGCTGGGAATTGAACCCGGGTCGGCCGCGTGCAAGGAAAATGCCCTACCTGCTGTGCTATTGCTCCAGCCCCTAATTTGATGTTTTCTGTGGTATAATTTTTGAATTTCATTTTCATCTTCACTGTGGTATAACAGACAAAACTATATATATTCAAAACATGACTTGATGTTTTGATACATGCATCTATTGCAAAGTAAGTGCTGTAATCAATACAATTAATATAGCCATCACTGTACATGCTTACTTTTGGTCTTTGAGAGTAAAATTGACATTTCTGAGAATCATTGGACTACAGTATAATACTTAAGAATTATATCCTATTGAAATAGGCTGGGGATACATTCTAAATGAACAGGTTTATTCAGATAAAACCTGTTCTTACTTGCACTCCTTCAAACACTAAAATAATCTTGAGATTTTCAAATTTTATTTCATTTTATTACCATGATTTACAATGTCCTTCATAATAGAGTTGTTTCAGCTATACCATGATCTGACACAAGTACCACTACCAATGTCCGCTTCCCTCCAGGTTCCCTTGAACCCTTCAACCTGCCACCTTGGCTGTCACGTAACATTTATTTCATATTACTTGTTCCAACAAGCCTTAGAGGAATGGCAAACAGAATGATCAGAAATACATCAATAAAAGTCAATTGGGGATGATTGATTACTTTATGACTTTAAACCATGTAAATAAAAAAATGCAAATGATTGTGTCACCCCTGCTTAGAACCTACCAATGGAGCTAGTGTCTAGAGAATGAAGCTCAAACTCCTTAGCATTGCTCACAAGACATTCATAATGTAAATGGTTCAACTCCAATAAAACCAAATTACTTGCATTTTCCAGAACATGCCTTGCTAGTAACTCAGAGTTCCTTATCTATGCACATACTTTCCCCCATTTTCAATACCCTTCCCCCACCAAGTCTATTTGTGAATTCTTGTTCCTGTAAGGACAGAATATGCCACTTAACTCTCTGTACTACAGCAAGGAGTGCTTACACTTTTGAACTTATTACACCTTGCATTAGTTTCCTTTTGTAGCTGAAAATGACACAATGTTATTCTCTTAGAGTTTTGGAGGAACAGTTTTAGCAGCCAGAGGTTTGTAGTGAAGCTGGAGGCTGGTGTTAGAAGAGCAGGTTCTTTCTGGAAGGTGCTAGGAAATCAGTTCTTAGTTTAATTTTCTAGGAGCTGCTGATATCTCATTGCTCATGCTGACATCATCCCAATGTCTGCTCTTTTTTTGTCTTTTTTTTGTCTGTGGTAGTCAAAGCTATGTCTCATTCCCTCTTAGAAAGACCCTGTGATTACAGTAAGTCTACCTGGACAACCAAGAATAATCTCCCCATCTCCTTAATTTAATCATACCAGTAAAGTTCCTCACGAATATACTAAGGTACCATATTCACAAGTCCTGGGATTAAGAAACATACATTGTTGGGGAGTGAGGGAACACTATCCAGCCTCCATTGGAACAATAATCAATTTCAGATGCATGTCTTCTTGACTTCAGTGCGTTCTCACTCAAGGTTGGCTCATTTCTGTCTTCTCAGTATCTGGTGTATTATAAAATATTAAAAAATGGATAGAAGATAAAATCTAACAGAAGATTCATATTGGGATGTAAAGAAAAATCAGGCTGGTTTGGTAATGTAGATCTAGATACCAAAAGCTAGAGAATGAAACATTGAACTATCAATTCAATCCTAAGGCAATGAGGCAAGAGGGAGAACTATTAGTAACCACATGTTTTCAAGACTGGGAAAATGATGAAAGTAATAATTAAAAATGCCAGTAGTTAGTGGAATATATTAGCAAAAGGGTGGAACTGGAGATTACCCAATGAGATTGTTGCAGTAGTTGAGGAGTAAGATTGGGGCATTGACAAATGGGAGTTTACAAAGAAAGGTACAAGTTTGTTACTACTAAAAAGAAATTGGAAGCCCTCCTCTCCGAGGTCGGCAATGGCCGACCCAGGTTCGATTCCTCCGCCCCTCTCAGAGAGCCCCGGCAAGCTACCAAGAGTATTTCACCCCCATGGCAGAGCCTGGCAAGCTACCCATGGCATATTTGATATGCCCAAAACAGTAACAAAAAGTCTCACAATGGAGACGTTACTGGTGCCGGCTCGAGCAAATCAATGAATAACAGGATGACAGTGATAACAGTGAAATTAGAGGCCAGTAAGATTGTTGAAGGGATAGAATACAAACTGAGCATGTCTGAGGGTCTGGGGCCTTGGCTTCAGTATTCTGTGTCACATGCCCCAACCAAGCACTGCGGGGTATAGTCTGGTAGCCCCTAAACTCGAACTGTCAGGTCAGCAATGGGCCCCTTGCTCCTCTGGGATTGACCCCTATAAATAACACTCTGGCTTTTACTCTAATATACCAAGTAATAATGTGTTCATACAAATTCATTTGGCATTCAATATTATTCTACACAATCTATTGTGGTAATATGTGTAATACTAATATCATGGAATAAATATGCAACATGGACTAATCCAATATTCTAAATCAAATCAGGAGTCAATTCTATTTATGTGGATGGATTTTCAAATGAAATCTGATCTTTAAAATTTAATTATGCTGAAGTGATAAAAGTCACTGTTAAAAGTTCTTCTTTGAAATCACTGCAATATTTAGGAACTAGTCACTTAGAGAAAAACAATAGGAGAAAAAGAAAAGAAAAATAAAAACATGAAAAAGGACACTAAGTCCTTACTTAACATCACTGATAGGCTCTTAGAAATGGCAACCTAAAACAAAACAACTTATAGCAAAAGCAGCCTGCAAATAACATCACTTGGTTCTCTGTTGGCAGGGCCGTTTTTCCTCATCACTTTTCTAATGGAATGATGGAATTTGAAGACCTGCTTTTCAAATGGGATTTCTTGATGGAATGGGTCATCAAAGCCATAATTACTATCGCACACACCATCCCGGTGAAAGATGTCAATCTATTTTGTTTCTCGGTTCCACTTCTGCACTTCATTGCCGGCTCGGCACTGTGGGAGTTGGACTCTATTTTTTCAGCTGGCACAAAATTAAGCTTTTGTCAGTAGAAAGCAGCAGAGGAGCCAGTTTTGGATTTCTGGTCCCAGTGTTTTTTCCTTATCAGGTCCATGCAGTATGTGCAGTTGGTCTGTGGTACCCAGTGGCAAGCGGCACAGGGAAATTTTCCATGGGCAGGTGGCATTGCAGCAGTGTTACTGGCTGGACATGCTCCCTGTGACCAGTTTTCCCCAGACTGAACAAGTAGTTTGGCAGCAGAACGTGATAGGTAGGTCCCTTCTCTGTAAAAGAGTTTCCTCAAGCATCCTCTTAGTTCACTGAGACCTCTGTATGTCTAAGAGCAGACTCCAGAGGGCAAATTCCAATGCATCCCACCAGCACAGCATCTTTATGAAGTTCTTTGTGATTGGGTGAACCCTGGTCATGCCTCCTATAACAAGGCCTCATCTTTAACAAGTCTCAAATCTCGGTCCTGTCAGGCAGGAGACCACCTCTTCCTACAGTGTTCTAGTTCAGCTACTAGGTAATGGCTCTTCCCTATGGCAGCTACTCCTGTATTTTCAGAGTTTTCCAATTCTTATTAGCCAATTTCCTGCTATTCAAATCTCCTGGGAATATTTCTTCCTATTCAACTTTTCCCGGTCAAATCATTGTTTGGTTCCTGTCTTCTCACAGACCCTCACTGGTATCACACCCAACCAGGAAAACAAACAAAAATAAATGTTCTGCCTGGCCTATGGGAGGACTGTGAGTTGATCCTCTTATGCAAGCACTAAAACATTCCCTCCAGATACAAGAAAACTCTTTTATTACTTCAGATTAAATACAGTAAACAGGTGTGATATAGAATCAAAGGAAAGTAACATCAATTTTAGACTTTTTCTTTATTTGAGAAGCAAACTTTAAATTTTTTCCATTAAAAAAAGCAATGAAGTCATGAAACCCAAACTTTAACAACCAAACTTAAAAAGGTGCCTGCCAAGATGGCCACCTGGGGTGGGAGGGTAGCCGCACTGTCATCCTGTTGTTCATCGATTTGCTCGAGCAGGTACCAGTAAAGTCTCCATTGTGAGACTTGTTATTACTGTTTTTGGCATATCGAATATGCCACGGGGAGCTTGCCAGGCTCTGCCGTGCGGGCGGGATACTCTTGGTAGCTTGCCAGGCTCTCCGAGAGGGACAGAGGAATCGAACCCGGGTCGGCCACATGCAAGGCTACTGCCCTACCCATTGTGCTATCGCTCCAGTCCGGGGTTGGAGGGTAGGAGAGGAAATGTGGGAAGTGACAAAAGGAAATTGACACTGGTGGCAGGATCAGTGCTAGAATGTTGTATATCTAAAACACAGCCATAAATAACTTTGTAACTCACAGTGCTTTAAATTTAAATTATGGTATTTCATTTTAGAATAAAATTTTAAAAAATTAAAACATCTACAAAATCATGCTTTATTTCATGTATTTTTTTAGTTAATAAATCTTTATCTGCCTATTCTAACTCAAATTAGTACTGCACTCAGTTCTAAGGATTTCACTACATGAAAATGCAATGATATATTTTAGGGCTTTTTAGCCATCTGGTGGCCACTCCACCCAAGGATGACAGAACTAAATTGTTTTAATATACCTAAAGTCTTACTGAAAAGGAAAAGTGCTTACAGCTCAAAATGTAATCACTGTTTTTGCATTCCTCTGAGAAGCGTGCCAGAATTGTGTGCTGTGTGTAGACATTTATATACAAACACATATATACATATCTACACACACACACATATATATAACCAGCCTTCCTAAAATAATTTCCTTATCATTTGACTACAAAAATACTAAAATTCAGTTTTAATAAACAGTGCCAGACAGGATTTTAAATAGCCTTTAGCTAATTGTAGAACACAATATGTCCTTATTTTAGTTTCCTATTCACAGTGACAAATTATTCACGGCTGTCATATGTATCCTGAATTGGTACTTAATCAGGACATTTGATACTATGCTGAATTTGAACTGGAATGGAGTGCCACCAACTATAGCCTTATTCATACATTATAGCAACAAGGTTAAGGCTGAGAAATAAAACTGGATAGAATTTTTTTTTGGGGGGGAACGGTCATCTCTTCCAACCAGAGATGTGATCTCCCCTTTAACACAGGAGCATTCTGTGACTTCTTTGATCACTAAACTATAATGGAAATAAAATGGTATTAATTTTCTTGTATGCTTGCTTGAGCATTTTCCTTAATATGACCCAAGTCTTTGTTGCCATATTACAATGACCTTTAGCTAAGATTTAAAATATCAGATTTTGTGGATGACTAGTTTACTGGCTGTCAAACTCCACTTAAAGGACTTAATTCAATTAATGAGAAACAAATGTGACTTTAATTTCATTCCTCTCTTTAATTCTTTAAATAATAATTTCAATAATTTTTGGCTTTTAAGAACTTTTTAATAGGATCACAGACAAACTTTTGTCATTTTAGGTGTATGCAAAACTGTTATCAATTCCACTTTGCTGAAGTGCTGGCAGAATATTAAAGCAGGAAAAAAAGACTTTTAAGATACAATGATACATTTGTTTTAACTGAATTAAGAAAAAAATTCCAACGGAAAAATTACCTTTCTAAGTGGAAAAGGGAAATAAACTCACTTGATTATCTCAGCTAATAGTTCTAAGAAAAAATTTCAAGGAAAAGAAATGTGAATACGCCCTCAAGTTGTTTAGGCCACCAAAACAGAGAAAACAGGAGTTTCAGTCAGCACAGTACCCAGACATAGGGAGCTGGAGAGATAGTACAAAGGGTAAGGAAGGTATTTGCCTTACTCATGGCTGACCCGGGTTTGATTCTAAGTTTGATCCCAGGTACCATATATGGGTCCCAGTCTTGCCAAGAGTGATCCCTGAGGGCAGAGCCAGGAGTAAGCCCTGAGTACCACTAGGTGTGGTACTCAAAACAAAAACAACAACAACAACAAAACACAAAAAATAAGGAGTATTCAGACACAGTCAATATTTAGCAAGTCAGAGTATAAACGGCCATTCTTCCCAAGTTAGCAGCCCTTAATAAACATTTTAGACTTATGAGTAGAAGATAAATTTCATCAGTCACCCTGGGGGTTAGTACTTCAGAAAGAACATATAGGCATTTTTTTTAATTTTGGAAATTTGTTTAGCTCAATCATATTAGACCAAAAATTCAAGTCCTATCAGAGTCTAAAAACCTACTTACTAGTACTCTCACTAATCAAAAAAGAGGAAGATGAGATAATTAACATAAACTAGTGGGACTGAAGTGGGCAGGACTCAAGAAAGCATCTAGAATGTCACAACTGAGGACAGGAAAATTCTGGAAGACCCACCTACAATGTGCTCAGCAAGAGCTGAAGCATTTACAGATCCCTCACCTGTAATTTGTAGCAGCTTGCTGAGAACAGTATTACTACCCTTATTTAACATCTAGGAAGTCTCAAATTAATAGAACCCAAATTCACATTCCACAGATTTGATATGTCTGAATCCAAATAATCCCAGGTTTTATCTACTGGAATAGATCTTAAAAACAAACCAGAACCCAAACCAAACCAAACGGGCACAAAGGACCATATGTGATGTTAGGGATTGAACTCATGTTAACTGCATGTGAGGCAAGTGTCCTATTTGCTGTACTATCTCTCTGGCCCCTAGATACATTTTGTACAAAAATAGTTTTTGCTCTTCTTTACTAGGTATCCAGTACAGATAATGAAACAAGATTCTTCTAAGTCTTAAGTTTCCCTACCTCCTTACTATTTACTCTTGATCTTCCATTTGGATACCTTATTTTTCATTTATCAATAGTGATTTTATTTACAATTGTCCAAATCCAGAAGCAATCATGGCACCCTGTGATAGAATAAACAAATGATAATGCACCCAAATTGAAATATTATTTAGTACCAAAAATAAACAGATTATTAAGACATGGAGGAATGTCCAGCTGGAAAAGGCAAAATACTGTATGATCACAACTCTGAGATTCTGGAAAATACAGAACTATGGAGATGGTAAAATCAGTGGCACTTGCCATGGTGTAGGGGTGGGTTAACGGATGAAAAGAAGAGCATGGAAGATTTTTAAGACAGTGAATATAGTATATGTGCCACAATATGGATACATCAGCTTTAACAACACCACCACCAACAACAAAAAAACCCAACCCCTAAGCTTTAACCTATTCACAAGTTCATCAACTTCCTTCTCAGAGTGGAAAATTTAAACTATCTGTTTATTTCTATAATTTGGGTAAAAGGAAAGTGTGACCAATGACATAATGCTGGAATAATGAACAAAAGGAGTGCACTCTATGAAAAGTATAAATGAACAGCATTAGACTGCTGTGCATGTTATAATTTATTGTGCTAGGCCTTCCTTGAGAGGCTCCTGAAAGCTAGGCCTATTCAGGTAGCAAAAGAGTAAGTGACTCTTGTGTGTGACAGACTTCTAAACTAGCGAATTCCAACACTCACCCAAGAATAATTTATCTTCCTTGCTCCGGGATAGTCAGACTGGGTTCAGCATACATTCTATGACTATTTTCATTTTTATGAGTATAAGCATTGAGGAACCTTATTGAGAAAAATAAGTAGATGTTACCATATAGTCTAGCAATTCTACTTATATATACACTCAGGAGAAAAGAAATCCATTGTCCACACAAAAAGGTGTCCAGTTGATTTTCATTATTTAGAGTGGCTATGCCATAAGGTAATCATGAACACTGAAGGGGTGAATAAGGACCTACCGCTCCTAGGGGCAATACAGGGTTAGCTTTCTTTTTTTGTTTTGTTTTGTTTTGTTTGCTTCTTGGGTCACAGCCTTGATGCACAGGGGTTACTCCTAGCTGTACACTCAGGAATTACTTCTGGCGGTGCTCAGGGGACCATATGGGATGCTGGGAATCGAATCCGGGTTGGCCGACTGCAAGGCAAATGCCCTACCTGCTGTGCTATTGCTCCAGCCCCAGGGTTAGCTTTCTTAAGAGTCTCTAGTCACAACATTTTTGTTGTCCAATCAATACAAAATCTTACATGTATTTGTTTTAAGACTCCTTATTTGATAGTTAATTCATTAACATTTAACTCTTGGCCAACAGTGCTGTAACTCACGCCTAAATAAAGCTTATTTAACACACATATTTCCTTTGTAGGGTACACCACAGCTTTCCTGTACTTACCAAAGGCAGACAGTACTTTACTATGCTTGGGGGTTATTTGGAACAGCAAACGCATCAGCAAAAAGCACAAAAATGCAAAAAATGTGGCACTAGATTGCAAAAAAAAAAGGGCACTTGCTTATAGTATGAGAGCTTAAACAAGGAGTCCCAGTGTGGCTTATTTGACCTCAGCTGGGAATGTGTGCATTCAAATTTTTGCTGCTTTGTATATGTTTATGAATGACTGTGAAAGTGCCTTGACTATTCATTTTTGGGTTACAAATATGTTTCAGGGAGTAAGCCAATGCACAAATACAGAACCCATGCATGGGGATGAACTGCACATGAATATTCACAGCAGCATTATACATAATTGTTAAAAAAAAGTTAATACATTTCTAATGCTAACTAATGAATAAGGAAAAAGCTATATATTGTCTCTGTCACTGTCACTATCATCCCGTTGCTCATCGATTTGTTTGAGCGGGCACCAGTAACGTCTCCATTGTGAGACTTGCTGTTACTGTTTTTTTGGCATATCGAATACACCACGTGTAGCTTGCCAGGCTCTGCTGTGCAAGCAAGATACTCTTGGTAGCTTGCTGGGCTCTCCAAAAGGGGCAGAGGAATCGAACCCGGGTCGGCCAGCGTGCAAGGCAAATGCCCTGCCCTCTGTGCTATCGCTCCAGCCCGCTGTATATTCTACAATGAGATAATATTTGCTTATTAAAAGGAAAGAAGCATTGATATATATGACAAAATAGACGAATCTTGAAAACACACTAAGTGATAGAAGCCAGTCACAAGGCCGTATATTACCATTTGTATGAGATGTCCAAAGGGACAAGATGGCATAGAGACAAGAAAAATAATCAGTGACTGTCAGAAACTGTAGAGGGGAAAAACTTCTGGCTGTCTACCAGTGGGCAGGGAGTTTCTTTGGGGTGGAGGGTGATGAAAATATTCTGGAAATAGTCTTGATGGTTGCACAACTCTATAAATATGTCATTGAATCATACAATTTAAAAGGTTACATTTAATGGTATCTAAACTATTAAGAAAAAACAGATGGCAATAGATGAGGTCTCATTAAACTTCCTCTGAGTTATGTGTCTTCACAGCAAAATAACATTTTTTTCCAGTGAAGCAAAATGGTCTTATTTAAAGAAATTTAGTTAGAGAAATGGGGGGTTGGGGTGGGTTTACATGTTCAATAGAGAATATATGCTTCTCCAGAGTAGAAAAATACTTTAAATGATCCACCATTAGCTAACCAGTTGGTAAGTGCTGCTAATTTTATTGAAAGCAAAGCACAAATCAATTAGTGTTGAAAAAAAAAAGGTTACCTGGTCTTTGAAAGACATTCACTTTCTCAACATTTAATTTTGAATTTGGTTCATGCCCAATTGTGCTCAGGACTTGCTCCAGGCTTTGTGCTCAGGGATCACTCCTGGTAGGCTCAAGGGAACCATATGGGGTGCTGGGGATTGAGTCCAGTCAGCTGAGTGCAAGACAATTGCTTTTACAGGCCGAGCAATCTCTCCAGCCCTTCTCAATACTTTTGACACAATTCAAACTCTGTTACTTTCTTTGCATTTCTGTTGAGGCACTGTGGTTTACAAAGTCATGACTGAGGTTCAGGCATAAAATGTCCCAACATGAGTCCCTTCACCAGTATCCAATTCTCTGCACCAATATCCCAAGTTTCCCTCCTGTCCCCAGCTTGTCTTTATGACAAGCACCTTACTCTTTTTCCCTTTTTAGGTGCTGTGGTTTTCTGTTATTACTCATAGGGTTTCATGAATAACACATTACCAACTTTGAGCTGTTTCCCACACCACTTTCTTTCACAGGTGTGTTCCCTTCCCTGTCCTCTGTCTGCCCCTAACCCAGTGGGAAGCTTCCTACTGAAGTCCTTATTTGTTTTATGTACATATTGCAACACATCTTACAATAGACCACTGTAAGATTTTTTCTGGGAGGAAGTCTCATTTTATAGTGAAAAAATGAAAGGGAATAACAAAATGAGAACCTATATGTCCATTATAGGCAGTTTCTTAAGCAGATCAACTTTATAAAGAATATAGTCAGAAGGTAAGAATTTAAAAACAAAACTCTCCATGCTTGATAGTTCTCCAAAGTCTTTATGAATACCCAGGAGCACCTGTATACAGTTGAAGAGCATCCATAAAAGAATGGAAACCCAAATGCTGATTGCCTTCCTATTCCTTTCTCAACACCAATTTAACTTGGCTATCACTTACCGGCAGAAATATTTATGACTATTATACATCTATAACACTCAGAGCATCCCAAGTATGTTTCAAATGACAAGGATGTCTCAATTTTCCATGAAGGCTTCACTGTCACACTGGCATTCTGAGCATGAACGTTAAAAACTACTACTTTGGGCTGGAACAGGTAGGGCAGGGAGGGCACTTGTTTTGTACTTAACCGATCCAGATTCGATTCCTAGCATCCCATATGGTCCCCTTAGCACCACCAAAGGTAATTCCCGAGTGCAGAGCCAGGAGTAACCCCTGAACATTGCCAGGTGTCCCTCCTCCAAATTTTTTTTAAAAACCCAACTATCCCTCACCAAAGAAAACCAGGCACAGTAATATTCCTTTGTAAATGAAGAATAAAGAACAGAACAGAGAAGTTTGAGGCTGTCTTCTGAAATTGATGAAAATATAGTAAATTGATGGTGAACCAATATAATCTAATTAAAAGAAAACAGTTTCTAGAAGAAAACTGCTTGGTTTCTCAACTTTGAAGTAGTCTCTTACTAGCTAGTTTATCTTATGTAAGTTACTTGTGACTGTTTCTTCATCAGTAAGCTGGGGCTAATTATAGGTTCCTCTTTGATGGTTATGAATTTTCAATAAATGACAGCAATGATCACAATTCCATAATAAGAATTAAAAACCCCTACACCCAAATATCTGGGGACAGCCTCTATGAAGAACAGTCTAGAAATTACTCAGTTACGAAAGTAGCTTCCATATAACCTAGCAATTTCATTTCTTGACATCAACCCCCAATCATAAAAAATATCAATTCAACAGGCTGGAGAGATAGCACAGAGGATAAGGCACATGACTTGTACATGCCCTTCTGGGGTTTGATCCCCAGCACCCCATATGGTTACCAGAGCCCACGAGGGAATAAGCCCTGAGTGCAGAGTCAGGAGTAAGCCCTGAGCACAGCCAGTGTGGTTCCAAAGCACATAGATATAAATATATGTACACGTGTTCACTGTAGTGCTCAATGCAATAGGCAGGATGTGGAAATATCTCAAACATCCAATGACAAATGAACAGATGAATGGATGAAGAAGCTACTGAAGAAATCAAGGTGAGCAAACTTAGTGAAAGATAGAGTGAAAAATATGATATGACCTCACTAATCTGTGGATGATTTCAATCATCTGTGGAATGTAAAGTAATAAGAGGGGAATGAATGGTATCAAACTGGCCCTGGATTATAAAACTGAGCAAGCCAAGTAAATGAGTGGGTGGGGAAATGACGAGGCTTGGAGGTAACATAACGACACTGATCAAGGATCCTGGAAACTTTGGTGGAGTAGAGGTGGGAAATTGTCTACCTTAAAACCTTAAGAGGTAACACTAGTGGCCCAAACTATAATAAGTATTTGTTTTTTGTTTTGGAGCCATACCTAGCAGTGTTCAGTGTTCACTGTAAGCTCAGGGATCAATCCTGGTGGTGCTTGGGGGACCATATGTGATGCCAAGGATTGAGCCCAGGTTGTCTGCATAAAAGGCAAATGCCCAGGGCTGGAGTGATAGCACAGCAGATAGGGTGTTTGCCTTGCACGCAGCCAACCCAAGTTCGATTCCCAGCATCCCATGTGGTCCCCTGAGCACCACCAGGAGTAATTCCTGAGTGCATGAGCCAGGAGTAACCCCTGTGTATCGCCGGGTGTGACCAAAAAGCAAAAAAAAAGGCAAATGCCCCACCTGCTGTACAATTGCTCTGGCACCTACAATAACTTTTTAAAATGAGTTTGCTAATAGGATGGGATATGAAGTTGGAGATGATCTTGAAACATTGGTGGAGGGACACTGATCCTGAGTCAGTTTGAAATTGGAGCATCAAATGCCTGAACCAACAGTAAGAAAAACTACAGTGCCTAAATAAAAGTTGGAGCCAGGGGAGGATTTCCACAAATGGCACAAATGGTGTACTCCCAAAGAGCCTTCACTGAAAGAAAATACCTTCTCCCACATGACTAAAGGAAGAGTCATAGATGTCTCCTCTATCTCACTTCTCTGTGATAAAACCACTCATACCCACTGAATTCTGATTATTTATCTGGGAAGTGATTAACTGTTTCTTGACCCCACTGAAAAATCAGAACAAAATGACCAGACTTCACTTAAGCATCTCTTTTTCTCCTAGATCTGAAGTTCCAATTGAACCTAAGGACTTACTGCCCCACTTTCAGAAAAAAAAAAAACATCTCAGTGCCCCTTCCTTTAATTAAACTGAAAGTGTTTCTCCGTTGTACTATCATTCCCCTCAATCATTCCAGCACCCATCTTGGGGAAATTTCCCTGGGTCTCTCTACTTTATCATACTCAGTTCTTTCCTACCTTGTTTATTTCATTTGTCCAACCCTTGATATATTTACTAATGTGATTGCCTGTCAGAGGATTCTCTCTATAAAATAATCAACCTCAGGCCCTACTGCAAAATTTCCTTTACCTGTCAAACTAATGTTCCTATCTCTCCTTACTAAGCTGAAATGTTTTTGACACATTATAATTTAATTGTATAATTAAAATACAATTTTTCAGAACAAATTATCACGGAAGACTATTTCTTACACTATTCTGAAGCCTACTCTTTCAGATGCAATAAAGGGCAATGTTATTAAAACTTTCAGTATGAAGGGGAGGCAGAAAGATAGAGTACAGTGGGTAGGGTGCTTGCCTTGCACATGGCTGACCATGGTTCAATCCGCTGCATTCCATATGATCCCTGTGAGCTTGGCAGGAGTCATTCCTGCTCACAGAGCCAGGAGTAAGCTCTAAGCACTTTCGGATATGGTCCCCAACTAAAATCAAAACAAAACACTCAGTATACTCAGTCACACTGTCACTGTCACTGTCATCCATTGCTCATCGATTTGCTCGAGAGGGCACCAGTAACATCACCATTGTGAGAGTTGTTGTTACTGCTTTTGGTATATCAAATACACCACAGGTAGCTTGCCAGGCTCTGCCATGCGGGCGAGATACTCTTGGTAGCTTGTCAGGCTCTCCAAGAGGGATGGAGGAATCGAACCTGGGTCAGCCTCGTGCAAGGCGAATGCCTTACCACTGTGCCATCGCCCCAGCCCCAGTATCTTCAACTTTTCTGTGCATAGGGTATGGTAACAGTTGGCCTAGCTGCATAGGTCACTTGGTTCAGTGATCAGGGCTGTTGATAATGGTGCTGCTCAAGTGTGATAGTGCTAGGGCCACAAAGGCAATACCTGGTGATTTGGGGGCCACTAGCACTATACCTGGTTGTGTTTAGGCAGACATAAGGTGCTGAGGATTGACCTTGGTGCCCCTGCATCTGAGGCATGATCTCCAGTCCTCTGAACTATCCCCCTGGCCTCTCAGCCATTTCTTCCAAATTAGTTTTAATTAATAAGTATGTTACATAATTTTCTTGTGACCCAGTACATAAAATGAGTCTCTTCTCTATCAATGTCCGTATATCAAGGGATATGCATTCACTAAACCATCACAAACCTCTGTTACCATCTATTTTCCATTTCTACAGCTTCCTAAATCACATAATTTTAAAAGCTTGCAAAGTGCTGATCTGAAAGCAAATAGGTAGTTACTTAGATTGGAAGAGTACAGAAAAAAATGATAAAAAATAAAGCATAAATTACATATATAGTAGAAAAGGGAAAAACTAAAAGGGCATAGATGCTTATTTCAGAATAGAAAATGCAATCCTTCATCTTACATTTTTCATATTGCTATATTTCCTGAATGTGATATTAAGATGACATTAAGATGAAATTGAATATATAAGCCCCAAAGCTTTGAGAGCCCTAACATATAAACATGATAGGAAAATTCATTGAAAGTTATAGCTAAATCATGTAAGATGGAAAATCTAGATTAAGAGACATTTGTGAATAAAATGTTAATACTGAGAACATGGAAACATATTATATATAATAGCAAGAGTGTTTATACCTAGAGTTTTATTGAACAAGTATGAGTCACTTTACTCTAACAAACAGGCATATAGCTTCAGAAGCAGGTATCATGGATCGTAAGCCCTCTCCGCATTTTTTTTTAAATGGCAGAAACAGAAAAGCTGGAAGTCAGTTCACTTTTCCCACACAGTTAATCTTAACGATAGTCATTATAAATGATCTCAGCTTTAGAGAGTCATCAGCAATTACTCACAGAACAGTAACTAGCAGCAGGATTTGACTATCAACACAATTACGAACTTTACATTTGGTAAATTTTGTATCTTAATTTCAATGCAGTTGTTCAGAAATGTGTGTCACAATATTGCAAAACTACCTAATAATTAAACTATGCTTTGAAAATATTTTTCTTTCTTTTTAAATTATACTCTCAGTCGCATGGTTACAATACTGTTCACTTTCATTATTTGAACCTACAAAGTCACTACACCTTTACCACCACCACACTACGTAAGATCCCCCTTCGCCCCCACCCACCCACTGTCCTCAGCCCCTTCTCAGTCTGCCTCTTCCTCCTGAGCTTTATCCCCACTGCTTGGTAAGCTCAGTTTTGCAATAGGGCTTAGGGGTTGTCCTCACTCACTGTTTTTTTTATATACCACAGATGAGTGAGATAATCTGGTATATGTCCTGCTCCCTCTATCTTATTTCACTGAACATGATGCCCTTCAGTTCCACCCAAGTTGCAGAAAACTGCGTGATTTCATCTTTTCTTATAGCTGAGTAGTATTCCATTGTGTATATATGCCAAAGCTTCATCATTCACTCATCAGTCATTGGATACTTGGGTTGTTTCCATATCCTCATTACTGTATACTTAGTACTGCAATGTTCATGGATATGCATACGTCTTTAAGACAGATGCCAAAAACTGGAATTGCTGGGTTATATGAAAACTCTATTCCTATTTTCCCAAGAGTCTCAATTCTATATTCCATAGGCCAGAGGGCCTTCCCCCCAATACTGAATGAGTTGAATCCCTTTTCACTACCTCCCTGCCAGCACAAGTTGTTTCTGGTCTTTTTGATATACGCTATTCTCACTGGTGTGAGATGATATCATGTTGTCAATTTGATTTGCATTTCCCTGATAACAAATGACAAATACTTTTTCATGTACCGACTGGCTGACCATACTAGAAACTGATTATCTACACTCCCTATTTTTTTTTGGTGGGGTATTGTTTTCTGTTACAGTTGGGCTTAGTGAGGGCTCTATATATCCCTTTATCTGATATGGTGTACAAGTATTTCCTCCCAATTCAATGCTGTGTCATTAAATTTTAGTCTGAGATTCTTTTGCTATGCAAAACTGTCTTAGTTTAATGTAATCCCATTTATTTTTGAAAACATTTTTCAAAGTTGGCTCTTCAGCTTCAAAGAGTTGTATTCAGTCCCACACACAATATAAAATGGCATAAGGAAAACAAGTCAAAGATGGTCAAGGTAATTTGATAAAGTAGCCCTTAAAAGTTATTGCCTAGGATAGATGGAAACATGATTTTCTATATGAAACTTTTCTTTAAAAATACAACAAATTCCTAATGGGATCCCTCCACTTCTAGAAACCTATAACTCAGTGATCTATATAGTAATTAAACTGACTACTCTGGTCTAGTCATGTCTTTTATTGAAAATCACTTCACTTGTTGGAAGTTTAGAAAATAACTTTTCCTCCTTAAATTTCTCCACTACAAATCCTTTCTGCCTTCACCATAGAACTATAAGAAATATACATTTAAAAATACCAACAAATTTTAGGGATTCAACTAGTCACGAGAACTATAATTAGTTAACATCAATGCTCAAAATGATTATCAGATAACTCACAAATAAAATTAAATACTTATTTCATCTGTATAAGATATGGCACAAAGGATGATCCATTGATTCTCCAAAAGTTTTGGAGGAAAACTTTTTTTTCAAAGATTTACTTTATGGACTAAAGCTTGATAAATTAAAACAGCAGTGAACTTTTTTTTTCTTTTTGTGTCACACCCGGCAATGCACTAGGGTTACTCCTGGCTCTGCACTCAGGAATTACTCCTGGCGGTGCTCAGGGGACCATAAGGGATGCTGGGAATCAAACCCGGGTCGGCCGCGTGTGAAACAGCAGTGAATTTTAAAGTATGTTAGTTTGGCTTGGGAGATAGCGCAAAGGGCTGAAGAGCAAGTTTCCCAAGCAGGAGCTCGGGGGCCCGACGATCCACGGCAACACATGGTTCCCTGAGCACAGAATCAGGAGTAGCTCCTGAGTGTGGTCCCAAAATAACAAATGACAAAAATATAGCAAAAAGTATTTCAGAATTTATGATTTCTATATGACAAAACTGAACAGAAGTATAAGCCTTAATGTCTTGAAATTTGATTATATCTAACCATTTCAAATGTATACTATCGTGGAAGAAATGATGGCACTAAGAAAACACAATTGCGAATAAAAGGTTTTGGCAAATTGTGCATGCAAAAGAGAAGATCTAGATTTATTAGGAATAATCATTCCACAAAATGAACATAAATTTCCTATGTAAATTAAACCCATTAAACATTCATGTTTCCTGAGGAAAATAAGTGACAGTTCTTGATTATGCTATCAGTTACATTAATCAATTTGTCTATACAGAACAACTTGGATTATTTGGCAACCAAAAACTTAGATGAAAAGGCTTTTGCCTGTACCCTCAGAATTTTATGGGTTAATTATCTATTAGTTGATGAGTGTACAGATCATGAGGAAACTTCTTTCCTCATGCATTTTAATTGAAATTGGAGTACACTTATCCATAAACTTGGGAAGGAATGCTAACTTTACTATGCTGAATATTCTAATCCAAGAACAAAGTATATCTTTTATTTTATTTTAGATCCGTGATTTTTTCATCAGTTTTATAGCTTTCACCATATAGGGCATGCACATGCTTTGAAAAATTTATGCCTTAAACTATATGTTAAGGAATGTCAAATAGCAGTATATTTTAAATTGTGGTTTCTAGGTTTTCTTTGCGAGGATACAATAATACAATCGATTCTGATATATTCATCTCAAATCACTGATGAACTCACTAGTTTAAGGAGCTTCTTTTGTGTAGAACCTTAGAATTTTAAATATAGCTTTTTATGTCATGTACAAAAAGAAACGGCTTCACTTCTTTCTATCTCATTTCTATACCATATTTCCATTTTTTGTCTTACTGTACTGGCCTTAAGCACTAGGATGAATAAAAATAGTGAGATGGTTATATGTGCCTTGTTCTCATTATAAAAGGAATAATTTAATTATATTTTAAATAAAATATTCTGAAAGATAGAAGGTCTGTGTCTATAGAGATATACTTTTTTGCATCTGAATGAAAAGTTGCTCAAGTACCATTTGTTGAAAAGACCATTCCCTCCCCCCATGCCCCCTCCACTGGTCTGCCTCTACCATTTTGTTAAAGATCGGATATAGTCATGTTGCTTAGAAACCTTTCAATTACAATTGCATGTACAATGGTGGTACCAACATACAACATCATATAGCTTAGACCTTTATAAGTACATTCTAGGATTCACAATGACTAAATCACTTAGACATACTTCTCATGTTAATTAAGCAACATGTGTGACTGTATTTGTATGTATCTTTTTCTGGGATCTCATTTTTAGTTTATTGATTTGTTTATTCTTTCACAAATAGCACACTATGGGCATCTTTAAGTAATGAATTCAAGTTACTGTCAAACTCACCAACTTTGTTTTCAATCGTAGATTTTCTGGGTCATTTTGCCCATTTGTATAAACTCTGACAGGATCAGTTTGCAGTATCCTCACTTCCTAGTTTAGTCCAACACACCCAGCTGTGCTCAGGAGGTAGTTCTGGCTTCATGCTCAGGAGTGACGCCTATCTGCACACATGGCACCAAATGTGGTGCTGGGAATTAAAACTGGACTCAGATGCATGCAACATATGTGCCTTAACCCCTGAACTATCTCTCTGGCCCTCTTGCTACGATTTTGACAGAATTGTGTAGAATCAAAAGATCAACAGAAGAACTAACTGAAAAAATGTTTCAGTCTCCCTATCCACAAATGTAGAATTATCTTTGTTTGCTTTCTTTATCTTTGATTTTTCATCACTTTTACATGTCTTTTTGGGGTACAAATCATATATTTTTCTTAAATTGATATGTAAGTAGGTCAATATCTTTGGTATCCTTAATAGTGCTGCATTTAAAATTTCTAATCTCAATTACTTATAGCTGGTATATAGAAAACAACTGACTTCTGTATATTAAACTTATGGCCTGACCTTGCTATCATTATTTGTTACCCTGAAGCTTTTTTGTTGCTGATAATTATTTAGGCTTTTTCACATTAACAATTTCATCACCTGACAATGATAGCTTTATCTTCTCATAAATCAACAGCTTTTACATTCTTACTCTGTCTTTTGCATTAGCTAGGACGTCAATAAAATACAAGAGTAAAGATAGTCTTGTCTTCTTTCCATTTTGTATGGAGAGGACATATAGTTTCTTTTTTTTCTTTTTGGGTCACACCCAGTGATGCTTAGGGGTTACTCCTTGCTTTGCACTCAGGAATTACACCTGGTGGTGCTTGGGGGACCATATGGATGCCGAGGATCAAACCCGGGTCAGCCTCGTGCAAGGCAAACGTCCTACCCGCTGTGCTATCGCTCCAGCCCCAGAAGACATATAGTTTTTTATGGCTAAGTATCGTATTAGTTTAGGGTTTGTTGTTCTTAACATTTCCCTCTATTTCTAGCTTCTAGAGAGTTTTTCATAAAGCCATGAATAGGTACTGGATTTTCTCAAAAGTTTCTTTTTCTGCATGTACTTGTGTTATCAAAAGACTTTTTCTTCTATAAAAATTTGTTTGTCAGGTTTTGCACAAGCATATATTTTAATTACTCTTGGTTATATACCTACAATTGGAAATGTGAGCCTATGGATTAACCTTCATGTTTAAATTTTGAGTAACTGCCAAATTGCTTCCAACTGTAACTCATTTTACTTTTTTGTAAATCATTTTACTTTCTTGTCAGCAATGTATGAAGCTCCATTTTCTCAGATTCTTGCCAAATTAATTATTGTCTCTTTGAGTATGGCCATCCTAGTGAGTGTGAAGTGGTATCTCACTGTGGTTTGTTTCCATTTCCCTAATTCAATGCTACTGAGGATCTTTTGACATGTCTGTTGACCATGTAAATATTTGAAGAAATGTCCATTCAAACTCATTATTATTTTTAACTGACCTGTCTCTTGGTTTATGGCTATTAAGAATTATTTTTTTTTAATTTTATTGAATCACCGTGAGATAGTTACAAGCTTTCATGTTTGGGTTACAATCTCACAATGATCAAACACCCATCCCTCCACCAGTGCACATTCCCCACCACCAATATCCCGGGTATATCCCCCCTTTCCCACCCTCCCCCTGCCTTTATGGCAGACAATATTCCCCATACTCTCTCTCTACTTTTGGGCATTATAGTTTGTAACACAGACACTGAGAGGTCAACATGTTTGGTCCATTATCTACTTTCGGCATGCAACTCCCATCCCAACTGGTTCCTCTAGTCATCATTTTTTTAGTGATCCCTTCTCTATTCCATCTGCCTTCTCCCCTCTGCTCATGAAGCAGTCTTCCAGCTATGGGGCAATCCTCCTGGACCAGTTTCCAGTATTAAGAATTCTTTATGTATTTTGGATTATCAGATACATACATGACTTGCAAATATTTTCTTCCATTATGGGTTTGTATGACTTTTTTTAGGCTCACAGAATTTTAATTAATTTTGAAAATTAAGACCAAAAAGGTAATAGGGGACACTGCCACCTGACCCTCAGCCTTTTCCTTTACCAGGATAATTAGCAGAAATTGAAACATAGGTGATTATTCCTCTGTTCTAGGAGAGAGAAGAGATTTCCTCTGGTGAGTCTGATAACTTAATTGTGGTATACATTCTTTAAAAAATCATAAGACACTTGTTTTGTAATAGGGTGGTGCAAACTATCACTCATTAATTGCAGTACACATCCTTAAAAAATTATAAGACCCTTGTTTTGTAATATATAAGGTGGTGCCAACTATTAATCAGTAGCTCTTTTGAGGGACACTATCAACACTGCCCTTTTACTCTTAATGTCAGCAAGAACAGCACTAACATCAAGGAAACAGGGTATTTTTGTTACAGGGATGTACTTCTTGGGATTCTCTAAAGATTCCATTGGTAGCTCCTTACCGAAGGTGATTCCTTTACCCTCATGGGCAAGTAAGTGTAAGTGAACCCAGAGACTTATCAAGCCTTTCACCCATACAGACCATGGAGATTCTGCCCTAGTCCTGTGCTTGTCTCCTCATGAAGCACTTCTGGACAAAAATCTTCTGCTCCTTGTCGACATCACTCATTTTTAAACCGCTCTTTCATTGCATGTTACATGAAGACTGTTGCTCTTAAGCCATATGTCCTACTCTTCAAAATTTCTTGATAGATGCCACAAGGGCTGAAATTCTGATGAAATCCAATGCATCCACTTTCATTCTTTGGCCGCTTGTGCTTTAGGTTTTATAGTTCAAACTATGTATTAGCCAAGTTCATGAAGCTTTATGCCACTTTCTATTAAAAATTTCTATAGTTTTAATGTTTAGACTTAGGTCTTTTATCCATTTTCAGTATTTTTTCTATGTTTGAATCTTAAAAAAAATATTTTCCTATTTTTTTGTTTTGTTCTCTGGTAGGTATCCTCCTCATACTTTGGCCCAGTTCTCTCAGTACCCGCTTTCCCTCCATACCCTTTGCTGCTGCTCTTGTTGCAGTGACCTGGGGTTACACATAGCTGGTTGTGGTGCTCAGCAGAGGTCATACAGGTTAGTTGTGGTGCTCACACATATGATTTCCAGGGATCCTACTCCTGGCTGCAGTGCTTGAACACACCCCATTATGCATCAGAAACTATAGGTTTGTGATAACAATGCAGATCTTGGGGTCCCAGGAACCAGAGCTGCTGAGATTGTGTTTAATGCATGTGGGATGCACCAGGGATCAAACTCATTCTCTCTTCTTGCAAGGTAGGCATGTTTAGCTACCGAGTTTCCCCACATCCCCAGTGCCACTGTTTTTGAAGAGACCATTCTTTCACCATTGAATAGTTTCTATACTAATGGTGAAAAATAGCTTGGCTACAATTTTATGACTTATTACCAGACTCTTAATTCCACTAATCTACTACACGTGCAGGGGCAATGCCCAGTTCACTGCTTGGGGGATTCATGCAATGCTGGGGACTGATTCTGGCTTCCTGCATACAAAGCATGCACTGCTGCCCTTAGAGCGATCTCTCTAGCCCATCAATTACATTAATCTATATGACAGTCTTTCTGCCATTATCACACTATGTGTGCTGATATACTGCAGGAAATATTGAAATCCATAAATGAATTATCAAAATTTGCCTTTCAGTCCCAAGATTATTATGACATTTTAGAGTCCCTTGCTTTTGTATGTGAATTTTATAATCAGTTTGTCAATTTAAACAAAAGTGTTGATAGATATTTTGATAGGGAGTTACTGAATGTGTAGATCAACTTGGGGGAAATATTATCATCTTAAAATGTGATTAGTAGGAGCAAGAACAATAGTATGGTGTGTAGGGCATTTACATCGCATGTTACCAACCTGGTTTCAATTCCCAGCAACCCATATGGTCCCCCGAGCACTGCCAGGAGTGATCCCTGAGCACAGAGCTAGGAGTAAGCTGTTGAACATTGCTGGGTGTGGCCTGATGACACAACCCCCCAAATGTGAGTAGTAAAATTTCCCTTTTCATTCCTGATTCTATTATAGTGAGTCATCTCTTTTCATTTTGTTTTTCTGGACTACACCCAGCAGTGTTTGAGGGTTACTCCCAGAGATACTAAGGCCAAGGCCCCCTGCATGCAAAGCATGTGCTTGGTGCCTTGAGCGATGTCTCCAGTCTTAATTTTTTTCTTTTTCCCCTTCATCAGTCTAGATAAAGGTTACTCAATACTCTTATGCCCAATTTCATTTTATTACTCTTCCAGTCCTTATTCTTTTCTTTTTTTCAGTACAGCTTCCTCTATCTTCATGAGGTGGAAGATTAGGTCACTGATTTGAGATTTCCTTTTTCAACATAAAGTATTTAAATAGTAAATGTCCCTCTAACTATTGCCTTTGTTGCATCCAATAAATGCTGGTATGTTGTGTTTTTGTTTCCAATAATGTTCTAATTTCAGTATGTTCTAAGTTTCTTTCAAATTTCTTTGACCTACTGACTAATCAGTATTATGTGTGTGATTTAATTTCCACATATTTGTGATTTCCAAAAGCTCCTTCTGTTTTTAATTTCATTTTTGTTGTAGCCAGAGAACATACTTCCTTTATATGATTTCAGACCTTTTAAATATATTGAGACATCTCTGACAGACTAATATACAGTTTATTCTACATAATGTTCTGTGTACTTGAGAAGAATGTATATTATTTTATGGTTGAACAGAATATTCTATAGGTGTTTGTTAGGTGTAGTTGGTTTATAATTTTACTTGGGTTTTCTCTTTCATTGTGGATAGTATTTTTAGTTCCAATTTCCAAAGTGGGCAATACTGCCCCCTGGGGGTCCTGTAATGTACCTTGGGGGTAGTAGCATGTAATTTTATTAATGAAAACTCTGTACATAAGTATAAAACATCCCTCCAGCAGAATATCCTAATATTAATCCAGCTTCCATTTAATAGAAATGTCATTTTATGTACTTCATGATTTGATTTCTTTCAAGAACCTCATCAAAGTTGATAATTCAGCTTTTAATTCTATACATCTTACATTCCTTAATTTTTATAACTATTTGCATGAATAAATAAAATACCTATTTTTACATTTTTCCCACTTTATTTAAACACTGTGGTTTACAAAGTTGTTCATGATGCATTTGTTATGGGCATTCAATATTCCAACCCCAATCCCACCACCACTGCCACCTTCCCTCCAGCACTGTCTCCATTTTCCCCGTCTACCCCTTGAGCCTGCCCCTGTAACAGGCTCACAATTTACTTCATATTGCTTGTTACCATAAAATGGCTAAAAGGATGATTAAAAAATATTTCCATAAAAGAGAATTTGTGGAATGTGTTGTAAAAATACCTATTTCTAAAACAAAAAAGTCAAATTTAATTAGTGGTTTGGAAGAATAAGAAACAAAATGTATACTAATTAAAATCTTAAAATCAATTTCACTTTTCAAACATATGATAACTCTGAACCACAGAAAATAATAATGTGTCTTTCGTGAAATCTGATAAAAACCACAGACTCTTTTCCTTGGAAAATGAACATGTGTATACATAATTCTGCTTATAATTTAAGGAGTTCTTAAATACTCTGCAGACTGGAAAAAATCTTTTAAAATGAAATTTATTATTTTAATGACAAAAATAGAATAGATATTCAAATTATTATAGTATCTTACTTCAATAGAACAATGAGAATTTACAAATATTAAAACATGTACAGTTGGTCTCCAATTAATATGCACACTTAACTTCAAAAGTTAATTTGTAAGTTTTCAATTAGAATTTTCACATTTCTATAGTGTTACAAATGATGGTTGGGCACTCTTCAACTTTAAGTTCTCTTTTTCTTCGTATTATATTGACCGAACAAAATAAATATCATATGTTAAGTTCTCAGGTGATCCTTTACAAAATCTATTTTACTCAATAATGCATTTGAATAGGAATGCACTAAGCAAACAGGAAAAAATACTGACATAGTTAAAAATGAAATAAATTCCATAGATTAAAAAATATAAAAAATTAAAAAATAGTTAAGTTTGGTATTTGACTCCTTGCCTTGGTTCAGCCTGGCAGTCTAGGTTTACAGCTTCAGGGATCCCTTGAACAAATTATAATGAACAATCTCAGCCAAATGAGAAAGTAATTGTCTCCCTGAAAAATGTCTTTAGCCTGGAGAGATTTAGAATTAGATCAAAATAATATAGATACAAGAGTAATTGATTTAAAATTTCATTTTAAACTGGAATTTTATTATCTTCATCAACAATATCAGAACATTCAAGGGAAATAAATATTCAATAATCTATATATTTAGTAAGGTAGATTTATACAAAATTATGTCTGTACTTAGGAAGGTTTCTTTATTGCTTGACAATTGAGGTACAGAAAGTCAAGTACAGCTTATTAAATTTAAATGCAGCTGAAAGTATTTGGGAGATAATTTAATTATAAAATCCACTTAGAAGCAAATTTAAAATTTTTCTAAATTTATAAAAACAATTTGTATTCAAAAGTCATCAAGGACAATTACAGAGGTTAAAACCGTAAGATATAAAACCTCTAAATATTACGTATATTTTTAAGATTAAAGAATAGGGATTCTTTTTGTTTTGGTTTGGTTTTTGGGCCACACCCAGCAGTGATCAGGAATTACTCCTGGCTCTGTGCTCAGGAATTACTTCTGGCAGTGCTTTAGGGACCATATGAGATGCTGGGGTTCAAACCTAGGCCAGCTTCATACAAGGCAAGTGCCCTACCTGCTGCATTACCACTCCAGTCTTCAAGAACAGGAAGTATTTGTAAGTAGCAACTTCTAAGCATCTTCTACAATTAGTGAACAGATAATAACAATTCTTAAGGTTACAGAATAATTTAAAGCAATGATCCTGAAAAACATCTGTTAATTTAGATGAACTTGGAGCTCATAGTACATGGACCTATACTTCCCAAAGGTAAGTGGATCAAACATAAAGAAACTATTATGCCTTGGCATTTCCAATTTAAACTATCAACTACATTGTTCTTGATAATTAAAGAAGGACTAACAAAAAAGAATTTTTATTAGACTATAAAATATTCAAAAGTTTGAAGGAAGGTGAAGCAGAAAAATAAATGTGTGATTTGAAATATGAGTATATACAAATTGTGGTTTGATGAAACTATGAATAAAAACTAAAATAGGGGGCTGGGGCGATAGCACATCGGGTAGGGCGTTTGCCTTGCATGCAGCCAACCCGGGTTCGATTCCCAGCATCCCATATGGTCCCCTGAGCACCGCCAGGAGTAATTCCTGAGAGCATGAGCCAGGAGTAACCCCTGTGCATCGCCGGGTGTGACCCAAAAAGAAAAAAAAAACTAAAATAAATTTTAAATATTTATATACTCTTTATGTTTGAACACAAATGATTAGCCATGTCTTAAAACAAATTTTAAGTTCTCCAAGTCCTAATTATACTACTAACCTTTCAAATTTCCACATACACCAACTGTGAATTATATCAAATGTAGTCTGTATTTTTATTAGTTTATAATCCTGAAGTTCGTAAGTTACAGAACTGAAAATTAATCTTAACTACTTCTGAATCTGTTATCACATCTTTGCCATTATTTCTCCTACCCCCCTTTCCATCCCATATCACATATGATAGAATTCAAAATTAGACCCTAAAAATATGTCCAGATTTCATTTTCTTCCTAGTAAATAAACAGGCCTCTAACAATCTTAGATGACCTATTTTTCAAATAATATGGTCTAGAATTGTGACAGATTTGAATACAGATTAAACTGTCTCCGCCCATTTCCCACTACATCATAGATTCTACTTCCCCACCCCCAGATGAAGGTTAGGTTGGTAAATGGAATTTGGAGATGAAATAAAGCCAGACATCAAATAACTTACTTGAAATCCATCTCTTACCTTCTGTACTTAACCCTGGACTTGATGTGAACTTGGCTACATCAACAATTTTTACAGCAAATTGCTGGCCAGTTTCTCTGTTGATACATCGTCGCACAACACTGAAGGGTCCCCTAAAAGAAAGAACAAATTCACCTTAATTCATTGATTTTCTTAAGCTCTTACTTCCTTTCAACATGTTGCTGATATTTCACGTGTGCTATTGCTATAATTTTAAAAATTATAAAGTCACATAATTTTCTGTAATAACGTAGCGGTAACTCACTGTTTAGATATAGAGCCAGAGAAACAGAAAACAAATGTGTAATCTGGGGGCTGGAGCGATAGCACAGCGGGTAGGGCGTTTGCCTTGCATGCAGCTGATCCGGGTTCGAATCCCAGCATCCCATATGGTCCCCTGAGCACCGCCAGGGGTAATTCCTGAGTGCAGAGCCAGGAGTAACCCTGTGCATCGCCGGGTGTGACCCAAAAAGCAAAAAAGAAAAAAAAACCAAATGTGTAATCTGAAATTATTTTATGATCATTTTGTGTTTGCATTATACCCAGCTATGTTCTGGGCTTACTCCTGACTCTGCACTCAGAAATCACTACTGGCATGTCTCGGGAGACCACCTGTGGTGCTAGGGAGTGAATTTCGGTTAGCTGCATGCAAGGCAAGTGTCTTACCCACTGTACTATGTCTCTGGCCCCTGAAATATTTTTTTTTAAAAAATTCTCAATAGATTCTTATGCTGAAAGAAAATAAGCATAATTGTTTATACATATCTCAAAATTGAAATTAAAAAAACCCACCAGAGTGGCAATATTTTTACCTTTTGAACTTGAAACTTAAATTATATCACATATCATGTAAGACTTACTCAGTTTATTTCAAATATCTCTCAATCCTGTCTACCTCTTTCCATGTCTCGTTCATTCTCTAGCTACAACTGTTTGCTATCAACTCTACTGAAAAAAATATTTTCCCATTTATTCTATCAATATTTTGTTTTGTTTGGGAGTCAAACCCACTAGTGCTCAGGGGCTACCCCAAGCTCTGTACTTAAGTGATGCACTATGTGCTCAAGCTAACATGAAGTGATTCTGGGGTCAATGCCAGGGCTTCCCACATACAGAGCACGTGCTCAGCCTTCTGAGCTATGGCTCCACTGCCTTCTTGCACATTTTTCCCCATTAAAATTCAATATATTGTGTTAAATCATGAGGAAAAGAAGGCATATGAAGTAATACATTTAGGTAAAAATAAAAGAAAAAAATTCTTAAAAATTCTTCAAATACAGATCTCTATAATCCAATAAAATCTGGGTAAAAGACTTGAACACTTCACAAACAAAATTTTTGGTAATCTGCTATCCAATAACTTCTCTGTTCTCACTTGAAATCACAGAGAAATCCTTCAACCCTCCTCAAAATTAGAATCATTTTCAACTACCAAAGAAAAGGAAGTTATTTCTACCAGCAGAGCTACTGGGCTAGTCATTTCATTACTAGGCCCTCAGTCTAAATTGGTGGCTCTCCAAGAAGTCTGACGGTTAATTTATGACAAGGATGCTTAGAGCATAAAACAGAGGAATTCTCTTCCGCAAATGAGCATGGGAAATCTAGATACCACATGTAAAAGTATAAAATGAGATCACTGCCTCACACCCTGTACAAAATGTTAACTCAAAATTGATTAAAGACTTCAATATTGGACCCAAATTCAAAAATACATCAAAGAAAATATAGACAAAACACTCCCATGTTGGCTTCAGAGGTATCTTCAGTGATTTTACTCCATTAGTAGGTACATAAAAGCAAAATTTTTTAAAAAAAGATTACATTTAACTATAATGGCTTTGCACATCAAAGGAGAATATTATTAAAATGAAAACACAACCCACCGAATGTGAGAAAATATTCACATGCTATATATCTAACAAACGATTACTATTCAAGATCTATACAGTAGGCACAGAATCTAACAACTAAACATTAAAAAATGGGGAGAAGAGCTGAACACACACTTCTCAGAAAAAGACACATAGAGAGCAAACAAGCATATGAAAAAATAATCACTGGCTGCCAGGGTAACAAATCAAAATGGCAATGAGATATCACTTGACCTCTGTGACAATGATCAAGGCCAGAAACAAGTGCCGGTAGGGATTTGGAGAAAAAGGAACTCTCATCATTGTTGGTGGGAATATAAATTGGTACAGCTTCTATGGCAAACAGTATGACAATATGTGGGGAAAAAAATGACAAGGATTTACCATATGCTCCAACAAGTCTATCTCTAGGTATCTATCCAAAGAACATCAAAGCACTAATTTGAAAAGATATGTGAATGCCTATCATCACTACAGTGCTATTTACAATAGCTACGATCTGGAAACAACCCAAATGTCCAAATGCATAAAGAAGATGATGTATATATACACAACTATAAGAAAAGATGAAATCTTGCTTCTTGTGACAAAATGGATGACACTTGATGGAGCAAGTGTCAGAAGGAGAAAGATGGCTATAATTTTGTTTATATGCGGACTATAAAGAAACAAAGAAAGAGACAGTGTCCAATGAAAAGAAACCCTTAGATGCCTATTATACAATTGAGGTGACTAATGGTGGCGTAGTGAGTTGAAAGGGTACAGTGGACTGTGGTGGATGGATGTTACCACTTTGGTGGTGGGCATGGGGATAAAATTATACCCTTACCCATACGTATGTATGGTCTTGTGCAACATTACTTTAAAAAAAAGTATAGTAGAAAATTAGATATTTTTAATTTTTATGGCTCTCAATAATGGCCATAAAACTAAATCAACTGAGATTATTGATAAATGCTTATGATCAGACATTAAGCACACATACATGCAAATTATAATTCCTTGTGAGCAATAGTTATCAAATATTAAATATGAGTCCAAGCTAAAACAAATCCAAAGACATGTTTGAATCAATAATCCAGAATGTAATATATAATATAGTAGATTGTTTGAAGGCTAGTATAATTTAAGGTATCAAACATACATAAGTGTACATGTAAATACGTATCACTTTATCTCTCTTCAGGAAAAATAAAACACACTCATTGGCTTTTACAAATAAAAATAGTACATCTGGATACATGTGGTTATATTAGCAGATAGAGAAAAGTTCTATCTATAGCCATGTTTCTCAACTTATGGTCCTATGACCCTCTGTGGGCCCCCAGGATATTGTAAGGCATGACTCTAGGGTGGCAATTGGTAGGTGAAATGGAGTAAGGAAAAGAAAAAAGTTGGAAGGAGGTCAAGGTTGGTTGGGAAAAGGTTGAGAAACATTCATTTATACCTAGTACACTTGTGTAATACTGCTTGACTGCAAGTATGGGTTTTTCTTTCTTCTTTTAATCAGTGGACAAGAAAAGAATTTAAGACTTAAACATTGTCTAAAATTATAGGAATTAGTTGATTTCAATATGCCATCATGAGGACATCAACTTCATCTTAGCTCCAATACTTTCTCTTCAAGCAACCTTATAAAACTAAACTGGACAAAACAAAAGCAGTGAGACAACTTTCAGAGTTCCACACAATAAGGATCTTTTTTTGACAATCAAAAACAGTCAAAAGATTTTCTTCCATGAGAAGACAATATAACAAAGGAAAGGTAGGACTCCCACAACAATTTTCATTCTCTGTTTGGATACCTTATTTGTGATTATTTATCCTAACAAAAGCAAGTAATTTTATGAAATGATTAGTTTAACTGGTTTTTGTCCACAAATAAGTCCTTGGAAACAGAACACACACACACACACACACACACACACACATTGTGTTTCAATTCACTACATCTTTTTTAATTTTCCAAGATCTGTTTGTGGGCTTATTCATGGGTAATCAAGCATTTCTTTTATTTTTTTGCTTTTTTTAGGTCACACCTGGAGATACAAAGGGGTTACTCCTGGCTCTGCACTCAGGAATCACCCCTGGCAGTGCTCAGGGGACCATATGGGATGCTGGGAATCGAACCCAGTCGGCCACGTGCAAGGCAAATGCCCTACCCGCTGAGCTCTTGTTCCAGCCCCTCAAGCCTTTCTTTTTAAAAACTTTTCCCTGCTTGAACAAAGGTAAGGAAGAAGCCAGTTTCTCCCCTCCCTCCCTTATAGGAATAGTAAAGTTAAGAAAACTAGGGAGAAGAGAAAGAAAAGGGAATGCTGAGACCCATAAATGATTTTAAACCTTTGAATACAAATTGAATCAAGTCCCTAATCTTTGTGCTAAGTTCACAATTCGAGGCAAAGAAAATGAGTGTACTCATGTGTTTACTAATGAACTAGTGATGAACTGAAGACAGGTCACAGGCAAAGCATTTCAAGGGTCTGTCCTTTATTGCCACTGGGGGTTAGGAAAGGTGAATCAAATTTAGTAGACTAAAAAGACTGTATACTAAAAAGAGATTGAAATCTAGTTAATTTTTATAATTTAATCAAGCCACTCAACGAAAACTGATAAAAGTGTAAATGAGGATACATACAGTTTCTACTATTTTAGCTGAACTCAACAGCTTTTACGTGGTCAACAGGTCAGAAGGAGGCAAGTTATGAGAAAAATCTGAATTGGTCTTTGACCTTAAAAAGGGATTGGATGGAGGCCAGACACATAGCATGATGGGAAGGGTGGTTGCCTTATATAAGACCAACCAGAACTCAATCCCCCCAGTACTCGTTCTGGTCCCCTGTGCCCCTCCTTGAGTGATCCCTGCATGAAGAGCCAGGAGTACAGAAATTTTATCTGAGCACCACAAGGTGTGGCCCAAAAACAAAAAAATGGGGAGAGGGAGGTAAGAAGTCGTGAACTAAGATGTGTATAAACTATATATTGCACTATATGTGCCATTTGTACTTTAATGATAGTATAAGGTACAGCAAAAATTCAGGAGGCCAAGGTTTTAGTCTAGCCTACACCAATCTTTGATCCTTGAAATTTCATCCTTAGATTTTTTTATTCTGCTGTGTAATCAATTCTTGAATACTTATATAAGGAAAATATTGTTAGCCATCATTGGAAACTACTATCTTCCTTATATTTTCACTACTTCTGGACAGGGTATTAGTCAAAATGGGGTAAGAAAATTGATGACATTTCAGATTTGATGAAATGCATGTTCATTATTCAACTCTTTAAGAATACTGAATATTGATTGTGCTTGTGGCAGAAGACTCTAGTTGTGGCAGGTGGCAGCTTGCAGAATTCTGTTTTTCAGCAAAAGGTCAATTAAACTAGAATATGTTACAAGTGACTATTGCCATAACATCCTTAAGATTTTGAAAAGAATGCAGCTGTATATCTAGGCAGACAGAGAACAATATCCTCTAGTTTTTACTTGTGTTAAGAAAGGTTAAGCCTAGGAAGGAAATGAACAGTTCTGATATCTGAAGTAAATGCAGCCATATAAAGAGACTAGGATTAAGCAAAATTATGCTAGAATATGGGGTGTATATTGGTTTTGAGGACCGATAAATAATAGGACCGATCCAGTACAATGCATCTAATTAATGTTCCTCTCAAATCTCACTAAGATGATTTTATGGGAATTCAAACAAATTTTGGGGGCCTGGGAGAACAAAAAAGGAGAGAACAGAAATGATCAAATTTGAGAAATAGGAAACCAGATGGAGTAGTGATAACTGACAGCATACTTGGCAGAACTAAATTACAAGAGAAAATGAGGGAAGTTCAGAACCAATCCTGTTCACAGCACAAATCCCCAAGGAGCTCCACAAACTGGGACTAAAGATAAAGGGAATATGGCGCTAAAAGAAGGTTTGAATGAAATCTACAGAGAATCAGTCTTAGATGACATCCTCCACTTCTTCCTGCCACTGGGTAATTACTTTGCCTTCATTCAAAAAGTAGGTTCATTTTCTGGAGAGTGAAACACATGGGGTCTTAGAACTGAGTACTCAAGGCTGAAGCTGTGGGTACTGCATGTGAAGCAGGATTACGTAGCAATGAACAAATAGTATAGTTAGTTCCAGTTTCTTTCCCTGTCAGCAGGGCACTGCTATAAACCAGATATTTAACTTTTAAAATTAATTTTTAGAGCATTATAAAGCTGTTCATGATTGGATTTCATACAGTATTCCAACACCCATCCCTCCACCAGTGTACATTTCTCAGCAGTAGTTTCCCCAGGTTCCCTTCTATAACCCCCATCCTCATCCCCTGCCTCCCTCTTTGGCAGGTGCTCTTCTCCTCTCTCTCTTTCTCACTCTCTCTCTCCTTTTGGGCATTGTGGTTTGCAATACTGATACTGAAAGGTTATCAAGAATATACCTTACCTATTTTTAACCCTCAGATCTTGTCCAGCATGATTATTCCCAGCTATTATTGTCTATTGGTCCCTTCTCTTTCTTACCTACCCTCAGTACCCCCTCTCGCCACACACACACACACACACACACACACACACACACACACACACGGTTAGTTCCAAGCCTTGAACAGTCCTCCTAACCCCTGTTTACCCTGGTCATGGATATTATTCTTCTACTATATGTATATATGTTTTATATACTACAAAGGAATGCAGTCAGTCTATATCTGTCTCTTTCCTTCTGACTCATTTCACTCAGCATGATATTCTCCATGTCCATCCATTTATATAAACCAGATATTTAGCCTTCAGTCAAGAGGGGAATGTTAGGGGAGTCTATCTGGAGAAGAAAGGAAAGATCAAAAGATCATGATGTAGTTGTTTAAATCACTCAACCAAATCATCCTCATTAGTTGGTTCCTCCCAAATTCGTTGTTCAAATCAATTCGGAACTCTCAATCAGGGGGCCTGAGTGACAGTACAGAGTAGGGTGTTTGCTTTGCACGCAGCCAACCTGGGTTTGATCCTCAGCATCCCATATGGTTCCCTGAGCATAGAGGCATAAGTAAGCCCTGAGCACTGCCAGGTGTGGCCCCAAAATAGAATTCTTAAACCAGTTTTCAGACCCTCCACTACAGGGACTTCCAACCATGCACAAGTGACACCTGGGGCTATACAATTCTTTATGGTGCAAGGACATCTGTCCTGTACCCTGTACAATGCTCAACAGCACCCCTAGCCTCTACTAGATACCAGCAATGGTCATTCACCCAGTTTTTATGACCAAAAATGTACCCAGACAGTCACTGGGGTGGTGGGGTGGGGGGTGCAAAATACCACTGATGGAGAAAACTCCTCTGTAAGTAGACAATAAATTTCCTAAGATAGCTGGAGAAAAGTCTCTAATTTGGAAAAAAAATAAGATGAAAACAAACAGATTATCAATTTAGAGAAAATTAGTGAAGAAATCTTCAAGGGCTACAGAGATACCTCAAAGAGCTAGAGTGTATGCTGGTTATGTGAAGGGTCCAGGTTCAATCCCCAACCCTACATAGTTCCCTGAGAACAACCGGTATAACCTCTGAGCTCTCTGAGCACTTCATGGGAGACTCTCCACACGCACCTCCCCTGCAAAAGAAGGAATCTTCAATATCATTAATATGCTCAGAAAGTTATTACAATTATGTAAGAAAATTATATAAATGCAATTATGAAAGAAAAGCAGAATTTTCCAGAAAACAAGAGCTTTTGAAAAATAAACACAAGGGACACATGTATTAAACTAATGTTACTGCAACACAAAATAAGCTTCATGTAAGCAAGAAAAAAAAAAGGAAACACATAAAAGATTTAAAACTCAGTAGAAGAGCTGGCAGATAATGTTAAGAAAATTCCCCAGATGATAGAGTAAAATGAACCAAGAAAATGGGAGGGGGGGAATACAAAGGAATAATCCAAGAAAACATGCAAGAATTTAAATCACAAATAGCCCAAAGTAAAAGCACCCATTAAACACTCTTCAACAGAGACAACAGAGCCATGTCCACACATACCACTGGGAAGCTAAGAACACAGTGACCCAGGAGACTTTCAGATTTCCAGAAGTAGGGGTCTGAGTATGCGTGGAAGTAGGGATGATATAGTTCATACACGCATGGATCAGGATCAGAAAGGCACCAGATCTCTCAATGGCAGAAATAGAATCAAGAAGACAACAGACCATTACCTTCAAAATCACTAAGGAAAAGGATTTGGACTTTAAATTATACATCTAGCTTTAAAAAATAGCATTCATTAATATATTTTCAGAAATAAAAGAGTTCAAAAGTGCCTATTTCTGAAGAAATTTTTACAGGCTGTGTTTATCAAAACAAGAAAACAGACCATACAGATGATGCCAAGGAACAGAAAACAGGAGATGTAACAGAACACACAGAAATACCTCCATGATACAAGGAAGGAAGACCCTGAATGCATCAAGCAAAAAGGCTTACCAGTTCAGGGTGCGAACTATCAAAGAGTCCCACTGCTGCTGATCCTATTTTTAACCTAACAGGAGAAAGGCCAGAAGTGCTGAGTCCAGAGTTATTGTTTTGTTTTTTTCTGGCCATGAGCTGATAAGGTTATTGCTCTTCTCTCCTGCCTAGAACAGGAGAGGACTGTCATTCACTACTCAGCAGTGCTCCACTTTGGCCTATTCTTGAGAGCTGGAGGAAGGCTTTGGTGAGCTGAAAAAGCAGGACAATGCAGAGCAGCATGTGGCTCCAGAATTAATTCCTGCTGGGCATTCAGCATCCAGTCCTGGACGACAGCCCTAAAATTCTGCCTATGATGAGTGCCATGTCCTGGAAGTTACTTGGGACCTTGCCAGTCAATTTTCTAGAAGAGGTTCCTATCTTTAGAAATAAAGATGAACAAGGGAGTCATTCAGACCTTCAGCCTACTAATAGTCTTTTTACAAGTGTGGTCCTACTGCCCCTTCCATAGAGTTAAGTTGGTGCCCACTAGCCAGTTTTGTTTGTTTGGGGACCATATCCAGTGGTGCGCAAGACATACTCCTGGCTCTGTGCAGAGATCATTCCAGGTAGTACTCAGGGGACCATAGTGGTATTGGGGATCAGCTGCATGCAAGGCAAGTGTCTTCCTATACTTCATCTCTGGCTTGCTACCACCAAGTTTTTAGACAACTATGTGCTGTTTAGGGATACATACATCACTGCATCACTGTCATCCCATTCGTCAATTTACTTGAGCGGGCACCAATAACATCTCTATTACACTCAGCCCTGAGATTTTAGCAGCCTCTCTTTACTCATCTTTCCCAGCGATTGGAAGCTCTTTCAAGGTCAAGAGAATGAGACCTATTGTTACTGTTTTTGGCATATCCAGTACATCAAGGGGAGCTTGCCAGGCTCTGCCGTGCAGGCAGAATAATCTCGGTAGCTTGTTGGGCTCTCCGAGATGTATGTATATATCTTTTACTGTATCTGGGATATGAATACGCCATGGGGAGCTTGCAAGGCTCTCCCGTGCAGGCAATAGATTCTTGGTAGCTTGTCAGGTTCTCCAAGAAGAACAAGGGTAGCCTGCCAGGCTCTGCAGTGTGAGCAGGATACTCTAGGTAGCTTTCCGGGCTTTCCGAGAGGGATGGAGGAATCAAACCCGGGTTGGCAGCATGCAAGGCAAAAGCCCTACCTGCTGTGCTTTAACATCATACATGAAAATAAATTGTCTTTAAGAAGAAAGAGATGGGGGTCCGAAGCGATAGTACAGAGGGTAGGGTGTTTACCTTGCATGTGGTCAACTCAGATTCAATTCCTGGCATCTCATATGGTCTCCCAAACACCACCAGGTGTAATTCCTGAGTGCAGAGCCAGGAATAACCCCTGAGCATCATTCGGTGTGACCAATCCACAAAAAAATAAACAAAAAAAAAGAAGCACAGATTGTGATGAGAGAGGGAGGGAGACAGAGAGACAGAGAGAGTGAGCAAGAAGGGGTTAAGGTATGTGCAGGCCATTGGCAAACTCCAGTTTGACCTCAGGACCACATAATTCCCCAAAGAACGACCAGGAGCCTCCTCAGATACAGGGCCAGGAATAGCACCTGAATATAACTGGAATGACCCAACCCCAAACCCTCTGAAAAAAAAAAGAGGGAACATCCATAAAGTAAGTCTTTATGTTTTATTGAAGAAAATGTGGCCAGAGGCTCACAGAAACCTAATCTTGTATTCTGTAAGAGGAATGGGTTCAGTATTTCCTTATCCAGTGTTACACCTTTATATTATAAAAAAAGCATAAACTGTATACACACATATATACATGCAAGTATATATTTGCATTATGTATTATATTTATAACATACTATATGTATTTATATTAGAAGATAAACTCATTACATACCTAGTAGATATTAGGCTCTTAATAAATATTTGGGGAATGATGCATCAAAAATGGCAAACTAGGAATGAACAAGTCACTGACAAATGTATTGCTATCACACAATCTAATCAAGTACATATAATTTTTAGGTTTTATGGTCCTTCCAGAACTGGAATGATAGCACAGCAGGTATGGTGTTTGCCTTGCATGCAGCTGACCCGGGTTCGATTCCTCCGTTCCTCTTGGAGAGCCTGGCAAGCTACCGAGAGTATCCTGTGTGCACACAGAGCCTGGCAAGCTACCCGTGGCATATTTGATATGCCAAAAACAGTAACGACAAGTCTCACAATGGAGACATTACTGGTGCCCAACCGAGCAAATTGATGAACAACGGGATGACAGTGCTTCTACAGTGCTTCTAATGGTACGTCCAGGTATTTCTCTGCCCATTTAACAAATCTCTATCTTCCTGCTACTTTTTAATTTTATTTTAGGCACTGCAGTTTACAATACTGTTAATGTAGGGTTTCATGAATACAACACTCCAGCACCACATCCTCTACCAATGTCCACTTTTCTCCGCTACTGTTTTAGTGCCCCCCACCCCCCGCTACTGGGGTAAGTTTCCCACTGAATATCAGTTCTCAGTTTTTGTTGCCTTTGGGTATTTGCTATTCCCCTACTATGTTTCTCTATAACCTGCACATGAGAGAGATTATTCTGCATCTCTCCCTCTCCCTCTAACTTCATTCAGGATGATACTCTCCAGATCGATCCATGAAGCAATCCTGATATGAGGTAAATATATGCTAGGTAGGAACAAAGAAAAAAAGAAAAAAGAATTATTAAAGCATTAGTTCTAAGAATAATATTGTGGAAATCATATTCTATGATTGTGAAACAATGGTGCTTTTCTCTTTTTTATCATTAGTCATTGCCACCAAAGAAGAGCTTATGCCACAGTAGAAATGACATCTACACCTGTATGTTCATTGCAGCACTGTTCACAATAGCCAGAATCTGGAAACAACCCGAGTGTCCGAGAACAGATGACTGGTTGAAGAAACTATGGTACATCTATACAATGGTATACTATGCAGCTGTTAGGAAAGTTGAAGACATGAAATTTGCTTACAACTGGATGTACATGGAGAGTATCTTGCAAAGTGAAATGAGTCAGAAAGAGAGGGACAGACATAGAATTACTGCACTCATTTGTGGAATATAAATTTACATAACATGAGATTAGCACCCAAGGACAGTATAGACAAGGGCCAGGAAGATTGCTCCATGGCTGGAAGCCTGCATCTGTCTGGAACCCATCAAGAGCTGGGGGAGAAGACAGCTGGGATAGAGGACGGATCATCAAGTCAATGATGGTTGGAGGGATCACTCAGGATGGCTGAAAGTAGATAAAGGACCAAATATGATGGCCTCTTCGTTTCTGTATTGCAGACCATAATGCCCCAAAGTAGAGAGAAAGAAGGAAATTGACTGCCATAGAGGGAGGGGATGATGTGGGGTAGGGTGGGAATGGCAGGAAGGATACTGGGGATATTGGTAGTGGAAAATGTACACTGGTGGAGGGATGGGTGTTCAATCGTTGTATGCCTGAAACTTAATCATGAAAGCTTTGTAACTATATCTCATGGCAATTCAATCAAAAAAATAAATAAAAGGAAGAGCTTATCCATATCATTCCACTAATAAGTCATTTCCTTGTCTTCCTGTTACTTTCTAGTAGGACAAAGGGACAGGCACACTGTTATGGCACCTTTTCTCTTTAAAACTGATTCTCACCCAACTGCAAGCATACATTTTTATATATACAAAGCTGAACTATTTTAGGATTGTATATTGACTAAACCAAAGCCTGCATAATCATAGTTACCACTAAAAAACCCAAGTAAAGTTTCAAGTTAGGTAATGAAATACACTCCAGTTTCTTATTTTCAGTATGGTTTTGGCTATTTAGAGTCTTTTATGATTCCATACAAACTTTATTATGTACTAAATCTTTGAATGTCATCTGAATTTGGATAGGGACTGCACTGAATCTATATGGTAGTTTAGATAAGATGGTCATTTTGATAATATTAATTTTTCCAATCCAAGAGTATGGAATATTTTTCCATTTTCTAAGGTCTTCTATTTCTTTCTTAAGCGTTTTGAAGTTTTAATGGTATAGACATCCCAGCTTATATGTTGATTGCTAGATACTGGATGAACATATCTAGCAATTGTGCACTATTTTGAATTGTACACTATTTTGAATGGGATAATTTTTTGATCTCTTTCTCCTCTGATTATTTGTATATAAGAATGAACCAATTTTTGTGTACTGACTTTGTAGCCAGCCACTTTGCTTTATCGATTTATTGTATTTATAAGATCTCTTTTTTTTGCTTTTGCTTTTGCTTTTTTGGGTCACATTTGGCAATGCTCAGGGTTACTTCTGGCTCTGCCTCAGAAATCATTCCTGGTGGTGCTTGAGGGGCCATATGAGATGGCAGGGACCAAACCAAGGAAGGCCATGTGCAAGACAAACACCCTCCCCACCATACTGTTGCTCCAGCCCTCTAGAAGTATTTTTGTGAATTCTTTAGGGTTTTCTATGTATAATATAATGTATTCTGCAAGTGATAACATGATATTATACATAGAAAAGCCAAAAGATAATTTAACTTCTTTTCCAATTTTGACCCATTTGATTTCCTTTTCTTGCCTGACTGCTGTTGCTATGACTTTTAATACAATGCTGTGTAAGAGAGGACACAGTGGGCATCCTTGTCTTGTATCTGATCTCAGTGGGAATGCTTTCAATTTTCACCAATAAGAATAATATCTGTTGCAGGCTTGTTATAGATAGCTTTTACTATATTGAGGAAGGCTTTTCCCACTCCAATTTTGTTGAGGGTTTTTTTTTATCATAAATGAATGTTGGTCCTGTCAAAAGCTTTCTCTGCATCAAGTGATATGATCATATGATTTTTTATCTTTCCTTTAATTGATATGGTCTACTAATGTTGATTTCCAAACATTAAACCATCCTTGCATGCCTGTGATATATCCCACTTCATCATGGCATATGATTTATTTGATATGCTGCTGGATTTTATTTACTAAGATTTTGTTGGGGATTTCTGCATGGATGTTCATCAAGCAGATTGATCTAAGACATTTTTAGAAATGTCTCTGTCTGCTTTGGGTATCAGTGCAATTTTATTTTCATAGACTGTTAGAAAGGATTTGTTTTGTTGGTATTTTGGAAGAGCTTAAGGATCAGTGGCAGTAAGTCTTCTCTGATGGTTTGATAAAACTCATCAGTCAATCCATCTGGACCATAACTTTTGTTTTGGGGGAGGTTCTTTATCACTGTTTCAATTTCCTTGCTTGTGACTGGCCTGTTCAGGCTTTCAATCTCCTCTTTGTTTAGCTTTTGGAGGTTATATGTTTCTAAGAATCTCTCAGTGGATCATTAAAATGTGATATATATACACAGTGGGATAGTATACACTTGTGAGGAATGATGAAATCATGCAATTTGCTGAGACATGATGGAACTGAAATATATCATGTTAAATGAAGTAAACCAGAAGAAGAAAAAAAACAGAATAATATCACTTACATGTGATATTTAGAGTTAACTGGATGAGGGAATACAATGGTTTGAAGGGGGAATGCCCAAATCACCCTTGTCCCCAAAGTAGTGGAAGGAGAAAGAAAAAATAGAGGGAAGGGGAGAAGAGATAGATAGGTACATTGGTGGTGTTAATGAATTGATAGAGCTAAATATCCAAACCACAGAGTTAACAATGCTGAAATCACCAAACCCAAGCTTTAATAACCAAACTAAAAAGGTGCCCGTTGAGATGGCAGACTGGGACTGGGTAGGGGGTTAGGAAAGGGAACCTGCAAACACTTGTGGAGGGAAGTTGACACTGGTGATGGGATCAGTGATGGAATACTGTATGTCCAAAACCACATTGTGAATAACTTTTTTTTTTTTACTTTTTATTAAAGAACTGTGATTTACAAAGTTGTTGATGGTTGAGTTTTAGGCATATATTTCAACAGCAATCCCACAAACAGTGTCAATTTACCTCCACTGGTGTTCCTATATTTCCTCCCCACCCCTAATCCCTGCCTAATCCCCGTCTGTCAATTTGACAGGCATGTTACAAAGTTCTGGTGGTTGAAGCTTAGATCTCATGTTTTCACTTTTGTTGAGTCTGTGTTTGGGATATACAGCTATACCACACACCCATACTACCAGTATAATTGAAGCCCTGATACCAGTTCACTCATTACTTCCTGCTTTCTTCTCTCCCCCTTGATTTCTATTCCTTCTCTGTCCTCCTCCTCTCTAAATACTGGGATCAAGGGTGATCTGGGCATCCCCTTTTTACTGCACTACATTTCCTCATCTAGTATCCTATATACCACAGATAAGTGAGATACCCTGTGGTTGTCTTTCTTCCCCTAGCTTGCTATCTTCCAGTTCCAACCAGGTTGCAGCAAGTTACATGACTTCATCATTCCTTGCAGCTGCATAATATTCCATTCTGCATATATGCCACATCTTCATAATCCAACAACTGTGAATAACTGTAACTCATGGTGCTTAAATAAAATAAAATGTGGAAATAAATTAAACAAACGAAATAAGTAAAACTCACCCATGAACAACTCTGTTATTTTGCATCTCACAGTGATTCAATACATTTTTCAAAATGCAGTAACTAGAAAAATATTAAACTAAAATTTCAGGAACTATTGCATAAACATTAACAATTACAAATCTGACAAAAGAACTAGTCTCAGTTAAATCTGAACTGCTTCTTGAAAATAGAAAGGGGGGGGCTTGTTTGAAAAAGTTGGCAGTAGCTCTCCAATAAGCTAACAGAACAAATCTGGATCAACTGTCAAAGCTGAGTAATTAAAAAACGTAAGACCAGCATTTGCTAACTTGGGAGTCATACAGGTCCAATTAGTATTGTTGCCAACCCTTGAGAGTTCAGTGAAAAGTCTAAGGAGACCTTGCCTTAGGTTTTAGGCAGCACTCCATCCTTCGGCCTGAATAAAAATGGTAGAAGTTTAACATTTACTACTTTTATGAGAGGATCACAGAGCATTCTGCAAATGGCCCATTTGGAAAAGGCTCAGGGGCAAAAACACCCATGATGTGAGCAGGAGACAATTAGGTTCGCTACTTGTAGCGCCCTCTCGGAGAGCCCAGCAAGCTATAGAGAGTATCCCGCCCACACGGCAGAGCCTGGCAAGCTCCCCATGGCATGTTCCATATGCCAAAAACAGTAACAAGTCTCACAATGGAGAAGTTACTGGTGCCCGCTCAAGCAAATCGATGAACAACAGGACGACGGTGCTACCGTGCTACTCGTAGCACCCACATGTGCCAAGCGTGCTCCCAACAGTGCTATTCTTTGGAACCCCTGGTGCCACAGGGTCTGCAATATCTGGTACACTACAGCCAAATAAACTCAAGCACCACAACTAAGATGTATGACTCCATATAGTTTAGCACCATAACTAAAATAATGTGCAATATCTGCAGCCAGGAGGGCATCCCTCAGTGAGAACTACAACCAGAATGTACACAAGCACGCAACTCTTTCAGCTGAAAGAGTGTGACTCCCAATTAGCATATGTGCGAGCCTCAAAACTAAAAGCGTGAAACTTTAAGGAGCACTATAATCAAGAGTGTATGTGGGCATCCTCCTTACTTGCAACAACAATAGATACAGCAGCAAAAAGCAAAGAGCAGGATGGGGAATTAAAGAATTATTTCAAGTGGTCAGGAGCATGCCTCTCTAACATGCACCTAACCTGGGTTTGATTCCTGGCACCACGTATTCTCCTGAATACCCTTAGGTGTGGCCCAAGAGGCGTCTGAAACTGCTGGGGAGGCCCGGCTGTTCCCAGCACTGCAGGGCTTGCTTAGCAGTGCATCCTTAGGCCCCTACATTGAGCCAATGGCCCAGCTGGCTGAGAAATGCAGGTGGTGTTCCTGGGCCTCCCGAGCACTGCTGTGAACCTCCCCAAGGAAAACACAACACAAAACAAAAAGTCAGTAACAGAATATTTGTACGTGCAGTTTTTAAAAAAAAGGAGGAGGCGGGGCAAAAAAAAGGAGGTCCGCTCCCACTTGACTCCTTGTCCTTAACATTTTCTTTAAACTTTTAAAATTCACCTCAAGGAGAGAGCTATACAGCAGCTGAAAATCATTTTCAGGAAGGTGCACAGATTCGGGAAGCAGTGATTCTCCTATTTGGGTTTAAACTAACAAAGAATGGGCAGCAGAGAGACTCCTCATGCGAGGGAAAGGCTATGCTTTTGTTTCAATAGATGATAACCCCACTAAGAAACTTTGGGTCCCATTACATCTCGTCAGGAGTCAAAGTCATCTGCCTGATTTGACCCTCAGACATTCGAGTAGTCCAAGCCTCCAAATTCTAGCCACAAGCCATCACCAAACTGATTTCAGCTGGCAGTCACAAGGAACTCAAGAGGAGCCCGCTTCAGAGGACCTGCAGCAAAAGGGCTCTAGCTCCTTCAACATATCAAGAGGTCAAATTAAGAATATTCCTTGACCCTTCTTTTACAGGTTGTGGATTGGACAATGTCAGGACCCCGTATCTTGGATTAACAATTTCTCTTTTCTACCCTCTCCTTGGAATTCACAGGTCCCTCAGTTCCCGGAGGAAGGAACAACTTTTAATAGGAACATCTTTTCATTTCTCTCAAGGATATCCATTTGTATCAGAATGCCCCCCTCCCCGTCTGTCTCTTTCTCTGCCCCGAGGCATGGAGATGTACCAATCCCCGATGCTCAAAGCCTCTGATAACTTTAAAAAGTGTTTTTTTTTTAAATAGAATATTTCTGTGTGTCCACATATGTGCCTGCGTGTGTGTGTGTGTGTGTGTGTGTGTGGGTTAGAGCCATGATAAATGCATATGGATTACATGTCCTTGTTAACTCACATAAATACAATGCAGCATGTTCATGGAAATTTGTCAAGAGGGGGAAAAGGTTTTTGAAACAGACTCAAAGTAGGAAGAAAGTAGATATGGAAGGAAAGAAATGAAAAAAGAAGTCACATGAAACTAATACAAACACATCGCTAAAAAACAGTAACAATGACAGTCCTCATTCCCCTGATCCTGAAAGAGCCCCCAATTTGCCATCCGGCTACACTAGCACTCGACAGGGACAAATGGAGACATTACTGGCACCCTCTCGAGCAAACTGATGAACAACGGGATAACAGTGATACAGTGATCCTAACATTTAAAATATTATTTGCTTATTTTTTTCAGATAAGGAAACTAAGGCTAAGACAAGTTGTCAATGGTCACAAAGTCAGTGAATATAGAACCAGGAGTGTGGGCTAAACATATGAAACTCTAAAATCCAAGTTCTCAATTGCTATGCTTCTGAGGATGTGGGAGTAAACAGAACTAAAGTCGCTGATATGAATGAGAGTACTGAAGATTTACAGACCCAAAAGAACAGAAAACAAAGCTTCAGAAAGTATGAACATATCCCCTAATTCCTCCCAAGGGAATTACTAGAAGTATCCCCACAGAAGATTGCAAGAAGCCTAGAAAGAAAAAATAGACACTAACGGCAGGCTCTTAGGAAACAGTGTCTTGCAAAAAATAGACACAAAGACCAAAGGCTCAGCATTGTCTAACATAGATACAAACACAGGGTCACTCTACTTCTGTCACGACCGGTGTGAGTAAAGCACAGTTTTAATTTTTAAATATAAGAGCTGCACATTCAAACTTTGTTATTTTCTAAATGTAGGACTATATAGTGGAAATTAGCCCAGTGAAAATAATAGCCATACAACTTTTTTGAAGTAGAAAACTACTAGTGTTCATGAATTTAATTATGTATAACTAGTACTACCATTCTCACAATTGTCAAATTCTTTGTGTATAATCCAATCTTTATAAATGGAAACTAATAATTATGAAAGTCTGACAGTATGAAATTACATTATAAATCATATTTATAAAAGGGGTGTTGTGTTAATATACCACAAACATGAAACACTTTCCAAATGCTATATTATCTGATAATAGTATTGTTGCCTTCCATTAATTACAACTCTGCATCTAAGAGAGGGAAGGAAAATTAATATTTGGGTTTAGAAGTTGCTATCTACATTAACAAATCTTTTTTTCAGAGATACTACTGTGGCATGCTATTATTTCCTCCCATTTAGAGCCATACTTTATGAGTCTGTAGCAAGTTAAACCTATTTCTGAATTAAATAAAATCAAATGATCTGATTGGAACTATGTCAGGGGAGAAGTCTCACAACTAGCAACACCCCTTTCTCTATCATTCACTTCATTTGAATTAGGATTACACAAAATTTATACAGCACAGAAACAAAATACATGATTAGATGCTAACACTTTAAATCTAGGTTTTATCTTGTGGAGTCCTTAAAGAATTGAAGTTTATCAGGTCAGTTATGGGAAACACCATATAAAACATCTACCCCTACCTCATGTTCATATTATACATTAACAGCCAAATCTTGCAGTTAGGAAATAAGCAAATGATGCAAATTTTATGACACCAATACAAATGTAATTTATTAAGTTGAAATAGCTGTGAACCATTCAGACATCAAACAACTATTTTCTTTCGAAACAATTATTTTTACACCCAAACAAGGCATATAAAATTGTTGTTTAAATTCATGCAGAGGGGTAATCCAAATGCTTCTTTGGTAAAGGATGGAAAAGATTTAACTATGCAATTTAAATGTCTATTCATTAATAATCCCAAAAGTAATTTACATTTTACAATTGTTAATATAAGCATATTCAGCAGACAATAATGCAACCTCTGGTCTTTTAACCAAAAACAGTTAACAAAAAGGCAATGCATACAAAGGAAATAAGCATTTACACCCAATTACCCAGCTCAGTGCAGGACAGCAGAAAATAGGTTTTGAATCATAATTGTAGTAATCAGTTTCTAGGTCTAAAGAAGTAAAGTAGACGATCTGGAAAATAATTGCTTTAGGGGAAAATCAGAAAATAAGAGTATAAAATAATTGGATGTAACTCTTTGGGAAGATAGTATAACTGAATATTCAAATACCTGGGTTATTTTTAAAAGTCAGGGAAGAACCAATGGCCCTGAATGTTACAAAGAGAATGAAAGTTTGCAATGCTCAAGTTTTAAATTTTTATTTATTCACCATCATTTCCTCTTAAATGACTTTCCCCATAAAGATGGTGACTTTGATAGTGCTTGGTATGTCTAGCGATCTTCAATATGATTTAGATAATTCAGTTATTGTTAGGAGGACAGGTACTTCTATGTCAGCCATCACTGCTTAGTTAGTTGCCCCTCTTGGGCTTAGTGTGTAAGTTTCTAGACTATTTTTAAGGGTTTTACTTTCAGTGACAGTTTAGTTTTCAGAGCCTTTAAAATGCTGTTTTGGTCTCCTTTATTTTGTTCCTAGCCAGGGGCTCCTATCAATCTCAATGAAAGCCAATTGCAGGGACAAAATGTTCTTTCCCAAAGGTGTTCTCCAAATTACCTGCTATTGTGGCACAACCTTGAGGGAAAGAGGATAAGAAGCTACTTCTGGGCCTGGATCCCTAACCATGGGGTAGAATACAGGGAGCCCAAGACCTCCGCTGCTCCTTGACAGCCTATAGATCAATCTACTTTGCCTGGAGATAAGACGCCTGCCTGTAGATCAGACAGTCTAACTATAGATCAAACTACCTACCTATAGATCAGACTACCTGCAAATAGATCAGAGTACCTGACGATAGAGCAGACTACCTGCACATAGAACAGACCGCCTCCATATAGATCAGACTGCCTGCCTATAAATCAGACTGTCTGCCTATTGAGCAGCCTATCTGCCTATAGATAAATTAGCTACCTGTAGATCAGACTACCCACCTGTATATCAGTCTATAGATCAGTCTACCTTCCTACAGTCTGATCGACAGGTACCTGCCTGTAGATCAGTGGAGCCAGTTGTGGAGCAGAGGCTGGTACCATCTACCTTTGTTGTTGTTGCTGCTGCTGCTGCTGCCGCTGTCATAGTGGGGTCTGGTTTGTGGCCTGTGGGTTAAAATGGCCAGGTCTTTGCAGCTGCTGGCAATTCATGCCACCCACCAGAGATCAGACTCTCTCTGATGTTCCTGTTCGGCTGTGGGCAGGTCAGAAAGCCGACTGGATCCAAGATGTCGAGATGTCAAGCAAGTTAGTCCCTGGCGGGTTTTGTCTTTCCTGGTCCATTGGCCAGAGAAAATAAGCTTTTGTTTCTATATTTGTTCTCTGTGTTGTTTAGGAGTTCTAAGGAGTGAGTCTCTCTGGCATACACACTACAGAAGTGAATGCGAGGTAAAAAAAGAAACCTCAGTGAACTGACGTAATTATCATTCCTCAAATTCCTAGTTAGTTTGTCTTCTTTACAACTCCTAGAGTCCTACCAGGTGAATAATTTGCACGCACACACACACACACACACACACACTACATATAGGGGAGAAGCATGGACTAGTGTGTCTATTTCAAGTTGTAGCAGAAAGAGAAGTCTGTGCATTTTCCACTTATCAGAGTTCACTACACTCAAAGTTAGGGGACAAGCTAGTTCGATATTCTACATTTACATTATAATCAATCTCACTCACTTCTTCTCCCAACCCTTCTCCATAGCCTTCCTGAATCTAAAAGGAAATCCAGGGACGATTTAGCATATTTCGGTCATGGTACATTAGTTGAGAAATAGTGTATTCAATATTACACAAAATGAGGAAAGTTAGGGATGCCAGTAATTTACTTAATAAGGTTAAACAAAACCAAAGGCTATGTTTATTAACAAAGAATCTATTACTCCATTGGACAGTTCTTTGAAGGCAAAATTTTTCTCTTACCTAGGCTGTATCTCAAAGAACTTTGCCTAATATTAGGCTAGTGGAGACTCATTTGATATCTAGAAAGACACTCATTTAGGATACCCAAGTTGGGGTGTCATCTTTAAGACAATTTACATACGTGTGGTTATATTTTAGTTCATCTAACTTTGTAACCCTTTAATAGCATATATAGTTCCATAGTTTCTTGGATATTTTCAGCTAACCACTAAAACATTTTAAATTTGGTGGCCGGAGAGATAGTACAAGAGTTAGGAGCTTGTTTTGCTTGCAGCCAACACTACATATGGTCCTCTGAGCACCACCAGGAGTGAACTGAGCACAGAATCCCCATTTAAATATTTTATTTATTTATTTATTTATTTATTTATTTATTTTTGCTTTTTTTGGGTCACACCTGGAGATGCTTAGGGGTTACTCCTGGCTCTGCACTCAGGGATTACTCCTGGCGGTGCTCAGGAAACCATATGGGATGCTGGGAATCGAACCCGTGTTGGCCACATGCAAGGCAAATGTCACACAGGCTGTGCTATAGCTCCAGCACCCCCCCATTTAAATTTTTTAAATAACAGATACTGAAAGGTACACAAAAGTCATAAAAATCATACCACATGTAAAAATTTTTTACATAGGCCTTAAAAATAAATTCTTTGCTTTACTATAGATGGTGATTGCCAATTTAAACTCCATCTAATACTACCACATAATCAAAATACAAAAGCAGACTTTTAACATGCACTAAACATCTGTTCTTAAACACTTTGTTTTAATGACTTGAAACAGACCTTGTAAACTTGAGGCATTTTACAAAAACAGTATTTTTTAATAGCAGAAAATGAATGTGGCTCCTAAAATTCAGAATGCTTTTCAACCTAAATATTTATAAAACTGGCTGTGACAATGATTAACTTAAAATTAATTCAACCATTTTGCTTTGTGTTTGAACAGTTTACTAAAAAATTGGGGGGGGTGTTACAGCAAGTGGTTCTCAAGGCTTACTCCTTGCTCCTTCTTCAGGGACCACTCCTGTCTTTCTGCTTTGTGTACCATTTGAAGTGCCAGGGATCAAATCAACTGGCTGAGTGAACGACAAGTACCTTAACCCCTGTACTATCTCTCTGGCTCCTACTAAAATTTTATTTTTATAATCTGGCAAGATTAAATATGAGCCCCCAATAACTATAACAGTTTATAATTTTGTATGAGATACAAACAAATGGAAATAAACTTATTCACACAATTGTTGATTTTACAATAAGGTAAATTCAATTAAGACTTAGTCATGTTGGGTGAATATTCTTTCCCACTAAGTAGACTGTCTTTGTATTTTGGTCACTGTTTCTTTTGAGGTGCAGAAGCTTCTTAGTTTAAGATAGTCCCATTTGTTTATTTCTATTTTCTCTTGCTTGGCCAGTGGCGTGTCATCTTTGAAGATACCGTTAGCTTCAACGTCGTGGAGGGTTTTGCCAACCTTGTCTTCAATGTACCTTATGGATTCTGGTCTGATGTTGAGACCTTTAATCCATTTTGCTTTTTGGGTCACACCTGGCAATGCACAGGGGTTACTCCTGGCTCTGCACTCACGAATCACCCCTGGTTGTGCTCAGAGGACCATATGGGATGCTGGGAATTGAACCTGGGTCGGCCACGTGCAAGGCAAATGCCCTACCCCCTATACTATTGCTCCAGCCCCCTTTAATCATTTTGATCTGACTTTCGTACATGGTTTTAGGTAGAGATCTGAGCCCTTTTCTTTTTGCATGTACCAGCCCAATTTTTCCAGCAAAATTTGTTAAAGAGGCTTTCCTTGCTCCACTTCACATTTCTTGCTCCCTTATCAAAGATTAGATGAACATATATTGGGGGAGTGTCAGTATATTCAACCCTGTTCCGTTGGTCTGCAATTCTGCCTTTGTCCTAGTACCATGCTGTTTTAATTATTACCGCTTTTTAATAGAGTTTGACTTGGGGAGGTTGATTCCTCCCATTTTCTTTTCCCCAAGAATTGCTTTAGCTATTCGTGGGGGCTTATTGTTCCATATGAATTTCAGGAGTTTTTGCTCCATTTCTTTGAAGAATGTCATGGGTACTCTTATAGGGATCACATTGAATTTGTACAATACTAAGAGGTTTTGATCAAGGATATACAAGGCACTGGTTGAACTCCACAAGAACATCCAAACCCATCAAAATATGGGGTGAAGAAATGAACAGAAACTTTCTCAACGACGAAATCCAAATGGCCAAAAGGCATATGAGAAAATGCTCTACATCACTAATCATCAGAGAGGTGCAGATCAAAACAATGAGATATCATCTTACACCACAGACACTGGCCCACATCCAAAAAAACAAAAGCAACTGGTATTGGCACAGATGTGGGGAGAAAGAGACTCTCCTTCACTGCTGGTGGGAATGCCGACTGGCTTAGCCTCTTAGGAAAACAGTATGGACAATTCTCAAAAAATTAGAATTGAGTTCCCATTTGACCCAGCAATACCACTCCTGGGAATATATCCCAGAAATGCAAAGAAGTATAGTCAAAATGACATCTGCACTTGTATGTTCACTGCTGCACTATTTACAATAGCCAAAATCTGAAAAAAACCCGAGTGACCGAGAACAGATCACTGGTTAAAGAAACTTTGGTACATCTACACTATGGAATACTATGCAGCTGTTAGAAAAGATGAAATCATGAAATTTGCATATAAGTGGATCAACATAGAAAGTATCATGTTATGTGAAATGAGTCAGAAAGAGAGGGACACAAAAGGAGAGAGGAAAGAAAAGGAATGCCCCACCATAGATTGCACTCATCTGTGGAATATAAAGTAACAGAATGGAGACTAACACCCAAGAGTAGTAGAGATAAGGACCAGGAGGTCCATGGCCTGGAAACTGGCCTCACATGCTGGATGAAAAGGCAGCTCAGATAGAGAAGGGAACACCAAGTAAAGGATGTTGGGAGGACCCATTTTGGTTGAAAGATGTGTGACAAAAGTAGACTATAGACCGAACATGATGGCTGCTCAATACCTGTATTGCAAACCACAACACCCAAAACGAGAAAAGAAGCAAAAGGGAATGCCCCACAGAGGTGGGGCGGGGGAGGGGACGGAGTGGAGGTGATGGGAGGGATGCTGAGAGCATTGGTGGTGGGATGGATACTTGATCATTGTATGACTGAAACACAAGCACGAAAGTTTGTAAGCCTGTAACTGTACCTCAAGGTGATTCATGAACAAAAAAAGGAAGGAAAGAAATATTTAAAAGGAAAAAAAGAAAACTACATTTCAAAGCAATATAAAAAAAGATAGTGTTGTTGGAATGCCTTATGCAAGAAACACTGTTATTAACTGTATTGTAAATTGTGGTACCTCAAAGAAAAAAAATTTTAAAGACTTAGAAGACAAACAAAAAACTTGTGACATTTCCTAACTAATGAAGAAGAATTAAAGAAGTCATCAGTACTTTAACTGAAGGATGATTTTGAGCACAAGCATAAATCAGAAGACATAGGATGTGTTCAAAAATTAGAAACTTTTAACCAATGATAGCAATTCACTAAAAATCAATATTACATGCTATTCATAATTCTTGCCCTTTAACAAAATTCTTTATATCAACCAATAATAGAAAAAAAGTAATTTAGTATGAAGAATATCCAGCATATATACAAAACAGATAAGTTCAGATCATATAAAAGAACAAGATCTTTTTTGACACAGGAAAATTGTTTTTGGAATTCCACTGAGTGACCACTACAACTTTCAAAGGAAAAAAATTATTCTATTAGCCAAGAATCATTACACATTAATATTTCATAATGAACTGACAATTTCCTTCTGGCATGCCCAGTCAACCTGAAAGTACAAAAAACTCTAGCTACAAGCATTTCTCTTTAAGAGAAAGCACTTTAATCCTTGATAGATTTTAACTTTTTTTCTTTGAATTAAAACCACCCCAGCATACCTATAACATGGGAGTTCAAAAGATCCAACAGTGAATTCTGAATCTGCTCATTACTATAACATTAAATCCGTTATCTAATCTCTCTGGATCTATTTTATTTAAAGCGTAAAATCTAGATAACAGCCTCCTCAAATGGTTTTTGAGGAAATCATAGAGTATAAAATGCTATGCCACCAAACAAGTATCTCTTCACTACAAAAAGTTATTAAGTATCTCCAATACTAACATGGTACAATTTCACCATCAAAACTAAGAATCAGAAAAGAACCAAGGAGAGATGCTTTCAATAACAAGTAAAGTAGAACATGTTAAACAGGTAAAGTAGAACAATCAACCTTTCTATTAAAGAGCAAAATAAAACATGGGTACACCTACGCATGAATTCACTCTCTTCTTCAAAGTATAAGCATCTCTGTGCAACACCTCTAAATTCATAAATACTGAAGTTACAGTAGGGGCACACCAAATTACATAGGAAAGTACCATAGAAGACAACTAAACTCAACAAATAAACAGTAACAGTGAAAGCTTAATTAGCAATACATAGCTTAGTAAATCCTTGGACAAGGACTTAACAACCCCACGGTGAGATAAAAACAAATTTCACATATTTCATTTTACTGAAGCACTTTTGTTAATTTCTTTAGCCATTTAGTTGCAACAAGCAATTTAAATTAATTATTGTGTGCTAGCTAAGAGAGGGTTAGGCTTGCAGGGTGGTTTGGTAAATTGGGGACAGTGGCGGAAGGAAGGTTACTTGGTGGTGGGACTTGTATTTGAACATCAAAAACCCATAACAACTGTACAGTGAAGAATGTTGTAAATCATGGTGTTAAATAAAGTATATTATTTACCAAAAAAATATAAGCATCTCATAAATTACTTAAAATTTGTCAGTTGAGAATCTAAGGTTCTCAAGGAAACACATAGGAGTTAGCTCAGCTACACATTTACTTTTGTCTCCAGGGGAGAAAAAGGCAAAAGGCTGACTGGGTAGCAGCTGCCTCATAGGACTTAAAGGGACTCATACCAGTGAGTGAAAAGAAAATATACCTTATAAACCAGTCTCCACTTCATTCATATTTCTTCAGAAAGACTATGACTAGGCAAACCAAAAGAAAATCTTGTCTTGCATACACTTGATTCCTGCCTTCCTCCCACCTAGCAGTCCATGGAATCTCAAATCTTACAGGTTTTGGCTTTGGGGCCACACAGTAGTGCTCAGGGTCTATTCCCAGCTCTGTGTTTGAGGGTCACTCCTAGCAGTGCCCAGGGAATCATGTGACACTGGGGATCAAACTTGGGGCCCCGACATGTATCGTTTTCACTTAGCCCACTGAGTTATCTCACCAGCCACAAATCTCAAATCCTAAAGTCAGATCTGCATAGTCCTAGCCATGAATTCTTTCCCACATACCTGATAGCCAACTCTTCCTCGAGAGAGATAATGAGAAAGAATTAGAATAAGTGAAACCAGAAATTGGTCAGTGAGTGACATAATGAAATATTGAAACAGAAAACCACAATAGCCCAAATCAAATATCAATGGATGGATTTCAAAGGAATAGAGAGCTGAAGAAATTAATAAAGAAGAATATAGGTGCAGGGGATTTGACTCCAATAGCATGAGAAATCACTGTCTCACTGTCATCCCGTTGCTCATCAATTTGCTAGAGCGGGCACCAGTAACATCTCCATTGTTGTGAAATTGTAACCCAAACATAAAAGCTTGTAACTATCTCACGGTGATTCAATAAATTTTTTTTTAAAAAGTCGGGGCTGGAGCAATAGCACAGCAGGTAGGGCATTTGCCTTCCATGCGGCCGACCCGGGTTTGATTCCCAGCATCCCATATGGTCCCCTGAGCACAGCCAGGAGTAATTCCTGGCTTAATCCACAGCTTGCCTACATGGCAGAGCCTGGTAAGCTACCTGTGGCATATTCAATATGCCAAAAACAGTAACAACAAGTCTCACGATGGAGACTTTTTTTTTGCTTTTTTTTTTTGGGGGGGGGAGTCACACCTGGCGATGCACAGGGGCTACTCCTGGCTCTGCACTCAGGAATTACTCCTGGCTGTGCTCAGGGGACCATATGGGATGCTGGGAATCGAACCCGGATCGGTCGTGTTCAAGGCAAACGCCCTACCCGCTGTGCTATCGCTCCAGCCCAGCATGAGAAATAAAAGCAAAAATGAACCAACATGATTATACCGAACAAAAAGCTTTTTTACTGTGGAAAAAACCCACATTAAAATGAAAATGCAGGGGCTGGTAAGATAGTATAGCAATGAGGGCAATTGCCTTGCCAGCCCAGGTCCAATCCTTGGCACCATATATAGTCCCCTGAGCACCATCAGGAGTGATCCCACATAGAGCCAGTAATAAACTCTAAATATTGGTGAGTATGGTCCCCCAAAAAGAAACCAACTTCCCTTCAAAAACTGTAAAATCCATCCTACTGAATGGGATAAAATATTTGCACACTATACATCCAACACTTTGACCACATGTAACTGCACAGGGCAGATGGACAATATGCATATTATCAATCAAGAAAGTTCCATGGGAAGGCATTACTTGCGCAGTGCTAGTCCCATATCCTATTCCAGGCCAGGCGATGCAGGATGGAGAGATAGTACATCTTGGAGGGCGTGACTTGCATTTCACCCTCTTAGATTTGATTTCTGGCTCCCCATGGGGGTCCCAGAAGTCACGCCAAGAGGGATCCCTGAGTGCAGAGCCAGGAGTTAAGCCCTGAGCACAACTGGATATGGGCCCCAAAAAGTCAAAACGGTGTGGGGGCACAGAGCGATAGTACAGTAGTACAGGTGCTCAGGACTTACTCCTGGTTTAGTGCTCAGGGATCACTGGCTCCTGGTGGGGTTCTGGGGATCTTATTTTTTTTTTTTTTTTTTTTTTTTTTTTTTTGCTTTTTGGGTCACACCTGGCGATGCACAGGGGTTACTCCTGGCTCTGCACTCAGGAATTACCCCTGGCCGTGCTCAGGGGACCATATGGGATGCTGGGATTTGAACCCGGGTCGGCCGCGTGCAAGGCAAACGCCCTACCTGCTGTGCTATCTCTCCAGCCCCGGTTCTGGGGATCTTAAGGAGTATCCAGGGGCCGAAGCAATAGATAGAGCAGGTAGGGCATTTGCCTTGCGGCTGACCTGGGTTTGGTCCCCAGCACCACATATGGACCCTGAGCATATCCAGGAGCGATTCCTGAGTGCAGAGTCAGGAGTAATTGCTGGGTGTGACCTGAAATGGGGGGTGGGGGAGAAAGCAGTGTCCAGAATCAAACCTTGGTCTGTCACATGCAAAGCAAGCACTTTTCCTGCTGTATTAGGGATTCAACCCCTAAGAGGGACTTTTAAAATTTTTTTTCTTTTGTGTTTCTGGGAAGTGCTCAGGGCTAACTCCTCCTGGGCTCTAGGATTTGGAATGCCAGGGATTCAAGGTGCATGCAAAGCACCTACAGGACTCTCTGACTCTCCACCCTGCCACGACCACTATGGGAGACTCTTAAATGATTTATTTCAGGGTTTTGTGGCCAATTAATCCTGACTCTCCGCTTGGGGGGGTTCAAATGTGGGCCTCACATGTGACCTGAGCTCTAGCCCAGATTTAGGTCATTACTTATTTTTCTCAAAGAGCCCGGCAAGCTACCGAGAGTATCCCACCCGCACGGCAGAGTCTGACAAACTACCCGTGGCGTATTCGATACGCCAAAAACAGAAACAACTAGTCTCACAATGGAGACGTTACTGGTGCCCGCTCAAGCAAATCGATGAACAATGGGAGGACAGTGCTACAGTGCTACATCCAACAAAGGGCTAATGTACAAAATACAGCAAAACTCAATAATAAAGCAAACCACCCATCCAAAATTGGGGAGAACTAAACAGACACTTATGTAAAGAATGCACACAGAAGATCAATAGATAAGAAAACACTCAAGATCCTTCATAATTGGGGAAATACAAAAAAAAGTCAATGAGTTAGCAACTCATACCTCTGAGAATTGTCTATATTAAAAAAAACAGAGCTTGCTCAAGCCACCATTCTCCTTTGAACATGTATCTCACTTGTCTCTGCTTCCTAGCTGCCTGTGTTCTCTCTTGAACACATCTCCCCTCTTTCACTCCTCTCAAATCTTTTAAAGTAAGTTTCAATAATAATAATAATAATAATAATAATAATAATAACAGTAATATAACAAAAACTCTAACTTCACTAAAAAAGCCAGAAACAAGCCAGAGAGATAAGGGTTAAGATGCTGTCTTTGCATGCAGCTAACTCTGTTTCAGTCCCTGGCACCATTTGTTTCCCAAGCCTAACCAGGAGTGATCCCTAAGCACAGAGCAGTTCCCGTGAATGAATAGGGCATGCTACACTCTGCCCTGTCAAAACCCCCACAAAAACAAAAAGTCCAGAAACAACAAGTACTAGTAGGGGTCAAGTGGGGAAGAAAATGGAATTTTCATACTGCTCGTGTGGAACTTTCACACACACAGACACAACTAAATTAAAAAAGATAGAGACATACCTATGTTCATTGTGGTTCTATTAACAATAGCCAAGATCGAGAAAAAACCCATGTTGGTGGGCAATGACAGATGAGAGGATAAGGAAGACATATATGTACACAACGCTCAGTTATAAGAAAAGATGAACCTTACCATTTGCTACGACATGGATCAAACTTGAGTGTGTCAGGTTAAGTGAAGTGAGAAAAAGGACAAATACCAGATAATAGCACTCATGTGTGCTATGTGAAAAACGAAGCTCAGAGAACAGACTAAACCAAAACAAAAACAACTCAAGTTCCGACTGAAGAACTGAGGTTACCAAAGGGAATCCAATGAATGAATACTGGCACTTTAGTGGTGAGCATGACGTGATAACATACTTACCATATTATATTTGTAACATCTATGCATATTGAAGAAATGTGAAATTGTACACATATAACTTATACACACAGCCTTATAAACCAACATTACTGTAATAATGTGTGTGTCAGAAATGATTCAGAATACACCAGAGAAATAGAAAACAAGATAGGATACTTTGATAGAACAATGAAAATAATTACTCTATATTAATAAGGGTTCCATAAGGCAGGGAAAGAGGCAATATTTGAGGAAATGACTAAAATTTGATAGAATGTCTTCTTAGATTTTTACCAAATAGCCTACTCATTAAATTTGAGATTCCCAGTGAATCATAGCAGGATAAATGAAAAGAAATACAATCCAAGAAACATCATAGAAAAAGAAAACATTTTAAAAAAACCAAAGCTTTTTTAAAAAGATTATATTTAAAGAAATGACAGTTTGACAGCTGACAATAGAAACTAGAAGAGAATATAGCAATGATATATTCAATGAGATGAAATAAAGTGGCATCCAAACAGTTCTATGTCCAAGGACTTCAACAAGACAAAAGCAAACTATAGATAAACACAAACTAAAGGAATAATGTGCCACAGCAAATACCCACTGAATACATTTCTAAAGGATATTCACACAGGAGGAAAATGAGCAGACATAAGATGAGTGATGGAACACAGAATGAAGAGTAAAGCGTCAAGGAGAGAGCTCAAAGTGGTGGAGTGCATACCATATACATGTAAGAGCCTGAGTTTGATCCCAGACACCACCAGGAGCAATTCTGATTTCCCTAACCACTGCTGGACCTGAATAGCACCATATAACCAGGCCTGAACATCAGATAACCAGGTATGCCAAGCCAAGTATCTGTGGGTGACCTCTGGCTCCTGAAGTAGCACTGCGGTGCCTCCAATAAAAATAATAAATAGTGAAGAGCAAAATAAAACATAAACATGTGAGGAAATCTAAATATTGGCTTGTAAACAATAATGTCTTGGGGTTTATAAATATATAGAATTATAACATAACAAATAGCAATATCAATTGAAATGGGATAAAATAAAAATTTCTTAAGCTCCTTGTATTTGCTGAGGTAAAGGGAATATGTCTTATCAATATTATGCTTTGTTAGAGCATAATAGCTGTGGCTATTTTTAGGATAACCAGTAAAAGAATATAAACTCAGCATCTAGTTATCTAGTTTCCATATTAAATGGGGAAGGGACTGAAGTGATTAAAATATATTTCAAAAGAGAGAAAATAAAATGAAATATAACAGGTTGCACAAACAAAGTAAAAAAAATGACATTTAAACTCAGGTGTTATTACTACTGTGACATGAACAAGAAGAAATACACAAACAATGTCAATAAGAAAATATGAAGTTAGAGGGTGAGTTTTTAAGAAAGAAAACAATGTCCAAGAACTGGACATTCTTTGACATTAAAAGGTTTTGGAGCAGATTTTATTACTAAATAAGAAGCTGGGGAATTCTTCATTCAGAAGGTGGCCTCTGACCAGACTGTATCCCTCACTGACTATAGCTGATCTAAAGACACAGATCTCCAGTCACAGCGCTGGGTTTTATACTGCAATAACTATAATTTTCAGGGGCTGGAGCAATAGCACAGCGGGTAGGGCATTTTCCTTTCACGCGGCCAACCCGGGTTCAATTCCCAGCATCCCACATAGTCCCCTGAGCACCGCCAGGGGTAATTCCTGAGTGCAGAGCCAGGAATAATCCCTGTGCGTTGCTGGGTGTGACCTAAAAAGAAAAAAAAACACCATAATTTTCAGGGTACTGCACCTTTCTACATTTTTTGCACTGTTTCTTTGAGGACTTCTGAAAGAGTTCTTTCATCCCAGACTTGTTCTGATAATGATGGCAGAATTGCTCTTATTTACTGGATACCTAAATCCTTTTGCCAACCATTCTACTAGGCTCATTGCTAAAGGTCTCATGCAATGATCTCAATTGCTCTGAAAGAAAGGTGTTATTATTCTCAATTTACCAACAATCAGTATCTGATAGTAAATCTGTAACTAAGATTAAAATATTACCCAGTGTCGCACAATTAACATATTGCAGAGATAGGAGTTTTAGGTAAAGTGCCTGGTTGTAAGATCTGTGAGCTTTTCTCTAGCCATGCTGCTTCCTGGGACAGTCATTACTGTCAATAATAAAGAATAAATTTAGAAGTACAAAGATGCAGCAAATATCCAGTAGGTAACATTAAAGACACTCAATAAGGAGCTGTGGATGTAGCTCAGATATAAAGCACTTGCTTTGCATATGTCAGGCCCTGGGTACCATCTCCAACATCACAAAAAAAACAACAAAAAAGAAAGAACATAGTTATGGTTACTCAAGCACTGCTGGGAACAATCCGTGAGCACTCAGGAGCAGCCTCTGAGCAGCACCCCAGTATGGCCCTCAAACCAAGAAGAAAAGTCACTTCAATCAATGCTCATGTCAAAGTAAAAATACATATCTGACAGATACAATGTTCTACCTAGTGCCTAAATGATTTATATATTTGGAATAAATTAACATGATGAAGATCTTTTTTAATCATTTGTAGTACTTTGGCAATTCTTACAAAAAAATCTTTATCCCTGAGGCACACCATAGAATAGAGAAATGTCATCACTTCCAAATTAAACAAGTCGATTTTGACCTTAAGTCAGTACTACTTAAGTAAAAAAGCTTAACAAAATATGACTGATTCTAGTCTATTTCCCTATCTATCATATTTATCCCATTTTGCCATCACCATCTCACAACATACTAGGTCCCTTTTCTTCTGAAATATAAAGATAATACCAGTGGGGAAAACAAGCAGAAAAACCTTGGTTGAGTTATGTTGGACTTGGTTGGAACCCTTCCTAAGGCCTGGCCACTGAAGCACAATTATTACCAAAGTGAACTTGGTAAGCAGAAAGGGCTCAGCTAATCCCTTACAGAGCAAAGCCGGAGCTGGTGCTGGGCTGAAATAATACATATGAGAAAGTTGCTCTTTGGCACTAACTCTCTTCCGGAACATTTCAGGGACACTCTCCTCAGCTGGGGTGGGTCAGTGATCCTCTCTCCCACTATGCTGGCTGCCAATAATCAGTAATGACACACACAACCTTCAAGGGTGGCTGTCCCTTAGAGACCGAATCCAGGGGGAAAAGCTCCAGCTGCTCTAGCGGAGCTTGTGTAAGACGACGGGCCAGTTATTTCTACCGCCAAGAAAAGATGGGCACTTGCAAGCCAAACAAGACTGGAGATCAGAATCCATAGGAGTTAGGTATGGGGCAGACGTGCTGTTGAGGACAAGTGCTACCCAAGAGCTGAGATAGTTCAAATCCACTTCACAAGACTCATTGAAAACTAATCTTGTAAAAGATGTCTTACCATCAGCTAAGCTTATGGGCTTACTTCTATTTTCCTCCTGTGTCCTCATATGACCAACTACTGCAATTGAAGAGTGATAGATAACCTCACAGAAAAGTGCTTCTGACAAGAGCAGCAACAAAAGTATTTAAGTGATATCATTTGAATACTATTTTAAAAACATCTTTCAGATTAGCTGTTAGCCAAAATATTTCATCATTCTACTACTAAATGGAAGATGGAGGGAAGGGAGAAAACCAATACTTTTTCCACCTTGAGTTAACTGACCCTACTCATTGGACAGCCTAAGGAAAAAAGTAAAGTTCATGTTGACCTTGCTTTCTTCATTATGAAAAAAAATGTGAATATAATTATGTCATCTTGAAAATACATTTAGAATGCTTAATATCAAGTGCTTCAAACAAAAGGCTAATGCTGAAGTAGAAGGTGAAAAATGCACACCAAGAACCAAGACTTTAAAAGGGTACATCTGGGGTCTGGAGCGATAGCACAGCGGGTAGGGCGTTTGCCTTGCATGCAGCTGACCCGGGTTCAATTCCCAGCATCCCATATGGTCCCCCAAGCACCGTCAGGAGTGATTCCTGAGCACAGAGCCAGGAGTAACCCCTGTTCATTGCCAGGTGTGATCCAAAAAGAAAAAAAAGGGGTACATCTGGTGTACAATTCACTGGAAGCCTGTAGACAAGAGTAACTTCAAACATCTTTCACAGAGTCAGCAATAACTGAGAAGAAATGAGTTTAGCTACATAGTCCTATTTTATTTTGACTATAACAGTATTAGTAAATAACACTGAAATTATCAAATAACAAAGTTTTCAGTTGGAGAATACATTAAAAAGGCCATTAGTATTTCATTTATGGATAAATTTTGGTACATCTACTACATATAATGCAGGTATTGTTCTTAATGAGACTGTATTTTGCTACTTCCATAAAACATACTGATTTTTTTAGCTTGTTCTTTTCCCCAGATTTACCACAGATACTTAGGTGATCTTCCCACAAAGACTCAGCTGATATAAGGAATCCAATGTATTACACATCTGCTGTTTTCTTTATTTCAATCAAGAATAATAATTCTTTTCAAAAGAGGTACCTCAGCTTAAATCTTTTTTTTTTATTTTAAATTTATTTATTTTTAATTAGAGAATCACCGTGAGGGTACAGTTACAGATTTATACACTTTTGTGCTTATACTTCCCTCATACAAAGTTTGGAACCCATCCCTTCACCAGTGCCCATTCTCCACCACCCGTAAACCCAGTGTCCCTCCCACCCTCCCCAATCCCATCTCCCCCCCACCCACCCTGCCACTGTGGCAAGGCATTCCCTTCTGTTTTCTCTCTCTAATTAGCTGTTGTGGTTTGCAATAAAGGTGTTGAGTGGCCGCTGTGCTCAGTCTCTAGCCCTCATTCAGCCCGCAACTCCCTTCCCCCACATGGCCTTCGACTACAATGTAGTTGGTGATCGCTTCTCTGAGTTGACCTTTCCCCGGAACGTGAGGCCAGCCTCGAAGCCATGGAGTCAACCTCCTGGTACTTATTTCTACAGTTCTTGGGTGTTAGTCTCCCACTCTGTTATTCTATATACCATAGATGAGTGCAATCTTTCTATGTCTGTCTCTCTCCTTCTGACTCATTTCACTCAGCATGAAACTTTTCATGCCCATCCACTTGACTACAAAATTCTTGACCTCCTTTTTTCTAACAGCTGCATAGTATTCCATTGTATAGATGTACCAAAGTTTCCTCAACCAGTCATCCGTTCTGGGGCATTCGGGTTTTTTCCAGATTCTGGCTATTGTAAACAGTGCTGCGATGAACATACATGTGCAGATGCCATTTCGATTGTACTTTTTTGCCTCTCTGGGATATATTCCCAGCAGTGGTATTGCTGGGTCAAATGGGAATTCAATATCTAATTTTTTGAGAATCGTCCATATTGTTTTCCAGAAGGGCTGAACCAGTCGGCATTCCCACCAGCAATGAAGAAGGGTCCCTTTCTCCCCACATCCTCTCCAACAGCGGTTGCTTTTGTTCTTTTGGATGTGTGCTAGTCTCTGTGGTGTGAGGTGGTATCTCAAAGTTGTTTTGATCTGCATCTCTCTGATGATTAGTGATGCAGAGCACTTTTTCATGTGCCTTTTGGCCATTCGTATTTCTTCCTTGGTAAAGTTTCTGTTCATTTCTTCGCCCCATTTTTTGATGGGGTTGGATGTTTTCTTCTTGTAGAGTTCAACCAGTGCTTTATATACCATTGATATCAACCCCTTATCTGATGGGTATTGTGTAAATATCCTTTCCCATTCTGTGGATAGTCTTTGTATTCTGGTCACTGTATCTCTTGCGGTGCAGAATCAGCTTAAATCTTAATGCCAGTGTATGGTAATGATCACAAAATTTGGTCGTTGCGATAAAAAATTTAGCAAGAGTTAATTCTCGTTCAATCACTACTCAAGATAAACTTAATATTGCCATAATATTGATTTTTCACAGAAGAGACAAGCATGGATGATAACAGATGCTTATTGGTTTGGATTTGTACTTGCTTCAAATGTAAGATGCTTAATGTTTTTCAATCTTAATAAAACATTAAATTAAGCCATCATCCACAATACATAATACTAAAGTCATTAGAGCAAGTCTTTTTTATTGCTTTATCTAAAATCTCAGAGATTTCACCCTAAGCCACTAAGCAAGAGAATAATTTCAATGTGTTCTTTAAAAACATTAAATTCTATATTTTACCTTTGTCTAAAGCAGAACTTACCAGAAACAGTGCATGTTTGAAAATGTTTTTGATTCTGCCTTAAATTTCACCGAGTCTTCTTTATGGTCAAAGTGAATTGTATGTGTCTTTACCCAGTTGAAGCTTCCTCTCTTTGAGTCTTGGTTTCTTTACAGAATTTCCAAAACCATCTTAGATTTCTTCCCTTTTTCACCTTTAACTATTCATACAGAACATCTAGTGTACTCTAAACCTCATCTCTTTGTCATTAGAAACATCACAACAGTACAGGAACACCTTCATCCCTAGTCACTTAATGAGCCAAAGCCACCCTAACTTATGCTCTCAGATGCTGGAGTTATTTACATGTTTCAAAGAAAGTGTTACCAACAATATCAAGGTGAAGAGAAGGTGCAGAAGACTGTAAGGAAAACAAGAATGCATACTAAGTGGATGTAAAGTAATCAGGAAGGCATATATTGCTGCCTTTAAAACACAACTTTGATAGTATATGAGTATATAATGATAAAGAAAAGCCATGTTTTTGCTTTTTGGGTCACACCCAGCGATGCACAGGGTTACTCCTGGCTCATGCACTCAGGAATTACTCCTGGAGGTGCTCGGGGGACCATATGGGATGCTGGGAATTGAACCCAAGTCGGCTGAGTGCAAGGCAAACACCCTACCTTGCTTGTGCTATTGCTCCAGCCCCGATTAAGAAAAGTCTTAGTACAAAAGAAAACTATGGGGCCAGAGAGGAAGCTATAACACAAGCTTTGCATGCAGCAAATCCAAGTTTGATTCCTGGGGCTGAAGCAATAGCACAGCAGGTAGGGCATTTGCCTTGCACGTGTCCGACCCGGGTTCGAATCCCAGCATCCCATATGGTCCCCTGAGCACCACCAGGAGTAATTCCTGAGTGCAGAGCCAGGAGTAACCCCTGTGCATCGCTAGGTGTGACCCAAAAAGCAAGCAAGCAAGCAAACAAACAAACAAACAAACAAACAAACAAACCAAGTTTGATTCCTGGCACTGCAAATTCCCTTGAGCAGCACCAGGAGTACGCCCCAAACCAGCCCCCCAACCCAAAAGTAAAATGGTGGAAACTATAATTTTGTATTTTATATTCTTATATTTTCGAATGACTCCTGAGTGTAGAGCCAGGAGTAAGCCCTGAGCAGCAGGTGTGGTCCAAAAACAAAACTAAAAAGGAGGGCTGGAGCGATAGCACAGCGGGTAAGGCGTTTGCCTTGCACGCGGCCGACCCAGGTTCAAATCCCAGCATCCCATATGGTCCCCTGAGCACAGCCAGGGGTAATTCCTGAGTGCAGAGCCAGGAGTAATCCCTGTGCATCGCCAGGTGTGACCCAAAAAGCAAAAAAAAAAAACTAAAAAGGAGTAGGGAATAGAGTACAGCAGGGGAGGTGCTTGCCTTGCATACAGCCAAACTGTGTTTAATCTCTGGGACCCCAGACTCCAGGAGTGATCCCTGAGTGCAGAGCCAGGAATAACCTGGGAACACTGCTGGGTGAGGTCAAAAAATAAAAAAATATTCTCTTAGATATCTTAAAAATCCTGGCCTTATGACATAAAAACATAATCCTGGAGTTGGAGAGAGAGTACAGCAGGTAGGGCACTCATCTTACATGCAGCCAACCCAGATTTAAACCCCAGCATCCCATATGGTCCCCCAAGTGCCCCTGGGAATAATTCCCAAGTACAGAGCCAGAAGCAACCCATGAGCACCCCTGGGTGTAGCCCAAATACAAATTAAAATTCCCAAAAAATAAATTCAGGAAAATGTGGACACAAAAAAATACATATAACTTGACTATGTGGTACATATAATTGATCAAAAAATTGGATTAATGAAACCATCTAGGTTGAGAAATACTTTCTCAAAAAATTAATAAACATTGGTTTAATTATGATCAATATATTTAAACTTACATTTAAGTTATATAAAACTTTCACAGGTAAAAAGTTTTACTGTTATTAAAACTTTATAAAAGGATTACTGCTGCATTTACTAGTATTCCAGTGAGAGAAACACAATTGACAAAATTAAGAGACAGTATAGTTGTTGATCACACACTATGTTTCAGTCATTTTCCCCAAGACTAGATGGGGAATAACTTATGTAATTCTTAGAACAACTCTTTAAGAGAGGTAGTTTTTTTTTATTTAATAAATTTATTATTTTTAATTAATGAATCACCATGAGGTACAGTTACGGATTTATACACATCTGTGCTTATGCTTCCCCCATACAAAGTTCGGGAACCCATCCCTTCACCAGTGCCCATACTCCACCACCAGTAAACCCAGCATCCCTCCCATCCTCCCCAATCCCATCTCCCCCCACCCCACCCTGTCACTGTGGCAGGGCATTCCCTTCTGTTCTCTCCCTCTAATTAGCTATTGTGGTTTGCAATAAAGGTGTTGAGTGGCCACTGTGCTCAGTCTCTAGCCCTCATTCAGCCCGCAGCTCCCTTCTCCCACATGGCCTTCAACTACATTATAGTTGGTGATCCCTTCTCTGAGTTGCCCTTTCCCCAGAATGTGAGGCCAGCCTCCTAGCCATGGAGTCAACCTCCTGGTAGTTGTTTCTACAATTCTTGGGTGTTAGTCTCCCACTCTGTTATTCTATATGTCATAGATGAGTGCAATCTTTCTATGTCTGTCTAAGAGAGGTAGTTTTTATTTTTATTTTACAGAGGTACAGAGAATGCGAATAACTTGGCTATTGCCTCAAAGTTAACTGATGAAATCAAAATTCAAATTTATAAATTCCAGGGCTCCAGAACTCATAACTTTTTAAATCTTATCCCTGCTTTGCATCTATACCCTAGATATAGTTCTGTTGAATTTGTCCAATTGTTATCCCTTTCGCATAAGCAAAAATTCACTTTGTGCACATATCAACAAATTTTACATATGTTGCATACTTTATCTTTACCTGTTTAATGTTTTGAGTACTATTTTAAACAAGTATATATAAAGTAATCATAGCATATGAAAAAACACTATATACTATAGAAATACCTCTCCTTATATTCAAAGTTTAATTTTTCAAACTTGAAACACAGAATTTGACACTTCATATTTACTTGAGCTTACTTTCTGCTGAATAATTATACTATTTGGTGGCAATAAAGACATCTTTCTTTGAATTGGTGAGAAGGTGACCCAGAACTAGAATATCAAAAAAAATCTTCTGTAATAATTCTCTAACATAGCAGTAATAATTCTACCAAATATCTACTAAGCAAATAAACTAGCAGTGGCATCACAGAGTCACAGAGTCACAGAGTCATGTATCTGGCACTAGAGCAAGAGTCAAGCTAATATGGGTGTCCTTGCTGACTTTGTGGTGGATCAGTTACAGATTTCTCAAAGTCACTCTGTGCCTCTTTCTTCATTTTTAATAGTGGGGGCTAACAATAAACAAAGAATTCCATTCTGCCAAGGTCTGAATTCTGAATTCCATTTTTGAAAAAAAAAAGGCATGCAGCCAGTGTGACAGTGCTCACCTCGAATGCATGAGGTCCCAGGTTTGACCACCCCCAGAACTACAAACACAAAAACGACCCCAAAACCCAAAAAATGCTAGATGTTTCCTAATACATTTTCTATTGGTCCTATTCCTCTCCATTCCACCTACCACCACAGTACAATAATCTACACTGACTTGAGACCAGAATGTGTGTGTTTTAGTTCTAAATTCACCATAAACCATTAACTACAATCCTCTAAAGGTTTCTCTTGAATCGGGGAATTAAACTGGTCCCCAATCTCTTTTCTTTTTCCTGGGAAAAGTAGCTCTATTTACCCAAAAACTGAAGATTAACAAATAGGAGCAAGGGGAAGAAAACTCATGAGACACATTGTTCTTGATGAAGTTACAGGATTCCAGTCCCACTCCAAGTACATATTATAAGTAACAGAGAAACTCAGAGCAGAAATGTGAGATCGCCAGAAAGACCAAAGCCAGTGTGCCTTTATTAGACAATGTTCCAATATTACACAAACCTCTACATTTCTTTTATTTGCAATACTCATTACCTAAAGATAATACAATGGCTATGGAATATCTGTCTATAAAACCAGCTATAAACACAGTAATTATTTCAATGCTGACAAGCCAGATCAAACTGCAACAATTGCCTAAGAGTTTTATTAATCCATTTCTAAAATATTAGAACTATCTTAACTCATTTAACAAATCTAATCCTAAATTTCTTTTTTTTTTTTTTTTTTTGCTTTTTGGGTCACACCCGGCGATGCACAGGGGTTCCTGGCTCTGCACTCAGGAATTACCCCTGGCCATGCTCAGGGGACCATATGGGATGCTGGGACTTGAACCCGGGTCGGGTGCGTGCAAGGCAAACGCCCTACCCGCTGTGCTATCTCTGCAGCCCCTAATCCTAAATTTCTTTCCCTTTCTAGGTACTGTTTTTCTTTCCAATGAAGTCAAATCACTGACAATACCACTGAAACCACACATCATGGAGTATTTTACTGGTTTTCTTCAACATACTTGATTTTGAGTCTAATATATTATGCTTCATTATTTTGTTCTTGTTTTTGTTTTTGTTTTGATATACTGTAGATTGGACCAAAGGCCACACACATTCAAGGAGTGTGCTTTACCATGAGCCATCTCTTCTCTCATTTGAGTTTTTAAGGACCTAATTTTTCACTAGAACTAATCAACATCAATCATTTAATAGCAAAAACTGACAGTAAATATAGAAGCTGATCTATCCATAAATATCTGTTGTACTTCTGAGAACTTTATTAGTAATGAGTTTATCAAGGAATTTGAGGAAAAAACTAAAAATACTCAGTTAAAAAAAGGGAACCTACTATAATTTCTCTAGAGTGATGAACATTTTCTGTAAGCAATAAACTTTCTAATACATGGTTTTGTTAAAGTGAGGTTCATCTAGAATTTTTTTTAAAGTCAGATACAGAGATGACATCAGGTATAATTTGATCTAGTCCCTCAGTTTGTTTATTTATTTATTTTTTGCTTTTTGGGTCACATCTGGTGATGCACAGGGGTTACTCCTGGCTCTGCACTCAGGAATTACCCCTGGCTGTGCTCATGGGACTATATGGAGTGCTGGAACATCGAACCGGGTTGGCTATGTGCAAGGCAAATGTCCTACCCGCTGTGCTACTGCTCAAACCCCTAGTCTCTCATTTTGAAGATGAAGATACTATGTCTGGACAACACAAAAGATAACTGCTAGCTCCCACGCAACTCAAAATGGGCATACAAAGTGTTGGTAACAGAATGTGAAACCTGGAATTTAAAATGCATGTCTGGTATTGCAATGCTACATGTAATAAATTATTGTGAACAACTTTGTAAAAATAAAAATTTTAAATTAATTAAATGCACATCTTCATTCATTTTGTACTTTACTTCTTCCTTTCCTTTTCAACAATCAAGTTTCAAGAGTGCCAAACACATTTCAAGTCTTATGAAATACTTGGTTACTTACATTTTTAATCATGTTTCTCCCTATCTAATTTCCCAAGTTATGTCACAAGGCCTACTATATAGGCAAAATGCTCTACTACCCAAAGGACCTCAAAGAGTAAAGAAATTTAGGATATTCTATAATATCTCTAACTTAAAAATCTTAATGCATGATAACAAAAGTGAGAAACTGAAAGACCCTATAACTTCATTAAATGCATTACAACTAGTGTTCTCTAGTTCTACCAATGTTGCAGCAAAATGCAAAATTTTATCTTTTCTTATAATTTAGTAGTATTCAATTGTGTAAAGATGCCACCATTTATTTACCCATTCATATCCTATTAGGCAATTGGGCTGTTTCTAAGTCATAACTATTGTAAGTAGCGCTGCACTGAACATAGGTGTGCATCTATCTTTTCAAGTTGGTATTTCTGGATTCTTGGTATAGACACCAAAGAGTGGAATTACTGATCAACCAGTCATTCTGTTTTTAATTTTTTGAGAAGTATCAAGACTATTTTTCATGGAGGCTGAACCAGTCTACAATCCCAACAGTGAATAAGGGGTCCTTTTTCATTGCATCCCCACCAGTACTGGCTGTTTATGGTCTTTTGGATACAGACCATTCCCACTGATATGAGGTAATATCACATTGTCATTTTGATTTGCATTTTCCTGGCAATCAGTGTCTCCTAATGCATAAACACTAACACCAGTGTTGCCTCAATATTATTAATTTTAAAACTAGTATTTTCTAAACTTCTGATCATACAATCTTTAAGAAAATGGAAGCCATGTACTCTGAGGCAATTTTGAGAGATGTTAACCTTGACTCTTTTACAAAACCTGGCATATTGTAAAAATGAATTCAATTCAGCTATTTTCTCCCTCCTCTCCCTCTTTCTCTTCCTTAATTCTTTCTCCTGGGAATCAAACCCAGGTCTCGTCATGCAAGGTATACACTTTTTACCACTGAGCCACATACCTGGCCAGGAAATTAATTTAATTCAGAACACATAAAATAAAATGTTAACAGAAAACACAACTGTGTACATGATTGGGGAGAGGGGTTGTATTAGAAAGTATAATGAAGCAAAAGGATTAATTCTGAAAAATCATCTTTATTCAAAATTTTCCGGACTGGAGTGTTAGCACAGCAAGAAGGGCATTTGCCTTGCACAAAGCTGACCCGGGTTCCATTCCTCCGCCCCTCTTGGAGAGCCCAGCAAGCTACCGAGAGTATCCCGCCTGCACGGCAGAGCCTGACAAACTACCCGTGGCATATTCGATATGCCAAAAACAGTAACAACAAGTCTCACAATGGAGACGTTACTGGTGCCTGCTCGAGCAAATCGATGAACAATGGGATGACAGTGACAGTGATACAGTGATTCAAAATTTTCCAGTTTACCATTTCTCCGCGCCCGCACCCCCAGAATGACTGATGAAGAGGAGGAAGCTGCTTGGGACACCAGCAGCCCACCAGCGACCTGCAGTATGTGACTTGAGAGTTTCCGCCAGGTCCCCCGAGCGGGGGACCGGCGTTTCTCTTTTTTTTTTTCTTTAATCTCTCTCTCTTTCCCTCAACTTCTCCTGAGCACAGCACAGCATCTACCCCACTTCTCTGAGCACAAAATGGAGAGACGCACCCAAACGTGCGGCGCGGCTGGCGGGGGATCGAGGGCGGGGAAGTACCGGTCTCCGCCCACATCGGACACTTAAAGAGAGTGCAGCCACGTGGGCTTTCCCACTTCTCCGCGCCCGCACCCCCAGAATGACTGACGAAGAGGATGGAGCTGCTTGGGACACCGGCAGCCCACCAGCAACCTGCAGTATGTGACTTGAGAGTTTCCGCCAGGTCCCCCGTGCAGAAATCTCTCTCTCTCTCCTTCAACTTTTTCCCTGGACTTTAGACAGAAACCCAAAACCGCGCAGCCGCAGCTGCGGCTGCGCGACCTAATGTCATCTTAGTATCAGTAGTATGTAATGGTTCCTTCTTAATGGGTCGGACTTTTGTGGGAGATCCTAACAAGAATAGTAAGTATTTTGTTGAAATATTGAAGGCAATCAAAATGGTAGCCATCTCTCTGACTGAACTAAGCTATATCCCCACGCCGGCTGAGAAGAAATATCCTTCTTTCTCGGGAAGAAACGCGGCGTGGTGTCAAACATAGTGTGATGTCCATTAAGCAAACAGACCTGGTGGCGTGGGAATGGGAAATAAGGGGAAAAATTAGGTACATGGACCAGCGGGACGCTGGTGGTATCTCGAGCCGGAGCCGATATCAGCGCAAGACCTTTGGTTCCAGAAACTGCTTGCAGACACTCTACTAGACTATCAACTAAGCCAGAGCCCCACGCCGGCTGATGACGGGAAATAACCATCCTCTTCGGTTTTTTTCCCTTTGTCAGACAGCGTGGCGATTACTAAACAGGCGTGAACTCGGTGGCGCGGGGCAAGGGGGAAAAAGAAAAGTTATGTAACAAACAGCAGGACTTAATATCTCTATATTCTTAGCAATGGAGAACTGTCGAATGCCTCATTGGCAATAGGACTGTCTTTTTCTTTTTTGGGGGAAACCCCAGCAACGGTAGTGAGTTGTGTGTTGAAACATGGAATGTAATCGAGATAAGCGTAAATGAAGTGAAACTTATCACGTACAAGGGTGGGGACTAGGGAGGTGGGAGGGGGCGGCAGATATACTGGGGGGGGTTGGTGATGGAAGATGGGCACTGGTGAAGGGAAGGGTGTTTGAATATTGTATAACTGACATAATCCTGAGAACTTTGTAACCATCCACTTGGTGATTCAATAAAAAAAAAATTTCCAGTTTAATGTTTACAAAATACATGCATTATCTACTAATCATATGTACTCAAAGAACTTTCAAATAACAAGACGGAGATATATTGGAAGTAGACAAGCAAATGCTACTCCTACACTATAGAATACTCTTATGAATAATGTTCTCCCCCAGGGTTTTTGGAAATAGTTTGTCAAACTGATTACACATATCTGGTGGTAAAGTGATTTCACAGGAATCCTGCTTACCTGAAGGCAGCAGGGCTGGTTGAGACTATACTAGAACATCAGAACGGAACAGAATTTTGCTGACTCTTCTACCAAATATGATATTTTGAAAATTTAACATAAAATGTGATTACATATGTTACATGTAATTTGATATGTTTCCTCAATTTGTACTAACTACAATGGCAATCTACGGAATACCAGTTATATATGTTTTTGCATTTTTAATTAGATGCGCACAACTTTAATTCCTTCCTGTCACACTGAATAGATGATTTGTCTTAGTAATAAATCTGTTGCCTCAGAAAGGCATGCTCTAATGTCAGAGAGGAAGTTCCTTGTTCCACTGAAGAACCCATGTGATCACTAGCTAACCTTTCAATTCAGTCTCAACAGCAACAAGAAACTTGAGTACTTGAGAGGATTAAGAAAGTCTTTTCCTGGATGTACTTTCATTTAAATCACTCTTTGTTACCACAAACCTTCTTACCAGCGACTAGGATTATCCTTGATATTAAAAAAAAAGGAACAACCCCCTTAAATACAACTCACCTGTCTACTTATAGTTGTGCATGTATTAGTTCTTTTTCAGTTAAATGTGGCCCAGAAGATGTAGAAAAGCAGCTGTCTGAGGGAACTCACTCACATGACAAATGAGGGAAGCCTGCATCCTGAAGCACACAGTAGATAGCATTATCACAGGCACTTGGCTGAATTAGTCCTCGTCTATGCCGTCCTAGGCTGATCTCCAGACCTAGAACTAGGCCATCTGCAAAGAAAGCTGAGGAAGCTAACTGCCTGGAGCCCAGTGGGAATAATTCAAATGCCCAAGAATGTCTATGAAGATAGCAAAATGATTTGATCTTAATCTTCTCATTTAAAAATATTCTACTTTAAAGTCTGAAAATTCTAAGTATTATTATACTTATAAAATATCTCATTTCAAAAGTTAACTATAAGCATAGCTGCTTTATTTACTTCTTAAATTTGCTAAATTTATGAACCTGGAAAAGATCATTTGAAATATGAAAATAATGCAGATAAAATAACCTTCCTTTTGCCTTGCACGTGGCCGACACGGGTTTGATTCCTCCATCCCTCTCAGAGAGCCCGACAAGCTACCTACCGAGACTATCCCACCCTCATAGCAGAGCCTGGCAAGCTATTTGTGGCGTATTTGATATGCCAAAAACAGTAACAACAAGTCTCACAATGGAGACGTTACTGGTGGCCACTCGAACAAATTGATGAACAATGGGATGACAGTGCTACAGTACAGAAATTAAGAATCAGAGTTCTTTGTCTTTCATTTACAGGCAATTTTTCAGAACAAATTTTATGGAAAAGATCCAATGAAGGCATATAGAGAAAGATGATGAAGAATTTTGAAGCAAAAATATTATTATTGAGGTGACTGGATCTAATTTTATGTGTTAAAATTATAAGAATGGATCTGCTCACATCATTTGAACATGTAAAATTATACAAGCTTCTTTACTGAATCTAAAGAAAGACAATTTCTGTGAATTAAGATATTAAGGCATGACATGTATTAAGTTCATAAATGTTTCTCAGACAACTGACTTTTTTGCTGTGCTCTCAGATTTACTTCCTAATTTTCCACAAATGTAGTAAGCTTTTTAATGATAACATATACAAGTTCTACAATCTATACAACTTTGAGAACTGGTCCTACTTCTTTGGTTCAAACTCATAATACTAGAGTTATCTCATTCCACCTGTACTATCTGAGCAAAATCAAAGTGCTTTTATCCTTTCTCAGCACTCCTGAAAAGGGAAGATGACAGCATTATCCCTAATTTTAAAGATAAAAATGGAATTGTCAAAGCACAAAGGCAATTTCCAGTAATGTCACAGCTTTTGGACTTGCGCCCTGGTTACAGGAGAGAGTTCAATTTGCGAGAGCACATAAAGTTACATACACTTATATTTTTAAAATAAAACTGTGTCCATCCTAGATTTTGAGGAATAAAATGTTCCAACACCAATCCAATTTATTGTTTGTATACTCCTCCATAAATGTTCAAAAAATATGAAAGTAGCAGTTTGGAGTGATAGTACAGCAGGTGGGCACTTGCCTTCCACATGGCTGACCCAGGTTGGATTCTCGGCATCCTATATGGTATCTTGAGCATGGCCAGAAGTGATCCCTGAGTGCAGAGCCAGGAGTAACCCCTGAACATACCCAGGTGTGGCCTAACCCCCCACTCCTCAGAATGAAAGTAGAGATTCTGATTCTGATACTTTAGTGACAGGCCTAAGGCCATGGTAGAGGCTGGCCCAGTTGTACGTTATGTGACTTCTATGTAGTATTCAAGGCTCTATATTAAACTGCCCGTGTTGTTTTCATTTTTCATCATCATTGCACTCAATCTCTTAATTTCACTTTGATAATTAACAAATAAAATGTTCTGCTTTGTCATTAGAATATGCCTGAACACCACATTTAAAAAACTTTCTCTTCAAGTTGATTTAATCTTACATATGCATGGTAATATGTACAACACCCAAGCCTCATTCTAATGCATTTCATTAATCAATAATCATGCTCTGCTAGCTTGACTATAAGCCTTATAAATAATTACCACAATGCACAGTTATATTTTAAAATATATTATTATCTAAACTGTTTAAATCAATCCTTATACTTAAAAAAAAACATTAACAAAGATTGAAAGAGACAAGAAACTCGCTTTTCCCCTGTTATCTCTAAAATGTCCTGAAATGATGGGAAAGGTTAGAACAATTTAGCAGAAATCAAGTTTGGTCACATAAATATTTCACATCTATTTATCTTTCCAGTATTAGCTTTCAATACCATCTAGATATACATTATATTCATCTATACAACCAGAATTATCTTTAAAAGACTAAGCACTCATTGCCCCTAATGCCTTTGTACAAACTATTTCCTATGCCTACAAAACTCTTCCCTTTGTCCAATACCTTTTATTAATCCTTCAAATGTTATCTAAGTATCTAAGAATTGTTTTTAAGTCCCCTCAGATTAAGGTAAACTCTCTCCTCCCTTATGTCTCACAAAGCACAGGACTGAAGCATACTAGGAGAAAGAGCATGGAATTGAAAGTTACAAAACACAGTGGTAAGTTATCAAAGTATATTGAAAAGGTATCTACTAAATTTTACTCTTGAAGTAAACTAGGTTCCCTTTTTCTACATTGGCATAGCACCCACTGACTTTCCTTCACATCTCTCAGGACTCAATTTTAAACCATTACTTGTAGAATTATTTAACATCTGTCTTCCTCTCAAGATTTCAAGCTTCATGACAGAAAAGAAAGCTATTGTATAATTCACAGTTTTTAATCCCTGAAACTCATAAGAATCTGGAATACAGTAACTGCTCAATACATTTTACTTAATAGATATCTTCAAAAAGCTGCAAACCATTTTGGTTAATTTCATACATCATTTTGGCTCACTTTAGGCCATTTGTTCAATGCTTCAAAACGATATTCTAATCTGGCATAAGAAAGTTGTGGCACTATGTAATTTATGTTATGAAATGATCATGATCATGACCAAATAAGAAATCAAGAAAGTGAAATAATCCTATTTATTATGTACATGACTACTTCTCCTATTAAAATGAATTCCCAAATGGTGGGAACTGCATATGATTATTGCAAGAGGGCTGAGTAGTTCAAATGATAGAGTTAAACATCTGGACAAGTGACTTGTACCTCTATCAGTCTCCTTTGAATGTATTTGCATGCAGCTTTATAAAGTGAAGCTAATACCACTGCCTCCTAAGATTGTGATGATTTTTCCCAGTTTTACTGAGATATCACTGATAATTTAAAATTGTAGCAGGTTCTCAATGTCATTTCATTCAATATTATGACTATAATATTGAAAAGGGGAAATGTTACAGCACACACTGAATAAAAATATTATTCAAGAATATTTCTTCCAATATGGACATTCCTCAACAAAATAGGAACTATGCTTCTATCACTGTATCACTGTCATCCCGTTGTTCATTGATTTGCTCGAGTGGGCACTAGTAAGGTCTCCATTGTGAGACTTTTTACTGTTTTTAGCACATTGAATATGCCACGGGTAGCTTGCCAGGTCATATGCTTCCACATGACCCAGCAATTCGACTCCTGGGACTATACCTCAAGGGGTTAAAGCACAAATCAGAAAAATATCTGCACTTCTATGTTCACTGCAATAACCAAAATATAGAAACAACTGAAATGCCCAAGAACACATGACTGGGTAAAGAAACTATGGTAAATATACACAATGGAATACCACACAGCCTTAAAAAAAGATGTACTAAAGGTATTTTCAAAGATAACAAACCACTGGCCAAGCAACTGAAAACAGAGATAAACAAATGGGACTACCTTAAACTAAAAAGCTTCTGCGCCTCAAAAGAAACAGTGACCAAAATACAAAGACAGTCTACAGAATGGGAAAGGATATTCACCCAATACACATCTGATAAGGGGTTGATATCAAGGATATACAAGGCACTGGTTGAACTCTACAAGAAGAAAACTCCCAACCCCATCAAAAAATGGGGGATGGAAATGAACAGAAATTTTCTCAAAGAAGAAATTCGAATGGCTAAAAGACACATGAGAAAATGCTCTATGTCACTAATCATCAGGGAGATGCAGATCAAAACAACAATGAGATATCATTTCACACCACAGAGGCTGGCCCATATCCATAAGAACGAAAGCAACCACTGTTGGCGTGGATGTGGGGAGAAAGGGACTCTCCTTCACTGCTGGTGGGAATGCCGACTCGTTCAGCCCTTTTGGAAAACAATATGGACAATTCTCAAAAAATTAGAAATTGAGCTCCCTTTTGACCCAGCAATACCACTCTTTGGAATATATCCCGGAGAGGCAAAAAGGTATAGTAGAAATGACATCTGCATTTCTATGTTCATTGCAGCACTGTTTACAATAGCCACCATCTGGAAAAAACCAGAGTGCCCAAAAACAGATGACTGGTTAAAGAAACTCGGGTACATCTACACAATGGAATACTATGCAGCTGTTAGAAAAGATGAAGTCATGAAATTTGTTTATAAGTGGTTCTACATGGAAAGTATCAAGTTAAGTGAAATGAGTCAGAAAGAGAGGGACAAACATAGAAATATTGCACTCATATGTGGAATATAAAATAACATAATGGGAGACAAACACCCAAGAGTTGTAGAGATAAGGATTAGGAGGTCTGATCCACAGCTTGGAAACTGACCTCGCATGCTAGGGGAAAAGGCAGCTCAGATAGAGAAGGGAACACCAAGTAGAGGATGTCAGGAGGACCCATTTGGGTTGGAAGATGCGAGCTAAAAGTAGATTATAGACCAAACATGATGGCCACTCAATACCTCTATTACAAACTGCAACACCCAAAAGGAGAGAGAACAAAAGGGAACGCCCTGCCACAGAGGCAGGGTGAGGTGGTGGGGGATGGGGTGGGGATGGTGAGAGGGATACTGGGATCATTGGTGGAGGTGAATGGGCACTGGTGGAGGGATGGGTAAACGATCACTGTATGAGTAAAATGCAAACACAAAAGTTCATAAGTTTGTAACTGTACATCACAGTGATTGTCTAATAAAAAATTAAAAAAAAACAAAAAGGGGGGAAAAAAAGAAAAGATGTAATGCAGATGAACCTGGAGAGTACCATGTTGAGTGAAATCAGCCAAAGGGGAGGCTGATTTTGTCTTATATGTGGGATATAATGAAACCTCATAAGGGAGTATCAAATGCCCAGTGGCAGTAGAAATGAAGAGCAGAAGAACTGCCCTTCAGTAGAAATCTTGGCAGTGGGACAGGGGTGGTGAGGTTAAGTTAGGCAAAGGAACAGTAAGACAATGGGGGAGGGGGAAAGTGCCTGCCATAGAGGCAGGCTGGAGTGGTACAAGAGAAACTGGGGAAATTAGGAGGGTAAATAAAAATATATTTACTGAAACAAAAATATTTTTAAACTTTGCAATCCATGGTGATTCGATAAAAATTTAAAAAGAACAGTAAAGAATGTTCTTGTATTATGCATTTTAGTTGCATTTAAAATTTTTTAAAATACATTTTTAGTTGCAGTTTTCAATAACTGGTTAATGACAGTAAGGACTTAGCCGCATATTTTAGCTATTTAATATACATATACAGAGAAACATTTAGCACAAATGATCAAGCCAATTAACATCTCCATCAACTCAAATTCACTATTTTCTTTCAGTGGTGAGAATATGATCTACCCTCACATTACACAGCACAATGTTCTCCAGGATCACCCAATCACCCATATTATCAAAAACAGCAGGATTTCCTTTTTTAGAAAACTAAACAATGTTATATTGTTTATATATGGTGTGTGTGCATGCGCGTGCGCACTTCCTTAGCTTTCCAGCTTAACCACTCAAAGAACCTCATAATCCTTTTCAAATGATTCATTCATACCCCACCACCGCTACATTTTAAAATTCAGTCGCCTATCAAAAAACCCTAAGTCTGTATCTATATCTTGGTTATAATGATATGGATATATCATTGATTATAATGATATTGTTACAATTAACATGAGATTTTAGAAGTCACTTTGAGGCATTAAATCCATTTACACATATATACAGAAATAGTGAACAATTATGTTGCAATGAATGTTACAATGAATCTGAGATTTTAGAAGTCACTTTGAGATTAACTTCATATATACATATACACAGAAAAGTAAACAATTATGTTTCAATTAAAAAATTAGGAACCTCCAGATTCTTTTTCAAAGTGATTTTGAAATTGGTTTCCATATTATTTATCATTCACTTTTCCACCAACAGTGTATACGGGTTTCCTTTATTTCACATCCTTGCCAACACCTCTATTTTTGATAGCAGTCATACTAACAGTGTAAAGTGATATATCACTGTGGTTTGTTTTGCTTTTCCTTGTGGCTGGCGATGCAGAGCCCTTTTTCATGTTCCTGTTGTCCATTTCTAAGTCTTCTTTTAAGAAATGTCTATTCATGTCCTATACCCATTTTTAAAGCAGGGCATTTGTTCTTTCAGTACTGGGTTGAATTTTTATTTCCTTTCACTGTTAAATAGCAATCTTCTATCAGTAGGTAAGGTACAAATCCTTTCTCCCATTCTATAGGTTGTCTCTTCACTCTGTTGCTTCTTCTGCTGTGCAGTTGTCTTGTTTGATTTAGTCCCATTATGAAGTTTTGCATTTTTTGAAAAACATTGCTCAAACTGAAATCAAGAAGCTTTTCTTTCTTTTTCTTTTTTTTTTTCTTTTCTTTTTCTTTTTCTTTTTTTTTTTTTTTTTGCTTTTTGGGTCACACCTGGCGATGCACAGGGGTTACTCCTGGCTCTGCACTCAGGAATTACTCCTGGCGGTGCTCAGGGGACCATATGAGATGCTAGGAATCGAACCTGGGTCGACCGCATGCAAGGCAAATGCCCTACCCTCTGTGCTATCGCTCCAGCCCCAAAAGCTTTTCTTTATTATTTTCTTTAGTCATTTTATAGCTTCAGAGTTTCATTTAAGTCTTTAAACCATTAAACTGATTTTTTATACATGGTGTGAGATAAGGGTACAGTTTCATTCATCTGCCAAGTGGCTAGTCTGTTTTTCAACACCATTTATTGGAGATAATAATCCTTTTCCCATTGTACATTTTTGGTATTTCTATTGACGATTAGGTGCTTGTAGTTCTGTGAAATTTTTTCCCCAATAATCCTGTTCCATTGGTCTATGTCTGTTTTATGTGCCATAACATATTGTTTTCATTTTTGTAACTATAATATAAAAGTCAGAAAGCACAATGCTATTAGCTTTCTCTTGCTCAAGATTACCTTGGCTACTTGAGATTTTACCAGTTTCATCATATGAATTTTAGGATTTTTTTTTAACTTTTTTTGTGAAAACTCGAATGTTAATAGTCATTACATGAACTTTGTAGACTGCTTTGGATATCTACAAATTCATGGATATTGTCAACAATAATTCTTCCAATTAACAAACATGGGCTCCCTCTCAATTTATTCATCCATTTCAATTTCTTTCACACATTTTAGTTTTCAATGAACAAACTTTCATTTCCTTGGTTAGATTTATTCCTAAGTAGTTTACTTTTTGATGCTATTGTAATGGGGACTGTTTTTTAAGTGTAGAAAAACAACAAATTTTTATATTAATTTTGTATTTTGCAAATACACTGGGGTTTCATACATATATAGGATCATGTCACCTGCAAATAGAGATTTTTATTTTGTGCAAATGTTAGATGCCATATCTTTCTTCTTATTTTCTAATAGCTCTTATTGGGTCTTCCAATGCTGTATTAAAAAAAATGGGAATTTTTGTCTCTTCTTGATCTGTGAGAGATTACTTTCAGTTTCTACATTTGATTCTGATATTAGCTGTGGGCTTGTTGAACATCCTTTTTAAATGTTGATGTACATTCCTCCTATACCTAAGCTGTCGAAAGTTTTTATCATAAAAGTACGTGGAATTCTGACAAATGCTTTTCTTACATCTATTGAGATGATCCTATGAATTTTACCATTCATCCTTGATGTGTTATTTCATGTATACTGATTTACAGATGTTGACATTCTCTGGAATAAAACCCACTTGATTGTAGTTTATGGGCCTTTTAATGTATTGTTGAATTTGGCTAACCAGTATTTTGTTGAGAAATTTTATATTATGATAGTCACTGGGATATTGACCTGTAGTTTTGTTTTAGTGTTCTTATCTGGGTTTGGTATGAGAATAATTTCTCAAGATGAATTTGAAAGTATTCCTTTTCTGTGCTTTGAAAGACTTTAAATGGCAGGGATGGAGTGACAATAAAGCAGGGATGTGCTTGCCTTGCATGCTGCCAATCGAGCTTCATTGCACAGCAGCCCGTATGGTCCCCTGAGTTCACGAGGAATAACCCTCACTGCCAGAGCCAGGAGTAAGCACTGTGCACAACTGGATGTGGCTTCAAAACAGAAACAAAAAAAGAGTTTAAGTGCATTGGCTTTAAAGCCTTGTTTCACAGAATCTACCAACGAGGACTCATGGGCTTTCCTTTACTTAGTGGGTAGTGGCAGGGCTGGGGCGGGGAGTTACTGATGACTGATCCAAACTCCTTCCTAATCATTGGTTCTGCTGTGAATCTTCTTTTTTCTTTTCTTTTTTTGGCACGGGGCCGGGGGAGGGAGGCACCTGGTGGTGCTGTTCTCAGGGATCACTCCTGCAGAGGAACCGTATGCAGTGTAGGTGATCAAACCCAGGTGCACTGTGTCCAAGACAAGAACCTTACCCACTGTACTATCTTTCTAGACCATGATATTTTTATTTCTCTCTTCCCTCTTTTTCTCCCTCTCTCTCTCTCTCTCTCCAGCAATTAACTCAGGACTTCACACATACATGTGCTGTACCACTGAGCCACATCCTTGACACTCAACTATTATCACAGTATTTCCAATTTTCTGGCTTACAATTATTTCTAGTAATCTTTTAATGACCATTGTTTTTCTGTAGCACCAGGTGTAATGAATCCATTTAAATTTACGGTTTTTAGTGTTCTTATAATTTAATTATTTTTCTTAGTCAAGTTAAATGGCTGTCACCTACCTTTAAAAAATCTCATGTTTTAGTCTTGCTGACCTTTTCTATTGTTTTCTAATCTCTGTTTCATGTATTTTCGCTCTAGTCTTTATTGTTTCCTTCCTTCTGCTAACATTGGGTTAGTTTCTTCCTTTTCAATTTCCTTGAAATTAGGTTGTGATTGTTTAAAATGTCAGTGCTTAATGCTATGAAATTCACATGAACCCCCTCTTACAACTGATTTTGCCATATACCATAAGATTTACTATTATCTCTTCTCTTGCTTTGTCTTAATATGTTTTGTGATTTCCCTATCGATTTCTATTGAGCTATTGCTTGTCCAGAATTGTGTAGTTAAACTTTAACATGTCTGTTATTTCCTCTAATTTCCTCCATTACTATAATCTAGTTTCATGCCACTGTTTGGAAAAGATACTTTATGATTTCTGTCTTTAATTTATTATGACTTGCTTTGTTGTTTAATACATGATCTGTCCTGGAGAATGTTTTATATGTACTTCAAAACCTCCTTCTGCCAGTTGCTGGTAGATGAAATGCTTTGTATGTGTCTATTGGTTCCTTCAGTTTACAGGGTTACTGAAGGCCTGTATTTCCCTATTGGTCTTTTGTATGGATGTTCTACCCATTTTTGGAAATGGGGTGCTGCTATATCCTGCCATTATTGTATTGCTATTTCTCCCTTCAGTTTTGTCAATGTTTGCTTCATATATTTAGGTGCACTGAGGCTGGTACATACATACATACATACATATATATGTGTGTGTGTTTTATATATACACACATACATAATATACACATATATAGAAAATATCTGTGGTAAATTAAACATTTTATCATGAAATCATTTTGCTTTACAATGCATATCATTGTCTTTGTGGTAGTTTTATTTAATGTTTATTTTATTTAACAAGTATTCCTACCCCTTCTCTCTTTCACAAGGGTTATTTTTTCCATCTCTGCTATTTAAGCTTCTGTGGACTCCTACACCTAATAAGAAATTTTCTTTTTTTCTTTATTTAAACACCAGAGCCCAGCAAGCTCCTGAGAGTTTCCCACCCGCACGGCAGAGCCTGGCAAGCTCCCCGTGGCATATTCAATATGCCAAAAACAGTAACAACAAGTTTCACAATGGAGACATTACTGGTGCCTGCTCGAGCAAATCGATGAACAACAGAACGACAGTGCTACAGTGGATTATAAATAAAATTGTTCGTAATACAGTTGTTGTGAGCTTCTGACGCTCCAAAACCATTCTACCACCTGAGTGACTCCCTTACACCACTGCCCCCATTTGCCCAACCACCTCCCAAGCTTGCCCTATTAGCAGGCACACAATGAGTTGTTTTATATTGTGACAACCAAACAGCTAAAGAAGTTAATTATCAAAAATGCTTCAGTATAAGTTTGTGAAAACTGTATCTCACCACACGGTTAGGTCTTAGTCTGAGGATTTAATAATCTGTTCATTGTTAGTTGAGCATCCTGTGTTATTGTTTTTCTTTTCTTATGGGTTTTTATTGTTTTTCTTGAGTTTAGTTTCTACATTACTTTCTCATTTAACTTGGTGTGCTCCTACTGGAATTTCAGTACCGTGGAATTTAGAGGTATCCATGATCCGTGGTTCAGAAACTTCCGAATCTCTAGAACTGGGATGAGTCTGCAGAGACTTTTATTGATGCTGTGGAGTCAGGCCAATAGGTCATTGGCATGGTGGGAGCAATGGCGTGTAGGTGCAGTTACTGGGTTTCAGCAAGGAGGGGACTCAGCCTGCCGTCCTCCCAGAGTTTTCAGCCAGGTAGATGTGATGTACTCATGAATTTCAGGTGCACGGCTTGCATCTCCTCGGAGATTTAGGTTATGAAGCTGAAGAGCAGTGGCTATGGGAGGTGAGCATGGCTGTCGGAGCTTCTGGAGGTCCGGAGGCAGTGGAGGAAGGCTGTCTTCTACCACTCTGAGAAGACTCCAGAGTTCTCATCCCAACACTGGGGTAGCTGGGATTGTGTGGCTTGGTGTCTCTCCACAAATTCTCAGTAAAGTCATGAAGTTAGGCCATAAGCGTTTGGTGTGACGGCAGCAGTGGCGAGGGAGTGCAGCTGCTGAGGCTTCAGCAGGGTGGGAACTTGGCACACCCCCTTCTGAGGGCACTCCAGAGTTTTTAGTTAGGGAGACTAGTGTGTCCATGAATTTCAGCTGCTTGGCTTGCATCTCCTCGGAGATTGAGGTCATGAATCTGAACAGCAGAGCCTTGTTAGTGAGCCGACAGGGTGCCAGCTACAGGAGGTGGGTCTAATAGGAATTTCTTGTTCAAAGTATAGAGTCCTGTTTCTTCCTTAGTCCATGCACTACGTCTTTTGAGTACAGATTTAATTCATTTACATTTAAAATTAATGAGAGATAAGGGCTTACTACAGCTATTTTGTTATGTTGTTCTGTGGCTGCTTTATACTTTTCTTCCTCTTGCCATCTTCCTTTATGATTTGCTGACTTTCTGGAAGTATGTTTCAATTTATCTCTACCTTGTGTCCATCCAAATTTCTCTGTGGTTACCAAGAAGGTTACACAAAACATAACAAAGCTGACAATATTTAACTTTAATTGCATAGAAAAATTCCACTTTTTCTCCCTCTTCACATTTCATATTACTGGCATCTAATTTACATCTTTTCATGATGTATAAATTACTGTAGCTTTTAAAAATACTTTTGTGTTTGAACTTTTATCCTAAAGTTAAAACTAGTTTGCCCACACCATTACAATATGAATATTCTAAATTTGAGTATATACTTTAGCAGCTAGTTTTATGTTTTCCTTGTTGCAAATTATTGTTCTTTATTTCAATGTGAAGAATTTTTATGCCATGCCTTCATATAAGGTATGCTTAGTAATGATGAACCACCCCAGCTTTTGTTTGGGAATGGTCCCCTTTCTTCATTTCTAATGTACAGTGTTGTCAATATATATTGATAGGGCATTTATTTTCACCATTGGACTAGATCATCACTTTCTCCAAGCTGGTAAGACTTCTGGTAATAAACCTGCTGAAAGCCTTCTTAGGGCAAGGAAAGAAAGAAAATGGAATAGGTAGTGGTAGTTTCTATATGATGAGTTGCTTTTCTCCTGCTCTCAAATTTCTGCCTCTGCTTTTTGAAAACTTACATTATGTCTTGGTGAAGACCTTTTGATGTTCAGACTATTTTGAGGCATTCTATGTATGAATATGTATTTTTTTTTGCTTTTTGGGTCATCCAAAAAGCACCCAGCTATGCTCAGGGGTTACTCCTGGTTCTGTACTCAGGAATTACTCCTGGTGGTGCTTGGGGGGACCAGATGGGATGCTGGGGATTGAACCCGGGTCAGCTGAGTGCAAGGCAAACACCCTACCCGCTGTGCTATCACCCGGCCCCAATGTATGAATATTCTTGGTGTCCATTCCCCTTCCAAGATTTGGGTAGTTTTCTATAAATATTTCTTTAAATAAGTTTCCTGGCCCTCTGATTCTAATGGCTTCCTTCATTCTTTCATTATTCAGCATTGATATTCTGATCTTGCTTGTTCATCCAGATAATTACCAAGGATTTATCTTCAAGTTTACTGATTCTTCTGAATAACTGAATCTGTTGCTAAAGTTCTCTACTTAGTTTTTCAGTTCAGTTGTTATATTTTTTGATTTCGAGATTTTTGCTCTGTTCTCATTTTGCAGTTTTTTAATTTCTCTGTAAAAACTTCTCATTTTGTTCTTGTATTCCTTCCTAATTTCATTTCATTGTATGTTTTTGTTCTCTTATAACTCAATGAACATCATTCTCAAGCAGTCAATATCCTTAGGGATGGCTACTGGGCTTTATTAGTTCTGCTTCATATATCGTATTTTAATTCTTCAGGATCTGTGCAGCCTCATATTAGCATTTGTGCATCTGAAAAAGCAGACACCTCTTCTAATCTTTACAGACTCTTTTCAGCAGATAAAGTCCTTCTGACAGGTCTCTTGGCTGATTGGACTGCCTCTAGGATTATGATTGAGGAAGGTGGCAGTCAGGTCTATCATTGATAGGCCAGTTACTAAAGGATACAGCTGGATATGGCATCTGCTGGGTCCCTAAGTATAATCCTTTCAGGTTGCTTGATACTGCTTAGACGGGCAGGACTCCCATCAGAATTTTTGGGGAGTGCACACCCAGCTGTATGCAGGGCTTACTTCTCAGGGCTACTTCTGTCAGGCTTGGGTAATCATACGGGGAATCAGGGATCTAACCCCAGACTGCTGAAAGCAAGGAAAGCATCAAATATGCTATACTACTGTTCTGGCTTCTATCTCCAGATTTTAATGCAACATGACTGCAGTCAGATCAAAGAACTATTTTAAGGATCATAGTTATATCCAGGGTGATTAGGTTTTTCACCCTAAGAGCATAGTTTATGCAGCCTACTAGACAAACATGATGGCTTGCAACAACAGTTGGGTGGATGCAGACTTGGGTCATGGAACTGCTTTGACCCCAATTTTTATTGAATCACCATGAGATACAGCTACAAGGTTGTTCGTGACTGACTTTCAGTCTCATGGTACTGCATTACTGACTGCAGTTTGAGCCAAGTTTGGCAGGCAGATCACCAGAAACATAGATATGGACCCTTGAACGTGTCTTGTCAAAACAGGCTGGTGTTAGGACTGCTCACAACAGGTTTAGAGCAAAGTGCAGAGAGATAGGGCTGCCTCAGGGTTATAGTCAGAACAACAACCCGGAGGCCTTCTACTTCTCAATGTGGACTTCTTTGGTACTGGGTTCCACAGGAGGTTCAAAACCTCCAATTTGGATCCCAAAGCTTCGACAAAGGGGCTTACTCATGAACAGACAACGCAAATATTTATTTCTATCAGGAGACACAAAATGAGGATCTCCTATTTCAAATGAGCAATTTAACAGAGTCTGTTGTTGTGAGGACTAAACAAATGTATGTGAAGTGTTTACCGCTGTGCTTGACATTTAATAGGCATGCAATAAACCTATTATTAAACCATAATGTCTCATATAATGGCTGAACAGTGAATGCTCAAGTATCTACTGCTTATTCAATCTTCCCTTTGTTATCTCATAGGATACACAAGTATTTGAAATTTTTTAGGAAATGATTTTCTAATAAGGTTAGGTATTACTCATTCTTTTCCATGATACGTTATTTTTTTAAACATTAACTAAAGTAGAATACCTTAAAGACAATCAGGAAAATCTAGCAAGGTACAGAGGTCACACAACACCATAACATACCACAGGAGAGGAATCTCTATTAGAACTTGTTTTTTGAAAGTCAGTCTTACTTTGGAGTCATTAAAGATACTTACATAAAAGTAAATTTAAGCATATTGTAAGTACCAGATAAAGCAACCACAAAGAAATTATTATTTTTCATTTAGAGGAGAAAATTAGAGACCATATTAAAAAGTCTAACATTGGAGAATTTATAAACTCATCATTATAAATTAACTTTCTACTTAACTATGGTACCTCTCACTGTGAACAGGAACCAATACTTTGGGTAAACCATATGGAATACTATCCATTCTGCCTTAACAGGATCATAAAACCACTGTTGGAACTGGGATGTGGCTCAGTGGAAGAGCACTTACCTTCCATGTGTGACACCCCGGGTTTGATTCCAAGTACCACTTCCCCTCTCCTGCCCAACCTCCCTCAGATACACACCCCTTGCTCATCTTTTTCATCGGTCCATCACTGATTAATTACATACACTGATTAATTATGTGCCACATTTCTTCTTACATTTTTCTAAATATCCCTGTCTTTAGGAAAAAAATACATTCCACATCCTTCAATTTCTTCCAGTATGATTCTAAAAAAGCAAATGCACTTTTTGCCCATCAAAACTTGAAATATATCAAGGAAAATAAAGATCATATGGAGGATTAATCTTAAGAATTAATGCATTTGGTCTCAATCCAATTCAAAGTTACTTGTCTGGTGGTGCACAAAAAAAATTGGTAGGACTATATATCAAATGAGGGAAGTTTGTGGAAATAGGGACATTTCAGGATATATGTTTATAATTTCTGAGTTTGGGATTTGTTTTTTCTTGTTTTGGTTTTGGTTTGGTTTTGTCATACTGGCTGTGATCAGAGCTTACTCCTAAGTCTGCAATCAGGGATCACACCTGGAAGACTGGCAGGGCTCAGGAGATCATATGTAGTGCCAGGGATGGAAACCAGGTTGACCATGTGCAAGCAAGTGCCCTGACCACAGTATTATCTCACTGCCCCTCATGATTTGTTTTCCTTGTAAGTTTTGTGCCTTATCCTATGAGACCGCTGGAGCAAAAACACAGTGGGTAGGGCGTTTGCCTTGCAGGTGGTCGACCCAAGTTCAATTCCTCTGCCCCTCTCAAGCTACCAAGAGTATCTCACCCGCACGGCAGAGCCTGGCAAGCTACCTGTGGCATATTCAATATGCCAAAAACAGTAAAAAGTTTCACAATGGAGACGTTACTGGTGCTGCCCAAGCAAATCAAGGAGCAACAGATGACAGTGACAGTGATTGTTTGAGACCAAATCTAACAAGAGCTAGTCAATCGGTGCCTGCAACCTTCAAGAAAGAGAATCAGTCACATCATTTGAAAATTTACAGGGCTGTAAACATCAACAAACTCAAAACCGTAAACTGAGGTGATTATACACAGTAACTCTGTGAAGTAGCTGTCTTAACTAGAGATAAGACCTAGCTCCAAGCTCTTTTAAGAGTTCTCTTCAGGACAAGAAGGAAAATCAGCCAGCAAAACTCAGATTAAGGATGTTGCCTACCTCAAGGCAGCTGGCTATTAATTTTAAAGGCTAAAAGAAAAGGGGCTGAACACAGAGGCCAGTAAGCAGGAAAAAAATCAATCTAAGAAACAATGTCAAGGTATGATTTCTCCCCTATAGATCTTGCTAAATCAAGAATAGAAAAATATTCAGATGCTTGTAAGGGGACATATTATCATAGAAACCCCAAAATTGTTCTGCAGTAATCAAGAAGTATTAAGTCTCTAAAACACTCCATGGCCCCAGACCCTCACCAACAGAACAGTAACTTTGAATGCAATGCAATTCCCCAAGAAAAGCATGCTCAATGAAGAGCACTTTCAATGGGGACATGAAGTAGAATGGACATTAAGGTATGCCTAGAGAATACTCAGGAGTCTGTTATGGGTCAACAGAAATTCTGCCATATTCTTTGGATTATTCTGATTGCTGCTCACCATTTCAGGATCCAAATATCTTGCCTTTGGTGACTGAGTATCACTTGGCCTCTGCCACCATGAATTCAACTTCACCACTGTATTTAGGGCTGCCATTTCCAGAGCAGCAAATCCCACTGAAATTTCTGACTTAGAGGGCAGAACAATCACTGACTACTTCATTGATGCTGGGGTTCTCCTCGCAAATTTATTTTCCAAAAGAAGAAAATGTCCTGAAAAGGGCAGAACCAGGAACTGGTAAAAAGATCCTACAAGGATCCTTCTATTGTAGAGAAGGGAATCTTTGCTCTTCCTGTCCTTTGGATTTGATCACTGATTTGATTTGTCACATTCTCCATGTTTTTTGAGATGGAAGCATTTACTATAACTAGCAGTTTTACTATAGCTATAACTATTACTATAGCTTTTATTATAGCTTTTTTTCTCTAGGCACCAATGGAGGGAGAAATTTGCAGGAGGATAATATATCAACAAAAATGCCCGCGGATTTCAAAATTAGATACAATAAAAAGATAAGATTTTGGTAGTATTTCCACTGAAGAGGAAGTGAATATGTTCTTTGTAAGGAAGACTGATTAAGTTTTAGATGGATAGGGAAGTATGCTGTAGTAAAGACTGTTAACTATTCACTCTCCTCCTTTTCCTTGCTATCAGAAGCCCAAACTTGCTCAGGCTCCCATATGCTCAATGGCATGTATCATATGCTATCTCTTCTTTGTGGTAGAAGAGACAGCACATAATACAATTTGACCACTGATATCAAAGCTGATTTTTTCTAAATGGGGCTTAAATGGTTGATAAAGAGGTCTTAATCATCTTCCAGTCAATATTTTGCTCTACCCATCTTTCTGCCTACTCAGAACACAGATCTGTTGTCTCAAGCTCACTGTGGGACCACAGCACACAGTAAGCTGGATGGGGAAGAGGACTAAAAGGAATTTGCAACCCAATGGTAGAGTTGTAACTTTGCAAGTTAAAAATAAATTCAAATTTATGTATGTGACTATTATTTGGGTATTCATTCCATGTTGCAGAATTACTTAACTGATAGATACAGAGTCTTGCAACTCACTGAAAAATCAACCAAATTTATTCCAAACCGATGCCAGAAAAAAACAGAATCTGTAAGATGCACTATCAGGTCACTGAGGTTTGCTTAGCAGGTTGCCACCATATCCACTTTAGGACTGGTTAATCATATGGACACTTTATCTGATTAAGGAAACAGTATGCCTACAAAACTGCTTTAATTCGAAATCTCAACAACTACAACCAATTACAACTACACTCTATAAACTAAGCATCCAACACAGAATTTATTTTCTGTTTGTATCAGCTTCTGTTTCTCCCAGCTCTAGAATTCAAAGACAAAAAACATGGGTCTTACAATGGAGAAAATGTGTCAAGATTTCTATATGTACCAAGTAACTCAGACCAAATTACATAATGTAATTCTATAATGCTGGTCTAGACATTTTAAAATTAAAAATAATTATAAAGGGGGCTGGAGAGATAATACTGTGGGTAAGGTGTTTGCCTTGCATGAGTCTATCCAGAGTTCAACCCCAGCAAGGTGTAGCCCAAACCCTCACACCAAAATTACCCAATTCCAATATTTTAATGCACCATTCCCCTATATTTATATTTTACTGAAATTACATTGGTTTACAAGAGTGTAAATGTTTGTACGTCTTAGGGGTACAAAGTTACCATATCGATCTCATCACTGAAGTGCCAATATCCTTCTACCCCTATCAATAGAACCATTTCCATCCACTCCCCCTACTTGGTGAACTCAGTTTTGTGTTTCTGTCACGAGATTTAAGGGTTTATTTTCACTAGATATTGTATATTCCCTTGATATATACAAATACACATGTATGTATGTGAAATCAACTGGTATTTGTCTTCTTCTTTTAAAGTCACATTTTCTCAAAAATTTGTGCCTTCATTCATGAGATAGAAAAGCAGGAAAATAAACCTAGCTCATAGAATTGATATGAAGATCATATCCAAAATAAGTGTGACCACTCAATACCTCTATTATAAACCACAACACTCAAAAGGAGAGCAAGAACAAAAGGGAATGCCCTGGCACAGAGGTGGGTTGGGGAGAGGAATGAAGTGGGGGTGGGGAAGGGATACTGGGATTATTGGTGGTGGAGAATGGGCACTGGTGGAGGGATGGGTAGTTGATCATTGTATGACTGAAATGCAAACACAAAAGTTTGTAAGTATGTAACCATACCTCACAATGATTCACTAATTTAAATAAATAAATAAATAAATAAATAAATGTGAAGAAATTCTGAACCCTAAATTACTATGAAACTGTAAAACTTAATCTATAACATGCAAGTAGCACAACTAACTATTAAAGATACTCAACATCTAAAATTAAATTCAAAACCATGGTTATATTGTGCAGTGAAAATTCATTCCAATTTTACATCAAAATTATGATCTTAATGGGGTAGCAGAAAAAGGTTATGGAGACATTCCAATCATCTCCAAAGTTTTAATCCCATCTGGTAGAATTAAACACATGGAAGAATTTATATTTTATACTACTGGGTTAATCGTTTAAAAAGAAAAGGGAGGATATTTATCACAGGTATTTTTTAAATTAATTTTTTTATTATTGAATCACCGTGAGGGTACAATTACAGATTTACAAATTTTTGTGCTTGTGTTTCAGTCATACAATGCTCAAGAACCCATCCCTCCACTAGAGCCCATTCTCCACCACCAATGATCCCAGTATCCCTCCCAACCCCCCATTCCCTTCTCCCCCACTATACTCTGCCTCTGTGGCAGGGCATTCCCTTTTGTTCTCTCTCTCCTTTTGGGTATTGTGGTTTGCAATAGAGGTATTGAGTGGCCATCGTGTTCAATCTATAGTCTACTTTTAGCCCACATCTCCCATCCCAAGTGGGTCCTCCAACCACACTTTACTTGATATTCCTTTCTCTATCTGAGCTGCCTTTTCCCCCAGCATGTGAGGCCGGCTTCCAAGCCATGGAGCAAACCTCCTGGTCCTTATTTCTACTATTCTTGGGTGTTAGTCTCCTATTCTGTTATTTTTATAGTCCACAGATGAGTGCAATCTTTCTATGTCTGTCTCTCTCTGACTTATTTCACGTAGCATGATACTTTCCATGTTGATCCACTTATATGCAAAGTTCATGACTTCATCTTTTCTAGTGTCTATCCATTTATAAACAAATTTCATGACTTCATCTTTTCTAACAGCTGCATAGTATTCCATTGTGTAGATGTACCAAAGTTTCTTTAACCAGTCATCTGTTCTCGGGCACTCGGGTTTTTTTCCAGATTCTGGCTATTGTAAACAGTGCTGCAATGAACATATAAGTGCAGATGTCATTTTGACTATACTTTTTTGCCTCTCCAGGATATATTCCCAGAAGTGGCATTGCAGAATCAAATGGGAGCTCAATTTCTAATATTTTGAGAAGCGTCCATATTGTTTCCCAAAAGGGCTGAACCAGTCGGCATTCCCACCAGCAGTATCACAGGTATTTTTTTGAACTCAAAGAAAGACAAATTTCTTCAGCTCTATAAATTAAATTTGCAATTAGGTAAAAATAACTAGTTAAGTTTAATTACCTAGTTAAACCAACAAATATTTGATTGTGTGCCAAATATAATGACTTGCCATTATTACAATGAAAAATAATATAAGACTCTAACCTCAATAAGATCAGAGATATAAACCTTAAGATTTAAATCTCAGTGCCCAGAATAGAAATGCAATTGAAGCCTCAATATTTAGAGAAGTGATGTAAAAATTACTCATTAACATTTCACTATCAGTGATCTTTAAAACAAGTGCTGCATATATACTTCAGCTGAAGGTCACTGAAGTTTTGGAAAGCTTAGTTCAATTTCCTTTTCAACACTTTGAAACCAATTAGAACCACTTGGAAAGTCTACAAATGTAACCATGTGTTAGAAACTAAGTAGACTTTACAAAGGAAATGTAACAATGTGAAACAAGTTACAAAGATATCCTTAAGGTCAAGCTTGCTCTGAACATTTTTTGTAATGCTTTACATACTGAATATAACAGATTTCCAACTATAGAAAATAAGACATATATAGCACAAATAATTGTTCTACAAGTGTTATAAAGCAAAGTGTCTAAGTGCTTAAGGACATTAGGTTTTTCAGTGAGCAAATAAGGCCATATAAGCAAAGTTAGGAAGTTTTATCTTACAATAAAAGCATTCTGACTAAATGAGATCATAAACATGTCTTTTAGAAACCTGCCAGAGATAAAAGCACCAGACACAATGTCTCTTTCATCCTCAGCTAATGTGGAGGAGGAAGTCTCACCGAATTTCTGAACACCTCTTTGAATAAAGGTGTGCTGCAGCTTACCTTTGGCACTGGGCATGTATACCACAATTAGGAGACATATGCTGGAAGTTGTGATACTAACAGATTTCTTCCTTGCTATTACTATCCACAATTGGTTACCATCTGGGATGATTCAGAGAATCATACAGGCAAAACAGAAGACTTAAAATGCACGGCACATCCTCTTGTGATGGTGTGTATATGGCTACTTCGTGAAACTCTAAAGACATTTTGCCAAGCTACCTATAGCAACCTCAGAGGAAAATAGTGAAGAAGTGAAAGTTGTGGTGAAATTTAAGAATTAAATAAGGTGTAATCTTCAATATCAGAATAAAAAATAGGAAGAAATTAAGAGCAAAAGTCAGGAAGAAATGCCAGAAGGTATTATATACTGAATGTTTTGTGCCCCTCTAAAATTCATATGTCAAAACCTATTCCTCATGGACCATTCCTGAACTGAATTAGTACCCTTCTTTAAAAAACCACTGGAACACCATCAAGTAAGGAGATAACAAAATTTAGTCATAGCTTTCTACAGTCCATTGCTTGCTCAGAACTGTTTGCACTTTGACCTTATCTTGGACATCTCAAACTCCCCAAACTGGGGAAAACAGAAATTTGTTATTTAAGCTACATAGCTTGTGCTAATTTTATCACATTATAGCTCCCCACCCCCAGAAACTATGACCGAAGGAAAGTTCTTTATTACAAATACATTCAAATCCTAAATCAGGGTGTTCTAAGTTTCTTTCAATTCACAACTTCTAACCAGGACACAATTATCTTTCTTCTAGAACAGATGCATCTGTGGTTATTGGTGGGGGAAGGGTAGTAGTATATATGTTAAATTCCTAGCCAAATACCCCAATATTTATTATTTATTAGTAGTCACTTGTAATGGCATCAATGACCAACATACAAAGACTATAAAACGAAGCTCCTGGAAGCAACATCTTATAGCCTAGTTCTCCCTCTCGGAGCACCTGACAAGCTACCAAGTTTTCCTGCCCGCAAGGGAGAGCCTGGCAAGCTCCCTGTGGCGTATTCATATGCCAAATACAGGAACAATGATGGGTCTCATTCTCCTGACCCTGAAAGAGCCTCAAATGCAGCACCATTGGGAAGGATGAGTAAAGAGAGGCTGCTAAAATCTCAGGGCTAGGACGAATGGAGCCATTACTGGACCTGCTCGAGCAAATCGAGGATCAACGGGATGATAGTGATAGTGATTTACTTGCTATTAAAGCAAATAAACCTAGGTATAGTACATCTCTAAGTTTCCAAGATAAACAGACTTAAATATTGTAGAATAGTGAAATGTCAACTCAGCAAAGGGATCACCTTGGATTCAAAAGTGGCAGCAAACAACTCAGGGCGTGTGGTTGTAAGGGAGAGGTTGAGATCTGTGGCATTTATCCTTTCAGTAAATTATAAAACTACTTTAATGTATCAGGACCAGCAGGCTCGGCAGACGCTGAATTAAAAGCTTAACAGCACTCTTTTAGAGACTTACACAAAGCAGTGATATCTCTCTAATTAGTTTAAGCCATTTCTCTGAAGGCACTAAAAACAAAATTATATCAATGAAAACCATCACCCAATTATAAATGCTACTTTCCCTCAGCTAATTCTACATGGAGAAATGTGACTCTAAAGGAAAACAGCCCAAAGAATCAACACCAATCCATAGTCATATTCTTCTGAGAAATTACAGGAAAGATCACACCCTTCATGATCATTCCCTATGTCCTTTCTCTATTCAGGGGCATGGTGGAAAAAAAGAAATAATTGGATCAGAGAGACAGTATGGGGGGCTAAGGCCTTGCACACGGCCAACCTTGGTTTGAATCTCCAGCTCAATATACAGTCGTCTGAAGTTCTTTTCAGTTACTTGATATCTAGTTTAATTCTATTTTCAGGGAAAAAAGCAAGCTCTGGACATTCTGAATCTCCCACACTGCAGCATAATTTAGAGAGAGCCCAACAAGCTGGTGGTCAGTTGCAGCAAAAGTCCCACATGCACATGAGAGACATTTGTCACTCGTACTTAAGAGTTCAGTGCATCTCTAGGTCCATAAGTTTAATTACTATCCAGATAATCTGTATTCTTTTTGATTTGGGGTTAGTTTTTCTAATCAGCTATTGAAAATTGTATGTAGAAATCTCCAACTATACTGTTCATTTTTGTTACAAATTAGAGAAAAACTGTATTTTTCCAGTGTGTATAGATTTCAGATTGCTTCACATTCCTGTTGAGCTGACCCATTTTCCCTTCTTAACAGTCTTATCATAAAGTACATTTTGATATAATAAAGTTTCACCAGATATTTTGGTAGTTAAAAAAATATATATATATAGTGTCATCTGAGACAAGGAGTGATCCCTGAGCACTGCTGGGTATGTCCCCTAAACCCCAAAAATATAGAAGAAAAAAAAGAAAAAGAAAGCTTTGTCATAGGACTGCAATTAAGCCATCTGCCAATAGATCACTAAGCCATCTGAAGTAACAGACCACACGGAAGCCACAGGTAGTGCCAGGTGGTTTGAAAACCTTAGGGACACTTGCTGCATGCGCTCTGCTCTGCCTCTTAATATGGCCCCACAGACACAGACTAATAACCTAAAACTGAGAGTGGGGGAGGACTTGCAATTCGTACTTTCCAGAGCAAGAAAAGAAAACAGCTTCGTGACAATCCGATCCTCAAGCTGAAAAATATCTCCCATGTTGTTTGGATTAATGGTTGTTTTTCTGCTGTAATAAAATGCTGATGAGTCACTTTGAAGTAACATCCAATACAAATACAGGCTGGGAAGATTAAATAGTGCCTATCAACACCAAACAATACTTTAAGAGCAAAATTCATAGTGATCATTTAAAGACAAGGTATTTTAAACCTTCAAACCAGCATAAATACCATTGTGCAAAAAAAACTTCCACTAGTAATGTTTACTTCATAGCAAATTTTTAATATTAATACCATCCCCCCATAACACTCAGTCTTAAACAGTATTATAATCAGTATTTCACTAACTGACCCAAAAGCTATGGCCAAGGAAAAAACAATCATTGCCCAGAGAATTGATGTATTCCAATCAAAAGTTTACATGAAGCACCATTAATTCAAAGAACTGAGGAATTATTGTAAAGAATTTCCGAGCAGAAACTGGTAAAATAGATAGGCAAATAAATTGTGCCTTCAAGTTTGACAGTAATTGCAGAACTTAACTTCATTCCTTCTTTGTTGGCATACTCTCATATCAATAAAACTATTAATTACTTGTTTATTAAAATGCTTGAGAAATCACTTTATTATTGTACAAGAGCTGCCCCATCTAATCACCACTAAGGGCAGGACTCGGTTAGTAAGTGGGGTTCCACTTCTATTAACTGTTCTGATTTCTGAATTCTCTTTTCCCATGTGTTTTCCCAGCTTCCAACTTTCCAGCTCTTTTCTCCCCTGTGTGTTTCACTGTATGTGTCTTTAAGTGTGTGTAAAATCCATTTGCATTCTCTATTTGCCCTGCCCCAACCTGAGGAACATATTGACCAGTGCTCAGCTCATAAGATCAGGTTCATTACCCAAAGCCAGAAATGACACCAGATCAGTTGCGTTTTAAAATGTACTTATAACAATAGAAAATGTTGGCATATTATTTGAGGATGGAAGATCTATTTAGATCCTAATTAATGGTGAAAAATAGGACCCATTTTCAGATGATGAAAGGGAATAAATCTAGGAAATCCAGAGACAAATTTGTTCCACAGATGTCCAGGACAGAAAGGACTTTCTAAGTATCAAAAAAAAAAATTGCAGAATTAACAAAGGAAAAATTGAGAGATTTTGACCATGGTAAAATCTCCTAGCCAAATTCCTGTTTAACCAATATCACAGACTGATCTTTCTCCAGCCCCCTTATAGAACCTTAATACAGGTCCACAGCATGCTGATTTTTCAGTGCTAACAGGTTACTCTATAGTACACCTGCCCATGAGCCCTACAAATTAAGCTATTTATCAAGAGTTATTTATGCTTGTTCCCAAATTTGTTCCCTTTTATTCTAGCTGGACAGTGGTTACTTTAATTCTTAATTATACATGAAATCAATTGACAGTAAGTGCAAAGAAGAGGAACTGGCTAAAAAGATCACATCAAGGTAGAACTGAATTAGAAGTGGGTGGCGAAGGCTGACAGGGGAGGGGATCTGTAAAATAGCTGCAAAGATTGTGTATCTACTACATCACACCACATTACCACTCCACTTTAAAGAAATCAAAACCAGAAATCATTATTGATGCCTTTTGGATAAGAGAGAAAATTACATATTTAAAATGTTACCAATCAATTAGTGTTACATTGAAAGAAAAGGGCAAGTCATTTCTCAGCTGACCACATCACAACCTGGTACAGTCTCTGTCTTCCCTCTCCTCCTCTCCTGGCTCCCTCTTTACATTCCTCTACATAAAACTATTTTGCTTCAAAAAATTTAAAAGGATTGGCGGCTGGAGCAATAGCACAGCAGGTAGTTTGCCTTGCACTCGGCCAACCCGGGTTCAATTCCTAGCATCCCATATGGTTCCCCCAGCACTGCTGGGGTGATTCCTGAGTGCAGAACTAGAACTAACCCATGTGTATCACTGGGTGTGACCCAAAAAGCAAAACAAACAAACAAACAAACAAACAAAAAAGCAAAGAGAACAAAATAAAAGGACTGGCTACTTAATGTGCATTTTGAAGCTGTAAGTTAAAATGTTGAAGACACTTGTCAATTTTAGGGTACCCATCCCTATAAACAGAACAACTCTGAGATTTAATCATACCAAATAAAGGTTTATTCTGAATGAATTTTTACTTCCGCTTCTCTAGTCACCAGTTACTTTAAACATTTTTTAATGAATCACCGTGAGGTAGTTATAGACTTACAAACTTTTGTGCTTATGTTTCAGTCATACAATGATCGAGTACCCATCCCTCCACCAGTGCCCATTCTACACCACCAATGATCCCAGTATCCCTCCTGCCACACCCTCCCATCCCCCACCTCTGTGGCAGGCACATTCCCTTTTACACTTTCTCTCCTTTTGGGTGTTATGGTTTGCAAAACAGGTATTAAGTGCCCATCATGTTCGGTCTATAGTCTACCTTCAGCACACATCTCCCATCCCAACAGATCCCTCCAACCATCCTTTACTTGGTGGTCCCTCCTCTACCTGAGCTGCCTTTTCCCCCAGCATGTGAGGCCAGCTTCCAAGACAGGGAGCAATCCTCCTGGTCCTTATCTCTACTATCCTTTGGTGTTAGTCTCCCATTATGTTACCAGTAACTTTTTTTAAATGAAACTTGAAAAATATTTGAAAATGATAAAAGATTAAAGTTTCCTATATAAAGTTCACATAAATTAGCAATGAAATCACCATGTAACAAATAAGAAAATGCAAAATGCAAAATCCAAATGACAAGTTTATAGAATAAAAAATTAATATGAGAAAATAAGTTATCTTACTGGTTCTCAAAAAGGCAAAAAACAGTGAAATAACCCTTCGAACCCCCCTTATCAGGTCAATAAAAGTCAAGCAATTAGCATGTTCATTTTTGCCAAATGCATAGTGCAACAGACAGGAATACCATTTGCTGCTTAATATGACATTTTAGTGGAAACTTTCTAGAAATCAATCTGGCGTCCTTAAAAATGTCTCTATCATTTGACCATAGAGTTTCATTCCTGGAAAATTGTACTGAGAAAATAATCTGAAATCCGAATAAAGCTTTGGCAGCAAAATACTCCTCAAAGTATGTTATACTATTTTTTAACTAGGAAAAAAATCTTTCTCAACAAAAACTGTGTCAGGCACTAAAGCTGAAGTAGTAAACAAAACAGTCTGAGTCTCTTTGAGCTTAGAGCCTGCTGAGAAAGGGAGACAAATTGAACAACTATAATAGGTTGAATGAAAAGAGTTATCAAATAAGTACTGAGAAATCCAAATGAGATGACACACAGTCATCACAAATTATTTATAGTGAATTATTATTATACTAGATGAAAATCCATCAGCTACAAATGGGTATAAAATATAATGAAAATCTAAGCAGGATGCAGGGGTGGTAAGGGGAGGCACGCAGGACCTCTGACGGCACAGCTCTCACCAGTGATCCTTGATAAGACAAGCTGGGTTACTGCCATTTTTTTTATTTGGAACTGCTTCTGTTCTCCTCACCATAATTTTGTGCAACTGTAGCTCAGTGGACACTGCCAAATGAGGGAACTGCTGGGATCTGGGCCTCCTAGGGAAATTTCCAAGCCTGAGACTAGTGGAAAACAATTGTGATCATTAGCAAACAATGGAACATCACAGTTGCCTAAAGCCTGCAATACCGGTTGGGGCAAACAAGCCTTTAGCCAACTATGTAAAAGGCAGACAAGGGGAAGGGGGATGCTGGTGTAAACTCTGACTACTCTGGGGGTTCAAGCAAGTTGGATGGATGTGAGGCCCCCGCTTCGATGCACTGTTGATAAGGAATAATCAATTATCAAGAGAGCGTCCCAACCGATCAGAAGCATTTGACTGTTGTAATTTGTGCACAAGCAGAAAGTGAAATTTGTACACAAGCAGAAAGTGAAAGTCAAGAAAGACTTGTAAACTGCCGAATGTGTGGCTGTTGTACATACTCAAAGTTCATTCAATTAATAATCACCCCAGACACGTGAGTGTTAGGGCTATACAAACCCTGGTTCTTGCCCTTGAGTTCATCTCTAATGGTGGAATCAGATTCAAAAAAAGTTGTTAGAAATCTTTAAAGAATTTTGTTGTTGTTTGTGTTAAGGTAGGGGGCAGGAGTGATAGTCAAGTGGATAGAGTGCTTCTGTCACACACTACCGACCCAGGTTCAATCCCCATCACTGCACGGTGGTCCACGAAGCACCACCAGGAGTAATCCCTCAGCATAGTGCCAGGAGTATGCTCTGAGCACCACTTGGTGTGGCCCCCAAAAGCAAAAAAGTCAATTTTAAGGTAGAGACAAGCTTTTGGTAAAGCAGCTGACTACCATTTACCTACCTTCTTCTAGAGACCAGGAGAGCAAAGGAGTAGAAAAAAGATAAAGCAACAAGATTGGGAAATTATGAGAGAATTGATAAAAGGAAAGGTGTCCACAACATTTTAATTTAAATTAAAAGCAACGGGAAAAGAGGTAATTATCCTGGTTATGTCTTTCTATTTCCTGCCAAGTAGTTGCAATGTAGGAGTCCAAACTAAAGCAAGTAAGGTAGCTTATTCACCAGTAAGGTCTCCATTGTGAGACTTGTCATTACTCATTACTGTTGTTTTCTTTTTTAAAATTTATTCTTTTATTGAATCACCATGTGGAAAGTTACAAAGATTTCAGGTTTAAGTCTCAGTTATACAATGCTCGAACACCCATCCCTTCACCAGTGCACATACTCCACCACCAAGAATCACAGTATACCTCCACCCATCCCCCCACCTCCCCAGCCCCCCACCCAGCCTGTGTGACTGATAAATTTCACTTTACTTTCACTTTACTTTGATTACATTCAATATTTCAGCAAAAAACTCACTATTATTGTTTGGAGTTTCTCTCCCCTAAAGTCGGACCTGCTGAAAAGGAAGCATTTGATAAATTGTTTTCCATTGCTGAGAATGAAGAGATATGAGGTTAAGCGGTCACACTAGCAGCTGCACGGTTTTGTATTTCTGTATTTTAGTATTTTAGTAACTAAGTCCAGAGAAATATCTGCCAGAAATTGCATCATTGCAATCTTGTACCTCTCAGCAACTTTATATTCCACATATAAGTGCAATCTTTCTATGACTGTCTCTTTCTTTCTGACTCATTTCACTCAACATGATACTTTCCATCTTGATCCACTTATATGCAAATTTCATGACTTCATGTTTTCTGACAGCCACATAGTATTCCATTGTGTAGATGTACCCAAGTTTCTTTAACCAGTCATCTGTTTTTGGGCACTCTGGTTTTTTCCAGATTGTGGCTATTGTAAACAGTGCTGCAATGAACATAGAAATGCAGATGTCATTTCTACTATACCTTTTTGCCTCTCTGGGATATATTCCCAGAAGTGGTATTGCTGGGTCAAATGGGAGCTCAATTTCTAATATTTTGAGAATCGTCCATAATGTTTTCCAAAAGGGCTGAACCAGTCAGCATTCCCACCAGCAGTGAAGGAGAGTCCCTTTCTCCCCACATCCATGTCTTGTTGTTACTGTTTTTGGCATATCAAATATGCCATGGGTAGCTTGCCAGGCTCTGCTGTGTGGGTGGAATACTCTCAGTAGCTTGCCGGGCTCTTGGAGAGTGACAGAGGAATTGAACCCGGGTTGGCCGAGTGCAAGGCAAACGCCCTACCCGCTGCACTATTGCTCAAAAAGTGTCTGCTGAAAATCCTTTAAAAGAGAGATTAGATAAATGTTTCCCAAAGTAGGTTACATAGTCCTCTTCGAGGAGATGCTGAAATGATGGAGAGGAGTGGTAGAATAGTCTTGGGTGCAATGAAGGGAGACTTTGTTTACTTTAAAGGCTAGATTTCCAAACTGAAATAGTTTTTTAAAAAATAATTTTTAAATATATTTTTCCCCAGGGGGACTCTAGGTAATTAAGTTTGAAAAATTCTGAGTTTTACTCTCAGATTCCTTTTCCTCAACTGCAGTATCTGGAAACTGTCTTTTCTCCACATGGCAGAAGACTTTAATTACTCTTTCTAGAAAGGACAAGTAGAAGAATCCCTTGAACTCAGACATGAGAATAGAACGGAACAGCTCCATGAAAATAAGAAACAAAAATTTGGGTAACCAACAGTGAAAGATCCATCCTTTTCCAGAAGAGTCCTGAACACTAGATGCAAGTTTATTCTCCCCAAGTCCCTTCTCTACAAAAGACTCAAGGATACCTATGTAAAAACTGGCTTATGGAAAAAGAACTAAAATAGTTCTCCATAAATACCCAGGTTTCCCCTCAATTACACCACAGCAAGATCCATCAGTCAACAAGCTCCAGTCACAAATAGTTTTCCAGTCACTTTTCTTTAACAAAAATAACCTGGGGAAAGCGTGAGCTATTCCTCTCACCTGAAAGACAGACACCCAAATTAAGAAAGAGGAAAGGACAGTAAGAGAGAATAGACAATGTAAATAAAAGAAAATGGCAAAGTAATTATAATTTCACTTTCTTCTCTTCAAGGATATTAAGGGGCAGCAGTCAGGAAACAAAAATGGGGTAAGGTCGTGCTTAGAAATAAGACTATGGAATTGGAAAATAAGTTGAAGGGACCTCCCACAGAGCAGTAAAACAAGATGACAAAACATTGAAAAGATGAGAGAAAATAGAAAATGAGAGGGTCCAAATATCCAAGCAAGTTAAAGAGAAATGAAAAGGAAAGTATTATCAAAGATGAAGACAATTTTCTAGAACTGAAAAAAAATCTTTAAATCAAAAGGCCCACTGAGCACCCAATAGAGTGGATAGAAAAAAGATATGCAAGAAAGAGCAGTTTCATGAAATTTGAGAACCCCAGGGATAAAGACAAAGTCTAAAATTCTGGAAGAGATGGAGCTGGAAAGATAGTACAGTAGGTAGGGTGCCTGCCTTGCATGTGGCTGGTCAAGTTACATCCCGGCATCCCATATGTTCTCCCGAGCACCACCAGGTGTGATTCCTGAGCAGAGCCAGAAGTCACTGCTAAGCATCACTGGTGTGACATCCTCTCCCAAAAAAATTCTGGTAGAAAAAAACAAAAAGAAAAATCACAAAATATTAGCAACTTTGAGGAGAATATAGCAGTGCCTTCCAAATTCAGAGAGCAGATGATTTCCAATCTAGATTTCAATATCCCCATAGTAATATAAACAATATAATTAATACCTTATATAACTAACTCAAGTTGAAGGGAATAATAAAACATTCCACTACGTGGTATATTCATAATTTCCTATTTTTGTGGATAAAATTAAAAAACCAATAAACATAGTGGCTCAAAACATTAACATAATTATTTCTTTTCTAGGGCTAGAGGTCAAAAGTCTAACGTGCTAGCTGCATTAGCTGACTCTTTCTAGAGACACAAAGAACAAATCTGTTTCTCTGCCAATTTCCAGCTTCTAGAGGTGACTTGGCTCATGGCCCCTTTCTCCATTTTCAAAGTGCATTACACTTCAGTTTGTTTTGTTTGGTTTCCTCATCGTATCTATACTTACTGATTATCCAGCCTCTTTCTCTTATAAAGGACCACTGAAGTTACACTAGGCCCTCAAGGAAAATTCAGGATAATCTCTCCACCAAAAAACCTTTAATGACATCTACACCACATATGATTACCACACATGGTAATAACAGAGTCTGGGAATTAGGATCTGATTCAACACACTACACAGAATCTCAACATTCACTTCTCATTCAATCTTTCTTCAAAAGTTTCTCGAGGATCACCTCTCCCAACAATCAGAGAGGAAATGAAGGTAAGTGTAACATGACAAGTCTACATCAGACTCCATGTGAGAACTCCAAAAAGGTACTTTTTTCATGAAGAATCCTGTGCAATGAAAAAGATCAAAACATGGCAACATGCGTGAAAATACCAAGGAGAATGGGCACTGGTGGAGGGATGGATACTGGACCACTGTATGACCGAAACGTAATTATGAAAGTGTGTAAGTCTGTAATTCTATGTCACGGTGTTTCATTAAAAATTTTTTTAAAGACCCAAGTTCAAATACTCCCAAGAGAAAAATACATTAGGTAGCCAAGTTCTGTCAAGTACTAATGCAGTGAGGATGGAGTTAGCAGACATTTGTATGAGGAAGGTGGAAGTAGCATATAAAGTGAATCTAAGTGCTTGCATGAAAAAGCTACTTGTTAAAGTCACCAATACAGCGAATCTCACCAGGACTCAAAGTGACATGACATCTAACTGGGACTCAAATTGACATGACATCACAAGTAAAAATCCATTCTATTACCTCAACTAGGTGAGATGGTACCCTGACTGCTCCCCTTGCCCCCCGAAAAAATACTGCTCAATGTAATTGCTCCCTTCACGAATAATTATTTTTTAACTTTGGGACTGTTGAGACATTACCTCCAGACAGTACTAAAAGAGGCTATGAAGCCTAAAAGGGTAGAGAACAGCTTCCACAGAGGGAGACACTCAAGCTGTGCTTTTAGGGTATGTAAGGCTGGTATGTGTGAGCACATGGATACACTAGTGCTGGGAAAGGGCAAAAAGGGGGTGGACAAGAGATGATGGGTTATAAGACCATCATCTGCTAAGACACAAAATACACTCTGCATTTATGATACCGTAAATAGTTCTATTGGGTGAGCAACAAAGGGGAAGTGGGAGCGTGTGGTGAATGACAAGGAGACCAAATACCAAAAGAGTAAAACAATCTAACACAAAAGTGAAGTACCTTGGCTCTGCCTTCTAGTCATGCAAATATCTTAATTTCATCAAAGCCTCAATTCATTCATTTGTCAGACCAATAGGTTTGTTTTGAGAGTGAAATGAAAATGATTTGGGAGGGGGTGTCTTCCCAATCGAACAGGAAGAAGGCAACAAAGAGTAAAAGTGTACTAAAGTAACATTTCTCCACAGCAAAATTATATCATCTGTCCTCACCCTGCTTTTAAGACTGTGGTTTTTCTATTTTCTCATTTTTGTTTTGTTTTGTCTGTCTGGTCCCAGACTGACAAACTTGGTTCCTCTAAATCCTAGCTTCTTGATCTGTGTAGGTTGCAGCTTTATATTGGGGGAAAATAGGCTGTCATATCACTCTTTCAAAATTTGTTTTCAAATAAATTTCTTTATGATTTAGTACCAGGAAATGTACACCGATTTTATACACCTTTCTACCTAGGTCATGTACACACTTTTCAGGTGAAAATGGCTCACAAGTAGAAATTAAAGCAGCCCTATTCTAGATGATCACTATTTGATATAGCTATCTGTGGAAATGGAAATATTCTAAATCTGCATTGCCCACTTTGTAGCCACTAGTCACAGGTAGCTATAAAGCACTTGAAATGTGACTGATACAATTAGAGAACCAAACTTCTAATAATATCTTTATAAAAGTATCTTTCATATACCATAAAATTCACCCTTTTATAGTCTACAAAAACTCATCAGTAGGGTTAAAAATTCATTCACAAATGTGTCTCCGACATAAGTGCTAATTCCAGAACACCTTAATAATCTTTAAGAGAAACCCACTAGCAGACATACATCTTCTTCCTCCAGCCCTGGCAACCACATTTAAGCTACTGCTTCAATAGATATGCCTATTCTGGACATTTTCTATTAATGGAAGCAAACATACATGGCCCTTTGTGCCTTTCATCTTTTTACTTAGCATAGTATTTCCAAGGTTCACCCATGTTGCAGCATGAATCAGTAAGCAGACCCTCAACTAATACCCTTTGATTCAAGATGAATACATTCAAAGATTGAGGGGGGAAATCCTTCCAGTCCATTTTCTGTGTGGAATTTGTACACAAGTTCTCCCCATGTCTACATGGGTTTCTCTTGATGCTTGTGCACCCCAAAAAGTGCATACTAGTCACTAGAATGTCTATATTTTCCCTGTCTGAATGAGTGTGTGTGTGTGCACACACCCTGCAATGAAAGAATATTTTGTCCAGGCTTGGGTCCTGCCGTATGTCCTGAGCTACTAAAATAAACTCTGGCCACCCATGACCCTGAACTTGAATAAGTCAGTTGTAGAGGGTGGAGAGAAAGCACTGGGGTTAGGGTGCTTTTCTTGCATACAGCAAACCCTGGTTCAAATTCCTGACAGCACATATGGTTTAGAGCACTGCTAGTCCCTGAGTAACACTGTATGTGGCTCAACCTGTACCCCATAAAAGAAGTGGGTTGGGCAAAATAAGTAAGAAAACTATTGAGTGAATACAAATTATTGCTTAATATTAGAAGCTCCTTGGTGTATTCATTCAGAAGTTTGATGCTGGTTTTTATGGCCAGGAATGGCAGTAGGAACTTATGTCCTATTTATGTCCATTAGCCTTGGTAAGCTGATTTTGTTATACATTGTTTCACCTATCATTGTAGTTTTTAAGAATGTATTAAAAATAAATGAGGACTGTATTCCATTTCTTTAATGGCTATATCACTTTCCACTGTGGATAATTGCAATGCTCTTGATCCATTCATCAATGAGTATTTTGGGTTCATTCTGCCTTTGGACTGTTATAAAAAACACTGCTGTGTGAAAGCTCTGGGTCTAATCCCCAGCAACATAGTTCCTCCCAACGAGCACCAGCAGGAATGGCTCCCAAGGACTGCTGTGTGACCCCCAAACAAATACAAAGTAATGAATGCTGCTATAAATAATAATGTATAAGTTTGGGTGTGAATGTGTTTTTTAATTCTCTTAGGTATGCAGTTAGGAACATAACTGCTGGGTTAATAAGAAAACTATATTTAACTTTTTGAGGAAATGCAAGAGTATTTTCCACTGTAGCTTCACTATTTTGCATTCTCACCAGCAGTATAGGAAATATCCAGTTTCTCTACATCCTCAGCAATATTTTTTATTGTCTATCTTTTTTTTTATGAAAGTGGGACTAGTGAGTGCAAAGAGCCATCTCACTGCTGAGGTTTTGCTTCACATTCCTCTAATGACGAATGATGCTAAGGATCTTTTTAGATGCTTGTTGGTCATTTGTAAACCTTTTTTGGAGAAATGTATATTCATTGAATTTTATAATCTATTTAATTATTGTTGGGGACGGGCCTAGGCACCCCCTGCCTCTATCCCTGTAAACAGGGACTGGGTGAGGAGGGAGCCTAGGCACTCCCTACCTTAGTTCCTGTAAACAGGAATGAGTATGGAGAAACGTGGCATGAGGGCGAGTCATCCCCTGACAGCTGACCTTGACAGGCGGCCGAAGAGCCACCATGCTCTGGCGACCTGCCTCGAGAGAAAAGTTGAAGGGCCACCATGCTCTGGCAGCTGGACTCGAGAGGAGGTGGAAGGGAGGATTAGCTTGCGTCTGCCATGGCCATGCTCAAGGCCACATCTGCTTTCCCATGTTTCTCAAGGCTGAGAGAAGGAACCAAAAAAGAAGTAATATTGGCAAAAATAAAGTTGCTTGCACCACTTGATTAATAATGTTTATGCCACTTATGTAACCTGCTGATCATTGCTAAAATAAGACTATATAAACCCGCTTGGATTTCAATAAACTTGCTGTATGCCGTATATTGCATGCGGTCCTCCCTAGCCCACTCAACTCTCATTCCCTCTCTCCGGCCGAGGTTCAAGTTGGCCGCGCAGGCTGCGGCAAATTATAATTAAGTAGCCATATTTGGGCAGTGCCTATGATACTAGATAGAAGAAAAAAATTAACTTCTAGTACCTGAGCTTTGCTCAAGGTCTGGTGGAACTAGCTAGTTGACTAAAGATCAACCCGAGTCATAACCACCCCGGAGGCCCCAGATGGAAGCAGGAGTGAGGCCACAGGAAAGGGAAATTGCTGGAACATATGGAAGGAGGAGGTCCTTGGCACAGAGGCTGGTACTTAGAAAGCTCTCAAATGGATTGGTGATGATGAAAGCAGCCCATGTTTATTGAGCACAGTGTCGGGAACTATGCTTTATACCTGCAAGCTCATTTGATTTTTGCAACAGCTAGATTCTACTATCCCTTTACAAATGAACCATTTCAGGTGGATCGGGTAAGAAAATCATAATTTTAGTCCCTCTAAAAATACTACATTCTACTTCAACCTTAGAAACTTTTTACTTTATCTAGTTTAATTATAGCAATGATCTTACAGATATCAACTATGGAAGCTAAGTGTTATTCCGCTCCGACAGTACATCCAGTCTACATTGTGCCATTCTCTATCTACTCACCTATCTCAATGTGACATTATGAAAAATCAGATGGCTTTTGAAGAAGCAAAATATTAGGACTAAATGAAAATATGAACTCCTGATTTTATGTATTATGGGTCAGATTTTATCATTTCTAATGTGTTCGGTTACTTCCTCCCCTCCTTTGAATTGGCTCAACAACTATATAATGAATATTGACTATGTACCAGAAGCTATCCCACATGTAGAAATACAGCACCAACAGACAGCCATAACTTCTGACCTAATGAAGCTTAGAATATATGAGTTTAAGAATAACACAAGCTCCAGTAACTTTATATCCCATGAAGGCCTTATTGCAGTGTCTACTTCATAATGAACATCATCCCTATAGCATCAGCACCCTAAAATGACACTCTGCCTACTAAGAAGTCTGAGACTTAACATCAAAGCCTTTAAAATGGCTCAGAGTCCTCACATTTGGCAGGAGTCATCGACAGCAGTTACATTTCAGGATGCAGCACCCCGCTCCTGAGGAACAAGGGAGAATTATTCAAGTGTACTTGCAGCTTAGTGGGGAGGGGGAGGAGGGGGGCTGTCTCAAACTACTGAGGAAGGACAACACAACAAGAATCACCAGACCGTTTTTCTTACTTAAAGCACTGTGTGGTTTCTCAGGCTTTCATCATTTTCCACCCCTGACCCCTGTTTCAGGTAGATCAAACAGAAATGATGGGTTGTTCAGATGATTCGTGTGGGTGGCTATTGTGCTTTACTAGGACAATAAGGCTACAGAAAACTGCTCTTTTAAAGAGTTCACATTTTATTCATCACTATAAATAGTAAGTTAATCTAAAAAACCCTTCCTCTTTTACACTAGATTCTACAAAACAGTACAGTTGAAGCCTTCTGTATAGAGCTGCTGTTGGCAAAATTGACCTAAGTAGCCACATTGAGGCTGGCCTTTGCCTGACCCTCTCTCATTGTCCCTCACCTCCAGGATGAGTAAGCAGGGCAAAAGCTATGTATGAATTGCACTGATTGGGAAAGCCTAAATGAAAGGTCTAACTCAATCATTTCCAGTTTCAACATCACTCACTATTTCCTGCAGATTTCTCAGCACCTCTGATCAAAGTATTCAACCCAAATTTACTAAAAGAAGCCACAGACCAAAGAAACTCACTGGTAATAGAGTACTATAACTCAGAATCAATTGGCTCCGTCATGTTTCTTCATTTAAAACATCAGTCATGTGAGGAAATACACAACCATGGCATCAGAACTGCAAAAATAACACTTTTGCCTGCTCTTGGTGCTGGAACCAATGGAGACTGGGAGAAGGTCCTTCCTTCCGAAGTTATAGTACTCCCTGCAGTGGTGTCAGTAGAAAGAGTCCAATTTTACAAATTTACTTGTATTAAAATTCAGTTCTTGCCCTTTACATGATACTAACCACCAATCATCTTAAGGACTGCTAGCAAGAACAAAACATGTATGAAGAATGTGTTATGAAATTATAACTGAGGAAAAAACAGCTATCTGTGTTTATGAGGTTAATAACATCACATGAGGCTGACACCCAAGGACAGTAGATACAAGGGCCAGAAAGACTGCTCCATAGCTGGAAGCCTGCCTCATGAGCAGATGAGAGAAGGCAGCTGGAATTGAGAAGGGATCACTAAGAAAATGATGACTGGAGGAATTGGTCAGGATGGGAGATGTGTGCTGAAAATAGATAATGGACCAAACATGCTAACCTCTCAGTATCTGTATAACAAACTATAATGCCCAAATATATATAGAGAGTATGGGAAATATTGTCTGCCATGGAGGCAGGAGGAAGGTAGAAAAGGGGGGGTATACCAGGGCTATTGGTGGTAGGGAATGTGCACTGGTGGAGGGATGGGTGTTTGATTATTGTGTGATTATAACCCAAACATTAAAGCTTGTAACTATCTCATGGTGATTCAATAAAATTTTAAAAATAAAGAAAGAAAAAAGAGTATGGTGTAAACCCAAAAACAATCTTGTCCGGTAAACATTCTAAGATTAGCCACAACATTTGGTGTCTATGTGTTCACAAACATCTTTGTGAGTATAACTGACTACATTACTCAGGCCAAGGATAAAATTTTCCATGTGATATGGACAATTTCAATGGCTCAGAGTACACGAAACAGCACTCTCAAATTCCTAAACTTAGCAGTCAGAAGGTGAGCTTTCTCTGAAGGAATTAAAAATGCAATAAATTTGGGGAGAAATGAAGACTTTATTTTTTTTTGCTTTTTGTTTTGGGGCCATACCCAACAGTGCTCAAAGGATCATATGAAATGACAGAGATCAAACCCAGGTTGGCCGGCCATGTTCAAGGCAAGTGCTCTACCCACTGTACTATTGTTCTGGCCCCAAGAAATGAAGATTACAACAGATGATTAAGTAAGGTTTCACTGGAGACCAAAAACCCCTACAACATGCCTGTACAGAATCAGTGAGGACATGTCAAAGAACTGTCTAATAGATTACCTACCACAGGTGGAAGGAACTCAGTAGTATATCATTTTCAGTTACAAATCTCCAGTCATTTAATAACAGCTTGATGTCAGAGAGAGAGGAATGAGTTTATAGAAATAAGATAATTAAATATAAAGGCAAAAATAGATGTCTACCTATTGATTTTAGATGCTTGTAGTTTACTATTATGAGCAAAAAATCTCAGTGTCAAAACTTCAATTTGTGCAGGGAATAACAAATTTTTAAACCAGCAAATCTGTCTGTGTGTGCGGGTGTGCACGCGTGCGCGCATGCGCGCGCATGCATATGTGTTTGGCTCACCCCTGATGGTGCTCAGAGTTTATTTCTGGCTCTGTGCTCAGAGATCACTCCATATGTGGTGTCAGAGATCAAACCAGAATAGACAGGAGTAGAAAGCAAGTAGCTTAACCCCTGTAACTATCCCTTTGCCCCACCCCACAACAGCAAACTTTTAATGCAAAGTGTCAGAAGTAAATTATTAAGACTTTGTGGACTAAACAGTCTCTGCCAGAACTACCTGACTCTTCTAGCTTGAAATCAGTCAAGGACAGTAAGTAAATAAGCACGGTTTTAGATGCAATAAAAACTTATTTACAAAGAGTAGTTTACCTACCTCTGTGTGCCTCAGACCACCTTGGAGGGCTTGTTCAAACAGAAATTACTGGACTCACCCCCCAGAGCTCCTCACCTGTACAACTGGGGTGAAGCCCAATAATCTGTACTTCTAAGAGCTTCCCAGGGGCTTCTGTTGGTCTAGAAAATGCCCACACTGTGAGACTCACTGCTATAGACATTTTTACTAAACAAGAACTTCAGCATTTTAGGTAGCTGCCAAAGTTCATGCCTGATTAGCCACAAAATTTTGCCAGTTGTAATAAGCTGCAAACTTCTAAGTTCAATTAAAATTAATTTAAAGAAAAGCAAGGGGTACTACATTAGTTGACATTTTTTTCTTCACATTGACTTCAGTATAAACATTACCTCCTCAGTAGCACACCCACTTATTTCAGACCAGGGAGAGACCTCAGGGATCAGCAAGGTATGCTCTACCTTCAGCACTGCTGGTGGCCTTCAGTTCCCCTGGATCCTAGCAGCCCCTGTCACCCGGCCTGACCAATGCACTATCCAGCTCAGTTGCCTCAGGACAGTGAGGAGTGCTCCCTGAGCCTGTCTGTAAAGGACTCTTCCTCCTCACATCCTCAAATACCTGTCAAGGTATTGAATAATCACCATGTCATACTCAAATACCTCTATTCAACATTTTCACCTAACATGTTCTAATTCCAAAACAGAGTTAAGAAACCAATCTCTGGAAATAAAGCAAGAAATAAAATCAGTTTTTTAAAAAGTAAATCATTCTTGCCAAATCAAATTCAACAGAGCCCATTTCTAATAAGTGCTCCATTTTGGAAAAAATACTACATGTAGGTAGTTTAAGACTTGAAAAATAGCATCATTTCATGTTCATAAGAATCCCATGAATATCCCCGGTATACCCCCCTTTCCCACCCTCCCCCTGCCTCCATGACAGACAATCTTCCCCATACTCTCTCTCTACTTTTGGGGATATTGATGGTGCGGAATGCGTACTGATGGAGGGACGGGTGTTTGATCATTGTGTGATTGTAACCCAAACATGAAAGCTTGCAACTATCTCATAGTGATTCAATAAAATTAAAAAAAAAAAAAACAAAACAACAACAAAAAAGAATCCCATGAAGTAGATAACAGAGCCTATACATTCTTGTTTTACATGATAAAGAAACTGAAACAAGTGGCTATCTGGTCAGAACTCTTAACATTTTTTTCCTTTAAAGGATTATTTTTCCTACTAAAGTTCAAAGAACAGATATCAAATCTAGCTCAAACTAATCTTTGCAGCATTGTGTTCATGTTTCTTTATAGGAAAAATATTCTAATAAGAGTTTTAAGTTCATGTTCACATTTGTGGGCCTAATTCTTAAATTTTCGAGGAAAACTTCTCCAAGAATCCGCACCTTTAATCATATGGCAAGTTAAAGCACTCCTGACCTTTCACTTCAATGGGTCAGAGACTGTGAAGTGTGGTTAAAAACCCACCAGCAGCCCAGTACAAGTATTCAGCAATGAGAGAAACAATATCTATGAAAATAATTCAGAAACTAGAGGTTCAAGTCTAGAGTATGCCTTCTCCAAAAAAGCAAGAGAATGCTTTCTCCAATGCTAATGAAAGTGTTTTCATTTAAATAAGCACTACAAATTCACATCCCCTGCAAGAGGGAAATGTTGGAGGAAAGAAGCATAGCCCACAACACGTTACCTTATGAGCAGTAGCAGGTTTTTTTTTTATTTCATCCTTATTAGTACACTTTATATATATTATATATGTTGATTATAATGTGGGATAATTACACTCTCACTCTTGACCTGTGATCTGAATAGTCCACTAGCAATATTTTTAATTTATATGAAATATAAAGTCCTCGAAGAACATGACTTCTTGTTTGTTTTACAAGCATCCAATTATTTTACAAGCAACCAATGGAAAAATATTACTAAGAAAGATAATCTCAAATTCAGTGCCACCTATAACAGCTGAGACAAAACCCCAGGTAAGATGTACTAAGCTTACGAAGGCCAGGGAAGTGTCCTCTAAAGGCTGGACATTCTGCTTTTGAACTAACAGCTTAGTGAAGTTTGACTAAAACATCTAACCTAAAAATGCAATATAATTAATACTGCCATAGGGAGAGATATCTTTTACTGTCCTCCAAAGTCAACCTAAGAAGCGTTTTCATTGAATTGATCTAAATAGATTACAACACAATCATTCTCCCACCTGACAATGTAATATGATCTAACAGATTAAATGTTGTTCTGTCAAATTTAGGTAATTTAGATTTAGTGCTCAAATGTATCAGGGACTATAACTTTAGGATCTTTCTGCTTCATTTTATTCACTGTGAAAGTATAGACACTTGCCATAATAAGCTCTGGGGAAATTACATAAACAAAAGAGATAATATTCCTAAATTCTGTATATGACTTACCTAAATATATATTCTGGGGTATTCCTTATCTCAGTTCTGAAATTTCACATTAACAATTCATCTTTCAAAAATCCAAATGCAAAGGTAAAAACTGTAATACAGGGTACCATGAAGATAACTCAAAAGCACATACCTTGCACCTATGAAGCACTGAGTTTGAATCCCTAGCACTGCATGCCCCACCCCCACCCCCAGCACCACACAGTACTGTTCCTGATATTCCCTGAGCACAGACGAATGTAGCTCTGGTGGCCTCAAGCATCTCAATGAGGTGGTCTGAGCAACAAAATGTCAGGAGTCCATTTACAGACCAAGCATTGTGGGAGTTGCTCTAGGACCCCAGAGCACCACTGGGGTGTCCACTATAAAGAAAAGTTGGGATATGAAATTGCCTCTTTTAACATAATCTTTGGACCTTTACACCACACTTCAAAACGGTAACCCAGAACAGTCTTACAAATGATAAAACTCCATACATTCAGAGAACATTATCTTTCCAGTGTATGTTTTAATTTTTAAATGACAAAGCACTCTTGAATTATTTCCCTTAGCATGATACTCTCAAATTTTATCTATGTTGTTGCAAATGGCAAGATTTTGTCCTTTTTTAATTGCTACTGTGATATTCCTTTGTATGTATGTGTGTATATGTGGGTTTATATATATGTATATAAACATTTTTATTCATCTGTCAATAAACACTTGATTGCTTCCATACCATGCCTGTTGTGAATAATGCTGTGTAATCAATATACTGTATAATGTTACTCACATGACGAATGTAAAACAAAACAAACCTCCCAAACTGAAACAAGCTCACAGATACAGAGAACTGAATAGTGGTTCTCTGAGGGGAAGGGGCTGTGGAAGACAAGCTGAGCAAAGAGGGTGAGCACTGTATGGTGACAGAAACTAATCCTTGGTGGCAAGTAACTGCATTGTATAAAAATTGTGCAAAGTAATGTTTTAAACTGAAACTTACATGATGTTATAAACAACTGGTGCTTCATTTATTTAAAAAAGCCACAAACCATTCTAAATTTCATAGCATCCACAGCCACAAAGCATGTTTTATAAAATGGATTTCAGATACAAAATAGAATCTGAAAAGATTTTATTTATATTACGCACACACCTTAACTCCAAACAATGCCTTCATCAGAAGATCTTGATGATAGACATTCTTGATGAAGTCATAAAATGTAAAGCAGTATCATAGGTCTCTGATTAGGTATAATAATTTACTTAGCGGGAGACCAAAACAATAGTTATGGCAGATAGGGTGTGTTGCATGTGCCCAACCCAGATTTGATCCCCAGCATCCCAAATGGTCCCCTGAGCACTGCCAGGAGTGATCACAAGGCCAGATGTGGCCCTCACCAAAGAAAACAAATTTTTCAAATTAATAAAAATTTATCTAATGAAGACTGAAGAGACAGTACATGCGGTAAAGCATTTAACTTCTATGTAGCTGACCTGGATTCAACACCCAACACCCCATATGATACCCTAAGCACTGCCTAGAGTGATCCCTGAATACAGAGCCAGGAGTTAAAGCCTGAGCACTGGAGGTGTGGCCCCAAAACAAAAAAAAATAGTGATTTTTTTTCCTTATTAACTTCAATAAAGCTGCTATTTTAAAGAACCTCCTAGTTCTGATCATCACTACTATATTCTCAGCTCTACACTCATTCACTCTATAGGGAATAAACTAGAAATATTTTTTTACCAACCCCACATTTATATTGTTTCCAGTCCAACCATCTCAGAAAATGTTGATGGACTGCTTCCTTTTAACCTAAGATTAAAAAGGGAACCCAAGGCATTTTTAAAAAGAAAAAGAAACACTGAATTATATCACTTCCCCTATTCAACAACAAAATCAGTTCAGTGGACGAGTTTCAATACCTTTATATTTTGCAGAAACAACCTACTCATTATGGGGTAACTCAGACCACTGAAAGAAGATCCCAACCTTAAGGACAAACAAGAATAAGAACTAAAAATAAGCTCCAGTTCCATTTTAATTAAAAACAGAACCAAGAAACTTACAGCCTAAGAAGCAAGTCTAGCCCACTGTCTATTTTTGTAAATAAAGTTTTACTGGAACACATTCATTCACTTTCATATGACTGTCTCACACTGTATTAGAGTTGAATAAAGCACAGTACACAGCATTCTATCTGTAAGTAGTTCACAGAGAGTTTGTCAACCCTTGGCCTACAATAAAGTTAAAAAAAACAGTACAAATGTGTCTTCGAGATAAAAGATTAACCAACAAACAATATAAGTTTTAAAAAACCATGCCACACAGAATGTACTGAAGAGACTCTGCTAGACAAGGTCTAATACCTTACTTAAAAGAATTCTATCCCTCATACACTACAGGTAGAATGGTGAAATAGCCACTTTGAAACAGTCTGGTAGTTTTGCAAAAATCTGAAACACAGACTTATCAATTTGACCCAGGAATTCCACTCTGAGGTATATACCCATGAGAAGTAAAAACAAGTCCACATGTCCACACAAATACTTATACATAAATATCCACAGCAGGATTATTTATAATAGCTCAAAGGTGAAAGCCATTCAAATGACCTATGAGATCTCATGATGAATGAACCTGTGAGACTTGTTCATGATGAATGAGTGAGTCAACAAAATATGGTATATACAAATAATCAACTACAACAATGTCTTAAAATGGAATAAAGGTCCCTTGAGCACCTCCAGAGTAGCTCTGGTGACCTCCTACTACTACTGGGTATGATGCCTATTTTAAAAAATAAAATATTAATATGTTTATAACATGAATAGCCCTTTAAAACACCATGCATAGGAAAGATTTCAGTCACAAAAGACCACATTTTTATGGTACTAATATAAAATGTCTAGAATAGGTACATCTATAGAGACAGAAAATAAACTAGTGGTTGTCCATGGCTGAGAAGGATGGCAAGGGGTGACAAGTAATGTATACATGACATTCTCATTTTGTGAGATGAAATATTCTGGAGATGACTGTGGTGGTGATTGTGTAACTCTGGGAATACAATAAAAAACACTGTATTAAACGGATGAATAGAATAGTATGTCAATAAGCCATTACCCCTAAAGAAGACATTCTATTTATTAAAAAATCCAAATTCAGATGAATAAAATTGCCCTTAAGATAACCAGTCTTGGAGATAGTACAGCAGGTAGGGTGTTTGCCTTGCATGCAGCCAACTGGGATTCAATTCCCAGCATCCCATATGGTCCCCTGAGCACCACCAGGAGTAATCCCTGAGTGCAGAGCCAGGAGTAACCCCTGAGCATCACTGGGTGTGACCCAAAAAGAAAAAAAAGATAGCCAGTCTCTTCTTCATACCAAAGGACAAGCAATACAATAGTACTGACGATCGGGTGCTTAGATAGGTCACATATAACCAGGTATGAATCTCCATGTTGCCACTTCTTATTGTCCAGGTTATGCTACTAATCTGACTCTTCCTCAGTTTCTTCATCTGTAAAATGAAGGAGCAGAAAGCCATTTTTTCTAAAAGGGAAGGGTTGCATCTAAAGTGAAATTAGAAAAATGTGTACAGTTTAACACCTGCATATAATGAACATTCAAGGCCCAGAATGAGGTCAAAAAGGCAGGAGTTTTTAATTGCTACTGGAAAGTTGAAATTTCTACTTGTTCCTTGAACTGCTTAAGAGTAAAACTGGGGGGCTGGAGCGATAGCACAGCAGGCAGGGCGTTTGCCTTGCACGCAGCTGACCCGGGTTCTATTCCCAGTATCCCATATGGTCCCCTAAGCACTGCCAGGAGTAATTCCTGAGTGCAGAGCCAGGAAAACCCTGGGTGTGACACAAAGAGAAAAATAAAAGAGTAAAACTGGAATTGTGACCCTAAAATTGCTCTAAGAAATAGGTTTATTAGAAAAACAAAAGATAAACATTTTTAATACTTTGAGATTTCTTTATTCTCCTCTTCCTATATTTCTTTACTTCATTCTCTAAATGAGGAAACAAGCCTAAAAGGATGAAATGGCTTATCCAAGAAGACAAACAACAAATCATCCGGTACTCTTGTCTTCACCTCTGTAAGAAGTTCTCCAACTGCCTTCTCCAAAAAGGTGGTAACAAGCTCTGGAGTGCTCGATGAGCACTCCTATAACAAGCCTGAGTACTTACTATGTGTCAATTTTCAACTTATGTTGAGGACAGACAGTAGGTGAATAAATCAAGTATGACCATGTTATGCTGGGTCAGAAAGAACTTATGGTATAAAGATTTTATTTAAAAAAATAAAATACTTTTGCTTTTTTTGGTTTACTTTGTAGGCAGTACACCTGACAGTGCTCACGGTTCACTCCTAGCTTTGGAACTGGGGATCACTCCTGGCATTGGTTAGGGATAGAACCCCAACCAGTAGGGTGCAAGTCAACCACCCTACCTGCTCTACTACCTTTCTGGCTCCTAGTTAGATGGACTTAAGTATCTGTTATCTACACCCACTGACAGGGAGCTTCTTAAAAATAAAAAACTCGGGACTGGAGCAATAGCACAGAGTGCAGGGCATTTGCTTTGCATGTGGCTGACCCAGGTTTGATTCTCAGCATCCCATATGGTCCCCTGGGCCAGGAGTAATCCCTGTGAATCACCGGGTGTGATCCAACAAGAAAAAAAAAGAAAATAGAAAACTCTCAGGTATTTGGTAAATAATAATGGCAATTAATAATAATCACTTTTAGACATTTTATACGGATTAATCTCAGCTTCCCCAAACCCTATAAGATACTCTCACCCTCATTTTACAGCTAAAGAAATAGGTTCAGAAAGGCTAAAGTGCCCACAGCCACACAGCTAAAATAACTGGATAAAATGAACAAATGAATACCTATTAGCGCCACTAACCATTTTAATGCAAGTAGTAGAAAAGAATGTTCATTTCACCATATTATTTATATAACAGAGCCTGTGTTTAACATGAAGAAAGTGCACATTTGGAAATTGTTGAAACATATCTACATAGAAGCCAACAGTAATTTGAGCATCTTAGGGATATTCTAGAAATAAAAAATACTTGTGCTGCACTTTACAATCACTAATTCATGCAAACTGCTCATGAAATAGCTATCATTCCTTCTGGAAATAAGGAGAAAATGTCCACACTGTGTCTAAAGGTTATCAGATCAAATCTTAGGGGGATGTCTGATAAGTTATAAAACAATGTTGACCTATATGTTTAGGGAAAGTTCATACTAAAGATAAGCAGCAAGGTCAAATTATGTATGATGTCTCCAAAAAAGCATATGCTACAGTCTATAAAATGCATATATAGAAGTAATCTGCACTCTACAGAAGGGTTAGAGACCTTTGTGATAGAATATGAAGAATATTTTAATAAAACATTAAAATCTGTATATAGTAATACTACCACACCCACCCTAGATTTAAGTACACCAAAATACTCTCACATGACAGAGTAAGAAGCAAAGTGCCTGCTATGGAGGCAGGGGGTGGTGGGATGGATACTGTGGGTGTTAGTGGCAGAAAATGCACACTGGTGGAGGGATGAGTGTTCAATCATTGTATGACTGAAACACAACCATGAAAGCTTTGTGACTTTGGTAATTCGTGGTTATCTCATGGTTATTCAATTTAAAAAAATTAAAATAAATTAAAAAAACAAAATACTCTCACACAAGACTAAAATTAAAAGCTAAAATACAATACACATTGCATATTACTAAATAACACAAAAGAGAGAGCAGTGAGAAAGCAAATGTGTGCACAAGACAGTATGCAATCATTTCTACCTGTAAATGATTCAGTAATTGAAAAATGGTACCAAAACAAATTTCAAAACGTGTACTCGAAAAAACTGAAAATACAGCAAAATGTGCAGTAATAGAACACAAGTGTGAAAGAATATGCACTTAGAGACAAAAATGTGGTCTGTGTGCAATCAAGTAATCCTTATTGTGAATAAACATGGATAACTGGAAAAAAGTGAATAAACAAAACTAATATATGGGCTCTAGTGGAAAGCCGTGCAAGTTAAGGAAGTGTAATACATTTAGTCCAGCTGGGACAGAAAATCTTGAGGAAAGGAATAATTTGTTTCCTGTAGGGGAAAGATTGAAGAAAGTAACAATGGACAATATTAAGGACTTAAAGTGCATGTGGGGGGGTGGGGGATGTGGCTCCATGGCAGAGTGCCTGTGACTGTGATCCCTGGCGCTGCAACAAATGTACCCTTCCGAGTGCCACCCCAAGCACCATGCAATAAGCCAGCACTCTGACCAAGTGTGCAACCCCTGTGAGCATTGAACGGGGTGTGTGAGTGCCACAGCCAGATGCCCAACGCCTGGATGTGAAAGCAGCAACAAAAAGGAAGAGGGAGAAGCAAGGGAAAAAAGAACTTTAAGTAAATTGGAAGTCCACACAATTTTTCTTCACCGTTTCGTTACAGGCTGTCGTTGAATTAAGTGTTGTACCACACTAAGCAACAAAAGGCCTACTCTTAAAACCACCAAATGGTTTTACTGAAAAGCCAGCCAGTGTAATGTACAAAACATTTACAGTGAAAGAGAAATCTACTTCTTTCCTCCGAAACAGGTTGCCTGTAAGAAAGCTTTCCTTAGTAGCATATTACCAGCGTCCATAGAAATGAAGTCTGAAGTCAGAACCTTGCTTTTCAGCCACACCATGAATTGAATATTAAACATTTTATTCATCTTGACAGATGCTTTATATGCCTCTCTTATAGAAAAGCTTTTCCCTGGTCGTCAATAAGAACGTGTTGGCATTTTATTTAACTGATCCTTCTTGCTTTGAAACTTTTGTTAAATCCAATTCTCCTTAACTTTTCTAACCATGAGGTATACTCCAAATAAGCACCATTACCACTTGGTAATTCATTTATTCATAGTTTAACATCCAGATGACTCCTAACACTTCAATATCATTCCAAACCTCTCATCCCAAGTTTGCTCTGGCATTTTCAGCAATGTCCACTTACGAATGGCTTACACTTGAATATAGTGAATGTTCTAATCCCTGCCATGCAATACTGGGTGGCAGTTTAAGAGGACACATAAGCTATGGAGGAGTCTTCAGCTATACTATTTTCTGATGAAAAACAAAGAATCCAATAGAGTCTGTAAATATGAACCTGCTGTGTTTCAAATAAAAAAAAAACTTCCAGAAAGACATACAAGAAAGAACTAGACAGTGATTATCATTGGAGAATGGGGCTAAGGATGGATGGAGAGTCACTATTTACCTCTGTACCATCTACAATTTTAATTTAATTGTATAATGTCTTTTTATAAAATAGAGCTAATAAAACATCCTATAAAATCATTGCATTTCAAAAATGAAAATAAATCTGAACTTAGCCTCAGAAACAAAATCTCCCCAAGGTAGAAAATCAAACTGACCTGGGCTTTATAACCAATCATATCGTAATACCATAATGACATTCGAATCTAACCAGTTGAAAGAGAGAATATCAGGATTCTGGGTGGCCTTGGAAAGGAAAGGGAAGCAGATCCTTTTGCACCATGAACCCTGAAGCATAAACAGACTCATATTTGTCCATTTTAGAATCTGCACTGTCCATTGCAACTAAGGAATAAAACCCAGAAAGGAGAGAGCCACATACCCATCTTGCTGGCCGGGGCCGGGTACTTGCCTGTTCTGCAGCACTAACTCAATTGCTTGCTGTGTGGCACTGGCAGACAGCTGAGACACTCTCAGCTCACCAACTGTGGTTCGGTACATGGTTTTCAGAGTGGGAAAGAACAATTTCAGTATTGGTCACAGGAGATAGGAATAACTACCATGTGGAAACCACTCCACCCCACCTGCAACAAACACCACTTTGAAACCTCATTACTCTGGTTTGGCAAGTTACAAGTAATAATCAACTCTCTGTGTGCTGGGGCAAGGGAATTAGAAAGAAAAACTTGGAAAGTAATGGTGCTAGAGAAAGTTCCAAAACAAATTATGTTCTGGATTGGGGGCCAATTTTCTCTATTTCCCTTGCTAAAGAATGCAGAGACATCAGTTGGATGAAAAATGTTAATTCGTTTCAGATAAAGAGAGAAAAACAAAATAGATGGAACAATGGATGGTAGCATGAAAACCTCTACTGAAGAGGTAAAGAAGCTTAACTCATAAATTGCATGAAAATTTGAAGTAAATGAACTCTGAAAAGAAAAAAGCATGTGCCTTTGCATGTGTGTGAATGAATGGTTTTTATAACTAGTAGAAATCCCGTATGTTCTTGGGCCGTTTATTCAGCCCTTTATGAATGCCACTATTTCCTGTAAAATGGGTAAAACTAAGGGAGGTAGTGCACGTAAAATATCTAGTACAGAAAGGCACAAATGTCAACTCTCTTAACAAAACAGGTATGTTACAATATTTTTTTACTGTAAACAATCAGTGGCAAAGTTCTTTGAAATGGTATTTCTGTGACATTTAAAATGTGAAAACATTTTCCAAAATGCAGCAATTCAAGAACAATCTTAAGAAAATACTCTTGGTTCCTTTAAACTACTGAGTGGAAATAAAACTAGATATAGTAACAATATGTGAATTTTTCTTTTTTCAATTTAAAGAAACTTTCCCAGGGCCAGAACAACAGTACAGTGGGTAGGGTGTTGCGTGTGGCTGTCCCAGGTTTGATTTCTGGCACACCCCACATATTCCCCCAAGCCCACCAGGAATGATCCCTGAGTGCAGGGCCAGAGTTAGCCCTGAGCACTGCCAGGTGTGGTTCAAAAACAAACAATAAAAAGGCTGGGGAGAGGAAATATCCAGGAATTCAACTTAAGGGACACTATAATTTGTCAAGTGAAAGTGGAAACAGATACAAATGAAAACCAGAAGTGGGCGCGAGATGCTGGTGGCAGTGAAGAGCACATATCAAGCACATATCAAGCACATAGAAGTATGTCGAAGTCCTAGAAAGCAAGGGATCACAGGAAATATTTATGAAGACAACATGCAAAGGAAACTTCAGAAGCTCCAAGTCATAAAGCTGTCCATAAAAAAGCATACGACAGTATAGGCCAGAGAGACCACTCAAAGGGCTATTGTGAAGGCTTTGTATTTGAGAGGCGCAGGCATCCATATTCCCCTGAGCAATTCTGGGGGTTGCCCAAGAAAGCCCGCACCCCCAAAAGAGCAGATTCAGAGGAGGTCGTGCACATTCAGGAAAGTGACCATGTGGACATGAGTCTTGTTCAAAATGGCCTCAGAATCAAACTGCATCATTAGGTTGGATACAGTTTTCCTATTCCCAGTAAGGCCGGACATGTATAGGAATCAGACCCAGTGTTTAATGGCTTCTTCCTCTCAAACCCTTAGTCTAACGCCCATGGCTTGTATCTCTCTGGGCTGCCTACTGGTTAGCTGGCTTCCTTTTTATGTTACACTATTAGTGCTCTAATCAAACACTTCTTTCAGGGAGTATATTCTTATTTCTGGAAAAATCTTATTTCCTTCAGGTTCACAGTTGACCTTTTCCTAAGATTAAAAAAAATCTACTTTACCTACAATGTCTAGGTATAATTTGCAGGAAAAAGAAAAAGTGCAGTATGATGTCCCATTACCCCCATGTGGTACGAGAAACCCAAATCATGGGGCCAATCAGTGCACATGAAAGTCAATGCAATTAGTATAAAAAAACTGTACTGACTTTTTTCTATGCCAAATATTTTTTTTACATATTATTAATCCAGTATTTATATAAAAGCTGCATTTTACCAATTCATTAGCAAACTGCTACTGGAATTGAAGCACATGATTTAAAATATATTATGAACATGACCATATTCTTGAGTTTGTCAAAACACAATCCATATTAAACATATAAATTTCTTGAAATTAAGGAGCCATCATCATCATGGTATTGAACTAATCCTTGTTCTACTGTTCAAACATCAATCACCATGTTAGCATTAGATGAGTGTCATAAATCAATATGAATCTTAAAAGGTCCAAGAAATCAAAGCCAAACATAAAAATAGATGAAATAAAATTCTTAGACAAGTGTGAAAATTTGTGTTTTAAATCAAAGATAAAACCCATGTTTTTGTCTTTGGGCCTCAATACCTCCATAAAAATGGTTTATTGTACTTTTAAGAAACTATTAGGTCTCTGAAAATTCAGACCCAAAATATGACACACATAACCCAAGTTTTAAGCAAGTGTTTCAATCACTGATGTACATTAACATCACTCAGAGAACTTTGAAATATACCAGCGACCAGGACCCCCTCCCAGGAATTTTGATTTCATTGTTCTGACACAGGGACCCGACATCGATCTTTGTTTTAAAAGCTCCCCCGGTGATCCTAATATGCTGCCAGGTGGAGAACCACTCCTTTAAATACAGCCTTTTGGGACAATAATTGCTCTGAGGTTGATAAACATGCTTTATGTCTTTTCATGAAATTTTATTAAAACCACTCAATTCATTCCACAGCTAATGGGTGCCTGTTACACTGCAGACATTGTGTGAAATAATGGAGAAAGATGTGTAGGATATATGCCTGGCCTTCAAGAAGCTCCCAACTAGCTAGGTAGAGGGCCATAAATAAGTAACTGTAATTAAATATGATAAGTGCTCCCGAGTGTAAGCAAATACAGCATGCTGAAGAAACTTGCAGGTCATCCTTGAGGAGGGCCATGCGTTACTTGTTTTAAGAGATGTCCTGCCCAAAGTAGTAAAGCCAGAAGTAACAGGTTATTAAATACCCTAAATAAATACCAAGGCAAAAATTCGGTTTGCACAAGGTGAAAATGGTGTACATTCTGTCACTCTTTCACAGAAACCACTGCACATGAAGTAGGCACTACCGCTTTAATTTGGATGAAGCACCTTACATTTTCTTTTGTGTAATATTACTGATTAAACACTCAGCCTAAAACTATGAGTTTGTAAAAGATACAGGAAATGACCGCTGTGTAAAAATTAGCCGCTTACCTGTACTACCTGTACTAATTAATATCCCACTTTTTCAATAATTGCTTCATTGATAAGACAAGAGATTTTGGGATCAATAAGGCATCATCATTAGATGATTTGTTTCAGTCACTTGAAAGACGTTGCATGAGGAAATGTTATGGGAACAATAGGTATTAAAAGAGCTTTTATAAGACTTTAAAAATGAGGAACACCAAGGAAAGACTTACACGGAATTTAAAGACAGGGAATTCTCTGAATACGCAGAATAAATCAGGCACATAGATAGTTTTAACAAGAGTAATGACTATTACTCACTAGAAAAAAAATATGCCCCAAAATGACCTTTATACTTTAAAATCCCATTAACTCTATAAGCCATTTTTCTCAATTAAGTATGAAAATATACCATACGGGATCTAAATTAAACTAACCCTTTGGGTTATGGATGGCCACGAAATGAATAGTGGATGCGTAAATGAGTAAATGGATAAATAGAGGCTAGGCAAGTGAGTGGTCAACTGATAAATAAAAAGGGGAAATTCGTTTTAAAGTACTTCAATGAAGACTATTAGGATCTAACAGTCAAAAACAATTTGACTGTTATTAAAGAAAAATGGCATAGAGAAAAATCACAATTCCAGATAAGTTAGAAAGTAGCCGAAAGATTTTCAGTACAGGTGAACATCTTCAAGGGCTGTTTAAATCCAGAGTTGAGCAAATTTTAAGTTAAAATGTATGCTGTCAAGGTCCCTAGAAGAAAATCTCAAGTGAATTTCAATTTACAGATCAATATATGCTGAGACAATTTACTAGAGAAACCTCCAACCTTTACACCTGGTGAAGAACAGTATCATTACATTCTTTTCCACCAAGGCAACATGAATTCATTATTCCATGGAGTGACATATTATAAATGGCAGTCACCAAATAAGATTTTGGATGACATGAACATGATTTTACAGTTCACAGTTTTTAAGGTAGCCAGAGTACCTATCAGCGCCCATCCCCACACCCCAGTTAGCTTGCTCTCCCTCTTTTGATAGCTCTGCGCAACAGAAAAGAGAAATTCAGCTCTACCAGGAATTACCTGAAAATATTCTATCAATTCTATCTCCAGAAAATTCTACTTGTGCTAATATAATGATGACCACTTCATTTTATATCCAAAGAGTTAAAATTGTAAAAGGGTGAGAACTAGTTACTAACATTGAAATGCGAATGTCTGTATTCTATCATCCCGATATAATTAATATTTTTAATTTCTCATTTTTCAATTATGATTTTGGGCTGGCCCATTTCAATCAAATACAACAGGAACACAACAAGCATCATGCACATACACGCATTATGTGGAGATTTTGGGAAACACCAAATTTCCTTCACTTAGTATTAAAAAGAAACCAAGGACATTTTAAAAATCATATGTCTCTCAAGTACTGAACATCCACATATGGCTATTAAGCACTTGAAATGTGGGGAGTCTGAGGAAATGAATTCTGAATTTCCTTTCATTTAATTTAGAACAAGATACAAAATTCAGTTATTGACAAACTTTTAGATATGTTTGAAACAGCTTGGAACAAGGTGAATCTACTTTTGCAAAATGTGATTTTTATGAAACCCTAATACAGACCAAGTATTTCCCGTGAACATTTTCACTTAGCATCAGAACTGAGACATGTTGTCAATGTTAAATTCACCTTGGATTTCAAAGACTTGAGTACCAGAAGAAGAATAAAATATCTCATGCATAATTTCTACACTGCTTGCACGTTGAACCGTTTGGATCCGGTGGGTTAAATAAAATATGTTGTTAAAATTCACTGCACCTATTTGTTTTTAGTCCTTTGAATGTGACTTAGGAAATTTACATATGTAAATTGCACACATCGAAAATGACAGATGTGGTTTACTATCCAGATCTTTTGGACAGCGCTGCTCTACGGAACTTGCACAACCACTTCTCACCGGGGCACATTCGCCAGCCTTCTAGTACACTGGCTGCAAATGTAACAATAGGGGAAAGGAGCGATTGCGTCCTTGTATCAAACGGGTCTGAGAAAAGAAAGTGTGTAGCAAGCTCTACAGTGTGCAGCAACATTGTAACCTCTGCCGGGAAGAGGGGGAAAAGGAGCTCTCCGCACTTAAAACGAATTGAAACCTAGGACTGCAAACAACTTAAAAGACACAGACCAACTGCTCCAAGGTCTTGATTTCTTTTCCCAAACGCGACCTTAAAACAGGCAATAAAGCCCCGCTTCCAAAAGGAGGTGAAACAGTTCCCTGGTAGCTATCGAGCAATCCGTAATCGAGACGCCAAAATTGCTCTTAAATCTTGTGTTCTCAACTTTTAAAGCCTCCGAATACATGGCTGAACTAGGAAATCAACTTCAGCTCGCCAGGATTTCCCTCACAAGCAAATTAGCAGAATTGTGCGCTTGGAATACTGTTTGACAAGAATGAAAAGGAAACTATTCAAAACAGATTTAAGGAATGGACAATTAGATGAGGAACTGCAGATTTAATTCTCAATCAGCACTGTGATTAATCTGATTCCCGGCTTTTCCCTAGTGTAATTATACAGCCCAGATGAAAGGATGAGCATTTGGACTGTCAGTTCTATATTCTAGACCAGCCCGGTGACTCTAAGCAGACGGCTCGACCACGCTAACCACCATCCCAACAGCCGAGGGGAGCCTCGAATACGGAATTAACAGTCATTGCATAACGAGGCATTAAAAATTCGGCTGCCCCCAACTCTTTGCACGTTCGTCTCCACCAGGTGAGGAATTTGCTGAGAACTGAACGCACCGCGTCTTAATTGACCCCTTCCGATCCGGGCATGGGGTGAACACAAAGGCATCGCTCTAATATCCTGCACAATAGACACACACCCCACAATTAAAAACCCTGGACGTTCTTTCTCTCCCTCTCCACCCAAGCGAAGGAAACGCAAGCTGCTCTTTTCGTTAGTGCTCGATGGTACACACAAGGTAACAATAACCCCAACTGTTCCCAGAAGCAACTATAAAATCGGTCTGGCCACGTCCCCGTGCAACCGTCAGATAAAAGGCAGACAGCCGATTGCAGCCGGCCCCACGCCTCAAAGGGTGGGCGACCCCAGCTCCCGGGCCTCCGCCGATCGCCGAGAAGCCCCCCCCCCCCCAGACCCACACCCGGCGGAAAGTCCAGGTACACGTCTGCAAATACTTCGGGGCGAGGAGGGCGAGGGAGGTGGCGGGGAGGGCAGGGGGCAGGCCCGGGGCGGGGTGCGGGTGCGGGTGCGGGAGGACCGGGGCATCAGTGCAATGCATTTTTCCACACTCCCCGCTCCCTCGCGTGGAGACTCACTTGCCGATCACCTCGCACAGCTCGTACACATCCTCGAACAGCACGTCGTCGTCGGCCATGGTCCGGAGGGGACAGCGGCCGCAGCGTGGAGGGCTCCGAAAACGGGGGTGGGGGCGCCCAAGAGCTCCGAGCCCGGCCCCAGACTCGCCTCCTCCCCTCGGGACCCGCGAGTGCTCTCCGTGCCGAGGACGGCCGCGCGGGGCGACGAGGCCCGGAGACTGCGGCGCCTTCCTCCTGCGGGGCGAGCGCCGGGGCGCGGGCGGCGGGGCCGGGGCGCGGGAGAGCGAGGGCGGCCCGGGCCCGGCGCCGCCCGCCCGCCCGCGGCTCCTCGCTCGGCACGGGCCGCGCTGGCTGCCCGGCGCGCGGCGCTCGTCGGAGACGGCGCGGCGGGGCTCGGCGCTGCACTCGGCAGCCCGCGCGGGCGCCGAGGCCGCGAGCGCTCCGTCCGCGGAGCCCGGCTCGGACTACAGAGGGGGCAGCGGCAGGACCATCGAGGGAGGCTGGCGGCGGAGGGAGGTGGCGGCGGCAGCTCGGCGCTGGGGACCAGGAGGCGGCGGCAGAGACGCTCCCTCCTCCTTCTCCTCCTCCCGCCGCCGCCGCCGCCGCCGCCCGCCGGGGAGTTGGGAGGGGGCTGCGCGGGGCTGGTTGGCTGTCCGCGGCGGGCGGGAGCGCAGGCCACCGCCTTCGGCTCCTCCCCCTCCGCCCCGGCCGCCGCCGAGCCGCGCGGGAGCCGCGCGCACCCGCCTCGCGCACACACGCCCTCCTCCCCGCCGCGGCCGCGCGGCTCCCCGAGCCCAGGCCCCGCCCCCTCCAGCCGGCCCGGGCCGCGAGGGAAAGGGAACGGGGCTCGGCGGCGCATGCGCGCCCGTGCGCCACGTCACGGCCAACGGGAGGGCGCCGGGACTCTGGAAGGGGCGGGGGGGGGGGTGGGTTGCGAGTTGGCCCGCGGGGCGCGCGGACGGCAGCGGCTAAGGGCGGGGGTCGCTCGGGGTCGTCGAGTCCGCGGGACGGCCGCGGAAGTGGCTGGGGACAAAAGGTCGGCCACCCCAGGCACGTTTTCGGGGCTCGTCCGGGGCCGGGCGAGGGGGTTCCCAGCCCCGGCCGCTCCCCTTCTCCTTCTTTTGTAACTGCAGGAAGCCTTGCCCCCCGATTTGGCCGCGCCGAGCGTTTGGGAAAAAAAGGGTCCTGCTGAATGGGCAAGCCGGGAGAGAAGTGCAGAGCCTGTCACTCCGGCTCGGGCTCGGGCGGCGGATGTTGTTCGTGCCGCTCTGTCATCCTGTAAAGAAAATGAGGGTGGGACGGGGGATCGCAAAGAAAGAAAGAAAGAAAAAGAAAGAGAGCAAGAAGTAAGCAAATGAAACTGTGCCCACGAAAGTGTGCGGCGACAAATGACATTTTAGACACAGCTTCTCCCGCATTCTGCTACCAGTTCCACCCAGATCTACCCAGCGTCTGCCACCCACGAGACGCAGCTTAAAGAGAAGTCGGGAAGGCAGGGGCGTACTGAGACTTTAAGCCCGGGTGTATACTGGCCCCAAGTCCCGGCACCTACTCTGTCGCCTCTACTCCCTACTTATGTTAGATAGGTCATGATGAAAAGGCAACTCAAAGGAGTGAACGTGTCCGGTCAGCCAAGGAGTGAGGTTCAGGGTGTTGCCGCTGTAAAAGGATGGATTCACTATGAAGATTTCTATTCCACTGAGCATGTGCGGAATAAGCCAGCGCCATCAGACAGGTATATGCCTCAGTTGAGGACCAATAAAAAAGTCTTTGTTCTTCTGCACGGCATAAGTGCCCAGTTAGTTCATAAGTCAGCTTCTTAACATGATCGGGTAAAATTCTCAGCGCTGTTATATTAAAAAAATAACATTTACCGGGACGGAGGGCACAAGGAGTGGAGACCCACACCCTAACTACCTTTCAGAAACATTTTGTGCAAATCTTTGACCATCCCTCAAAAGAAGAAAAGATTTCTCAGTGAAAAGGGATTTGAGTATTAAACCATTTTTTAAAAGGCACATCAGTGGAAAGATATTGTATGCGGATTTTCTCCTTTCCCAAACAACTGATGTTTTCTCTAGGGAAGAGAGCTTTAGAAGCTGGGAAACATTGCCTCCAGTTTGATAGTTCAAAAGTTCCAAATCACTCATCCAAAATGTGCTTATCCATCTGGTACCTAAGTAATGAATAAAATCTCATTCGGTTCTTTCCCAAAGAGCTCAGTTACCTGCACATGTCTCTTTATCAGCCCCACTTCCTCTCCCCACCCCACAAGGCTTGTGGTCTTCACATGAAAGTTTCTTTTCTTCTCTTTCTTTTTTCTGGTGTGTGAGGGGGGGACGGGGGGGCGGCCGCCCCCAGTGGTGCTCAGGGATCAATCGTGGCAGGAAACTGGGGGAACATAGGTAGTACCCATTATTGAATTCGTGTAGGCTTTGTGCAAAACAGACACCCTATCCGCAGTCCTATCGCTCTGGCCTCTTTGGGAGTTTCTTGTGTTCCACAGGGTCCTTGCGCTAAAGAAGGGCAATTAGAATCTAAAACAAAAGAACCTGAAAGTAAGTTAAGAAGGTCACTGCAGAGGGCTGGAGCGATAGTCCAGGAATTAAGGAGCTTCGCTTGCACGTGGGTGTGCCAGCTGCAATCCCTGACACCACACTGGTCCTCAAGCCCTGCCATGAGGCATCCCTGAACACAGAGCTAGGAGTAATCCCCGAGCGTAACAGACTGTGCTACCTCATACATAAAAAAGATCACTACAGAGCTAGATTTGTACTGTTCATCAAAGCATGGGAATCACAGCTGGTTTAGATCTGAAAAGAGCCTTAACTTTAGCCAACCCAACTCCATCACTTACAGATATGGAAGTTGCTCTCCCAAGAACCAGTATTCCCCTCCACAAACCTAGTAGCTCTAGGTTTGAGGTGAAGTTGTAACCACTTTGTCTGAATAGATGGGTCCAAAGCTATTGAATCAAGAAATATAGTCCCCTCCTCCTTGACACAAAGATTAAGCTAAATTAGTTAGCTCTTTTTTTTGCTTTTTGGGTCTCACCCAGCGATGCTCAGGGGTTACTCCTGGCTCTGCACTCAGAAATTACTCCTGGCCGTGCTTGGGGGACCATATGGGATGCCGGGGATCGAACCCGGGTCAGCCACATGCAAGGCAAACGCCCTACCCGCTGTGCTATTGCTATGGCCCCATAGTTAGCTCTTTTTTACAGGGCAAGGGGGGGGCACATCTGCCTGTGCTCAGGGCTTACTACTGGATCTGTTCTCTGGGATCACTGCTGCAAGGCTCGTGATCTTGGAGGTGGTGATCGAACCCAGGTCAGCCTGGTGTAAAGCCAGTGCCCTAACCACTGTACTGTGGCTTTGGCCTCATTTATTGGCAACTTCTGGTCACTGGTGTTGAATGGCTTCAGGTCTTCCAGCCAGTGTAAAGTTCAAGATTTTCCTTCAGTAGATGGGGAATTCTTTCTCCCCACCCCACCCGATAACCACTTCACTAGCCTTGAGTATAAAGGAATGCAGCCTTATTACTGACATCAGACATCTTATTCCAATAAGGGTAGTAAGACCCAAAATAAAAGTGGTACTGATGACCAGCAGGGTATGATGTCCTGGATGATGTTTGCTTTTATTTCCCTCTTTTGAAAATTGATTTATCATTAACTTAAAATATTACAAAATTTCAGTGGTATAGTGCAACACTTCTATATATGTACAGAATTCCCTGTACCCACCACCAAAGATCTAGGGCCTCCTGCAACCAAAAAACCCTTCTATCCATTCCTGCTACTCAGTTCCACTAGAAAACTCCGTCGTTTTTCACTTAAGGAGTTAGTTCTCGGTTTTTTGCCAGTTCATTTGCTTTAGTGATTCATACTCCACTTAAGAATGAATCCATCTGGTAATTGTCTTTCACATACTTATTTCACTTAGCATAATCAACTCAAGCTCCATCCATTTTGTCCCTAAAGACATGATTTCATCTATTTTAAACAGCAAGGTAATATTATTATACACATACCAAACTACCAAAATACATACACCAAAGCTTTTTTATCCAGTCATCTGTAGATAGGCATTTAGTTTTATTTCATATTTTTACTATTGTAAATAATATTGTCATGAAAATAGGAGTGCAGTACTCCTTTGAATTCTTTTGAATTAATTTTTCATATTTTGGATGCTTGGGAATTGTATTGCTGGATTACAGGGATTTTCCCAATTGTTTTCCTTTTTTAAAAAAATTATTAGTGAATCACTGTGAAGTACAGTTACAAACTTATGAACTTTAGTGTTTGCATTTCAGTCATACAATGATCATTTACCCACATCCCTCCACCAGTGCACATTCTCCTCCACCAATGTTCCCAGTATCCCTCCCATCACCCCACCCCATCACCTAACACCCCACTCTGTCTCTGCAGCACGGCATTCCCTTTTGATCTCTCTCCTTTTGGGTGTTGTAGTTTGCAATAGAGGTATTGAATGGTCTTCATGTTCCATCTATAGTCGATTTTCAGCTCTCATCTTTCAACCCAAATGGGTCCTCCCAACATCCTCTACTTGGTGTTCCCTTCTCTATCTCAGCTGCCTTTTCCCCCAGCATGTAAGGCCAGTTTCCAAGCTGTGGGGCAGACCTCCTGGTCCTTATCTCTACTACTCTTGGGTGTTAGTCTCCCACTCTGTTACTTTATATTTCACAGATGAGTGCGATCTTTCTATGTCTGTCTCTCTCTTTCTGACTCATTTCACTTAACATGATACTTTTCATGTTGATCCACTCATATGCAAATTTCATTACTTCATCTTTTTAACAGCTGCATAATATTCCATCACCCTCCCCAACCTCAATCTCTACTACAAAGTGGTAATAATTAAAACATCGTGGTACTGAAACAAAGGCAGAGCCTCAGACCAGAACAGGGTTGAATATCCTGACACACCTCCCCCAAATATATGATCATCTAATCTTTGATAAGGGAGCAAGAAATGTGAAGTGGAGCAAGGAAAGCATCTTCAACAAATGGTGCTGGCAAAACTGGATAGCTACATTCAAAAAATGGGCTCAGATCTCTACCTAACACCATGTAAAAAAGTCAGGTCAAAGTGGATTAAAGATCTCAACATCAGACCAAAGTCCATGTACCTTAGTACATGGAAGACAAGGTTGGCAAAACCCTCCACAACATTGAAGCTAAAGATAATATCAAAAATGACATGCCACTGGCCAAGCAAATAGGAGATAAACAAAAGGGACTACCTTAAACTAAGAAACTTCTGCACCTCAAAAGAAACAGTGTCTAAAATACAAAGACAGTCTACAGAATGGGAAAGGATATTCACCCAATAACCAACTGTTTTCCTTTTAAGGAATCTGTATACAGTTTTTCAGATGGGCTTCACCTATTTACATCACCACCAATAATATATGAGCATTCATTTTCCTGCACATCCTTGCCAACATTAATTGTTTACATTAGATTTAGGCTATCTCATCAGTGTGAGGTGATATCTCATTGTATTTTAAATTTTCATTTCCCTGACAATATTTGATGTCTATAGCACAGTTTGGTAAGGCATTTGCCTTGCACGCAACCGACCCAGGTTCGATTCCTCTGCCCCTCTCAGAGAGCACTGCAAGCTACTGAGAGTATCTTGCCCTCATGGCAGAGTCTGGCAAGCTACCTGTGGCATATTCAATATACTAAAAACAGTAACAACAAGTCTCACAATGGAGACGTCATTGGTGCCCTCTCGAGCAAATTGATAAGCAAAGGGATGACAGTGATACAGTGACAGTGATTTTTTTAATGGGTCTACGGGCCATCTGCATATTTTCTTTGGAGAAGTGTCTAATTAGGTCTTTTGCTCATATTAAATTTTGGGTTATTTGCTTTTATTCTTGTTGAGTTGTGTGAGTTCTATATATACTTTGGATATCAACATTTTGTCTGACATGATGGGCAAAAATATTCTCCCAATTTCAAGGTTGCCTTTTTGGTTTTCTGATCTTTTTCACTGTGAATACATTTTGAAATTTCATATAATCCCATTTGTTTGTTCTTGCTTTATAATTCCTCTAAAGTTAGGTCCCCAAATATATCTAATGCTGAAATCATAATGTATTTTCTAGTTTTTCATCTATGTACTTTACTTATGGTTTAGGATATAGTATTCATGTCTTTAGTCAATTTTGAGTTAAATTTTGTGTATCACTGTATCTCTGTCATTGTCATCCCATTGTTTGTTGATTTACTTGAGCGGGCACCAGTAACGTCTCTATTACAATCAGCCCTGAGATTTCAGCAGCCTCTCCTTACTTGTCGTTCCCAACGATTGGAGGCTCTTTCAGGGTCAGGGGAATGAGACCTAGCATTACTGTTTTTGTATGGTGCTAAATATTGCTCTAGATACTTTTCTTTCTTGCTATCTTTCTTATTCCTTTTTATTCACGTGGTTCTCTAGTTTTTCCAATACTATTTATTGAAGGAACTCTCCTTTATTTTATGGACTTATTTTCTATTATCATGTATTAGTTGTTCATATACATGTGGATTTGTTTCTGAAATCTCGGTTCTATTCTATTGCTTTGTGTGCCTGTTTTTGTACCAACTGCATACTGTTTTAATAATTATTGATTTGTAATGTAGTTTGAATTCAGGAAGTGTGTGGCCTCCATCTTTTCCCTTAATGACCTTTTCAGTATTTTATCTAGCTAACTCTTCGGTCATTTAAATCACTGAATTTCTTTATTCCTTGCATTTTTAGTTGAATTTTCTGCTTCTTTCAAAGGAAACATCACACACCGTATAACAGAGGAGAAAAACAAATTCAGAGACATGCTTATGTCTGTAGTCATATATTTAGCCAAACATTTCATTTGAACTTGAATCTCACAGCTTATCCTTAGGAATCTGTACCATGGTTAAGGCAAGATGTAACCCCTCTGCTTATACAAGTAAAATGAATCTTTAGAATGAAAGTTTTTCTATGGTATTCTCTCCATGCAGTACTCCTCTTTCAACAAGTAAAATTATAAATGGTCAGAAGTCAGTCATTTAGTTCTGATCTAGTTTCCACAAAGAAAATGGTAGGTTGGTACATGAGTTGTTGTGTTGAGATGTAAATATCTGAGTATTCCATAACAGTGGTTTAAATCAGAGCTTAAACTCTTTCTCCTCATGAATCATTTTCATTCCAGAAATGCAACACAAGTTAGCATGACCATAAACACCTCAGATTCATGACACAGTTGATTTCTAATGACTTTTTTGTGGGTTTGTGTTCAGAAACATTTTACTGTTGCCAAATTTTCATGCCCTTCTCATTCAGTCATATGACCACAATGGAGTAGTAACCAACAGTTTAAGAATCTAGGTATTAACAATTGTGGGGTGATTACCATTCTCATATAGCAAGGAGTCTGGAGGCAGGTCAATTACTAATATTGGACTAGCTAATAAGCAATGTCATAATTTAAGTAACTTCTTTCTTTTTCCTCTGCCAAACTTGACAAACTTGACATGTTAGCTTCTCATCCTCAAGCTTCTTCCTTCATCATCACAAGATACCTACTGAAATTTCCAACATCAGTCTGCATTCAAAGGCAGTAAAGAGGTGGCCAGCAAAGATATACAAGGACATCCAGCTCTCTCTTCCATCTCTTATCAGGGAAATAAGATGATCTTCCCCATAAGTGTTATTTTGTTGTGATGGCTAGGAGTCACACACAGATTCTGATGTTCACATACTCATTATGGTGCTCATGTGGAGGTTGAACACTTTGATTGGAATGCTTTCACATATGAAGCTAAGGGCTTCATGCTCTTAGTTTTAAGATGTAGCCCCTCTGCTTATACAAGTAAAATGTGCTCCTGCACATTCGGGTTGTGGTTTTCCCTGGAGGAACAGGCACTTTATTTATTTATTTATTTATTTATTTATTTATTTATTTATTTATTTATTTTGGTTTTTGGGTCACACCCGGCGATGCACAGGGGTTACTCCTTGCTCATGCACTCAGGAAGTACTCCTGGTGGTGCTCGGGGGACCATATGGGATGCTGGGATTCGAACCCGGGTCTGCTGTGTGCAAGGCAAACGCCCTACCCGCTGTGCTATCTATCACTCCAGCCCCGGGACAGGCACTTTAGATGTGGAGCTCACACACTTGCTGGAGTTGTTCATCTGGTTATGGTTCTCACACACACTTTTTAGTTGTGGTGCTGCAGAGACTCCACATTGTGCTGTGGTACTTGTGATCCTAAATACAAGAATTATAGGACCCCCTTTCAGCACACACACAAAAAACAACTTACACCCTCATGTTTGCATTGCAGGGACTTTTTTCCCCACTGAATCACCTGCTGTGCCCCAAGAAAATATTGTCCTCTCATCTAGTCAACCATGAGAGTCCTAGGCCAACCATTGCCAGCAAGAGAAGCTGGGGACATAGGTAATTGGTTTTTCCTACCTACTTTATAAAAGTAAGCAAAGGATAAGTGAATTGGGAATGAACTTTGACAGCAAATTAGTGTTATTTCCAACACTGAAGATATTATCAGTGGAATTATTCTACAACTACACCATAATGTACATACAATTTGAGTCTGTAATTGACAGACATTAAAAAAATCAGAGACATGTAAACCACACAAGGATGGAGTTAGTACTAAACAAAATTGATTCTGAGATGGCAGCAAAAATCTTCAATGATTTTGAAGTATTGAACTTCATTACAATTGCTTTAGACATTCTCAGGTTGTTGAGTTTCCATAAAAGTTCAACAAGATCCAGATACAAAAGGGGAAAATGAGCTCTAAATTGATATTAGCATGAGTACCAGACCGACGGCAGCATGGCACAGGGTTAATGTGGGCAATTCAGGGTTCATCCTCATTCTGTAGCTATGATTGTTTAAGCATATAAATTAGTGAATTAATGAATAAAAATAAGAATGATGCTGTCCTAAATTGAAACAAATAGTTATGGCCTGATGATATAAGCAGTACTCTCTAAGCTCAGATGAAAGGCACTACAGTCTTTCCAGAAAAGGGCTACATCTACACTAGATCTATACTTTGACACCATGTGGGAACACATTTATTTTATATTCATTTTTTTGAATGTCTCCTAGCCACTGAGGCTACAGTCACAAAAGAGGTCTCTTGCATGCGGCTTACCTGGGCTCGCTTCCTCTGTCCCTCTTGGAGAGCCCGGCAAGCTACCAAGAGTATCCTGCCCGCATGGCAGAGCCTGGCAAGCTACCCATGGCATATTAGATATGCCAAAAATGTAACAAGTCTCACAGTGGAGACATTACTGGTGCCCACTCGAGCAAATTGATGAACAATGGGAAGACAGTGCCACAGTGCACTCACTAAACGGTTGTAGATTTGAGTGGGGAGTTGCATCCTACCCAACAGTGCTCAGGGGATGATCTTGGCTCTGTGCTCAGAAGTCATATATGGTGGTGCTTGGCTGACCATAAGCAGTGCTGGTGATTATTATCAGGGTGAGGCCATATGTAAGTCAATCAGTTTATCCCCTCATATTATCTTTGAAGCCTCAGAGACTGCAGCTTTCAGTGGCAACAGAGTCTGAAAGCCCTATAAATGGACAGAATTCTGCTTTTCTCCTGACAATTGGTCTACACTATTTTCTCCATTCACTATATTCAACATGTGGATCCTCCAATTGCTGGGAAAGAGTACAGAAGTATTCAAACCAAGCTCCAATCCCTGGCACCAATGGGTGTGGCCATGGAGGCCTGTAAGAGCCAGAGAGCATCACATGATATCCCCCACACCACAGGACCCAAGTTGAACTGCATCTTCAAGTTCCACGCATTGAACCACTGATCCCATGGGCTTAGAATCATCAGTGGGGCCCCCGGCCTCCTGAACACTGTTAGGGAGCCCCCTTCCCCCAAATGCAGATACTCCTATGCTTAATGTGTAGTACCTGAAATGGTTGTAAGTGTAAATGTTCCACTCAAGTCCTGTGCAATTCATTTTACCATTTCTGCATGCTCCTCCCCAAGTTTCAGCCTCCTTTTTACTTCTGAAAGCTATACTGTGACAGCAGAGAATTTCCTCATTTACTAGAATCATTTGATCCATCTGGAAGTGTTGGAGTGCAGGATTCCTTCCCCCATCTAGCTATTCATGTGGGAATATGAAACTCCAGCTCCCTTGACTGAGGAAGAAGGGATAACTCCCTGGAGAGTCTATACATTCTGGGTTCCACAAAGGACCTGGATACAGGAAGTTACACTTTTGTCTGTTGCCTCCCCTTTTTTCTTACTTCACTCATTCCCTAATGGGGTTCTCCTGGGAGCAATTCCTTAGTAAGTCATCTGTCAGGGCCAGAGCAATACAGCAGGTGGGTGCTTGTCTGTACATGGCACACCCAGGTTTGATCACAGGCACCCTATATGGTCCTTCAAGCCCCTCAGGAGTAATCCCTGAGAACAGATTCTAGATTAAGCCCTGAACACAGCTAAGTGTGGCCTACGAACCAAAGAAAACATAAAATAAAATAAATCAGTTGTTCATGAACCTTCTTATCAAGGCCTGCTTTGGAGAAACACAACTCAACACAACCATGTTTTTCAAAATGATCTCGAGACAGCCCTGAGTGATCCCTGAGTGCAGAGCCTGCAGTAAACTCTGAGCACAGCCGGGGTTCAACCCCTCTCCCCAAATAAAACCATCAGCCGAAAAGAAGTGAGATACAGGAAGAGGAAAAAGAAAGCTCTGGAAAAACGTGCAATGTGTTGATTCCTGAGTCCAACCCAAGATCTTCTATTTCTTTATCTCCTGGAGCATGTCACAGGGATCTGAATAGTATATAATCTACAAGGGAGTTTTGTTCACCTGAAAGTTAAGAAACATCATCCCAACACTGACCTTGGTATTAGGTATCTGAAAAAATGAAATTGAGTTCAGGGCTGACTCTACATCACTACCATCACTGTAGTATAGAAAGCATAAGAATTAGCCAAAATCTGGAAACAACCCAATGCCCTAGAATAGAAGACTGGTTAAAGAAACTTTGGTACATTTACACAATGGAATACTATGCAGCTGTTAGGAGAGATGAAGTCATGAAATTTGTTTATAAATGGATAGACATGGAAAGTATCATGCTAAGTGAAATGAGTCAGAAAGAGAGGGACAGGGGCTGGAGAGATAGCACAGCGGGTAGGGCATTTTCCTTGCACGCGGCCAACCCGGGTTCGATTTCCAGCATCCCATATGGTCCCCTGAGCACTACCAGGAGTAATTTCTGAGTGCAGAGCCAGGAGTAACCCCTGTGCATTGCCAGGTGTGACCCAAAAAGCAAAAAAAAAAAGAAAGAGGGGGACAGACATAGAAGGACTGCACTCATTTGTGATGTATAGAATAACATCACATGAGGCTGACACCCAAGGACAGTAGATACAAGGGCCAGGGGGATTGCCCCATAGCTGGAAGACTGCGTCATGAGCAGAGGGGAGAAGGCAGATGGAATAGAGAAGGGATCACTAAGAAAATGATGGCTGGAGGAATCAGTATGGATCGGAGATGCATGCCAAAAGTACATATGGATCAAACTTGATGATCTCTCAGTGTCTGTTTTGCATGCCATAATGCCTAAGAGTAGAGAGAGAATATGGGGAAGATTGTCTGCTATGGAAGCTTGGGGAGGGTGGGGAAAGGGGAGTATACCGGGGATATTGGTGGTGGATGGGTGTTTGATCATTGTGTGATTGTAATGCAAACATGAAAGCTTGTAACTATCTCACAATGATTCAATAAAATTAAAATAATAATAAAAAAATTTAAAAAGGAAATGCCAAAGAGCACTTTGGGAGAGGAGAGGCTCTGAATACAAGTATGTTTTTCTCTTTGAATCCTGCCTAATAATTAATTTGCCCTTCTTCCTTTAATGTCCATAAACAAGTCACTAGAAGCCTTTGTTTTTCAGTGCAACAAAGTTGACTTTGGAAGAAACACAGCACAGACCTACATCAAAAAGGTCACAGTTCCAAAACTAAATAAAGTATACTTTCCTTAACCAAAAGTCCTCACTGATCTGGGACTCAATACTGTGCTATACTAAAGGATGCTGTACTAATTGGGAATATTTGATTGTAAGTGATTCAAACTAGCCTCAGCATTACAGAGACGCTATTGGCTCACATAATTGCAAGGTGGAGATGTACGCTAGATTCATGTGAGGCTGAAAAAAATTTTTTCTCCTAATCTCATCATTATGTGTTTTGTATACTGGCTTCAACTTCAGGTTCTACAAAGGTAGCTTTCAGAAGTACTGATCATGAAGTACTGACCAGGAAGAATCAAATCATCTGTCACTGTTTCAAGCTGTATAATCTTATTCACTGTACCACAAATAGGAGCAAAAGAATCTTCCGGCATGTTCTACCCACTTTCTAGGACTAATTTTATTTCATTGACCTAATATTTAGGTACATGTCCATCCCAAAAAATCACTGTAACCAATGAATGAGAGTTAGTGACTAATTTAACCCATCAGGATCCAACACTGAGCTGGTTGTGGGAATAATTCTCATGATTTAGAGTGGCAAACCCTGAAAAGACACAAAGGAAATTCAGGACCTATTTTGTAGAATTGTTAAATGAGTGATAAGTGTCCTGTTCTCTTACTGAAGTCCCCATGCTTAGCTTGTCATAGTATCTTATGCTAGCCTTACTTTTTCATTGATAATTTACTTTAAATTCTCCCTTCCTGGGACTGGATAGACAGTACAGCAGGTAGGACTCTTTGCTTATATGTGGCAATCTCAGGTTTGATCCTCAGCATTGCATGTCCCCCTAATCTAGCAGGAATAATTCCTGAGTGCATAACCAGGAGTAATCCCTGAGCACCGCTGGTGTTGCCCCCCCAAATAAAAAGATCTCCATTTCTTTTTCATTTCTGTTGTCTATACCACAAGTCACTCTTCTATCAACCCACATTTACATGTTGCCTCACTTTTCTTACTGTTTTCTGCTTCCAACTGCACGTCCCATTCTTCTCATTATGGGAAGCCCAATTTAGGTCCATGAAAGAGAAATCTGAAAATCTAGAATAGTGTCCAGTGTATTGTAGACATTCAAAGATATTTCTTCAGTGATGAATGACTTCATAGCCCATCTTTACCACTTCCTGGAATTACCTTCTATTTATTTTGTTTATAGCTTCTCTCCTCCAACCTTGGACTTAGAAGTATCCAGAACACAATAAGTACTCCATATGTTTATTAAATAAGTTAATGAAAAACTCTGGAATTGGATCAGAAACTCACAAAAAAGAAGAGATTGAGAACTCACCAAACTAGTTAAAGATGTTGGGTTCTTGGGATAAAAATACATAATAGTAGAAACATGATCTTTTTAGCAGACTCACTGGGCAGTGCTCAGAGACCCAGAGACACTTTCAGTGGTGTTATAGAGGAATATCGTGCTGGTGATGAGGTGTCAGGGCCTACTACATGCTAGGCATGTGCTCTAGTCATCTCTTCAATCCAAGAAACAGGATATCTACAGAGTAGAGGATAGTCGACAGCAAAAAGGTATCCGTGAGAGCAGAAACAGAGAAAAGGGCATTAGATTTATTTATACTGATTGAAAATTTCTATGAGCTATCTCTTGTGTAGAAAAACAGAGGAAAATCTGACACAACATTTGGAATTTTCCTGTCTCAGCCTGGAGAGATAGTAACGGTAAAGTGGAAATTAAATTGGTATTTCCTCCTTAATTTCCCTTTCTGAATTTCCTGGCATTTTCTTTCCAGGCTGCCTCTAAATCGTTGCACTTCATGGTAAAAATGCATGCTCAGCAGCAATATGTCCAGTGGTGACTTATATTGAACCCAGACCCAGCTAAGCTGCAAGGAGTCATGTAATTCACCCAAGCCCCACTAGAAAGGAATATAATTTACTATGCTAAGTGTACTGTGGAAAAGGTCAAGTGATTAATAAGTCACCAATATGAAATACAAGCCTAACAACACTGATAGGTTTAATCATTTACTCTCCTCGAGGCCTGGATGGAGTGGCTCTTCTCTGGGGGTCTTTCTTTTTTATATTTTTTTTTCTTTTTGGGTCACACCCGGTGATGCACAGGGGTTACTCCTGGCTCTGCACTCAGGAATTACTCCTGGCGGTGCTCAGGTGATCATATGGGATGCTGGGATTCGAACCCGGGTTGGCTGCGTGCAAGGCAAACACCCTATCCGTTGTGCTATCACTCCAGCCCCGTCTGGCGGGGGGGGGGCGTCTTTCTGGCAATGTAAGTCTACACAACTCTCAAGGAGATATTTCCTTCTTACCATAATTGCTCATGAATGATTTTTTAAAAGAGACTCTTTCCCTGAAAATTATTTCTTCTCGTAGAGGTAATCTATAATTTCAAGAGCTGCACTAACAAGATATTTTCCATTTAGGTCAAGAGAAAAATAAACTATTAGCTTTTCCATAGACTATTTGTGGTAATTCCCAGATCTGACAGGAGCTCTTCAATAATAATTTGCCTTGAGTATTTTAATAAAATATTTCCCTTCCAAGATTATTTACTCTTGCTATCTATTTTAAATTGCCTTGTAAATGGAGACAACAGCTAAGAAAGTCACCTTTATAAAAGACAATGGCAAAACCAAATTAAGGGGAGAAGATAGAGACTCAAATGGTCACTAAAGAAATAATGGAAGGACCATTTATTGAGGGTTTATTATAAATTATAGATACCATACAAAGGTTTTACATATATTTTGTTTCATCCAAATGACAACTTTAATAGGTAGTTACTATTGCCCTCAGTTAACAGACAAGAAAATGGAGACTTGGAGAGAGGTTGAGTAATATGTCATGGATTGTATAGCTAGAAAGACAGACCAGTGTTTAGCCCAAGTCTGCCAGACCTCAAAGCCTGAGTTATCCTTCACCCTGCCATTGGTTTTCTTATTTTTCTTACAGTCACTGTCACTGTCATCTTGTTGTTCATCGAATTGCTCGAGCGGGCAACAGTGACGTCTCCATTGTGAGACTTGTTACTGCTTTTTGGCATATCAAATACACCACGGTAGCTTGCCAGGCTCTGCCGTGCAGGCGGGATACTCTAGGTAGCTTGGCAGTCTCTCTGAGAGGGACGGAGGAATCAAACCCAGGTCGGCTGCGTGCCAGGCAAATGCCGTACCCACTGTACTATCGCTCCAGTCCAATTTTTCTTACAGATACAGATGATAAATTTTGTTTCAATTATCTTTCACAGTGAAACAAGATATGCTTCAGGCAAAGAGTACAATTATTTGGGTAATAATAAACAATAATTATTCTTCTCGCTTATCGACATTTTATTTAGTATTAGTAGCATAGTGAAGGAAAAATCAACATGGATTTCATTCTCTTGGAGCTTATACACTGTTAGTAGGGAGGCAGGCATGAATTATATTATCACTATACACACAGAAACACACACACACATATATATATGCTTAATATATAAAATTATTTTCACTAGGGGCTCAGAGAGGTAAACTCATGGGTTAAGGTGTTTGCTTGCATGCAGCTAACTTCGGTTAAACCCCCAGAACCCTAAGCACATTCAGAAGTGACTCCTGAGCCCAGAGTCAGGAGTAATCACTGAACACCTCTGGGTGTAACCCCAAAGCAAACTTAAATATTTATATGAGAGTATCAAAACTATTCAATGAACAAAGGCCAGAGTTTTTAATAAATGGTGGTGGGAAAGCTACTTATCTCTGAACAAAAGATTAAGGTTGGTACTTAACACCACATTACATTAATTAGTTCAAAATGAATCAAGTCCTAAATATAGAGTAAAAAGATATAGGAGAGAAGATTAATGACAGGGGATTTGTGAATGCTTTTTAAAATATTATTCCAAGAGCACAGGCAACAAAAATAAAAGTCAGTAAATTAGGGGATTTCTTTTAAAACTTCTGTGCATGAAAGCACAATTAAGAGTTAAGGAAGAACAATAAACTAAATTTTAATTAACCAGACTAATTAACAGAGTTAAGAAACAATGAAAGGGGTTAAGGAACAATGAGAGAAAATATCAGCAAACCATATATCTGACTAAGTAATCAATATCCTGAAAAATGAAGAACTCCTACAACTCAGCAATTTAAACACCAGATAACTCAATTGTAAAAATAGACAAAGGACTTTTATAGGCCTATATACAGAAAAAGTATAGGAGCTTATAAAACAATGCTGAACTTCACTGATTCTTAAGAAAATGCTAATCAAAATCTATCAGTTCTTACTCATCAGAACAAAATTAAAAGTAAATAAACAGGTGCTGATAAAATGTGAAGAAATTAGAACATTAATTGTTGATGTGAAGGTTAAATAACATTGTCACTATGAAAAATAATATGGAAAGTCACAAAAACATTAAAACTACAGATACCATATGACCCTGTAATACCACTTCCATGTAAATATCTAAAATAATTGACAACAGAGTCTCCAAGATACTCTATGTTTATTCACAATAGCCTAAAGTTGAGCCATGCCTGTCAGTGCTCAAATGGAGCCCAACTTTAAATAGAGAATTATTAAATATATATCTAAATAATATACATAATTATTCACTGTATCACTGTATCACTGTCATCCTATTGTTTACCGATTTACTCGAGCAGGCACCAGTAATGTCTCCATTAGTCCCAGCCCTGAGATTTTACAAGCCTCTCCTAACTCCTCTTTCCCAATGATTGGAGGCTCTTTCAGGGTCAGGGGAGTGAGACCTGTTATTGTTACTGTTTTTGGCATATCGAATATGCCATGGGGAGCTTGCCAGTCCGTGCTGTGTGTGCAGGATACTCTCAGTAGCTTGCCAGGCTTTCCAAGAGGCATATATATATAATATATAATATATATTTCCCTCAATGCCATCTGGTTCAGCCCTTCTGGAAAACAATTTGGACGACTCTCAAAAAATTAGATATTGAATTCCCATTTGACCCAGCAATACCACTGCTGGGAATATATCCCAGAGAGGCAAAAAAGTACAATCGAAACAACATCTGCACATGTATGTTCATCGCAGCACTGTTTACAATAGCCAGAATCTGGAAAAAACCCGAATGCCCCAGAACGGATGACTGGTTGAGGAAACTTTGGTACATCTATACAATGGAATACTATGCAGCTGTTAGAAAAAAGGAGGTCAAGAATTTTGTAGTCAAGTGGATGGGCATGAAAAGTTTCATGCTGAGTGAAATGAGTCAGAAAGAGAGAGACAGACATAGAAAGATTGCACTCATCTATGGTATATAGAATAACAGAGTGGGAGACTAACACTCAAGAACTGTAGAAATAAGTACCAGGAGGTTGACTCCATGGCTTCGAGGCTGACCTCACGTTCCGGGGAAAGGTCAACTCAGAGAAGCGATCACCAACTACATTGTAGTCGAAGGCCATGTGGGGGAAGGGAGTTGCGGGCTGAATGAGGGCTAGAGACTGAGCACAGCGGCCACTCAACACCTTTATTGCAAACCACAACAGCTAATTAGAGAGAGAAAACAGAAGGGAATGCCTTGCCACAGTGGCAGGGTGGGGTGGGGGGGAGATGGGATTGGGGAGGGTGGGAGGGACACTGGGTTTACGGGTGGTGGAGAATGGGCACTGGTGAAGGGATGGGTTCCAAACTTTGTATGAGGGAAGTATAAGCACAAAAGTGTATAAATCTGTAACTGTACCCTCACGGTGATTCTCTAATTAAAAATAAATAAATTTAAAAAATATATATATATATTTCCCTCTATGATAATGTGTCATGTGACCGCTTCATGGCTGTGCAGTCCAGGAATATGTTCACTCATGTGTGAGGCTCGGCCAGAGCATGTGGAAAGTGGCCTGGAGCATGGTGGCAGTTGGGTAGTGGAGGTCAGCTGCTGGGGCTGTGTCCGTTGGGGCGGGAAGGGCTCTCACCTGCCCCGCTCTGGGGCGCCCGAGTGGAAACAGGCTGGAGTGGAGTCCAGTGTCATGGTTATGGGGGCCTCATTTTATTAAATATCTAAAACAATTGACACCAGGTTTCCAAAATACACCATGGTTACTCACAATAGCCTAAGGTTGGAGGCAACTCAAATGTCCATTCATAGCAGAGTGGTTATATCAAAAGGTGGTGTTTACATAGGTTTGACTGCTATTCAACCTTAAAAAGGAGGGTGATTCTAACACATTTTGGTCATGATGTTAAGTGAAATAAGTTTATCACCCAAAGACAAATAATTGTAACATTAAAAAAATTTCTTTTACCAATATGAGGTTGTAGGAGTAGTTTAACTCATAGAAACAGAAAGTAGAATGGTGGTTCACAGGGGCAAGGTGGGAAAGCATTATTATTTAATGGACATAGAGGTTCAATTTTGCAAGATGAAAAAAGTTCCCCTAACTGGCTGCCTACACTGTGACCATACTGAACACTAGACACTAAAAATTGGCAAATTTTATGTTACATGTCTTTTGTTACAGGTATAGATGAGAACAATTTTAATGTGCAATTTAAACTATTAATCTCTATCAGCCTACCTTACAGCCTGTGAGAACTTTTTATTGTGCTTCTTTCATAGAACAAACTTAGTTTTAGAGAAGCCAAGTTACTTTCCTAAGGTGGCAGACAGTCATGGGTGGAGATGGAATTTGAACCCATTTCCTGAGCCTAAAGTTCATGCTCTCAACTGTCACCTGAACTAGCTAGGCAGGTCTTCAAATAAGTAAATCAAACTGCTTCCTGTTGAGTCGGTTAGTATGTTTGGTGAGGTCACAGGGTACCAAGTAGAGAGTGGACTGAAGGCAGCAGTGGGTGTTAGGGTGCTGATGAAAATCCTGTCTCTTGTGATTACGCTGGGAACTCTTCACCAGCACAGTGAAGCTGCATCTATGTGTAGAACTAAGAAAGCAGTTAGCTTTAGGTTTTCTTTATTTCTATCCCATAAGCTTTCTCTCTTTCCTTCTCCAGTAAGAATATCATCTTTTGGGCTGGAGCAAAAGTACAGCAGGTAGGGCGTTTGCCTTGCACGCGGCCAATCCGGGTTCGATTCCCAGCATCCCATATGGTCCTCTGAGCACCGCCAGGGGTGATTCCTGAGTGCAGAGCCAGGAGTAACCCCTGTGCATTGCCAGGTGTGACCCATAAAAAGGAGGGTGATTCTAACATCTAATAAAATTCTAATTTTATTTTATTGAATCACCATGAGATACAGCTATAAGCTTTCGTGTTTGAGTTACAATCACACAATTATCAAACAGCCATCCCTCCACCAGTGTACATTCTCCACCACCAATCTCCCCAATATACCCCCCTTTACCACCCTCCCCCTGCCTCCATGGCAGACAATTTCCCCCATACTCTCTCTACTTTTGGGCATTATGTTATGCAACACAGATACTGAGAGGTTATCATGTTTGGTCCTTTATCTACTTTCAGCACACACCTCCCATCCTGAACGATTCCTCCAACCATCATTCTTAGTGATCCCTTCTCTATTCCACATGCCTTCTCCCCCCACTCATGAGGCAGGCTTCCAACTATGGAGCAATATTCCTGGCCCTTGTGTCTACTGAATGATAAAATCGTAAACCCACTAAATTTCTGAAATTCACTATATGTTAAATTTCTTTAGCATAGAAAGGGTAACTAGTTGGGGTGAGTGGGGTGTTGGGGAGGAGGGTGGCTGTAAAGATAGTATAGGGTTTAAGGTGCTTGTCTTTCATGTAGCTGGTTATGATTTTGATCCCAGAACCTTGGGATTTGTCCCCCATACACAAATGGTAACAACTGCTGGATGAGCAGCAGAGATCACCCTTTTCCAAAAAAAAGGAGAAAAATGGGTGACAGGTAGTGCCCTGGCTGGAGAATCTTTGGAGTGATGGGTCTAGGGGCAAACCTGTTGAAGCTTCTGAGGGACTCCAGAGAGAAGCAAAAGTTAAATAATATGCTCGTGAAAGTTTGAGTAGAACAGGATTAACACGGTTGTGAGGATTGTGTTTTAGGGCAAATGTGAAATTAGGTAGTGGGTGGCAAGAATGGGCTTGGGGATGGACTGAAGCACTTCTTGCTTATATATGTCTAGGGAGAGATAGACATTTTGTCAAGTAAAGGAATGTAGCTATACTATCATCCCCCAAATTCTTGGGTAACATGGAGAAGATAGTCACAGCTTGCAGGTATAAAAGCCAACTATAGCTTCACTTTCAGAAAGCCTAAAAGACTCTAGAACTGCTTTGCAATCATAAACATGACAGAAGAAAAATGGCTGGAAAAGAATTTTGGATGTTTTGGTAATGCTACTTCTTATCCCAAGTGATGCTTTTCAGTCAGAAGAAAAACCTGGGCAAACTGTCTCTCCCTTTAGCCTGTGAGCTATTTTCCTTACAATTACTTTTTCTGAAAACAGTATAATAAACATTAAAAAGAGCATTAGAATCCACAATGGTCTGGAGTGAATGTTTTAAGGAGACAAGGAGTATAATTTGAGTGGATTGATCACATAAAATACCACATAGACTGCTTGGAATAGTAAGTTGAGGCTCTCAGGCCAAACTGAAAGATGCCCACTCCATTATGAATAGTTCAATTAAGGAAACTAAATGAGTCGTAGACTTGTGGAAAAAAAAACCCTACTGAACTTGAATGCTTAGAATTCAGAGACCTCTAAGTCATAAGGGTAATTTTTTTAACTTAAGGTTATTTGAAATCATAAAACCCACCATTAAAATCACTGCATAGCAACAACACACAAATAATTACACCACCGCAATGTCTTTTTGCATCAAAGTTTTGACTGAAAGTGATAAACATTGCAGCCAGTCACTAAGCTAAAATTTCCTGAGTCCTGACTCCTGTCTTTTGTGGTTTGGGAGGTTGGACACACAGACTGAGGAGGGAGGCAGGGAGAAGCTTCCAGGAGGGAGACAGGGAGAAGCTTCCAGTAAAGCCATTGTACCAGTCAGGAGCACTGAGACACTTTTATTTTACCTTACCAGAATTTTGCTTCCCCTGGGTCACCACGCACAGAGACTGTGCTGGAGAACACGGTTTATAAGAGCCTGATGGAAGGTAGCTGCACTCTCAGAAGTGAGGGGATGGAGCATGTTTCTGCAAGCAAAACAAAACAACATGCTGATCTTTAGCAAATTCCTAGCTAACTGGATTTTAAAGTCAGTTTTCTTTCCGACATTTATTTTATCTATGTATTTTGCTTGAATTCAAAGAAATATGCACAATATTAAAGTGATTTATTAATATTAAGCATACTGTTGTTCTTTTTTTAGAGCCTGCTAAATGTCTTGGCAGGGTATTCAGCATGGGTTGAGGCACCATGGGTACAAAACAGGAAGAGAGCACCATCAAAGGCTCACATGAAATGATATTGAATTGTAAATACAGATGTGCTTGCAGGGAAGACCCCATTGTGTGGAGGGGGGGTAACATAACCTATACTTTTACTTGGGGAGTCAGACAAGGCTTTCCCAGAAGATTTGTTGGCCAATGTACTGTTTTGGGAATAAAGTCTGGGCAGAAGAAACAGTGCATGTATTGGCCCCTATGGCTTATTTTTCGAAATTTAAAGAAGCCCTTATGTGACAAGAAAGAAGTGTCAGGGGATGTATGACCAAGATAGATTGGAGACATGGTAAGAACTTTTATCCCTTATATTTTTGTTGACACAGAGTGCTCAGGGGTTACTCCCAGCAGTGCTAGGTATATGGATTGAACCATGGTTTCTTTCATGCAAAGCCTGCTTTTAGCTTGTTGAGTTATCTGTCCAGCCTAATTAGTCTTGCCATTGTCTGACTTTCGTATTGAAAATATCACTTCCAGTGCAATTTGGAAAATATGCTAGAAAGGGCCTGAGTGATAGTACAGTGGGAAGGGTTTGCCTTGTTCACTACCAACCCAGGTTTGATCCTTGGCACCCCATATGGTTCCCCGAATCCTGCCAGGAGTTATCCCTGAGCACAGAGTCAAGAGTAAGCTCTTAGCACCTCCAGTTATGGTCCCCAAATAAAAAGCTGGAAGGGGGTAAAAGTAGATGGTAAGAAAGAACTGAGGCTTTAGTTTTAGTAGGGAGACGATGATACACTGTAAGAGAAGCTTGGCTGTAAGTACAACAGAAACAGTATACTCTGCCCTCTGATTTCCAGTTGAGTTTGGTTAACAGAGAGTCCCTTGAGGACACTCAAAATTTGAAGGTATTTGAGGTCTTGGTATTTATTTTCCAAATTTTCTTCATTTTTCTGGGTTGCCTCTGACAGTCTGTGCCTCTTAACACAAGACCATACTCCTCTCAAAACTACTGTCTGCACCATGACTTTCTTTCCATTGAAATTTTCTCTGCTCTTATCCCTTTGCAAGCAGCTCTTTCTCCAATTTTTTAAAATTTGAGTATGTCTTGTTTCCTGTTGGTAACTTCACTGACATACATGGTAGCAGGATATGGAGGGAAATGAACAGATTAGAGATGCATTTCTGGGGTCAAATGAACAAGATTGGTGGCATAAAATGTACAATCTATAGACATGAAATTATTGAATAATTATACTTTTACCTAAACCACTAATGAAATAGATGTCATAGACTATTGTCTGATAAAAATAGTTGTACTCATTGTCACTTACAGGAATTGTAATTTTCAAAGGCAGCTAGATTCCAATAATGAAAGAAAGATAATAATGATGGAATAGTAATATTTTTAAATTCCCTTATGAGGAGCCACACTATTAATGCTCAAAACTACTCTTGGTCTCTGCTCAGGCTCACTGTCAGCAGTACCAAGAGCATCATATGGTGCTGGAGACAGAACTGGGATCAGCTTCATGCAAAGTAAGCCCTTTAAATCCTGTACTATCTCTCCTTTCCATATACTTCCAATTTTATCTTCCATTTTTCCTTTGACTTTGTCTGATTCTCTTTTCATAAATCTGCTAATTATTGAGTAACAGTAAAACTACCCCTCTAATTCTAAATACAAGCTCTAGGTAAAGACTTCCTCTAATGATCTTATTTTTTCTAACATACGTTTCATAGTAGCATTCCCTAAACTTCATTCTAAACTTTTTCCAATCATAGGTAAATACAAACAAAATCTACCTAAAGGTCACTAGTGATCTATAAAACAACTCACAAAAGGCCAAAGCAATTGTATAGTGGGTAGGGCATTTGTCTTGCAAGTGGCCATTCTGTATTTCATTTCCGGCATCCCATATGGTCCCCCAAGCTTTGCCAGGAGTAACTCCTGAGCATTGCCAGGTGTGGTCTAAAAACAAAAGAAAACCAAAACAACCCATAAAGGTCTAGTCCTGGTCCTGCTATTAGTGGTATTGCTTACCATAGTGATAAATAAATCTTCAACTTTTAGCTTCCTCCTTTAAAAAGTACGGCGTTTGCCTTGCACACGGCTGACCCAGGTTCGATTCCCAGAATCCCATATGGTCCCCTGAGCACTGTCAGGGGTAATTTCTGAGTGCAGAGCCAGGAGTGACCCCTGTGCATCATAGGGTGTGACCCAAAAAGCAAAAAAAAAGATGCTAACCATATGTGATGAACTAAAATGCCTAGTAATATTAGCATCTATGTATATCCCTTCTAGATTTTGAGAGAATTAATATTAGCTCATAATTATGATATAAATGAAATATTAATTTGCATTTTTATTATTTGGGATACCATGCTCAGTGGTGTTTTATGTTCAAGTATCACTCTTGGAAGGGCTCAAAGGACCGTATGAAGCGCTAGAGATCAAAGTGCTCGTGCAAAGCAAATGCCTTCTCTACTTACTATACAATAACTCTAGCTCCATATATATAATTTAAAACTTGATTTTTCTAGAATTATCTGCAGTATTTTCCCAAGTTAACCTTTAACTTATGTACTAGTTTCCTATTGATCCTGCAACAAATCATACAAATCATATAAATCATAAAACAATCCTGTTTTATGAAAAAGAAAATCTCTTGTCTTTTACATAAAGTACTGGAAGTCAGAATTCCCTCAGGAAGGAAGTTTTCCTTTGTTTTCTACCTTCAAGGGACCATTGCTTCTTTGGTTTGAAGTCTTACCATCTGGTTTCAAAATCAGCATTGTAACATCTCCCTCTTTCTCTCCTCTCATCCCTACATTGCCTCTGTGTCTATAACTCTTCTTCCTCATTCTTGTGATTATATTGGGTTTGCCTGGATAATCTTCCCATCTCGAGATTCTTAACTTAATCATTTTTTGAAAGGCCCCATTGGCTAAAGAAGGTAATATATCCACTGATTCTTGAGATTATGCATGAACATCTTTGGAGAACCATTATTTAGCTTACCATAGCATCATTCATTTTGGCATGTTCCAAATATGACTTTCTTTTTCAAATTTTGTTCTATTTGTTTCTACCACTTAAATGTTCTGCTACCTCTCTGCATCAAAATTTTCCTAAACTTCAGTGATTACTGTACACATATTTTCTGGACTTGGAGATGTAGTGATGAGCAAGACCTTGTGAATATGTCTGTTCCCTTTGAAACCTCTCTGCTGTGCTTATATATTGGAGGCAGAGATTTGGGTTCTGTGATTTTGCTGAAATATTGGAGTTGTGCTGAAGATACATGCTTTATCACTATGTTCTCATTGCCTCAATCACTTTGCACTATTTTTTTTAATTAATTAATTCTAAGTTTTGGGGTCACACCCAGTGATGCTCAGGGCTTCCTCCTGGCTCTGCATTCAGAGATCACTCCTGGCAGGCTCGAGAAATCATATGGGATTTGGGGGATTTAACCTGGGTCAGCCTTGTGCAAGACAAGCACCTCATTTGGTGTTCTATAGCTCTGGCCACATTAATTAATTTTTTTAGTTTGGGGGTCACACCTGATGGTACTGAGTGCTACTCCTGAATCAGTGCTTGGTGGTCCCTAGTCATGCTGGAGGTGGAGAGGAGGGCGATGTGCCAGAAATTTAACCCTGGTTTCCCACATGTGAAACATGGGTTCAGCCTTTTGAATTGTCTGATCCTCTTACCATTTCTTTTTTTTTAAAGTGGGCATTTTTGTGTTATTCTTTTATATTCTTTCTAAATCCCTTGTTTTGAAATCTAGTTTAAAACATACTTATCTAATAATGTTTTATGTGTCACAGGCAATAAGCAAAAAGAGGTTAATCAAAGACATTTCTAAGACTAGCTTTGCAATCACAATGGAGGCACAGGGAAGGAATATGTCTGAGTGATTTCCATTATACTGTATGCACTAACGAAATTTTCTACAATGAACATGTACTTCTCTAGATAAATAAAAATGTGAGATTGAAAAAGCGAAATGTTTCTAGTTTCCAGGTCTTAAAATTCAAATTCCATAGTAGCAATTAGCACTAGATTTTTGTGTAAACCCAGAAAACCTGCTTCTTAATTTAAGCAATTGTTTGAAATCAGATCTGACTACATAATTTGTGGAGCCAAATGCAAAATGTAAACACAGATCCCTTGTTTTAAACTTATTAAGAATTTGAAGGCAGCAATAACATCAGAACATTAAATCTCTTCTAAGCCTGAGATCCTGTATGACTGTAGATGTTACATGCCATGAAGCCAGTTCTGATTGTCATTATTGTTACATAAAGATACAATGGCCTTTTCATTACATTAGGCACATTCTGAGATATGAAACTATATATTTTACATTTCAGTGAGGAGAAACAAACTTTATGTGTGGTAATAATCACATTTGCCACTTTTTTGCTGTCTTTCTTCTTTCTACGGTGTTGCTAATAATTACTATTTTGACATGCCTATTCCATTTCCAAATTCATTAGAAGTGTGAACATAGTGCAAGTTACCTGAATCTTTCCTATTGCTACATATTTCTTATTATGTGACAAACCAATGAGAACACAACCTTCAACGACTAGACTAACCTGGTGTGTGGCCTCACAAAATCCTATCCTCAGTAGCCCTGTAGCACTATCGTCCTATTGTTCATCGATTTGCTCAAGTGGGCACCAGTAACGTCTCCATTGTGAGACTTGTTACTGTTTTTGGTATATTGAATACGCCACGGGTAGCTTGCCAGGCTCTGCCGTGCGGGGTGGGTTACTCTCGGTAGCTTGCTGGGCTCTCCAAGAGGGATAAAGGAATCAAACCTGGGTCAGCCACATGCAAGGCAAATGCCTTACCTGCTGTGCTATCGCTCCAGTCCCTCAGTAGACTGAAATATTTTATTCAGTTGACAAACCATTGATAAACCATCTGGTCACCGAGTTAGTGCCTCAAATATAGACCTCCATGACTACTGCAGCTTCTTCCTGTTTCAGTGTTAAAATGACCTCATATGGATTCTTTCATTCTGTTGCCAAAAGGAAATAATTAAATTCTCCGAGTCCCAATCCAAAGAGGTATCAAAGCCTTCATTTGGAGAACCTCAGATAAGTGTAAGCTTCCACCAGAAAGGCAGTTCTCTTCCCCCTCTTTGGTCTCTTCCCCCTATTTTGCAGATTATCTCTTTCTAGGCCACTTACTTTTGATGCACACATGTGTATTATAACTATTCATGACATTGTGATAATTATCTTGGGTGTGTTTATCTCCCCTCCCCCAACTATGGTAGACAGAGATGCCTACCTATCTTCCTCTTAAACGATGGATTTGCCCTGCTGCTGCAGGAAGTGTGGTAAACACCCCTGCTTGCACAGGCAAGAGGGATTCACCCCTCCCCCTAGCTTACTCCTTTCCCTGAGCAGCCCACAATTAAGAATTGATCAAATAATAGCTTATCAAATTCCAGTCAGTTCTGCCACATTGGGAGAAATTTGGGAAAACTTTGATAGATAATTCTGGGTTTAGAATTCTTTTCCAGGTTGGTGTCGACTCTGTGGGATTTGCATTGCACCTCTCTTCCCAATCGTTGTTACTCACCACCCCACCCCCCCAACATACATTCCCTTCACAGGGAATGTTGAACGGTATTCATAATCATGGACACCAAACTCTATCCTACTACATGCTTTTTGAGAATACCAGCTACGATACAGACTTTGTCTTTGCACTTAGGAAGCTCAGCATCTGGCCAATGCCACAGCACATATTCAAACCAGCTACCCAATCTGGTAGAAGTGAACTATGTACTTGAAAAATGTAGTGTTCTTAGTTTTTCCTCTCCCTCTCATAGAAAATCATATGATGCAAATTGTTATGAAGCTTTTAACATTGTTAAACATACCACCAATAAAGACAAATGTAATAAAGTGACTGAACTATCTTTAAACAAATTATTTGGCCAATAAAATCTCTATGTGCTGTCTGTATAATTTTTAACATGATGGCATCAATGTTTAAATATAGTACCAGACATTGCCAGTCTCTTTATAGACTGTTGAAATGGTGCCTTTGTTTAAGCCTTGGGAAAATATTTATTTGTTGGTAGAAATTAAGGCAATCCCCAAAGTGCTTTTGAATATGAAGAATGCAAGAGGAGTCTTAGTTATGGGTTTTCTTATAGTACGTTTTTGTTTGTTTCAAAACAAGATGCTCTAGAAGAGAAATCAGGTTGTGGGGGGATTGAAGAAAGCAATGAAGAGAAGAAATAAGCAAGTTGCAAGCAATGTCAAGAGGATGTGAGTGACGGTACAGCTGTTAAGTCAGTTCCACTGCAATAGGACCAGAAATAAAATTGGAAGAAAAAGAAAACAAAACAAATGCTAAACAACACCCCTTCTATCACCCTTCTAAAGACTCTCCTACATGCCACAAAAACTACCTATCCAATAATCTACTATGATGCCAAGTATAGCAGCTTTGATTTCTAATTAACAGGCACTGAATCAATCTAAATGCTATGGGCTCCATAGCTCAAAAGATGCCAGAACTCTATGGAGAGGGACGTTCACATGCGGTAGCGAGAGAAGAGACAAATTGGGGTAAGACAATTTGTGAGAGCACAAGAGGACTTGATATAGGATTTGTTCATTCAAAAAAAGCAAGTTTGTAAAATATTTCTTATGCTTTTATTCTAGACAGGATGTGAATTTAGGTTAAACTAAATATTGTAATATATATATTTGCAAGTGTTTGTTCAAAACAACATTTCAGATAAACTGAGATATAGTATAAACAGAGATTGGGATACAGGAGGAAGAGTGGGATAACTAGGTGGAGCACAAGAAATGTTCTGGGTAGTGAAATCACCCAACGATAGATTTGTGGTAGATTTGTGACATCATGCATTCGACAAAACCCATGGAGCTGTACTTCACTAAGAGCAGCTCTAAATGAAAACCATGTGCTTTAGTAAATAACAAGGTGCTAATATTGGTTTGCCAATTGCAACCAATGTACCATACTAATGATAGATGTTAATAATAAGGGAAAATAGGGGTGGGAAGGAGGGAGTTTACAGGAACTCTTTGTACCTTCTACTCAATTTTCTTATAAACCTAAAAATGCTCTAAAATATAACATCCACTTAGCTACAAAAATCTATTTCTGTCTATGTTGATGGCTGAAAAATTGGGATAAATAGCCTCGTTTCTTTGCATACCAAGAGTCCCCTTTTTGTACTTCTGCTGAAGCAGTCTCACATTTATATCCCAGTAAGTGGGTAAGTGGGATTCATCTCAGAATAGCTGCAATCCAAGTCACTACAATTCACGGGTACACCAGTCTTCAGGTTGAAAACTCTGGGGTTCCCTTAGGAGGAGTGCGGACCAAGTCTCCACCCTGCTGAAGCCCTTGCAGCTGCACCCACACGCCACAGCCACAGTCATGCCAATGGCCCAACCTCACTGCTTCCCAATTAGTCTCTGTGGGGATGCTAAACCGACTGAAATTCCAGATACACCAACTTTGTGGCTGAAAACTCTGTGGTCTTCTTGTAAGTCAGCCTTCTGACTTCCTTTTCTGCCAGAAGCCCCAGCGGCCACACCCACATCTCATAGCTGCCACCATGTAAACAGCCCAGTTTCACGGCTTCATGACTAATCTTGAAAGAGATCCAAGCCAAGCCAAGCTGCTGAAACTCATTGGCTCATTTCTACAGATCTTGGAGCATGTGACAGTGTATGCGACCGTTGGACACCTCCAAATTCTACACAATGACAGTCCAATCGGAGCACACTAAATTAGACAGGAAAGTATCAGAGAAGCCAACTAAGCTCAATAAACAACAAAAAAAAACAACACAGATGACACAACTGGTTAAAGTAGCTTATTAAAAACCCTTAGACAATGACTTTCATGAACCCGCAGTGAGATAGAAACATTTTCAGAAATTTTCTTTTACTGAATTATTTTCAATAATTCCATTAGCCATTTTGTTGTAACGAACAATATAAAAGAAATTATTTTATGTCTACTAAGGGGGCAGGCTTGTAGTGGGTAGGAAACTGAGGCAATGGTGGAGGAAAGGTCATGGTGGTGGTGGAATTGCTGTTGGAACATTGAACATGCAAACCAATTGTATTATTAATAAATCTGTAAACCACAATGTTTAAATAAAGTTAAAAAAAGAAAAAGAAATAAGTGGGTAAATGCCCACCCAATTAATATCTCAATGAATGAACCAAAGAAAAGCAGGAACAATGCATGCAGAGAAGGTATCCAAAGTCCCTGGATCTTGTCACCTGAGTCCACCTCACCCATGGTTTTCTTTGGTCTTATGATAAAGACCAAACCCTTTTCTGCATAAGCTCATTTACATTGTAAATTAAAGAAAAATGCATTTTTCCCCATCTTGAGCAAGACTCTGGAGTCTTCTGTGGCACCAAATATCTCCAAATAGACCATAAATGCTCAAAATAAATTCTGCTTAGGGATTATTGCTCAAGCAGTAAATGAGAAGAAAATGCTGTACAAACACATCAGTACCCCTTAAATGAAGTAACTTTGAGGTCTATGGCCTCCCTAGATTTCCAAAGTTCCTCAATGGACCTGAGTTCAAGTTAATAGAATGTAAAAAACAGGCCTCATTGGCTCCTTTCCTTGCCCTTTCTCACTTCTCCACTCTGCCACTGAGTATTTCATTTGCCTTTAAATACATTACACTTGTTCTCTTGCGTTTTTTTCCCTAGCATCTGCTTTTATGGACCCCAGATGAAGGCCTATGCCTGACCTCAAGTTGACTTTAACCAGTTATCCAGAAAGTCTTACCCCTTTAGGTAGCTTCCATCATCTCTGTGATCCAGTAAACCTGGGGCGGTACATTTCAATTGAGTTCAAAAAGCTGGCCTTCAAAATCTCTCTATAAGTTTTCCAGTTCATAATAGACACCAGACATTTTCACCTCAAATGGTTAGAGGAGTCTTTTTAAGACACTCACCACGCCTTTCATTATTCTTCCGTAGCTCAAAACTCTCTTTCTCTGAAGGGCACAGGTCACTGTGATCCTGTAAAAGTTGTGTCTTCCTTCTCTAGCATCCTCTATGTGATAGATGCATAGTCCATTATCTTCTGGGATTTTTACATATGCATCAGTAGGATCACATGAACTCTAATTTGAAATCTTTTGTTTTTTCTAATAATTATTACTAGGTAGGTGTCAGTAATGACACAGGGGTCATAAGTCTTGTTTTTGTAATGAGAGTACAGCACAGTAAGTTGTGGGAGCGCTTATTTGTCTCTGTTACCCAAACGCAACATCATCTCTTCCTCACTGGGGATTTTCCAGCCAAAGATGCCACAAAGCGAAAGTACTGAGGTCTAGAAACAGGGAGGCCTTTTGTAGACTGGAATTAGGGAAAAGGAAGAGTGAAGCATTAAACAGTTCCTAAAAGAGAAGCAAACATGTTTTGGGTGTCTTCTCTGGATCTCTTGATGCCAGACATTTTCAATTTCACTCATATTATTTTCTTTTATTAATTTTTTTATTTTATAAAGTAGTTCACAATATTTGATTACATTTAGTATTCAAACACCAATCCCACCACCGTTACACCTTCCCACGACCAAATTTCGGGTGTTTTTGTCCCAATCCCCAATCCCTGCTCCAAAGCAGAACCGAAATAATATAATATTTCCCTCTAAGCATAGTATTTTAGTTTTTTTGGATTTTAGCAATTTTAAAGAATTATTTAAAGATTTTACTTTAAATAAAATATAAATATAATATTTAAATATTTACATTTTAAATTATAAAATATTTAATAATTTAAATATAAATACATTTAAATTTAAATTTAAAGACATGACTTTACCTGACTATTGCATTGGAAGGACCTAATGACCTTTTCCATTTGCCTAATTTTTCCCAAGCAATGTGAGTGCAAATATTTAGTGTTCATTTGGATTTTCCAAATTTAAAACCATCAAATAAACAGTCACTGACTAAACTGAGAAGATTTATTTGTCCCCAGTGGGTTGATTAAACATGGAATTCTGTAAAGCTATAGCTGGTCTGTGAACTGTGGGGCTACAATAAATTGAGTTAATTTGTTTCAACAGAAATTTGCAGACCTATTATGACTTTTAGATATAGTACAGTGGCACCTTCTGCAGCAAATCATTTCATCTTAAAGCTGGAATGAAACTTAGAGTTTTCCTTTCAGATTCTAATTACTTAAATCCATATTCCCTGAGGGCTTCAAGGGAGAGGAAGTAACAAAAATAATGGACACATTTCAGAAATTAAGTTCTTTGGAAACAACATAGCTGGAAAGGATGTCTACAATTTTAGGGGCAAATAGAGACTTCAACCACTAGTCTCATAAACCTACAGGGAATTTCTTATTAAATTAAAACAAATATAAATTTTTATATGCAAACGAAAATAAGTTTTAAAAGGAAGGCCTGTATGGGCAAAAGTTAGTGGGGCATATTTTGGGGCAGATTGTCTACCTAAGAAGGCTTTAAACTACTCGGTGATCAGTTCTTGTGCAAAAGTAGAAAGACAGGGTTATTAGTACAACATTGAAATACTACAAGTCACTAGACTTGCTAGGTATTTCTCTGGTGTCAGTTTATGTGGCACTGTAGTACTGTCGTAGCGCGGTAGTCCTGTTGTTCATCAATTTGCTCAAGCGGGCACCAGTAACGTCTCCATTGTGAGATTTGTTGTTACTGTTTTTGGCATATCAAATACACCACAGGTTGTTTGCCAGGCTCTACCATGCTGGTAGCTTGCCGGGCTCTCCGAGAGGGACGAAAGAATTGAACCCTGGTCGGCCGTGTGCAAGGCAAACGCCCTACCCACTGTGCTTATTGTCAGACCATGTAGCAGTCAAATCTCACATAATCTTGGCTCTAAAAGTGCACAATGTGGGTGTGCCTTTAAGGCCAGAGCAAATAAGGTAGGTAAACTTTCTTTCTACTCTTTTTTCTATGCTTATAGTTTCTTTCCTCCTTCCCCCATTCTTGGGCTGCTTCTTCTACTGTGGCATTAGATCTCTACAGGTAGCCTCCGAGAAGAGGAGCTCCAGAAGTCTCTTATTAGGAGAAATTTCAGTGTATAAATCCTTGACTCCTTCAATGCAGACGCTGTCCAGAAGCCCCAAACTCTGAAAACCTAGATGCTGAAGGGTTGAGAATAAATTTGGTTTTCTTGGGGCTGGAGAAATAATCCAGTAGATAGGGAGGCTGAACCAGGTTCAATTACCAGCATCCCATATGGTCCCTGAACACCACCAGGAATGATCCCTTAGGGCAGCGCCAACAACTTAGCCCTAAGCATTGCTAGGTGTATCCCCCAAACCAAACCAAACCAAACCCTTGATTTTCTTACCACTAGGCAGACTTATGAAGGTAAGTCTGATGACTAATATCTAAATTCCTTGTTGGTCTCATGTTCTGCCATTAAATCGGTGACACCCTCTGCACCTGTTTCAGCTCCCAAGACTTAAAATTGCTTTAGGTCAACAGAAGAGGATTATTTACTATGTTGTAACTACAGCACTGTAGCACTGTCATCCCGTTGTTTATCGATTTGCTCGAGTGGGCACCAGTACCATCTCCATTGTGAGAGTTGTTGCTACTGTTTTTGGCATATTGAATACACTACGGGTAGCTTGCCAGGCTCTGCCGTGTGGGCGGGATACTCTGCATAGCTTGCTGGGCTCTCTGAGAAGGATGGAGAAATTGAGCCTGGGTCAGCCACGTGCAATGCAAACGCCCTACCCGCTGTGCTCCAGTCCATGTTGCAATTAAAAGTAAAAAATATCCATTCTTTAGTCTGTTGGATATCAACCCTAAGTGCTTTAGGCTTTATCAGTGAATTGCCCCTCTCCTCCTCCCAGAGAAGCTTACCATGCCCTTGCTGACATCCTTAATTTAGCCAAAGTCTTCAACCTCCCCTTTGTTTTGCATATTAACCCTACGTGCTTTAGGCTTAATCAGTGAATTATCCCCTTTCCTCCTCCTAGAGGAATTTTTATTACCCCTGCTAGCATCCCTAACTTAGTTAAAGCTTATTTGTAAACTTTCCCTTGCATTTTACCTTGCATTATCACAGTCCCCCATGTTAATCTTGATTGCTTGTTAAAACAAAACTTTCTGGTTATTCTGAACTTGTATTGACACTGCTTTGTATTTGAAGTGCTGTATATTTGTACTTGCTTTTCTGTTTCCCCTATAGCCTTTTATATGTTACCATAGAGCAATGTTCTTTGGTTAAACAAAGCAAGACCATGAATGCTGTGCTCCTAATATTTGGGAGTTGATTGACTTTGAAATATATCCGCTCCTGGGCATAATTACTTGATCATAACTACTTGACTCAGGCTTCAGTTTCTGTAGTTCCTGACACCCCCAAAGGGAGGTCCCACTGTGGGACTGGGATGGACCCGGAGTGAGTGGCAAAACTACCCGGCAGCGAAATGGGACATTCTAGAAAGCATAAATGCATGGTTTTTATGCGAACTGTTACAACTTTAGAGACTGGACCCCCCTGGGGAAGAACTGGCCTCAGGACTTAGTCTGGGATTTACGGTAAAAGCCTTGCTTGCACTCAGAGCCCAGAACCAAGTGTTTAAAACCCTGTTTGCTCTCAACCCAGAGAACTAAGTGTTGGGATCTTTGCCTCTTGCTATGTTTATCCAACAACTGCTAGTATTGACAACTTAATACAATTAGAGGGAAACATAAAAGCAACGCAGTTGTCTCTGGCAGACAGAGTGTCTCTTTGAGTTGATCTCCCTAAAAGAATTTCCTCAGCCAAATATTTATCTATGTAAATGACCATCACACCTGTGCTTACCTCAACCCCCCTTCAGATGTTCTATAAGTATGCTAGCAACCCTGCATTAAACGGGCCATTTTCACCATCTGACTGTGGTCCCCAGCCTCCCCGTCTCCCCGTCTCTCTGTGTCTCTGTTGGGGGGCCCTGGGGAGGTGGGGTGGCGGGGAGGCGGCTCAGGGCTACCGACCGCACACAGGTGTCCAGCAGCAGCGGCAGCCACCAGAGAATCCTCATCTTTTCCTTTTTGTGATTACACAATAGTTCATGATGTTTTTCAGAACAGTAAATAAAATCTGCTTTATCTTTTTGACACAAACAAAAAGTAAAGTAGTGCTTTCTTTCCTTTGAGTGATTTATCTCATATTTCTTTTTCTGGTTCCATCAGACTTTGTACACAGCCTCATTGTATATTTAAATTCTAAATATTCTGTGCCTCATACTTCTCTAATGGCTTCCACTCATTTAACTAAAAATTATTTATTATTTATTAATTAATTATTATTTTTCTTTGGTTTGGGGGGCACACCTGGCACACCTCACTTGGAACTCAGGAATTGCTCCTGGCAGTTCTCGGGGGACCATATGAAGTGCCAGGGATTGAACTTGGGTCTGTCACTTGCAAGGTAAACTCCCTACCTGCTGTATTATCTCTCTGGCTGAATTTTATTTTAACTTTGCTATTACCTATGTGGACTTAGAAGACAATGGAATAAGTTTACATCCTGATGCTTCATATAAAAATTTTAGAAACAACTCCATGTTCCTGACCAAATAAATAGATTTCTATAGCAAGTGTTTTTCATGTCTCTTGAGCCTCTTCTTCTCTTTTCCTTTGTTTTCTGTGTCACACCAGTAGATCACCTAATTGATGTGTGGAGATATGCACTTTGTATGCTTCAAGATTCGAATAGTCTATATGGTGAAAATTTTCTATTCAATTTTTATTCCGGTGTGGGGTGGGGGGAGACGGGACTGGGAAGGGGGGGTGGGATGTTGGGTTTACTGGTGGTGGAGAATGGGCACTGGTGAAGGGATGGGTTATCAAACTTTGTAAGGGAGAAACATGAGCACAAAAATGTATAAATCTGTAACTGTACCCTCACGTTGACTCACTAATTAAAAATAAACTATAAAAAAAATAAAAATAAAAAAAAAAAAAAAGAAAAAAAAAATTTTTATTCCGTACTTCCCTTACCTGGAAATCTTTCATGCTGTGTTTTCATGTGTATGTGTATGTGTGTGTATTTCCAGAAATATTCTGTTCATTTACAAGTTACATAATACATATTCACAGAGGAATACACATTATACATGCATGTGTTTATGATATTTCCTTTCCCCCTTTTCACAGAATTCATGTCATACACATCATGCATACTACCTGCATTTTCTTTCTTCACTTAAGAAAAATAGTGAAATAATTCCTATATTTATGCATAAAGCATCTCCTCACTCTTTTATTTTTCAGTTTTAGGGTCTTACCTGGAAATGCATGAGGCTACTCCTAGCAAGGTACTCAGGGAATCACTTCTGGTTGTACCCAGGATGCCATCCTGTGCTGGGGATAGAACCCAAGGGTCTCTCATGAAAATCATGTGTTTCAGCTATTTGAACCATATCCCTGTTCTTCTTCATTTTTGTTTATGACTCTTACCATTATATTATGGATGTGTCATGGTTTATTTAACCAACCTGTTATAGATGAATAATTGGAATCTTTCATCTTCTATTATTGACAGTGCTGAAAGCATAAATTTCATTTTTAACAGTTTCATTTTTAACATCTGAACATTTATCTGCAGGCTACATTTTAATAAGTGTAATTGTTGGAACCATGGTGATAGTACAGCAGGTAGAACATTTGCCTTACATGCAGCCAGCACTGGTTCATCCCTGACACCCTATATGGTCCCCTGAGTATCACCAGGATTGATTCCTGAGCACAGATGGTAAGCCCTGGGCACTGCTTTGTATGGACTCTAAGCAAAAAATGTTGGAATTGCTAAGTCAAAAGTCATGCTTTCATAATTTTGATAGACGTAGCCCAATTTTTCTCTTATAAATAAGCCCCAGGTGCATGTCTTATATTACCTTTTGAACGAGACCACTGCATTTGAATCACACTTATATATTTGTCTGTTTTTCATTCACCTGCTACACCAGGATTCCTCTTATATCAGTAGCTCTCATGTTCTCTTTGCTAAGTACCTCTCATAAATGAAGTATTTTCTTCTGATTCTGAATGGCAATTAGGAAAAGAAGAAAGAAAAGGAATTAGAATCAAAAGACTTGGGAAGCAAGTCCTGGCTATACTTCCTACATGCTTTGTGACAGGGAAAATTACTTATTTTCTCTGAGCCTAGCTTTCTTCATCTACAAATAGAATAAGACTACTATTGTAAATGTTTTGGGAAGACGAAATAAAGTCTGTTTAAGAAGTGTTTGGTAGCTGGATCCAAAGAGATAGTACAACGGGTAAGGCACTTACCTTTTTTTTCTTTTTCTTTTTTTGTTTTTTGGGGTCACACATCGGCGATGCACAGGGGTTACTCCTGGCTTTGCACTCAGGAATTACCCCTGGCACTGCTCAGGGGACCATATGGATGCTGGAAATTGAACCCTGGGTCGGCCTTGTGCAAGGCAAATGCCCTCCCCACTGTGCTATTGCTCCAGCCCCAGGCACTTATCCTGAAAGCAACTGATTCCATTTGATCCGAAGCATTCTATTCAGTCCCCCAGCACCACCAAGAATGATTCCTAATTACAGAGCCTGAATATTGCAGGGTGTGACCCAAAAAAGAAAAAAATGCTCAGTAGCAATTCTGTTTTGATAGTATCCTTTTGTAGTCCTATTCCTATTTTAACTTATAATTGAGCCGGAATGTGACATTTTACAAGACAATGCCTGCACTCCTCAAAAAGGAGTGGGGCCGGAGCAACAGTACAGTGGGTAGGCCACTTACAAAGCTGTTCATGATTGGGTTTCCATCATACAATGATCCAGCACCAGTGTACATTTCCCACCACCAATGTGCCCTCCCCATTTCCCTCCAACCATCCCCCAACACCCGCCCTCACCCCCAGCCTCCCTTTATGGCAGGCACTTTTCTTCTTTTTCTTTCCCTCCCTTTCCTTTTCTGCCTTATGGTTTTCAATACAGGTACTAAGAGGTCATCATGTTTGTTCAGCGCATTCAGTATTTTTATCAGGATGGTAAGACTGGAGTAGCTTTTTAGCTGAGTGGCAGCTTTGAGGTGTGGATGTGACTGCTGAGGTTTCTGGCAGTACAGGGAAGTGGGGAAAGGTAGCCCGTCCTGATCCTAGAAAGCCTGAAGATTTCAGTCACAAAATCCTACCTGAATTTTCAGCAGATTATATCTCGGTGAGGTCCATCCTGAGATGGTGGAAGCAGGCCAGGGGCATGGCGGTGATTTTGGATTGTGGAAGCAAGCAGCTGCCGGGAGCTCTGCTTGTTCGGGCAACAGGCTAACCTGGCCCCCTCCAATTTACCCTCATCTGTTCAGCCTTGCGTAGGTCTAAGAGTAACTGCAATTTTTTTTTTTGCTTTTTTGGGTCACACCCAGCGATGCACAGGGGTCACTCCTGGCTCATGCACTCAGGAATTACTCCTGGCGGTGCTCGGGGGACCATATGGGATGCTGGGATTGGAACCCGGGTCGGCCGCGTGCAAGGCAAACGCCCTACCCGCTGTGCTATCACTCCAGCCCCATAACTGCAATTTTTGATCTCTGAATCAAGGCTGATAAATGAGCTTATATGCTGAGCCAGAGGTGGTTTGTGGGCGTGGCTCCCAAATACCTAACTTTTGGCCAATTAATTTCTTGGGAAACTTGATACTGACCTGTTGGGGTTTGGCCAGAGGCACAGGGGAAATTTTGGGGTATCAGGAAGCCTGAAGGTACCATCACACTGCTGATGCACTCGCCCCTCCGGGACAGGTTGACCTGCTGGCGGCACTGTATCCCCTTTCCACTCTTTTTTGAGGAGTGCAAGCGTTGACTTGTAAAAATGTCCCACATTCTAGCTCATTGTAAGTCAAAATAGGAATGGGACTACTATGAAAAGATATTATCAGATTAACTGTGTTATTTTAAGCCATAAATTTGTGACTATTTTTTAAGCAGCACTAGAAAATGAATGTACTATGTAAATAGTATGTCCAGTGAGATAAACCAATGATGAGCTTGCATAGCTTCGGTAGGAAAAGAAAAATCAGAATTTACTGTCTTTTAATACAACACTAGCATTATTTAATTTGTGTTTCAATTGATTCAATGCTTATCTTCCTAGGAGCCAATTTTCCTAAACCAGAAGAACCTACACCATACCTTAATAGTCTTTTTACATTTTTAGGATCTGGTGGCTCACTAAATACCCATTGATTGCTTCTAAGAAAACATTTTTTAAAACAGTTTCTGATTAATTTTCAAGTACTTTAACTTAATTATGTTTTGAATGATAAAAGTTGACTTTAAAGGCACTGATTTGGGTTCTGATTTGAGTTCTGATTAACTTCTCAGAAATGGTAGAACTAGCCCTGTTTCAGTCACTGATTAGATTGAGGATTCTATTGGTTTTGGTTATTATTTATTTATTTATTTATTTTTTTGCTTTTTGGGTCATACCCGGCAATGCTCAGGGGTTACTCCTGGTTCTCTGCACTCAGGAATTGCTCCTGGCGATGCTCAGGGGACCATATGGGACACTGGGAATCGAACCCGGGTAAGCTGAGTGCAAGGCAAATGCCCTACTGGCTAAGGTATCACTCCAGCTCCTGGTTATTGTTTTTTATTACACTTTTTCTTGCATATGTTCAGTGTATTTTCAATTTATTGCAAGAATAATTATTTATTCTTAGTAAGACATACAGCTAATAGTGAATTTCCAAAAGAAAGACATTAAATGACTTGATTTAAAGAAATATCAGTCAGGTCCATAAGAAAACAAAACTATGAATCGGGGGACCATGTAAAAGCTTAATTTAAAAGTTTTTTAGAGTTATAAGACCAGCTATTTCTTAGTAATAATTATCTAAGAGATAAAACTGATATATAAATGTTTTAAATGAACTGAACAAGAATTTTAACTTTCTATATTATTACCCCAATGTAGGTTATTTAAAACCTGAAAATTAAAATATCATTATTCATTAAAGTAAATTTAATAAGAACAATATGATGACCAGATATAGCTCATCTAACTTTGAAAATAGCTGATATTTTACCTCACAATATTTGTTTGAATTTTATATTTACAATTTTGCATTCTAATTCCACATGGTAACATGGGTTCTTATTAACTGAGTTGTTTGCATAACCAAAAGAAGAATTTACTGGCCATGGATAATAACTATCTGTCGTATGGGATTTATGAGGAGAGGAGGATCAAATTTCTAGATAGAGCTTCTATTCTTGGTCACTGACTTGGTAGATTAACTGCTTAGGAGCTTTGAATACAGCTGTGAGTATTGCTAATGTTTACCCTGGATTTTAAAGCTTTTGAATATTTATTAATTTTAATTGGTTTCTCATCAGTTCAGAATACTATAGAACTTCAGAGGTATAGCTTCACACCATTACATGAGTAAAAATTTTCTACCACACCACCAAAGAAAATTTCATTTTGATGACTTAGCTTTTTAAAATGAGGGAATGAAAGTATTCAAGTATGGCAATCTATGCCTATAGAGGTCTATTATACAGTGTGTGGTTAGGAGATGTAAGCTGCTGCCTACAACTCACTTTCCCCTTGGAGCTCAAGGGATTGTACAATGAATCCTCCTAACATCCATTTACACTTGATTAAGAACAGGTGGAGGGATCTTTATTTCACAAATAAGGGTTACACGTAAAGAGGTTAATGATTTGCTGACAAGTGAGGGATGAAACTGAGCTGGCTGCCTTCCTGGCCCAGAATTCTCTGCTCCATATTATCACGTCCTGTCTTTATAGTCATATTATTGGAAAGACTGGTTTTTATTAAAACCACATGCTTGTTTTGGGACAGAAAGGGAGAACTAGACAAAGTAAGTCTTTTCACACAGTGTTTTTTACCATAGTGTTCAGGTAGTCACTAATGATTGTTTGTATTTTCAGAATTATTTCTGTTTAGTTCTTTCCCTCCTCCTCCCTTTGTCTATGTGGATATGTTAAAAAGAAATGGAGTGAGGGCCAGAGAGATAGTACAATAGGTAGGGCGTTTGCCTCGCACACAGCAAACCCAAGTTTGATCCCTGGCACCACATACGGTCCCCCAAGCACCACCAGGAATGATTTCTGAGCACAGACCTAGGAGTAATCCCTGAACATTATTAGGTGTGGCCCCAAAACAAAAAATAAGAAAGAAAGAATAAAAAAGAAATCTTTCATGTTTTTTGTTTTGGTTTGTTTTGAAATATGCCTTTGGAATGCTGTTATTACTATACAGTTTCAAGGCAAAGTTTTAACATGGAATAATCCCTAATGACATCAAGAGAGTTGAAACATTAATGAATTTTTTTCTGGGGACCCACACCTGGCAATGCTGGGATGGAACTCAGAGCTTCCTCATACAAAGACTGCATTGCATCCCTTTGATCTGTCTCTCTAGCCTTATAGAAATTATTCTGTTCCCTGTGTATTTCAGGGAAGTGAGTCTCCTTTGCAATCATGTAAGTAAGCTTGCTAAAACTTGTGGACAGTTTTTGTGCTGTCGTGACTATACAAGAAGTGTCAGAATTTGCGGAAACAAACAAGAAATGTTAGGACATCAACTTGAATAGCTCCATTATGTTACACAATTTTAAATGGAGGGAGGTGACTGCGGACCCCACTTTGAAGATATCAAACATGAGAATTTCATTCAAGCTGCCTCCCCTTTTCTCCAGCTGGCAGCATCACTACCGGAATCACAAACAACAGCAGGTAATTTTAGCAGAATGTGTCTCATCCAAAAGAAAAAAAAGAGTTTAGTTGTACCAACAGACAAGAAAATTCAACAATTAAGCAACAATTAACAAATAATGTGGTGCCAGCTCTATAAAGAATATTTGAAAATTGTAGCTGAACTTGGAAAAATGCAAATGAACTCTATTGAAAAGCATTAGATCCAAAGAACAGAAACCATAGCGATGGCTCAGAGGGCTCCGAAAAGGAATGCTCTTATAAATTAACATGTTGATATATAGAGGTAGTATGGTATTACGTAAAGAATTTTATGCACTTGTAGGTCAGAAGATCAACTCTGCTTCTAGCATAGCTGTGTGACTTTTGTTAATTTGTTTGACCTCTGATTTATTTTTGTCGCCTGTAAAATGGGAGGGTGGTAATACATATACTCATAGGGTTATTACAAGAGACAGATGTGACTGTAAAGTGTAAGGTTTTGTTAACACCATCCATATGGGTCCAGTTTTAAATTACTGGGCTGGAACAAACTGTATCTGATAAGAATGCTAAACTACATATAAAGACATCTTTGATAAAGCAAGAGTGTAGTATTATTTTATCTTGTTCTATGAGTGTAAGAAATGGCTTTTAAATTTTTTTCTTAAACTTTCTTCCAGTCATTTTTGTGTTCCATTCTCTCTAGGCAGTGACCCAAGTCTTGGGATCTTACCCAGGATCAAATCAAGCTAATATTTCTCTCTCAGCTCTGGTGTGTGTGTGTGTGTGTGTGTGTGTGTGTGTGTGTGTGTGTGTGTGTGTTCTTCCTCTGGTCCTCTGATTGTTTTATGTTGAGACACTGATAGGTAGCATATGCTGACTCTCACCATTGGTACCCATGTCTCTCTTAAGTCTTGTTCACCCTCCCCAGTTACACTGATGAGAAGCAGACACAGTTATTGCTTGGAGACTCATCAACACTTCCCTCTGCTAATCTGGGAAAATCTTTTCTCTATGTCTTTCTTCAGGAAATTTCATATGGTCCTATATATCTTTACCAAAGTCTTAGGCTTTTACAAAATAAAGCCCAGGAAGACGGATACTCTTTTTTTCAACTTTCTTTCCCTTGGTTTTTTTTTTTTTTTTTGTGGAGGTGAGGCTTGAGCCACACCCAGTGGTATTCAGAGTCTATTCCTGGCTCTGTGCTCAGGACTGACACCTGGCGGTGCTCAGAGGACCAAATATGGTGCCAGGGTAATTATCAGGTAATTATCAACAAGGGTTGGAATTCCTATACTATCTTTCCAGCCCACTTTTTTTTTTTCATTTCACTTTCTACCCTATCACATACCTCCCCTGAGCACTGAGTTGGCTCTGATTGGAGGTGGGTATGAGGAAAGAAGGAAGAAAATCCAAATTGCTCTTGTGCAATTTCTATAGTCCTTTGTTGATTCAACATATGGTCATTGAGCAATGACTATATAGTAGAGCCCGTATTCTATCTTTGGAATGCTACTGAAGCACAAGAGATGTACAGTGCCTCCTCAGGTGCTTACATTCAAGAGATAGACATGAACAGCAACTTAAAAAAGTAATTTGCATGATGGCACTTGTTGTGATGGACACACACAAAAAGGTTAAGAACAGGTATAGAGAGGGAATGGAGAACTAATATAAATATCCTTTTTTTTGGTTTTTGGTCACCTTCTATAATGTTCAGGACTTGCTCCTATCTCTGTGCTCAGGTATTGCTCCCGGGTAGCTCAGGGGACCATATAGGAGTTCCGGGGATCAAACCAGAAACAGATATATGCAAGGCAAGAATCCCTACCCGCTGTACTATCTCTCTAGTCCCAGAGGAACTGATATAATTTAGGTCAGGGAGGTTTATTTGAGAAAGAGCCATTTCATCTACTGTCTGAAGGATAAATGGCAATCTGGGTTGGCGAGGAAACATGCTGGACAAGTGCATAGTTCACTGAGCCTGGTAGACATCACATAGCAGGCTAAGATGTACATCACACACAGATGTACAAAGATACATTTTCTGTAATCACACAGCTTTAGATCCTGAGGCGATAGTGTAGCTAAAAATAATAACTTATTCTCTACCTTTCCAGTATGCTCATTCTAATTTGTTAATTCACCCCCAAATTCAATGATCATTATTTTTCAGTTTAAAATTATTTAATTTAAAGTTGTGTAATCCCATCAACGGCCAACATCCAGAGAGAGACTTAAAAGCAAGCTCCCAGAAGCGATATCTTTAGCCTTCTTCTCCCTCTGGGAGAAACTGGCAATCTTCTGAGAGTTCCCTGCCCACATGGGACAGCCTTGCAAGCTTCCCATGTTGTATTCATATGCAAAATCCAGGAACAAGCTGGATCTCATTCCCCTGACCCTGAAGAGCCCCCAATGCAACATCGTTAGAAGGGCCAATTCAAGATAGACTTTTAAGATCTCAGGGAAAGAACAAAATGAGATGTTACTGAGCCCGCCCTAGAAATCGGTGATTAATGGGATACTGTGATACTGTGATACTGTGTGAATTTGAAGTTCATCAATTATTATTTACCACTTCTGCTATTCTTAATACCAACACAATTATTTGGGTGAGTCTAAACCTCCCACACTGTAGATTTTGTACCCAAAGGCTATTAGGGGTAGGATCCTGGGCACTACTGTGCTAACCTGTGACATCAACTCTCTCGGTAGAATCAAAGATAAAAGGAAGGGTTAGGTAGATGTAAGAAAACCTAGGGTGCTGATACAGTGGTCCAGAAGAACAATGGAGGCAGTTGGGCTAGAGGCATGATAGTCATGATGCACAAAGGAGATGAATCAATACTGAAGAGGGATAAAAAGCAATACAGAAGGGGCTGGAGCAATAGAACAGCGGGTAGGGCATTTGCCTTGCACGGGGCTGACCCGGGTTCGATTCCCAACATCCCATATGGTCCTCTGAGCACCGCTAGGGGTGATTCCTGAGTGCAGAGCCAGGATTAACCCCTGTGCATTGCCAGGTGTGACCCCCCCCCCAAAAAAAAGAAAAAAAAGCAATACAGAAGAAGGAGGAATAAATAAGACTCAGTGATTGATTTGAAATTTATCAGATGGGGGCACTCTTAAAGAAGATTGCATTTGTGGAGTATAAATGTTGGGCAGGGGGTGACTTTCCAGTTTAAAGATAGCTGTATCACTGAGGTAGGAACATTGAAGAGCAACTGAGGAGGATTTTCTTGTGGAGGGATATATACGTAAAGTGGTTTCCTCCAATTGAAGTCTAGCAATTAAATTACTTGACTCGACTCTTTCCAGGGTTAGTTGGAAAGAATAGTTACTGAGAGGTTTCTCATGCTCTAACTGCCTCCTCAAGAAGTACACTTGTTTGTCTGATTGTAATTCACCACTTTCCATGTCCCAAACACAATTTCTTCTCTCCTTCTTTCTTTTAAACATGCCCTCCCCTGCAAATGCCACCCCCATCCGGAAAGGTTAATTTTGTGCTTGGAGTTATTCTGCCACCCCCTGGGATCATCCTTAATATCTCTTTATTTCTTAATTATTTATTTTTTTGCTTGTTTGGCCACACCCAGTGATGCACTGGGGTTACTCCTAGCTCATGCAAGTAGGAATTACACCTGCTGATGCTTGGGGGACCATATGGGATGCTGAGAACTGAACCGGGGTTGGCCTCGTGCAAGGCAAATGCCTTACCCACTGTGCTATTGTTCCAGTTCTCTTAATATCTCTTTATATGGTGAACCCAAGGCCTGCACATGCATGGCAGGTGCTCTACCACTTACTGTGTTATCCCCTGCCCCAATGTTATACTCCACAAATGCAATCAATCAGCAATTGTATTGTTTTTTTTTATTTCAGAATAGATCCAGAATTCAACCTTTTCTTTTCACCTCCACTGTTGCCTCATTTATTTCAAGTCACAATCTTTTTGTCATTTCTTTCTTGAATTGTTGTAATAGCCTTTCCCACTTCAGCTCCTCTACAGCCTGCCATTCACAAAGAAGTCAGAATGAATTGTTGAAACAAGTCATATCATGTTATTACTCTGATCAGAACCCTCCAATGGTTTTTAAATCTTATCAAAGTCAAAGCCAAAGTCCTAATATTGGGATTGAAGACCCTACATGATCTGACTTGAGCTACCTATATGACCTTACACCGTACTGTCTCCCCACTTGCACATCCTTCTCAAGCTGTACTGGTCTCTGGGTGTTTCCCAAATTGATTGAGCATGTTTCAAGTTCAGAGCCTTTGAAATTTCCACTTCTGACTGCTGTGCTTTTGCTCTTTACATACATAGGTTGTCCTTCTTTGCCTTTTACTAAAATGATACATTATCAGGGAGGCCTTTTCTGAAAATCCATAATGCCTAAAAGGAGAGAGAAAGGAGAAAAGTGCCTGCCATAGAGGCAGGCTGGGTGGGAGGTGGCGGGGGGGGGGAACTGGAGACATTGGGTGATAGGAAATGTGCACTGGTAGAAAGATCGGTGTTGGAACACTGTGTGACTGAAACCCCACTATGAACAGTTTTGTAACTGTGTATATCAAGGTGATTCAATAAAAAAGAAAATCTTATTTAAAATTGCCATTCTGGGGTCAGAAAGATAGTACAGAGTCAGGGTCCCCTGAGCACCACTAGAGTGATCCCTGAGCACATAGCCAGAAGTAAGCCCTGAGCACTGCCAGGCATGGCCTCCAAACAAAAAAAATTTTTTTTGGTTTTTGGATCACACCCAACAACGCTCAGGGGCTACTCCTGGTGGTGCTTGGGGGACCATATGGGATACCAGGAATTGAACCCAAGTCAGCTGCGTGCAAGGCAAACGCCCTACCCTCTGAACTATCACTCCGGCCCCCAAACTCCAAACAAAATTTAAACATTAATAAAATAAAATATCCATCCTATTCCCATAGTATATTCCCTTTACTGATTTTTACAGCATTTATAGCTATTTAATGCATAATTTGTACCTTCTGATTCTGTTCTCCTCTGCTCCTTTCACAACACACACTCCACAAGAGCACTGCTTTCCCCAGCCCTCCTGCCCTTGATATGTCTTCTTTGTTTGTCTTGATATTTAACACATAAGACGGACTTCAGTGGTCCTTGCTTATAACCAGCCCAGCAGCAGCTTGGGGTTGACTTTTTGTTTGGAGAGATCATTGCATTTGTCCAGCTGGGAGGAATCAGAGCTCTGGACAAGTCCCAAGGTTCTGAGTTTTTCCATTTCTTTGGCCTCTTCATCCTATTCCCATTCCAGCAAGAAAGAATGGAGTTATTTTTTTCCAGTCAGAGCATTAATTTTAATCCAAGGAATGCAGCACACAACATAGCAACCAGAGAGTGCTGTTTGGCTGGGCTCAAGACAGCCTGCAGCTGGGCTCACAGTCTCACTGGACTCCTGATTGGATGGACTTTGGCCACTGTTAGGTGGAGTCATGTTAAAGTCAATAGTGCAAGCTTTGAGAAACGTTTTAGATACATGGTCTTTTCCTCTCTAACAACTTCTTATGATAGCAGTGTTAGTCATGGTTCAGGGATGGCAGCCACGCAAAGTGAAATAGTATTCTGTCCATGGGGTTCTCTGTGAAACTGGAAAGGGACTTAGGGGTGTCTTATGCTTCTCAGAGGCTATGAGAAACAAAGAGGGACTGAAGTAGGACAATCGCGTGAATTGAGATGCACATCTAGATAAGTCTTATGGCACAACCTGGAGCCCTGAAAAAAAGATTGCCATGAGAGGAGTCCCTTATTGTGAGGACAATAACAGTCCAGGGACTCAGCAGTTGATTGAACTTGACACTGAATGACATGTTCATCCTATTACTTCTTTCACTTTTGAATTCTTTTCTTTCTTTCATTACCTTTTTTCTTTCATTATATTTTCGGCAGTTTTGGGGATTTAGCCTAGGATCTAACACATACAATGGTGCTGTTAAGACACTGAGCTATATTTCTGGCACCTCCCCTCTTCTTCCCTTCCCTCCCCTCTCCTTTCCTCCTCTCCTTCCGTTCCGTTCCGTTCCGTTCCCTTCCCTTCCCTTAACCCTCTCCTTTTCCCTTCTCTTTCCTTCCCTTCCTATCCCTTTCCCCTCCCTTATCCCTTTTTTCCCTTCTCTTCCCCTTCCCTCCCATTCCTTTCCTTTCCCACCGTTTCCTTCCCCTTCCTTCCCTTCTCTTCCTTCCCCTCTCCTCTCCTCCTTCCCCATTCCCCCTTCCTTCCTTCCTTCCTTCCTTCCTTCCTTCCTTCCTTCCTTCCTTCCTTCCTTCCTTCCTTCCTTCCTTCCTTCCTTCCTTCCTTCCTTCCTTCCTTCCTTCCTTCCTTCCTCCCTCCCTCCCTCCCTCCCTCCCTCCCTTCCTTCCTTCCTTCCTTCCTTCCTTCCTTCCTTCCTTCCTTCCTTCCTTCCTTCCTTCCTTCCTTCCTTCCTTCCTTCCTTTCCCTTCCTTCCTTCCTTTCCCTTCCTTCCTTCCTTCCTTCCTTCCTCCCTTCCTTCCTTCCTTCCTTCCTTCCTTCCTTCCTTCCTTCCTTCCTTCCTTCCTTCCTTTCTTTCTTCCTTCCTTCCTTCCTTCCTTTCCCTTCCTTCCTTCCTTCCTTCCTTCCTTCCTTCCTTCCTTCCTTCCTTCCTTCCTTCCTTCCTTCCTTCTTCCTTCCTTCCTTCCTTCCTTCCTTCCTTCCTTCCTTCCTTCCTTCCTTCCTTCCTTCCTTCCTTCCTTTCCCTTCCTTCCTTCCTTCCTTCCTTCCTTCCTTCCTTCCTTCCTTCCTTCCTTCCTTCCTTCCTTCCTTCCTTCCTTCCTTCCTTCCTTCCTTCCTCCCTTCCTTCCTTCCTTCCTTCCTTCCTTCCTTCCTTCCTTCCTTCCTTCCTTCCTTCCTCCCTCCCTCCCTCCCTCCCTTACTCCCTCCCTCCCTTCCTCCCTCCCTCCCTCCCTCCCTTCCTTCCTTCCTTCCTTCCTTCCTTCCTTCCTTCCTTCCTTCCTTCCTTCCTTCCTTCCTTCCTTCCTTCCTTCCTTCCTTCCTTCCTTCCTTCCTTCCTTCCTCCCTTCCTCCCTCCCTCCCTTCCTCCCTTCCTTCCTTCCTTCCTTCCTTCCTTCCTTCCTTCCTTCCTTCCTTCCTTCCTTCCTTCCTTCCTTCCTTCCTTCCTTCCTTCCTTCCTCTGTTTTTTAGGAACAACACATTTTTTGTCGTGGTACTTGTACACATACTTGCGGGAAGCGTCATCTTGGTCCTAAAGCTCATACATTTTTAGTTGTGCTGCTTGCATATGGCTGTCTATGGTGCTTTAAAAATTGTACACTTTGTTGTGGAGTTGGGAGGGGTTTTTCAGGCAGCATAACTGCCGGGACTGTTCTTGACACATACGGAATTGTGCTGGGACTAGAACTCATAGCCACAGACTTGCAAGACAGGTCCTTATGCCACTGAACCATCCCTAGGTCCCTGCAAGTTCTTTCTTGAAATATGATCTAAGCAGCAAACCTCCATAACCGGTCTACATACTTACCTAAATGTTATTTTGATTTCCTGTGTGTGTCTCTCTCTCCATGTTGAGTTGGTGGTGGGTGTGGGAGATAGGAGCTGGGAAGACAGCTATATGTAATAGTTCACTGTATCTGGGCCATATCAGCCTGACCTCAACTGGATGTGAGTGAGTGTGTGGGAAGATTTTTTTTGTCATTACTCTTTTTCCTTTGGTTGGGGGAGAAAGAATCCATAGCAAATTAATCTTTATGAATTTGCTTGAAATAACTGCTTCCAAATAGCAGCTTCGGAGTATTAAGCAAAACCTTATCATTGAGTGACAGTGTGTGATCCAGGGATAGGGAAGAGTACAAATCCTGTTTACATACTTTGAAATAGCTCTTACAACTAATGAAAATCAAATGCTTGAAAATTGTAAATCATTCCTACTAGTGCGCACTTCAAATAGCAAACTAACACTGACGGTTATTACATCATCTTCAAAAAAAACCACTCCTGTAATCAATTAAACTCATTACACCTGAATAATCATTACCAAATGATGTGTAATTTAAATAGTCTCTGCAAGATGATTTATTTATGACTGTCAGGACTACTAACAACTTTCCAAAGCATGAGTCAGTTGAGTCTGGTAATGTTTCCTCTTTAAAGCCATTTCAGCCCTGGGAAGTTCTTAGTATTGCCAGGGGGGAAATTGTTACAGAGGAGAGAATAGTCCATGAAAATGGCATAAGTGTCTCACTTTTCTTTTTATTCACCCAGCTTGGAAGTCTGGGAGAATTTTGTCTCTCTCATGGTGTGCTTTACTTCAGTTACTGGATGTAACCCAACTCACTTCACCCTTATATTTGCTTCTAAGGTTCTGCCTCCTTGGTGGTTGTCCATTTGGAGGCCCTTGCCACAGCAGGATGTAACTTAAAGAAGTTTCTTTGTCACCTGTAAATTGACATCTACTTTCCCATCTCAGGACTGAGGGCACCTCATTATCACATGTCCTATCCTCACTCCAGGTTTCCACTTAGGGTATATTGTATGCAACTTCACTCCTGTTTAGGCAGGTTTCACAGCAAGAGATAGAAATCTACGCATGCAAGCTAGAAGTGAAGCAGGTTGTTGTGACATCAAATGCTGCAATCTATAGACACTAATGGAGAAGAACTGGACTGTGGCCTAGTCACACAGGAATGGTAACTGGGAAGTCAGGGGATGATAAGTAATGCCAATTCTCTCAGTGGATTCACATCATGATGTCTTTGCTTGGCACAGTTGCTTGGTCCTCTCTCTTGTGGCTTCTCACACCTCCAGAATTTCAGCTCAGGTGTGTGTGGTGCTGTCTAGCCATAAAACGGACTCCTCCCCTGACTTGAATGTAGTCCTAAGATTTAGACTTCTAGTGGTACCAATTTTAGGTTTGTGTTCATAGTGTCATAGTATGCATTCCGAATCCTCAGGATTTAAATTGTTTTTGGTGGGGAGAAGATGGAGTGGTGTTGGGTCATACTTGGGGATGTTCAGGTGTTATTCCTGGATCTATGCTCAGGAATGACCCTGGTGATGCTTGTGGGACTATCTGTGTTACCAGGGAAGAAGCCAGGTCAGCCACATGCAAAGCAAGAGCCTTACTTGCTGTGCCCTCCCAGGAGAAACTTAGTTGTAACTACCTGGTTCAATCAACTCTCATTTGGGTGGGGATGCCATCAAAACTTCATGGTGAAGGCTGAAGAGATAGTCCAGGGCTAAGGCATTTGCCCTACATACTGTCAAATTCTGTTTGATGCCAGGCATCTCATGTGGTTCCTTAAGCACTGCCAGGAATAGTTGATGAGCACTGCTAGGTGTGACCAAACAACTCAGAGCAAACAAACAAAAAAACCCCTGGATGGTGGCAGATAAAACAGGTTTTCTAAGAATGTGGATGACGTAATTGCTATGTCAATTGATAGTTGGTTCAATGACTGGAAAAACAGAATCAACAGGAATTTACTTGAACACTTGGAATAATTTTATTATCAAGAAGTAAGAGTAAGAGAATAGACTCTGGAGTCATACATCGTTTATATGAGCACACACATACACACACATATATATGTATATATACATACACACATATATACACACACACACAAATTTCTTTTTCCTTTTCCTTTGTTGCCATTGTTTCAATGATTGGGAGGGTGGTCCCTCCCCACACACACTTGGTTGTGTTTTCTCACATTTGGTAGTCGTGCTCACTGGTGTTCCCACATCTAATGGTGGTGCTTATACACTTAGCCACAGTGCTAACTGAAGGTGATTGTGAGGGCTAAACATAGGCTCATCAGGGCCACACACTTTTACTTGTGCTCACATGAATCGGTTGCAGTACCCTTGAAAGTGCACATTCTGTTGCAGTGCTGGGGGACCCAAGAAAGCAGATATGCCAAAGCCTTTCTTGGCACATATGGATGTCACAAGGGATCCAACTCTCAGTCTCACTCTTTTTTTCTTTTTGGGTCACACCTGGCGATGCTCAGGGGATACTTCTGGCTCTGCACTCAGGAATTGCTCCTGGCGGCACTCAGGGGAACCATCGGGATGCTGGGAATTGAACCTGGTCAGCTGTGTGCAAGGCAAACGCCCTACCCGCTGTGCTATCACTCCAGCCCTCAGTCTCACTTTTGCAAAGAGGGCAATTTGTCACACAGCTACCCCATACATCATGACTTTGGGTATTTTATTTAACTTCTTTGTACCTCAGTTTCTTCATTGGCAGGGAGTAGATAATAATACACATATGATAGTGTTGTCAGATAACATATTCTAGAATTAATATATTTTATAGTACATAATACATAATATTTCACTATATACCTATACCTATAGTGTTGTTAGTAAATATGAAGTACTTAGACTAGTTCCTGGATTTTATTAAATGACAAAAGGCAACAGTTATCATAATCGTTAACTACCAAGGAGCAGTAAATTCATTTTACATTTTATTGTTCAAATTTTATTTATATAACAAGAAATATTGTTTATGCTGGGTTGGGCATCACCTGGTTGAAAAACAGTTGGTGTGGATATACATGTAAGGCCTGTTTAGTGCCTATTTTCACATGTTATCCTTATTATTTAGCACAGTGAATTAGTCAATGTTTTAGTAATATAAGTATGGACTTTTATTATATTTATATACCCCTTATATCTTGGACTGGAGCAATAGCACAGGGATGGGGCATTTGCCTTGCACTCGGCCAACTGGGTTCAATTCCTCTGCCCCTCTCGGGGAGCCCGGCAAGCTACCGAGAGTATCTCACCCCCACGGCAGAGCCTGGCAAGCTACCTGTGGCGTGTTAGATATGCCAAAAACAGTAACAACAAGTCTCACAATGGAGACGCTACTGGTGCCCGCTTGAGCAAATCAATGAGCAACGGGATGACAGTGACAGTAATAGTGACCCCTTATCTCACTATTTAATATTGTTTGTTAAATCAAGACAGTTATATAAAGAAAAGCTTTAACCACATTTCCTTTATTTTCTTGGTTTGGAGGCGACACCCTGCAGTGCTCAAGGCTGATTCCTGGCCCTATGCTCAGGGATCTATCCCTCTATCACTGAGTAGATGGCCAGGAATCACTCCTGTTGGATCTTGTGAGACCATATGGGGTGTTGGGAAATCAAACCCAGGTCAGCTGTGTGCTAGTCAAGAGCACTACTCACTGTACTATCACCCCAGTCATAACTGCATTTCCTTAAAAGAGAAAACGTTTTATCATTGCAATAATGAATACTCTGAGTCACTCACCTTAACTGGAACATAAACATAGATACAAGGCAAACTTCACAATTCTACTAATTTCTAACTAGATAACACTTGCCTGCTGAGTGTGTGAGGTTGGCTTTCTGTAAAAACTAAGAAACAAAACAAAATCAGTACGTGTTGGAGGGTGTTAAACTTTGGTAGTGAAGTAATCAGAGGATTTAAAAGAATTTAACGGCAAATAATGCTTTCACTATTTGGCTAAATATTATTTAATGGTGAGTGTGAGACCTGCCCAAGCCATTTAGGAAATTTTCTCTCCTACCTCCAGTCTTACAAGCTCTATACAATAAGAAACTGCTGCTCTGAAGGGACTAAAAGCCTATAAACAGGGAGAAGGCTAGGACCCATGCTTTAGTCATCTTTTTTTAAGCTTCATTTTCCTCTACAGGAGATTTATACCTCTAAGGAAGGTGGGGGCGTTGAGTACAAATCTTTTTCCTAACACAGCTTTGGGAGGTTACTTACCTTTTATTTCCTCAGTTGTAATATGTGCATGCGAAAACATAATAGTAAGTAGCGTGCAGAATGAAGATTAAATATGACCCTGCATAAAGAGTGCTTGGCCCAAGTCTGGCTGTAGTAAGCCATAAAAGCATATGTTTTCCATTTTTAAGTGAGATCATACATATCTTGCAAATGAGGGGATTGAGGATCAGGGAGGTTAAGACTGCCTGAGCACACCATGTTCCCTGCCTCCGTGGCAGTATTTTTGAAAATGTTGTCAATAGCAACTTTATCCCTATCCCAAGGTGATTTCTTATATGCTGGAAATGTCACCTGTAGCTGATGGTCCTGTTCCTGAACTAGAGTGTGGTTTAATGTACTTGATCTTTAGGAAATGATATTATTCAAAGGGATATGGGGTGTAGCAGGCCTGTAGATAGAAAGAAAAGTGGGAAGTGGAAAGGAACATAAGAAGCCAGAGGTCCTACAAGAATGAGAACGACTGGAAGGGCACCTGGAGGAGAAGATACTCCCAAGACTTACTAATAGAGAAGTGAAGAAACAGGAATGCTTCGCTGGATTACTCTGCCCACAACTCAGTTTTGCATCCTCTTTTGTCACCTGCTTATGGTACAAAAGAAAGAGCAAATTGCTTTTCAGCGCCTGTCTAGCACAATGCCACATCCTGCAAATGCCCAAGAAATATTTACCAAGTGAATGAATAGATTTGCGTCTCTGATTACCCAAGATTCAGGGACTCTTGAGTCAGGCTTCTCGGCAGGGCAGGGACACTGTCTGGGAGCAAAGGCACTGTTGAATTTGGCCCTGACACAGAGGCACCTAGTCAGACTAGTGGGCAGAGACAAGCAAGCCGATTTGATGGTTGCCACATCGAGCCAAACACAATTTAGAGCATTGTTTCAGGTGCTAGCAGAGGAGTGGGGAATGTCTTAGAAGAACCATTACAAGACCTCACATGTCCTCGGTGCAACATCATAAAAACAAGATATCTTGCCCAAGTTTATGATTCCATTACAAAAGGAAAATAAAGCCATTAGTAAACCTAATGAAAGATAGTGACGACATAGCTCTTTGGCCCAGTCAGTTTACAGAATATATTGCATTGTGCTCGGTGGCCCTCAAGAGCAAAATGCAAGAGTTATTTTTAGTGGAGGCTGAGCAAGTGGAAAGAAGTACAAGGCTGTCTGCCTTGAATTGCTCTTTATGGTAGCAGTATCTTCCCCTTTATATCCTAAATCTGCTTTCACAGGCACAGCACTTGGAGCACAGACAGCCTGTGTTCCAGGTCAAATAGTTGTGAACTGAGTACTGTTTAGAGCAGTAGCTCAATTGAGCTGGAGTAGTTCAAATCAAATGTGGGCTCTGCAGTTTGTATTCTGGATGTGTCTGGCTTTCCTTGTATATCTTAGCCCCAATTTTCACTGACATGATGCTATGTGATAAATAACTACCAACTCTACTTTATTTTTTTCACTTGACAGCAGTGGGTTGATTGTGACCCTGTTGGGGTCCTCTAAGGTCATCTGATCTTGGATTTAGGTTGCAAGTTGAGTTCAGATCTGTTCCACTCATCTCTTTTATTCTGGAGAAACTATTCAGGATGTGAACCCTCATGGTGGAAGAGCAAGAAATACAAGCCAAAGCACCCATGCATCTAAATTCTGTACTTGTTTTCATTATAATCCATAGTCGATTGGCCACAGTCTGTGTCAATGAAACAGGGAAGGAGACTTCTCCCATGCAAGGTTGTAGGATAACATTGGTTTTTCCTTTCTCTTTTGCTACAGGGAGCTTAGATTTATTGGGTAACATTCATCACAGAGTTCCCGAGGCACTCCCATTCCTCCGTGTTTATCTTTAACATCTCCTCTGTGCTCTGCCTCCCCTATCTGTTAATCACCTATATCCCCAAATCAGACCCTGATCTTTCTAAGGACTCTGGGTTTTGGATTTGTAAGTGAAGTATTGCTTTTCTCTTTGCCTTATGTCCAGTGGATAGTTTACTTTAGAGCAATGTCCTTTTTTTTTTTTTTGCTTTTTGGGTCACACTCAGTGAGGCTCAGGGGTTACTCCTGGCTTTGCACTCAGGAACCACTCCTGGCGGTGCTTGGGGGACCATATGGGATGCCGGGGATCAAACCTGGGTCGGCTGCGTGCAATGCAAATGCCCTACCCGCTGTGCTATCGCTCTGGCCCCAAGCAATGTCCTTTTTGTATAGACACAAGAAGACAGTTAATGCTATGCTTTTATAACTTGGGAATTAATTCACTTCGGATAATATTTACTCCTGGGCATCTGCCATATTTACTCGACTTATCCTCAGTTGCCCTTAGTTCCTAGCACCCAAAAGCAGGGTCCTGATGAAGGACTGGATGGACCCAGATCAAGCTGTAAGCTACCCTGGCATTGAAACGGGACTGTCCAAGTGCCATAAAACTTATAATAATCTAAGAGCATGGTCCTGGATGAATTCTCTCATGACCCAAAGAGAAGTGACTGGACAAGGACCCTGCTAGGATTAGCAAGGACAGTTCTGCCCTGAGGACTATAGTCTGGGATCTATAGTCTGAGATGACCCCAGGGAAGCCACCCTATAAATTTAATATATCTCTTACTGTGTCCATACAAAATGACTAGAAATATTATTAAGAAGTGAGCAAATCTTAGATGATTATTTATGGACTAAGGAAAGGAGAAGTATGAAAAACATGCCCTGGAGCAGATCTCATAACAGGAGGAGATCTTTGTCTTAGAAGAGCTTCCCCAGAATGAAGGACTTCACATATGTTGATTGTGCTATCTGACAGAGGTGTAGTTGCTACCCTCAGGCTTGGAGGTTGGGCTCTAAAATTAGGCTGCTAGACTGGGAGTAAGGAGATAAGCCCAAGAGACGGGAGGAGATAGGAATGAGGGGCTGTGTGAGACTGGAATGGAGCATGCAGTGGGATTGGAATAGGGAGAATGGAATAAACGGTGCGGAGAATGGAATAAAAGGTGGGATGGAGATTGGCAACTGATCACCAACCAGATTGGTGGTCCTGTTCTCTTTTTCATGTTTCTGTGGCAGAGGCTGCAGGTCAGGGTGGGGAAATGGCTCATGACCACTGAACGCCCATGGTGGGAGAAAGCCTATACATTATTTTGTGAATACACAAAGGGGGACATATAAGAAGGAAAAATTGTGCACGGTTTCATCATCTAAATATAAGCACCATAATGTTCTATGTTTCACAGGGTCATTAGGAATTTTTAAATGAGTTCCTAAGGATAAAGTAGTCCAAACAGTGCTGAGCCATAATAAACACATGCCAAATCCCAGCTAGTCACACTTAAGGTTATTTTTAAGCATAAAAACATAAGTTCTTAATTTCTAGGAACCAAATTCCAATTAATTTTGAAATTGTTATATTGTTCATACTTAATTGCCATAAGGATGGACATATTAGCGCATGTTGAGAAAGATTGTTAACTAGAGCTGTGGTTAGTAAAGATTGATTAATTAATTAGAACCCAACTAGCCTGGTCCTAAAAATTTTTAATTGCTAAAATTGCCATGGATATTGCAAACCTTCTGCCCCAGAAAGAACATCGATTTGGAGTCTTTAGAGAAAGGGTGGGTTTAAGTTTTTACAACATTTAGGCATATCTCTGAATCTAACTTGAAACACATATATATCAAGATAATAATGTTGTTTCTGTAATCAAGTCAGATGATATACAAATATTGCATTGAAGATGTAAAACTATACAAACACCATTACTTTTACTCCAATGTCTTATTTGACAGGTGCAACTGAGGTCTAAGTAAAGGCCTAAGTTGAACAAGTACATTTCACTTATTGTAACAAAGCCAAAGCTAGACTACTCAAAGTGCATACATATGAAAGGAGAAGAAAAAATTTCCTAACACCTGCAGGGAGACAAGAGGCATCTATCATTTCAGCATTTCTAGCCTGAGGACTGGCTAATGGTGATCCTTATTCCTCATGGAATAAGATTACAAAGGATAGAGAAGAATCAGGTACAGGGAGAAGTATGATCCTTTACCTCTGGAGGAGCATCAAAATGAAGGATTCCTTCTGTTTTAAGGGAAGGTTAGAGACTACAATATTAGTAGCCACTCTCAGCATTCAGAGAAACACCATTGCTGTCCTCAGAGGTACTGAAAATTCAACTTATTGCAGTCAGGTCGATTCTGAGTAAGGAGTTGATGAGGAAAAGAGAACCCTGCCCATCTTTCAAATAGGCTGACATGGGAGAGCAGGAGCTGCCAAAGGGGAGCTGAATCTGGGTTATATGACATAACTCTGGAATGTGTCCAGGATGCTCTTGAGATGGTAAGAGTTTCATTTTGTAACCTTTGTAGCCTGGACAGTATTCCAAATGTGCTCCTCTCCTTGAGGTGATACAGACTCTACTTTGGGAAATAATATGGATGGAGATTTTTGCTGCTGTACTGTCCTGCCAGCTGCCTGCAAATGTCCCATCCTCCATCGGTTATAAAATTGAGCTTGTATTTTTGTTCTGGACCCAATTTTTTTTTGGAGCAAGGGCTCTGCTGGGTCCACTGGTCAAATAAACTGTTTCTCATTTCCCTGGCGTATGCTGCTTGGTTCTCCCCTGGCTTTTGGTCAGAAATTTTGCAACAGATCAACCAGTCACAGAATTTTTGTCAGAATTTTTTTTCTCAGCCAGAGGTCATATGCCCTCCCACCCTGTGGAATGAGGACTGAAGGGGAAATCCTATAAGGAGGCATGGAATAGAGGGCCTAGTCTCATTCTGTGGGTACCACAAGAAGAAAACAAGCTGAAAGGAGAGCATGGTCAGTAAAATGTTGGGAAACATGAGGATTTATCCGAATATTGACGAGCCGGTGAAGAATGTGTGCCAATGTATTGAATTCTTATGAAAAACTGTTAAATAATGAAAATTACCATTGGTATTTGCTCTGGGACTTTTCAAATGAAATAACTCAAGGTTTTTCAATAAGTACAAAACTGAAAAAATATGAGATTAAAGAATTATATACAGAATCAAGTCATTCTTAGAAAGTCTAACTGAAAAGCTTTTTATAGAAAGTAGCCTTGGAATTCTATAAACATAATTATGTCAAGAAAACCAGTAGTAATGAAAATTAAAATAGGAAGGCCTCTAGATAAAGCAGTCATTATTACTGGTATCCATCTTATTGACTTCAAGGAAAATTAAGGGGGAAAGTGGGCTATAGATATTAAGGCTCAACAAAAGACTCTTCAAAAAGGGCCTCAAGAAACAGTTTTTGTTCCTTTTGTTTTCAGTGTTTCATTTTTTAAAAAGTTAGTAAATATACCACCAGGAGACCAGATCCATGATATGTAATGGATATTAGAAGTTTCTGTATCCCACATCACTATTTAATAGAACTGCATTGTTTAAGAACCCCATAAAACAGTTTGGCCAAACCCAATTGCACTAATTCAACTTGCATTCTTAATAACTCAGCTGTGCAAAATTTAGTAAATTGATTTCTTTAAATGTCTTTTATTTATTATGTTCTGGTACATTATATTAGTTTGTGCTTTTTCTTATTTGTTTGATTCTCCTGTGTTCACTAATTTTTATTCCCCATTAAGTGAAGCAATCTTCTAATCCCTGTGCCATGGTTTTTGCTCTTTTCATTCTGGACTTTCTACTTTTAAGGAGCTTATTCATATAGCCAATGTTCAGTTGTTCTTCAAGAACTATTTACTTTTCATACATCTGCACCTCCGAGTTCTTCTTCCTATCCCATTCTCAGTCCTAGTGCTCCACTTAGACCTTTTTCCTAAGGGGAGAAAGAAAGAGAGAGAATGAGAAACAAAGAGCCCATTATCGAAATCAGGATTGTAATGAATTTTAACTGGGAATGGTCATCATACCTATTTGTTTTAATCTAATTAATTTGCCTGGTGAATCTCATTTCCAGTAGCAGCATTCAAGGCATTACCATGTCAGCCACTGAATTAGGATGAGCAAAATTGTGAAGTTTTTAAAAGAGAAGCTAAGAACAGGGTTAGATACCAGGAATAGTATAGTGAAGCTCTGGGGAGAAAAAATTCTTTCTCTATTAACATGTGATGAATCAATCAGATCATTGTGATCATTGTTTTATTTAACTGGACTCCTATGAGCTCATGGGCTTTTCTGATCTTCTTACAGGGGCGCCAGTGAGATAAGAAGGCACCCAACAGTTGAAGTTGTCCCTCACAAATGTCAACTGTTGCTCTTCACAAATGTCAATCTGAGTGATTCCACTCTCATCTCTTCCTCATATAAGATTTTGTTTGCATAAAGACTTCTGAATCTATTTTTTCTGTCTGAGAGACCTTGCAGACGAAATTTCTAAAATCTCCTCTGGCTCTTGTAGCTGGGTGCTCTGTTAAGTCATTGAAAAGAGGCTACAGGATCAGGACTACAAACAAGATAGTTTGAATATATCTTAATAACCTACCTTCACACATCAGATGAGTTCAGGTGGCAAGTGCAAAGGGATCTTTATTGTACTGCACGGTTCGGTTCTGCAGATGCTCCTGTCTTGCAAGGGTGACAGCGTTCCCACCTCACTAAAATTCTCTAGCCAAATAAAATATGCCCATATTTCATCCCCTCTCATGCCCCTTAAGGCATCCCTGGACTCTGAGTAGCTGACTTTAATACTTAACAGTCAGTGTAGCAGATGCTGTCTGTTGCTACTCACATTTTTTCTTGTCCTCACCATTCCCATAGCTTCATGCCAACAAGTTCCAGAGTGCCTCTGCCAGAAGGTTCTTACTGGCCACATGAGTATTCATGGTCTATGTACGAGGAATACTGGGAATGCTGGGAGATGCTGTTTCCCAGACTAGCCCTAAGTAATGAAGCACAGGAACTGGTGAATAAATACTCCAGCTTAATTAGTCACTGGGTGGGACACCGTCCTATAGCATCACTCAGAGATTCCAAATAGGGTTAAGCCCTAATTGCCCATAGTAGTAACTTTGTTTACTCATCCTGCATTGCCTTCATTCCCTTCCCTGTCTCTTTTACCAGTTCTTGGTGTAGCCTCACAAATAAACTATTCCTAAAGAAATGGCTTGTATTCAGATCCTTTGGGCAGACTGATTCTGAGGAAATGGGTGTATTAGTTAGGGTCCAAGAACTAGAAACCCAGAATGCATGAATTTAACAGAAAAAATTTACTTAAAAATGGTTAGTTATTAAATTTTAACTTGATGTGGCTATTAGTTTGCTGGGACTACCAAAACAAATCACAAACTGGAGAATTTAAACAACAGAAATGGATGAACTCATTGCAATCTGTAGCACTGTAGCACTGTCATCCCGTTCATCGATTTGCTCGAGCAGGCACCAGTAACATCTCCATTGTGAGACTTGTTACTGTTTTTGGCATACTGAATATGCCACAGGTAGCATGCTAGGCTTTGCCGTGCGGGCGGAATACTCTCGGTCACTTGCCGGGCTCTCCAAGAGGGATGGAGGAATCAAACCCGGGTCGGCCGCATGAGAGGCAAACACCATACCCACTGTGCTATCACTCCTGTCCAGTATTTAGATAAGGAACTTCCAAATCAACAGGAAAGGATTAAGATAGTCAAAGAACATTAATGAAATCTGAAGTTCATGAAATACTAGGTATGTTCAAGATCATGAGAAAACATAAAAGAAATTTCCATAATAATTAAGAACTAAAAACCCATATGCTTTCCAACAATAAAAGGAATATGTTATAATAAAACAATTGTGTCATTTATTATATATACATATATATACTATATATATATCCATCAACCTCAAGGAGATCAACCTGAGGCCGCAGATGTCCCAGGTGCTGCCCAGAGACACAGGCAGGTGCATGTTTGTCAGTGTGCAGATTGTTACAACATGCCAGTCAACCAAAAGCTTACATTTGGTAGACTGGGAACACCTGTAAAGGTAATTAGAGGTCGCCCATATATATATATATATATATATATGTATGTATATGGGCAACATCTATATATATTGCAAATATCTAGATGTTGCAATCTAGATGTTGAAAAGTGCATTTCTTTTGAGGACTCAGGGATAATTTATTCTAGGCCTCTCTTTGAGTTTTTGGTAGTTTCCAGCATTCTATGGTTCATAGCTGGTGCTCTCTCTGTGCACTCCAACTTCCTTCCCTCAGTCTATGATTTACGCCCTCCCACTTTTTAAAAATAATGTAGGAGTACTGCTATTTGTTCAGCCATTGATTAAGCTAATTGAATTGGGCATGAACTCCACATTTCTTTTTTTTTTTTTAAATTGTATCACTGTGAGATACAGTTACAAAGCTTTCATGTTTGAGATTCATCCATACAATGATGAAACACCCATCCCTCCACCAGTGCACATTCTCCACCACCCACATCCCAGTCCTCACCTTGCCTCTAGGGCAGACAATTTCCCCAATACTCTCTCTCTAATTTTGAGCATAATGTTTTGCTCAAAATTTCCTACCACCATTAAAGCCTACCTGCCAGAGGCAGAAACTAGATAATTTATTTTCCATTGCTTATTTTGAATATCATGAGAGCTCGCACAACTGCGATTATAAATATAAATTTTTAGATTGCAAATTGTAAATTTAGGTTCCAGAAACATCCTTGTATGGCACTAATCCTTTTTGGGATTCAGTTGGGAGTCTCTGGGCCAGGGCTGTTGGTGCGATAAGATGGAACCTGGAGGCAAATTGTGGGCATGACAGCCAGTCTGCCTGGCAGGTGGGGACTCAGGTAGGGACATCCCAGATCATCTGCTGCCATGCGGCCTGGAGATTCAGTCTTGGAACCTGAATACCTGTACCTTGTGTGTGGAAACTCTTGGTCACTAGGATTCCATCTGGAGTAGGCAGGGAGACTACATCTGCTCCATCTGGGGTGACCCGGTGAGACTGGCCCAGTATGGGGCCTGGAGAGATCTCTGGCACTGTGCTGTCTTCTGGGACTTACTGCTGTGTCTCTGGGCCAGGACTGTTGGTGAGCTAAGATGGTGTCTGGAGGCAAATTGTGGGTGAGACAGCCAGTTTGCTGGGCAGGTAAGGACACGGGGAAGGATAGCCGGGGTCCTCTGCTGCCATGCGGCCTAGGGATTCAGTCCTGGAACCCACATACCTGGACCTTGCTTGCGGAAGCTCTTGGTCATCGGGATTCCATCTGGAATAGGTGGGGATATACCCCTTTTTATAAAGACACTAATCACATAAAATTATGGACCATCCTACAGGCCTCATTTAACTCTACCATCTACTTGTATCACTTGTCATCCTGTTGATCTTCGATTTGCTCGAGCAGGCGCCAGTAACATCTCCATTCGTCCCTGTCGCATGCTAGTGTAGCCCAATGGTATCTGATTGCTCCAGGAACACAAAGAGCCTCAAATCGTTCGTTCAGAGTTTTGACGAAAAAGCCTGACCATCTTGTAGGTGGGTGGCCATGGGGTCTTTTGACATCTCGTGGAATCCAGTCAGTAACAGCTCTAGTCCAGCGTTCATCTCTAAATCGCATTATGTGCCCTGCCCATCTGATTTTCAACGATTTGGCAAAGGAGACAGCGTTCCTGATTCTTGATTGTCGATGGAGGTTGGAAATCTGGATTTCTTCTCTCACTTGAGTGAAATGTGATATTCCAATCATAGCTCTTTCGATTCCTCTTTAGGATACCCTAATAGTGTTCTCATCCTGTTTTCGTAGGGCCGAGGTCTCTGAGACGTATGTCAGTGCAAGTAAGGTTGCATTCACAGAACTAGAAGTTGGGATTCCAAGGTTCTGTGAGAGACACAATTCAACTCCTAATCATATCTGAAGAATACAGAAACTATTAGTATGTTATCATGGGGGTAGCAACCTCAGCAAACAGTTTCCACTCTTAGCTCTGAAAGAACAAAGCGAAGTTATTAAAACTATTTAAACTTCAAAACCCAGAAAAAGGATCACATGAAGCCTAGAAAAAGATGCTTGCGGAAGAGATATGAGTTGTCTGGTGTCTCTGGGATGAGGAGATGGGTGCTGTAAGTGTTTGACACTGAAAACTGAATTCAGCTGCTGCTATAGTGAGGGATTTCTACCACTGGGGTTAAGAAGTAAGACTGGGGCAGAGGCATAATACAGAAGATAGGGTGTTTGCTTTGCACCCGACTAAGCCCCGAGCCTGCCAAAAGTGATCTCCTGAGCCTTCAAGAAGTGATCCCTGAGCGCAGAGCCTGGAGCGCAGATCCCTGAGCACTGCTGAGTGTGCCCCCTTCCCCGCAAAATGAAGTGAAACTGAGGTGACTGTGACTGGAGCGAGAAGCTGATAGGAAACCTCATGAAGGAAGTAGCAAGTAAGTAGGAAGGAATAAGTCCTTGTTTTTCCCCCAGTTTTGCATCTTCTTCATCACTCTAGGCAGAGTCAAAAAGATAACACCTGGAAAGTAACAATGTGTTTTGTAGAGTCCCAGTTCCTGCCTCATAAAGTATAGTAAGCTGGGTGTGGATCTGGGAAATAATAGTTAAACTGGCATACCAATCTTAGACAAACAGATAAACTCAACAAACTAGGCTTTTTATTCCAAAGAAAGAAAAGAGTAAACCCAAGTATATAAATATGGTTGCTTGATTAATGGCAGTTAATGGGGCAATTTGCTCAGTGAGAAAGAAATACCTATATAAAGGTGACTATCAAGTACTATCATTGAATTTTCAACAGCAAGCTAGAACTTCAGCACACCAATGAGAACAGTTCTGCTCAAAGCAGTTTTATGAAAAAGTTGCAACTCATTCTTTCAATACGACCATCACTCAAATAATCTTTGGAACTCCTCTGTGGGAGACTGAAACCTGTATGTTTTACTCAACCCATGTCGCCAATTCTTGTCTTTTGAGGGTGAATTAACATTTTTGATAACAAGTTTATGTTAGTCCCAACTAAACCTGGCAAATAAAATTAGTCACATGAGAGTACCTAGTGACCACCACTCTCTAGTACCTAGTTCCTAGAGAGTACTGTGAGCACCACGTGGGTGACTCAGAGTAAGATCCTGGCAGGTATATGTGCAAGAAATGCATCTAAAGAATCACAAATTTCAAGGAGTACTACAGCTAAAATGTCTCGCACTCATTGCAGTCTTGTGTGCAAATCCTACTCACCGCAACTACCATTGGAATCAAGAGAAGGAGGTGAGAACAAGGTATTAATAAAATAAACACATAATTAGATTTAACTCTACATTTTTAGCAGGCTCAGAAGTGCTTTGGAGAATGTTGTGTCAAAATCCAGATGTAATTTCTGTCTCAAGGTGGTATATGGGTGATGGCTTCTGATATTATATTTCTAAGCTTGTCAGTAAAGGAATTATGAAGGTAGACAAAAATGAGTGCTCACAACAATTAAGAAGTCCAAGACTAACATTCTGTCATTTGAAAATTCTGTTTAGAATTGTGTCTAATTATTAGGGTGGTGTATTAATTTGAAGACATACAATTTGTGACCCCTAGGTGCTTTGCTGTCAAGTAAAGTAAAATGTCTTCCAACGTAATAAAGAAGATAGTTTCATACTTCTTTCATGAAATGGAGTATTTAGGTGATTCAGAGTCATCAGGCCTCGGTTTAGCAGAAAATGTGACAGCAATCTGCTTACTAGCAAGTCGGGAGATCTGATGAGACTGCCAGAGCACCCTTTCGGGCTGATTTCTTTTTTTGCTAATATATCTCATATGTTTAGTGAGACCAGAAATCTTCCAGAAACAATCTGCCAGAAAATTGTGGTTGAAAGAAACCGGAAGAAATCTTTTCATAATGTGTACTAATAATCATAGATATTTATTATTTATTTATTCATTTATTTAGACTACCATAAAACCAAGCTATAGAAGTGGGTAAAGGTTCCAATTTAGTTCATCGGAGTCTCTCAAAATGAGTATCTTCTAAGTAATAAAGTTTGGATTGAGGGAAATACACACCTAAACTCTGAAGAAGGTACAGTGAGTAATGCCTGGGCAAAATGAAGACAACGCAACTCTGTATTTTGCAGACAGTGAGGCCTCTTCATTTGGAGGATGATTAAACAGAAGAAAAAAACCTCCTTCTATAGGAAGGATTGTGTTAAAATATTGCAGAATAAGAAAAATACCACCTTGAAGACTCAGGAGAAGTATACAACTGTGAATATGGTTTATTATTAAAACCAGTAGAAAACTATACCCTTAAGGTTAAAAGAAGATATAACTTATATGAAGTAGGAGTGGAAGCCTTAGAGAAAATTAATGACAGAAGAGTGGTTAAATTGGGGCTGGAGGGATAGCACAGCGGGTAGGGCATTTGCCTTGCACGTGGCCGACCCGGGTTCGATTCCCAGCATCCCATATGGTTCCCTAAGCACCGCCAGGAGTAATTCCTGAGTGCAGAGCCAGGAGTAATCCATGTGCATCGCCAGGTGTAACCCAAAAAAAGCAAAAAACAAAAAAGAGTGGTTAAATTCTAATGACTAGAAATACAAGAGCAGAACCAAACATTTCTTCTGGAGACACAGAAAAGCAAAATTGAAACTACAAAATTGAATTGGTAATACAGAAAACAAAACAAAAGAACTCTCCCCGAAAACCCCTGAAGTTTTCCTTCACAATATATGGAATAAGTTGGAAAAGTTATGAATAAGAAGAGCAAAGATCAGGTCTAAAAATTATTGAAACTGATCTCCAGAAATAGAGTCAGCATTACCAGAATATAGAAAATAGAACATAGAATATAGAACATAGAATATAAAACAATGGGATAAGCAAACAATACAGAACATAGAATTTAGAACATAGAAAATAGAACAATGGGATAAGCAAACAATGCCTAGAATATATGTAACAAAACTTTTAATGAGAGCACACAAAAATGGAGTAAAGCAACAATAAATCAGTTATAACAAAAACTAATTATTTAATTTCTTAAAATAGAAATGTTTTCTGATTCGATTATAATGTAAAATGGACCTATAGATTGCTTATATCAAAGATACAGAATTTTTAAATTTATAAAAAATAAATAAATATTTATCTGTTATTTATTTATTTATTATTTATTTAGATAAAACAGAATTCAACTAAAATTATACAGGGCAAAGATATAGCAATGTGAACATTGTATAGCAAATAACAGCATCTAGTATTTATAAAGCAGAGACATACTGATAAACTCACATGATATAGGTTTTATTTTCTTTGGCTATACTCTGTGGTGCTCAGAGCACCACTCGAGAATCACTCCTGGTGGACTAAATCAGGTCCCAGGAATTGAACCTGGGTTGGCCAGGTACAAGGCAAGCACCTTATCTGTTCTAATGCATCTCTGATCTCAATGGTGTAATAGTTTTTTTGTTTGTTTGTTTGTTTGCTTTTTGGGTCACACCTGGCGATGCACAGGGGTTACTCCTGGCTCTGCACTCAGGAATTACTCCTGGCGGTGCTCAGGGGACCATATGAGATGCTGGGAATCGAACCTGGGTCGGCCGCGTGCAAGGCAAACACCCTACCCGCTATGCTATCGCTCCAGCCCCGGTGTAATAGTTTTTAAGAAACTTTAATATAGCTCTATCAGTTAAAGTATCAAAACAAAATAATGTGCAGAATTTTAATAATATAATTAGTAATATTGAATTTGATAAAATGTATTGAACTTTATACTTACAGAGACTTTATTTCCTTTCCAATTAGCCATATGATAATTATAAAAATGAATTGAATTATGCCTCAAAGAAAATGTTGATATATTAAAAAACATAAATCATGAAGGCCATGTACTTGTGCACAATAAATAGAGCTAGTTGGGGGCTGGAGTGATTGCACAGTGATTGGGTGTTTGCCTTTCATGCGGTCTACCCAAGTTTGATTTTTCTGCCCCTCTTGGAGAGCCCGGCAAGCTCCCGAGAGTATAGAGCCCGCGCAGCAGAGCCTGGCAAGCTACCCGTGCGTATTGCATATGCCAAAAACAGTAACAATAAGTCTCTCAATGAGAGATGTTACTGGTGCCCGCTCAAACAAGTCGATGAGCAACAGGATGACACTGATGACAGTGACAGTTGAACCAGAGCACACACTGGGTAGAGTGTCTTGTACCTGGTTAACCTGGGTTTGATCCTTGGCACTGCATATGCTCCCCCAAGTCCTGCCAGGAATGATCCCTACCCAAAACCAAGAGTAAGTGCTAAGCCCAACTAATGTGGCCCCGAACCAAAAAATAAATTAATAAAACAAATAATAAAACTAGAATATAAACAGGAACACCACCCAAAGCTTTGGATTTTAAAGCTGTGATAAATTACTAGTTCTTCAAGGAGTAAATAAAATTATAATTTATTGACAATATGCATTATGTAATATAGCTACAGTTATACTTAGAGACAAAACTATAGCTAAGAATGCCTTCTATTCACAGCAATAATTTATTTAAAGAGCAAATCTGGAATGGCCACAATCTAGGAGTGTATTCCATGAATCCACATATGTTTCCTTCTCAGTCCCTCAAACTGGTCTTTTCTAAAGGACAGTGGGGATGGGGGAAAGGTAGGTAGATTTGTAGATGTTGAAGAGGCAGACATGGAACTCTGCCAATGGTTAGACATGGGGAGTGAAGTAGAGAAGAGTCACAAATGATACCACATATTCTTGGTTGAAGAACCAAACAAAAGTTTGTGCCTTTCACTGAAGGGGTAGACATAAGAATAACAGAGTTTATGGAGACCATCACCAACTTAATTTTGTATGTGTAGAGTTTGAGATAACTATGAGTCTTCTAAGTAGAAAAGTCATTTGGACTAAAGCATATATGGACTTGAAATTTAGAGAAGAGCTCTGGATTGCAATCACAGATTTGGGAACTGATTACATAGAAATGGCAATCAAGGTTATGGATATATATTAGAGGGCCCTGAGAATATATAATGAGTGAAATAAAACTTAATCATTACAGAAACTGAGGAGCTTCAGTTTATCTCATGGTACAATTTCATACTTCTTTCATTGTATGTTCCCATCCCATGTTCACTATCAAAAAGCCAGTATTCCTTCACCACTGTCCACTGAATCCCTTCTTTGTTTTTACTCTCTTCTCCTCTGGTAACCACAGCAAAGCCAACCTAATTAAGACAGTCAAAACAATGTTTTAATGAAGGTCTCCTTTGCTTACATGAACTTTAATAATATTATACATATTTCATAATCTTCATGATTACATTTAAAAACAATAGCTTTTGGGAAATGGTAAGGATTTGTGAGGGACTATTGACGAAAATATTTTTCTAAATAATTTATATATAGAAAGATGTGGAATAAGGATAATTTTATATCACTAGGCAAAATGGCCATTTTCTTTTAACTGTCTTTAATAAAATTCAAATTACAAAGTTAGATCAATGGATACTTATATACCATTTACCTAGATGCACAAGCTAATAAACATTTTTAGTATTTTTCTCTCTACATATATATATTTTTAATAATGTAGGAATACTGCTATTTATTCAGCCATTGATTGAGCTGATTTAATTGGGCATGAACTCCACATTACTTTTTTTTATTCTATTCTGAATGTTAACTTTATTTTATTATTTTATTATTATTTTTCCCCTTTTTTGATTCATCATGAGATACAGCTACAAAGCTTTCATGTTTGAGCTTTGGTCATATAATCATCAAACACCCATCCCTTTACCAGTGCACACTTTCCACCACCAAAACCCCCAGTATTCCCCCACCCCCTGCCCATTCCAACCCTTCCCCTGATTGTGTGGCAGACAATTTCCTTCATACTCTCTCTCTACTTTGGTTACATTCAATATTTCAACATCAGTCTCACCACCACTCAAACCTGCTGAAAAGTCAATGCTAGACGATTTGTTTTGTATTGCTTGTTATGGATAGGATATAATGTCCAGGAAATTCTCTGGGAGCTTTAGTTTATAGTCTTTGGGTCTTGGCCATTGATGAGATTACATGGTGCTGGGGGCAGTTTGTGGATGTGACTGCCAAGCTACTGAAAAACTGGGGACCTGTGGGGAGGAGGCCAAGTCCTGATCCATGCGAGCCTGGGGCTCTCAGTCATGGGTTCCCACCTACCTCTGCGCTACAGGTCCTACCTAACTGCATCTTTTGATCTCTTTCGAGATTTATGGGTCTCTGAATTAAGGCCAATAAATGAGCTTATATAGCTGAGCCAGAGGTGTTTTGTGGGTGTGTCTCCACATACCTAACTTTTAGCCATTTAATTCTTGGTAAACTTGGCCCCAAGTTGTTGGGGTCTGGCCAAAGGCACAGCAGCAATTTTGGGGTATCTGGAAGGCATCATCAAACTGCTGATGGACTTGCCCCACAGGTACAGGTTTGCCTGCTGGTGGCACCATACCCCCTTCTCTCTACATATTAAATTGGCATATTATATATATACATATATGTATAAAATTTATAACTAATTTCTCCCAATCTTTTGAAATAAATAGTAGAAATTCAGACTTCATCCCTAAATATGTCAGTGTTTCTTAAGAATAAATTCATAATGAAACTTCATAATGTTAATAATTTGCAAAGTTAATATTTCCTAATTAAAAATGTATTTGAATCTCCTATCCGCATGCTAGGCTGTTTTCACTGGGGCCTCCTCGGAGAGGGGTGGGTTGAGTTTCCCTCCCCACCCCAAGCAGAGCCCCAGCAGCCAAAAACCTCCAGAACCCATCCACAGCCATATTCAAGGCCACTCTTCACACGCTCGGATGAGCCTCAACCATGAAGGAACCCAGGTATGCGGGACCCGTGGCTGAGATCTTCAAGCTTGTTCAGATTGGGACTGGGCTTCCTTCACCCAGATCCCCAGTTTTCCAGTAGCTTGGCGGTCACACTCACAAACTGTCCCCAGTGCCATGTAATCTTGTTAACGGCCAAGATCCAGAGACTATAAAACAAAGCTCCCGGAAGAGAGCGATGCAGAATCTTGCACAGCAGAGCCTGGCAAGCTATCCGTGGCATACTTAATATGCCCAAAACAGTAACAATAACGGGCCTCATTCCCCAAAATGTGACAGGGACGAATGGAGGTGTTACTGGCACCCACTTGAACAAATCGATGAGCAACGGGACGACAGTGCTACAGTGATAAAAATACATTTAAAACATCACCAATTGTCCATAGTAGTTGCTTTCATAGATTTCAATAATCTTTTTTTTTCTTTTTGGGTCACACCTGGCAATGCACAGGGGTCACTCCTTCCTGGCTCTGCACTCAGGAATTACTCCCGGCGGTGCTCAGGGGATCACATGGGATGCTGGGATCGACCGGGAAAACGCCCTATCCACTGTGCTATCACTCTAGCCCTTAAATAATCTTTGAAAATGGATAAAGTCAAGAAGTAATGTTGGTAAAACTTGATAGCCATTTGCTAAAGAATAAAGTTGAACCACTCAGTCATACCATGCACAAAAGTGAACTCAAAATGGATTAAAAAGATAGACTGTACTCTGTAAAATACATTGAAGAAAACATTTATAAAACCCCGTCACGATGTAGAATTCAGTGGTGTCTACATTGATTCAGCTCCTTTGTTGAAGAAAACAAGCAAACATAAACAAATGGGATTGCATCAAACTAAAAAACTTATTGTAAACTACAAATTGTAGATTTCTAATGAAGATATTGGTAGTTATTGTAGCAAATAAAGCCAGACTATATCAACTAAAGTAAGATGGTGAAAGTTAAAAATCTTTAAGTTAAAAATCTTGGTAAGCAGTTTAAAACTGGTATTGTGGATCCATAAAAATTATAGTCTACACATCGTGTATCTTTTTTTTTCTCTTCCATTTTTAATTCATTGCTTCCAACTTTCACCCCACACTTTTGCTTTGAGTTGCCATCAGCATATCAGCATTCTAATGAACAGGAATAAAGTGGAGTGCAAGGTTAGGGCTGGCCTTTGCTCTATAGTGGTACAAACTAGGAGTTGTGCATTCCACTTCTGTTCAATTTCTCTTTAACAGAACTGGATCATTTATCATATCTGTGTGCAAAAGAGGCTGGATAACATATTCTGAGTGCTTATGTGGCATTGCTATCACTATGGAAGGTAAGGAGAATGGACAAGAAACACATATTACTAGAGAAGAAAAATACAATTATTTTCACCATGTGAAAACCAGTGTCCATTTTCAGCTGAGTTTTGTATTATCCTGTACAAGCCCACGTAAAGGGGATGCAAGAAAGAAAGTGAAAGATGATTTTGGTATGCTTCTGACTTTTTCTATTTCCTACCTATATGAGGTCTATTTATATGTAGTTCTTTACTGGAATCTATCTAGTACACATACTTGGGGAAACATGATGTAGCACTGTAGGACTGTCATCCCGTTGTTCATTGATTTGCTCGAGCAGGCACCTATAACATCTCCATTGTGAGACTTGTTGTTACTGTTTTTGGCATATCAAATACACCATGGGTAGCTAACCAGGCTCTGCCATGCGGGCAGGATACTCTCAGTAGCTTGCTGGACTCTGAGAGAGCGTTTGCCTTGCACGCAGCCGACCCAGGTTGGATTACCTCCATTCCTCTCAATTCCTTTAGGAATTGCAAGAAGTTTGGATTTTACAGATATAAAACAGTCAAGTCTCAGTGAAGATGACCAAGACAATCTTGCCTTAAATCATTTTTTGCTGGAAAAATAAGTGGGTGAGCACTTAATTAGTGTACACCAAGTGGGAGTGAATTATGATCAATTAAAAACCTCCCACCGGCCACACCTATTCTCATTCAAACTGATGTAGGCATGAGCACATTTCTCCAAGCAAAATATCTGGGTAGCTCTCTCATCCCTTTTCTGATTGTTCATCTTCCTCCTAACATTCAGAGATATTTCTTTTCTTTTTGTCTTCCATTTATTTTAATTCTTTGCTTTATTACAGGACATTAGAGTAGGGGGTTTGTGATTGGTAAGGTAGAAATAAACTTTTAGATAAAAGAAATAAAGTCTTAAGGCTATTGTCTTGGTTAACATTATTACTTGAAATAAGTACCATGTACCTCATACTTTTCATGAAGGCGATTATTCAGGAAAACATCATCCTTACCAAGAAAAGAACAGTTGTGGTACTACTGAAAGGAATGTTGATGGAAAGAAGCTCTCATCTTTCAGTAAATACTTGAGAAGATCAAGACTTTACAGGAAATTTTTTGCACAAATTAAGTTTAATAGAAAACTAATATTGGTAAAGGTGTTTAAAATGTTATCCTGGAATAAGTGAATGCTAACAATAAGAACTAACCATGAAATAACTCAATTGAAAAACCATATAAATATATGAACAATTCCATATCTCAGGGAAGGCATCTTCCAAACAAATATGGAAAACTGTGACTGGAAATATTGCTCTAGGTTAAAAAAAATTTGCAACGATTCCTAGATGTTATATGATCATGAGTTTTCATTGCTGTGGGGTACATATCTAGGAATACAGTTGACATACATGTTGTGTCTTTAACTTTATAAGACACTGTCAAACTGTTTTGAGGGCATGCCATTTTGTATTTCTGTCTGTAAAAGAGGTGAGTTCTAGTTGCTCTGCAACTTTGTCAGCATTTGGTAGTGTTGGTATTTTTAATTTTAGCCATCATAGTCAGTAGGGAGTAATATCTTACAGAAGCTCTAATCTTTACATCTCTAATGACTGATGCTGTTTCACAAAGCAGAACTAGGAGTTGTTAATGTGAATGTGAGATGAAAGAATGGGAATCAATGGTGATTTCAAGGTCTTTGGTCTGAGTAGAATGGCAATGAAAGAGGCAAAAAGAATTTGGAAACAGGGTTGATGTAACATGTTTTCAGTAGCTCAGAAAAATCATTAGGAAATAGAAAATTGTTGTTGCTATTGGGTAGAGGGAAAATGATAGCACACTCCTATCTTGTATTCCTATCAGGAACAGCGAATGAGATTTATTCAGAACAAATATAACTGAAGATGATTAAAGAACTTTTATGGGTGGTGTGTGGGTGGAAAATGAAAGGTGTCATTCAAGGAAAGACATGTCAGTCTGGGAAAAGCAAGCTCCTGTTAACATCTCAGGGATGTGATTCACTGAGAAAGCCCGAAACCTGTTTTATAGCCTGGGCGGGCGGTGGCTGGAGCAGAGTTGTTTTTACTGACACAAAGAACAGAGAGAAGCTGATGGACTGGATAATGGAACATGGTTCCTAGACATAATGGACCATGATGTCATCTTGAATGTGTAAATGTAAGGAAATAATTACACTGGTTCACAACAAGAGGAACCAGGGGGAAAAAAAATCTCACAATGCAAGGGGACCTTCCAGAAACACAGTATCAATGGTTCTCCACCTGACTTCTCAGAGGAACCTGGGATGATTATCCATGTGTAGAATATCAATTATCTCTGGTTCAGATATTGTTTCAGATACCTCTGGTTCAGATTGTGAAGAATGAAGAAAAACAGAGAAAAGATTTATCTGGAATCCCTCTGTCTGGTGCTAAGGTAACAGGTTTCAATTGAAGAGCATGTGCAGTGTGGTTCTTCTAGGTACTGTTTCTGAGATGCTTCATGGCCTTAATTTCTGATTCCGTTTTCTCTCCTTTATCGATTTCCTTTATTCAAAGGAAGAAAAGCATATTTCAAAAATAAGCTAAAGAAAGTAAATTTACTGAGACCTTACTACTCCAATATTATACTCAACACAAATGTATTGGAAGACCACCCTTTAATATCTATGCCTGTGTCTTCACAAATGTACTTTTTAGATAACATCATAATGCCAGTTAAATAAAAAAAAAGACTGAATGTCCAATTTTGTATAGAATGCAGGAATATTTGCTGTTTCCCTCCCTCCTTTTTCTTTCACTGTTGAGTAGCAACACATGGCTGGGAGTCACACACTTTTAGTTGCTGTGCTCACACACTTGGTTGCAGTGCACTGGAAATAGCATACATCATTCACTGTGCCACTGGGGATTCCAAACAGCAGAGACTTACGCAGCTTGCAGGGTGGTGCTGAGGATCAAATTCACAGTCCATGTCTTCAAGGCATTGTCTCTACTACTGAGCTATCCTGAACACCAAGTCAATTCCTTAAATCACAGAAAAATCTGGAAAAATTGGGTCTTGTCAAAATTTTTATTGTTAAACCTCACTTCCTGCTAACACCTTCAGTAACAGCTGCAAACATCTGGTATTTATTCTTCCAGATCTTTCTCCATGGTCACATTACTTTTTTACATATTTTTTTAAACACAGCACAATTAAGAGCTATGTAACAAAAATGGGGTGAGTAGTGTGTTTCTCTGGATTTTTCTTAGCATATTTCCTTCATGTTTCATGTTCTGTGTTCTAATTGGCATTATTTTTTCTTCCCCCTTTTTGGTCATTACAAACCTTTATTGAAATAAATAGCTATATATTTCTTATGTACTGGTTTACCAAGTTTATTGCTATGTGATTGAGTCCAAGAAATGAGACTTTCGTAATTTATCACTTTAATAAATTGCTTTTCAAAATTGTTCATGATATTTTTACATCTTTATTGAAGAATGACAATAAAACTTTTACATATTTAAGTTTTATAGCTTGAGTTTTGGATATAAGTATATACTATGAAATAATAATCTCAGCAAAGCTAATTTATACATTCATTTCTCCTATTATTTGTATTCTATTCCTTGGATAATTTCAGGTTTAATGTGCAGTATTGTTAACAGTGGACCGATAGCACAGCAGGTAGGGCGTTTGCCTTGCATGTGACCAACCCAGGTTCGATTCCTCCGTCCCTCTCGGAGAGCCCGGCAAGCTACCGAGAGTATCTTGCCCTCACGGCAGAGCCTGCCAGGCTACGCCTGGAGTATGGGATATGCCAACAACAGTAACAACAAATTTCACAATGGAGATGTTACTGGTGCCAGCTCGAGCAAATCGATGAACAATGGGACTACAGTGCTACAGTGCTACATTGTTAACAGTATTAATAATCCTATATTTTAGATATCCAGAACTTATTTGTGGCACATAACTAAAGCTTTATATCTTTTGAACAACATTTCCCCATTTTCCCTAACTTCAGGTATTTGGTTGCTATATATTCTATTATCTGTTTCTATGACTTTGTCTATTTTATATTCCACATACAGCTGAGATCATAAAGTATTTGTCTCTCTAGGTCTGGCCTATTTAACTTTGCATAATGTCTTCTATGTTCATTCAAATGTAAATACTTCATTCCCTTTAAAATATGAATGTCATTTAATTATACATACACCTCATTTTCCTTATCCATTCACCTGTAGATGTATGTATAGATTAGTTTCATATTTTAGTTATTGTGAATAATATTTCTATAAAGATGGGTTTGAGATTTTATGTCTTTCAGAAAATATTTTCATTTCCTTTGGGTGTATAACCAGGAATTGAATTGATAGATCACATGGTAATTCTATTTTTAAGATCTTGATGAGTGTCCATGTTGTTTTCTGTGATGGAGGTACCGACTTACATTTTTACTAATGGAGTTTAACTGTTCTCTATCTCCACAATCTTGCCTTTTAGATAGTGGCCATTTTACTAGGTGTAGGGTAATATTTAATTACAGTTTTAACTTGTATTTTTACAATTTATTTGAGATGTAGGGCACCTTTTGTATATTTGTTAGCTATTTGTATTTCTTTTTAAAAAATGTCTATTCAGAATCTTTGCTAATATTTTAATTGGGTTATTTGTTCCTAGGTATTTTTTACTACTAAGTTGTATAAATTTATTATATATTTTGGATATTATCTACTTATCAGATATATGACCTGAAGATATTTTACCCCATGCAGCAGGTTCTCATTTTATTTTTTAATAGGTCATTTTATTATGAAAAAACTTTTTAGATTGATGCAATCCCACTTGCCTATTTCTGCTTTTATTTCCCACATTTTTAGTGCCATATTAAAAAAGCCAACGAACGTTTGTATAAATGTCAAGAACCATTCCCCCAGAGGTTTTTTTAATAATGCTTTCATGGCTTCAGGTCTTCTGTATAAGTCTCTAAGCCATTTCAATATGAAATAATCATAACAATTATACGAGTATATAATTATTAGTATAATCTAATACTTTGTATGAGCATATTCAGTATTCCCAGAATCATGTGTTGAAATTACATTTTCTTTCATTTTATATCCTTGATACACTGTTAAAGATCATTTTACTATAGTGGTGTGGATTTATCTCTGAGTTTTCTGTTCTACTCCATTTGTGTATGTTTGTTCTTATGCTTGTACCATTTTGTTTTGGCAACTGTAGCTTTGTATTTTGAAACCAGGACGTGCGATGCATATAGAAATGCAACCAATTTTGTGTGTTCATTTTGTAGCCTGCTATTATACTGTATTGGTTAATTTTTTAAAAGTTTTTTTAGTTAAGTCTTTAGGGTCTTGTCAAAACATCTTGTCACCTGAAAATAGAGTTGGCTTAAGCTCTTTCCAAGTTGAATTTCTTTGATTTATTTTTCTTGCGTAATTGCTGTGGCCTGGACTTCTAATACTATGTTGAATAATAATGGAGAAAGTGGGTATCATTGCCTTGTCCTGTGCTGATCTTAGAGAGAAAATTTTCACTTTTGTCATTGAGTATGTTTTTAGCTGTGGGTTTGTTGTATGTGGCCTTTGCTGTGCTGTACTGAGTAAGTTATTTCTATTCCTATTTTGTTGAGAGTTTTTATTATATGGTGATAAATCTTTTTATTATTTTTTTGGGCTACACAGGCAATGATTATGGCTCTGCACTCAGGAATTACTCCTGGTAGTGTTTAGGAGACCATATGGGATGGTGGGAATCGAACCTGGGTCAGCCATGTGAAAGACAAATGACCTTCTCACTGTACTATTGCTCTGGCCTGTGGTACTAAATCTTGTGGAGAACTTTTATCATGTGTTGCTGAATTCTATAAAGAATGCCATTGATAATTTTTGTAAGAATTGCATTAAATTTGTATATCAATTTAGGTAGCATGGAAATTTTAACTATATTAATTCTTCTAATCATAACAATGTTAATTCATCCACTCTATGGGCATGGATTGCCTTTCCTTTAATATGTAGTTCTGAATTTTTCCTTGAGTAATTTTAAAATTAGTTTACAATGTACAAGTTTTTCATCATTGCAGCTAAGCTATGCATTTTATTTTTTTATATTTTGAATAGAGTTGTTTCTGACAGTTTGTTATTATATAGAAACCAAGTTGATTTTTTAAAATTTTGTAGCCTGTAGCTTTACTGAATTAATTAGTTCTAATAAGTTTTGGGTGGAGTTTATAGTTTTTTAAAAAAATATTTCTTATTTTAAATTTTAATTTTTTTTATTTTATTGAATCACTATAGGGGTTTTCTATATATAATATCATGCCACATGAATACAGAGACATTTTTACTCTGATTGTTAGTTTTTGAGGCTTTTTGATTGATTTTCTTGCCTAAGTGTTCTGAGAAGGACTTTCAGTATTATGATGAATGAAAACGGTGTCGGTGACCTTCCTTTCCTTTCCTTGTGACAGATTTTAAAGGGAAACACTTTAGTTTAACTCATTGATTATAATGTTATCTGGGAAATTTTCATATATGATCTTAATTCTGTCAAAGCATTTCATGTTTATTTTGTTGAGACTTCCAATTATTAATGAATATTAAACTTTTTTTTTTTGCTTTTTGGGTCACACCCGGCGATGCACAGGGGTTACTCCTGGATCTGCACTCAGGAATCACCCCTGGCGATGCTCAGGGGACCATATGGGATGCTGGGAATCGAACCCGGGTCGGCCGCGTGCAAGGCAAACGCCCTACCCGCTGTGCTATTCCTCCAGCCTCTAAACTTTATCAAATGTTTTTATGCATTTATTAAGACTATTACATTCTTATACCTTTCGTTTTGTTAATGAGACATACCGAATCAATTGATTTGCATATGTTGAACCAATTTTGCATCCCAGGGATAGACCACCCCCTTCCATACCGACCAACTTGGTCATGGTACCTTATCGTTTTAATGTGCTGCTGAATTTGCTTATACATTTTTTGCATAGATTTTTGGCTTTCAGGTTTATCAATGATATTGACTTATAATTTTCTTTTTCTTGTGGTAGCTTTCTCAATTTTTAGGATCAGAGTAATGCTGGTTTCGTCAAATGAGATTCTTCTTTTATATTTTTAACAAAAGTTTAATGAGGATTGATATTATTTTTTTTTTTGACTGTTTAGTGGAATTTTCCTGTAAATCAAGATTTGTGCCATCCTTTTCTTTCTCCTGCTTTAGTGAGATAGAAACTCCATTCCAGATGGGTAAGCTAAAGACACAGAACTCCTCTTGGAATTATTTTAAAGTTCCTCCCTTAGCAAATCTTTAGAGAACTGTCTTCCAAGGAAGGAAAATATCTTGGTTGGAAGATTCTTGGTTCTCTTGCTTGTTGCTGAGATTGAGTTCTATATGAATGGGGCTGAGAATCTGGGCTCATTTCTGTTTAATCCCACTCATTAGGTAAAATTTCTACCTCGTGCATAGTGCTGCTCAGAATAGTGGGGCCCAAATAGCTTTGTTCTGACTTGCTGGGCACAGGTTCTATTCTGAATAATGCAAACAGATGCCTTCTGCTCCCTTCATTTAGTGTTTAGTTCCTAAGGCAGTGGTGTCAATGAGAAAGAATCATATTTTCTATGCATCCAGCACCAGAGACTTGGTTCAGAGATTTGAGCATGGGAAAGAAACAGACTGTAAAATAGAGAGATCCAAATCCCCACCCTAAGGAAGTTATTTCATTGGCAACAGATGTGGAGAAATTAAATCCTCAGAGGCTCACAAAAACAGTTAAAGCTACAGTGAAAAGTCTACTGGGAAAAGGTTTATATTCACTGGAGTTATAAGCTAAATGGTAAACCAGTTAGTTTTGCAGAGAGACACAAGGAAATAGTTATATATAAAACTCTCCTGTATATTGCATATGTATTATATGCTCAGTTTTGATTTATCTTAATCAAATGTTTATATTACCAACTGATCAGATGAACTTCATAATTTTTTTTGCTTTTTGGTTCACACCTGGCTATACACAGGGGTTACTCCTGGCTCTGCACTCAGGAATCACCCCTGGCAGTGCTCAGGGGACCATATGGGATGCTGGGAATTGAACTCAGGTCGGCCTCGTGCAAAGCAAACGCCCTACCCACTGTGCTATCGCTCCAGCCCCTGAACTTCATAATTTTTAAATGTTATTTGTGCTCTTCCACCTTTTTAATGTTGCTGACGGCAATACTTAATTCATACTTTTCGTGGGGTGGGATTTTGGGTTGCACCCAGATTTGCTTAGGACTTACTTCTGAGTCTGTTTTCAGGGATCATTGCTGGGAGGACATGAGGGACTATCTGAGGTGTTGAGGATTGAACTCCGGTTGGCCATATGCAAGGCAAGCATCTTACCAAACTGTATTATTTCTCCAGTCCCAATTTATATATTTTAAATCTAAAAGTATCATTTTAAATTAAAATAAAGCATATTCATTTTAATTTAGTCATATGTTTATTTTTCCTGGTGCTCTTCTTTCTTCTTGCATTATTTTTCATACATCTGGGATCATTTTCTTTTGATCTGAAGAATTTTCTTTAGTATTTTTAAGTGAATCTTTACTGGCATCATCCCATTTTAATTGCTCAGAATTTTTTTTTGCTGAGTTGGAGAGATAGTATAGTGGGTATGGTACTTGCCTTATTTGTGTCCAAACGAGTTTTGATTCCAGCACCATCAGGAGTACCCCCTGAACCCTAGCACGGAATGAGGAATAAAGCACGAACAACTCTAGGTGGGCCCCCAAACCAAACCAAACAACAATTTTATTTTATTAATTTAAAAATTTTTAATTTTTATTAAAAATTGTATTCAAAGAACTGTGACTTAGTAGTTTTAGACTTATAATATTCTAGAATCAACCCCACCACCAGTGTCAACTTCCTTCCACCAGAGTTACCATGTTCCTTCCTACCCTCCCAGCCTGCCATCTTGGCATTATAAAGTTTGACGGTTGCAGGTTTTTTTTTTTTTTTTTGGTTTTTGGGTCACACCCGGCGATGCACAGGGGTTACTCCTGGCTCTTCACTCAGGAATTACCCCTGGCGGTGCTCAGGGGACCATATGGGATGCTGGGATTAGAACCCGGGTTGGCTGCGTGCAAGGCAAACGCCCTACCCGCTGTGCTATCGCTCCAGCCCCAAGACGGTTGCAGTTTAAATCTCATGTTTTCAGTGTAATTGAGTCTGTGCCTTAGATATATAGTTATATCACTTTCCCACATTACCAGTATACCTGAGGTCCTTGATCCCTGCTCCTTTGTAACTTCCTTCTTCATACTTCCCTCTATTTCTAAATTTAATTTTTAAAATTGTCATGAATTATAAAGTTATGTGCTGACATTTTAAAGATGATGTTTCATTGCCTTTGGCTTTATGTTTTCTTTTGAAAATATACTTGTTATTGCCTTATTGATGGCAGGATGTCCTTTTCTTCTGGAAGTTTTAATGTGTTTGTGTGTTTTCTAGAAGCTTTACTATTAAGTTACTTGCTATTTATTCTGCATGGAATACATAGTGATTTTTGAATTGACACTTCCATTTAATTTTTTAAAAAGTTTTGGCCAGTGTTGCTTCACCATTTTCTCTCTCTCTTGTTCTGAGTCTCTAATTACATATTTTAGATTCCTTAATCCTATTCCATCTGGGTTTTTTTTTTTGCTGCAATAATTGTTTTGAGGCCACACCTGTAAGTGCTTGGGCATTACTTCAGGCTTTGTGCTGAAGTGATAACTCTTTTTGGTGGTGCTTGGAAATCATGCAGTGCTGGGGGAAGAAATCTAAGTCTCTGTCATGTGAAGTAAGTGCTCAGCCCTTTGAAATAATGCTGCAGATCCGTTTTTCATCTCTTTGTTTTCTATAAATTATGGATATTTTTATTGAGCTATATTTCTGTTTTCCAGTTTAAGTGGCAGAGCACATGACTGACATATGCAAAACCCCAAGTTTGTTCTCTCAGCTACATTCTCCATGAGCACTGCTGAGTGTGGCTCCTATTAAAAATAGTTAATTTTAATTAAGAAATAAATATAAAAAATAAAAGTATACTTTAGAAAAGTGAAAATTTGGCTTAAAACTATGAATTTTTTGATACCAGAACCACATTTGAATTGGTTATGGGCTCCTTTTCAAGAAAAGTTTTATAGGATTTTCCCCTAAAAATTAGAAATGTGTCAGTATCAAATTGACTCTAGCTGTTAGGTTAATTAAGGATGTCAAACAGTTTTGTTAAACTCTTAAACATTGTTAAATAGCCTTGCTGTAGGACTTGACATCTTCCTTTCTTTTTCTAAGGAAATAGTTGTTTCTATTATTATTTTACTTTAATAATTTCATTTTACTTTTATAAAGTTGTTCACAATAATTCGTTACATTTAATATTCAAACACCAATCCCATCACCATGCACCTTCCACCCACCATAAGAAGAAAGTGTGTGAAGATTGTTGTATTTCATCCTGGAGCCATTTAAGTCCCTGTATAAGCATGTATATTAAACCCAAACAAACGTGTGCTAGTTTTGGTACATCAGTGGGCTAGAGTACCAGCGTTCGTGCAGCTGCCAATGTGGCTGCATGCTTCAGGAATCCTGAAATTTAGAATATTACTTGATGAGATTATATGGTGCCAGGGCAGTTTGTGGTGTGTGACTGGAAAACTTGGGGGTGGGGGAAGCCCAGTCCTTCTCTGAACAAGCTTGGACATTTCACTCACAGTCTTGCATACCTGTTTTTTTCTGCAGGTTCTCTTGTGGGTGAGGCTTATCCGTGCCTGTGGAGAATGGTCTTGAGCATGGTTGCAGTTGAGTTCTGGAAGTTTTTCAGCTGCCGGGGTTCTTCAGGGGTGGGGAGGGAAACTGAACCTGACCCCTCCAAGTTGCCCCAGTGAAGACAGCCTGGTGCAAGTTCAGGACATGTTTCTTTTCTTTTTTTGAAGTGCTTATATATATATACATATATATATATATATATATATACTTTTATTAGTGAATCACCATGAGTTACAGTTACAAGCTTTCATGTTTGCATTTTGTTTATATCCCTCTACCAGTGCCCAGTCCCCTCCCCCAATGTTCCCTGTATCCCCCCCAACCTCTCACCTCATCCCCCCCACCTCAGCTCACCTCTGTGGCAGGGCATTCCCTTTTGTTCCCTCTCTCTTTTTGGGTGTTGTGGTTTGCAACAGAGGCCCTGCGTGGCCATCGTGTTTGGTCTATATTCTATTTTCAGCGCGCATCTCCTATCCCGTTCGGGTCCTCAAACCATACTTTACCTGGTGTTCCCTTCTCTATCTGATCTGCCCCTTCCTCCAGACTGTGGGGCCAGCATCCAAGCCTTGGAGCCAATGTCTCTTGGTACTTATCTCTACTATTCTTGGGTGTTAGTCTCCTATTCTGTTATTTTATTTTATATTCCACAGATGAGTACAATCTTTCTATGTCTGTCTCTATCTTTCTGACTCATTTCACTTAACATGATACTTTCCATGTTGATCCACTTATATGCGAATTTCATGACTTCATCTTTTCTAACAGCAGCATAGTATTCCATTGTGTAGATGTACCAAAGTTTCTTTAACCAGTCATCTGTTCTGGGGCACTCAGATTTTTTCTGGATTCTGGCTATTGTAAACAGTGCTTTGATGAACATATAAGTGCAGATGTCATTTCAACTGTACTTTTTTGCCTCTCCAGGATATATTCCCAGAAGTGGTATTGCTGGGTCAAATGGGAGCTCAATTTCTAATTTTTTGAGAATCGTCCATATTGTTTTCCAAAAGGGCTGAATCAGTCGGCATTCCCACCAGCAGTGCAGGAGGGTCCCTTTCTCCCCACATCCTCTCCAACAGCGGTTGCTTTTGTTCGTTTGGATGTGTGCCAGTCTCTGTGGTGTGAGGTGGTATCTCATGGTTGTTTTGATCTGCATCTCTCTGATGATTAGTGATGAAGAGCATGTTTTCATGCCTTTTTGCCATTCGTATTCCTTCCTTGAGAAAATTTCTGTTCATTTCCATCCCTCATTTTTGATGGGGTTGGCAGTTTTCTTCTTGTAGATTCCAACCAACCAATGCCTTGTACATCCTTGATATCAGCCCCTTATCTGATGGGTATTGGGTGAATATTTTTTCCCATTCTGTAGATTGCCTTCGTATTTTGGTCACTGTATCTTTTGCAGTGCAGAAGCTTCTTAGTTTAATATAGTCCCATTTGTTTATCTCTGTTTCCACTTGGTTGGTTAGTGGCATGTCATCTTTGAATATACCAATAGCTTCAATGTTGTGGAGAGTTTTGCCAACCTTGTCTTCAATGTACCTTATGGATTCTGGTCTGATATTGAGGTCTTTAATCCATTTTGATCTGAATTTTCTGCATGGTGATAGGTCGAGATCTAAACCCATTTTTTTACAAGTGGTTGTCCAGTTATGCCAGCACCATTTGTTGAAGAGGCTTTCTTTGCTCCACTTCACATTTCTTGCTCCCTTATCAAAGATTAGATGTTCATACAATTGGCGTTGTGTGTAAGGATATTCCACCCTGTTCCATTGGTCTGCGGATTTGCCTTTGGACCAGTAACTGATGTAAATTAATTTTTCTAAATCCCCCCTTCTTTACTAATTTTTTATTACAATGAGTAGGGGGGGTCACACACTTGGTTGCAGTACTGTGGTGCTTGCAAACAGAAACATTCTTGATTGTGTACTTCTACACATTCTCACTGGAAGTCACGCTTTTTTGTTGTGGTGTTTAAGTATATTTTAGTTGTAGTGCTGTACAGGGGTCACACCCTTTTCTGTGGTCCTAACTCACTGTGGGTTAAACACCTGTTGCAGTGCTTTCACACTTTGGTTGTGATGCTTGTGGGGATTGCAAAATTTTTAGTTGTGTTGTTCACATACATATGTTGCAGTGCACTGGTGCACCCAAAATTGCCTCCTGGAATCATTATTAGTGCATGTAGGTTTAATCATACTCCAGACTTTGTGTTTGAATAGCAGGGACTTTGAACTGAGTTATCTTTAACTCTAATTGCTTGATTTTTCAATGCCATTCTTCTTCTAATGTGTCTTGTAAATCTTCAAGAGAGAGTTATCAGTGGTCACAGATAGCCTAATTATTTTTTATTTATTTATTTATTTATAATTTATTTATTTTTAATTAGAGAATCACCGTGAGGGTACAGTTACAGATTTATACACTTTTGTGCTTATACTTCCCTCATACAAAGTTCGGGAACCCATCCCTTCACCAGTGCCCATTCTCCACCACCCGTAAACCCAGCGTCCCTCCCACCCTCCCCAATCCCATCTCCCCCCCACCCCACCCTGCCACTGTGGCAGGGCATTCCCTTCTGTTCTCTCTCTCTAATTAGCTGTTGTGGTTTGCAATAAAGGTGTTGAGTGGCCGCTGTGCTCAGTCTCTAGCCCTCATTCAGCCCGCAACTCCCTTCCCCCACATGGCCTTCGACTACAATGTAGTTGGTGATCGCTTCTCTGAGTTGCCCTTTCCCCGGAACGTGAGGCCAGCCTCGAAGCCATGGGGTCAACCTCCTGGTACTTATTTCTACAGTTTTTGGGTATTAGTCTCCCACTCTGATATTCTATATACCATAGATGAGTGCAGTCTTTCTATGTCTGTCTCTCTCTTTCTGACTCATTTCACTCAGCATGAAACTTTTCATGCCCATCCACTTAACTACAAAATTCTTGACTTCCTTTTTTCTAACAGCTGCATAGTATTCCATTGTATAGATGTACCAAAGTTTCCTCAACCAGTCATCCGTTTTGGGGCATTCGGGTTTTTTTTCCCAGATTCTGGCTATTGTAAACAGTGCTGCGATGAACATACATGTGCAGATGTTGTTTCGATTGTACTTTTTTGCCTCTCTGGGATATATTCCCAGCAGTGGTATTGCTGGGTCAAATGGGAATTCAATATCTAATTTTTTGAGAATCGTCCAAATTGTTTTCCAGAAGGGTTGAACCAGTCGGCATTCCCACCAGCAGTGAAGAAGGGTCCCTTTCTCCCCACATCCTCTCCAACAGCGGTTGCTTTTGTTCTTTTGGATGTGTGCTAGTCTCTGTGGTGTGAGGTGGTATCTCATGGTTGTTTTGATCTGCATCTCTCTGATGATTAGTGATGCAGAGCACTTTTTCATGTGCCTTTTGGCCATTTGTATTTCTTCCTTGGTAAAGTTTCTGTTCATTTCTTCGCCCCATTTTTTGATGGGGTTGGATGTTTTCTTCTTGTAGAGTTCAACCAGTGCTTTATATACCATTGATATCAACCCCTTATCTGATGGGTATTGTGTAAATATCCTTTCCCATTCTGTGGATAGTCTTTGTATTCTGGTCACTGTATCTCTTGCGGTGCAGAAGCTTTTTAGTTTAATGTAGTCCCATTTGTTGATCTCTGTTTTTACTAGATTGCTTAGTTCCGTGTCACCTTTGAAGATACCTTTATCTTCAATATCGTGGAGGGTTTTGCCGACCTTGTCTTCAATGTACCTTATGGTTTGTGGTCTAATGTTGAGGTCTTTAATCCATTTTGATCTGACTTTTGTGCATGGTGTCAGGTCAAGGTCTAAACCCATTTTTTTGCATGTGGTTGTCCAGTTGTGCGAGCACCATTTGTTAAAGAGGCTTTCCTTGTTCCACTTCACATCTCTTGCTCCCTTATCAAAGATTAGATGATCATACATTTGGGGTTGTGTGTAGGGATATTCCACCCTGTTCCATTGGTCTACGGCTCTGCCTTTGTTCCAGTACCATGCTGTTTTAATTGTTACTGCTTTGTAGTAAAGTTTGAGGTTGGGGAGGGTGATGCCTCCCATCATCTTTTTCCCAAGAATTGTTTTAGCTATCCTTGGGCGTTTGTTATTCCATATGAATTTTAGGATTGCTTGATCCATTTCTTTGAAGAATGTCATGGGTATACTTATAGGGATCGCATTGAATCTGTATAATGCTTTAGGGAGTATTGCCATTTTGACAACATTGATTCTCCCTATCCACGAGCAGGGTATATGTTTCCATTTCCTCATGTCCTCTTTGATTTCATGGAGTAGCGTTTTGTAGTTTTCTTTGTAAAGGTCTTTTACTTCCTTGGTTAAGCTGATTCCGAGGTACTTGATTTTCTGGGGCACGATTGTGAATGGGATTGATTTTTTCATGTCCCTTTCCTCTGCCTCATTGTTTGCATATATGAAGGCCATGGATTTTTGGGTATTGATTTTGTAGCCTGCAACTTTACTGTATAAGTCTATTGTTTCTAAGAGTTTCTTAGTAGAGGTTTTAGGCTTCTCTAGATATAGTATCATGTCGTCTGCAAATAGTGAGAGTTTGATTTCTTCCTTTCCTATCTGGATGACCTTAATCTCTTTTTCTTGTCTAATAGCTATCGCAAGTACTTCCAGTACTATATTGAAGAGGAGTGGTGAGAGTGGGCATCCTTGTCTTGTGCCCGATCTCAGAGGAAAGGCCCTTAGTTTTTCCCCGTTGAGGATAATGCTTGCCGTAGGCTTGTGATAGATCAGATAGCCTAATTATTGATGACTGATTAAAATATCATTCTCTTTCAGTCTCCTATGAAATAACAGATAGTTCTGTTCATCACCAATAACATTTGCACGTGGTCAAGCTATTGTGTTTTAGCTTAGCTTTGATTCTTCACCAAACATTCCATTTGAGTAATCTGAGTAGAGAACATTTTTTTTGTTTTTTTGGGTCACACCTGGCAATGCTAAGGGGTTACTCCTAGCTCTACACTCCGGAATTACTCCTGGAAGTGCTCAGGGGACCATATAAGGGACCACACAGAATTGTACCTAGGTCAGCCACATGCAAGAAAAACACCTACTCCCTATACTATCTCTCAGGCTCAGGTAGAGACAATTTTTGAAAAGTAATATCAGAAAACACACAAAGGACAATGGGAAATGAGGTAGGGCAAAGCAAATAGCCAATACAGTGTGTGGTAATATGGGTAATTGGGGATCAGGTTTGCTGATATCTGGGGAAAGATATATAATGTACAAAGAAGAAATAAGGGAGTTTTTCAGCCATTTGAGAATAGAGCTGTAAGTTTCAGGGAGACATGGGTTGATGTCAACAGTTTCTGTTACACATTGTAAATATTTTGCAAAAGTCCACTCATTTCACATTCACCCTGTACTGTCACTGTCACTGTCATCCTGTTGCTCATCGATTTGTTCAAGCGGGCACCAGTAACATCTCTCATTTTGAGACTTATTGTTACTGTTTTTGGCATATCCAATACGCCACGGGTAGCTTGCCAGGCTCTGCCGTGCAGGCTCAATATTCTCAGTAGCTTCCCGGACTGTCCGAGAGGGGCAAAGGAATCGAACATGGGTCGGCTGCGTGAAAGGTGAAAGCGCTGCCGCTGTGCTATCGCTCCAGCCCATTCACCCTGTACCGTTCCTGTTTTTTTTTTGTTCTTTGTTCCTAAACTAGTATTTCTTGAAATTCTAATAAACTTTCACAATATATGTCAAGTACTACTTTCCCAGAAATTCTCTTGTATTTGCTCCAGCTCAAATGACATCTTTCATTTTGCTTATCAGTATAGTATTAGGTATTAGTTTCAAAATCTTTCTTGAATACTTTTGCTCTTCTCTCATGCAATTTCCTACTATAGTATTAGATAATTAATGTATAATTAATTTTCTTTATCTTTACATAGACACTTTACTCTTTGTTTTCAAGTTTTAGTTTCGTTTGTTTGGGGGCCATACGTGGTGTTATTTGAGGCTTACTTTTTTTTTTCTCTTTGGGTCACACCCGGTGATGCTCAGGGGTTACTCCTGGCTCTGCACTCAGGAATTACTCCTGGCAGTGCTCAGGGGACCTTATGGGATGCTGGGAATCGAACCTGGGTTGGCTGCGTGCAAGGCAAACGCCCTACCCTCTGTGCTATCACTCCAGCCCCTTGAGGCCTACTCTTGACTACACACAGGGAGCACTCCTGGTGGGACTTGCGAGATCTTATGTGGTGTCAGGGATGGAACCTTGGTTGGCTACATGCAAGGCAAGTATTTGACCTGCTGTACTATCTCCCTAACCCCTAAATACCTTGCTCTTGAAGAAAAGAACTTACCTTATTTATCTTCTTATAGTTGTAACACTCAGCACAGTGGCTTATACTGAGCAAAAACCTGAACAATGTTGAATGACTAAAGGTCTTCAAATTGTAGACCAGAAACAGAATTAATACAGTATGATTTAGCACAGTAAAAGTTAAGTTTTAACTTCTACAAGTAAGAGAATGCTTGATTTACTTACTTGCCGCCTCATTGTTCTCATTTGTTGGATATAGTTTTATCTGGATGGCCAAGCATTCAAGTAAATACAAGGATAATCTGGGAAATATCTGCATTTCATCTGGATGCAAGACGTGTATGGGTGTGTTTGTTCTGAGGCATGTTTAGAAGCAGTTAAGTATGTCCTTGGGAATGTTCTGAGTTTATTCAGACAGATGTTTCTCTAACTAGTATTGGCCCTGTTTAGATGAATGTAAAAGTCAGGAGAGTTTCATTGTGCTTTTTTAAATAGAAAAAAACTATGTTTTTCTGCATTAATAATGAATGCTTATAGACATCTTCATATATTAAATGCTATTTATCAAGAAAAGAAAACTGAGTTAGGCTATTGCCCTAAATAAATAAAAAATGGGGGTATAATGGGAAATTTCTTCCTCTTTCCTATTTTTGTACTGTTCTACTTAATATTTGGCAGATGGAGTATGAATAGAAATGCTTAAGTTGGAAAGCTTTATAGGGTTTTAAACTGTTGTTAATTAGTTGTGAAATAATTTTAATTATTTAAGAATTCAATTATGACAATGTTTCAAAAATGTGTCACATATTGTCAAATTATTACAGACCATTGTTTTGTAAATCACTTTATTTATATTGATGGTAATGGAAATAAAGTGAATATATTTAATATATTTATGGAGAAGAGATTTCTCAGTGTAAAGAAAAACTGTTTACCTAAAATTGAGCAGTGAAAATCCTGAAGTCTTTGAGATTTTATCAGTGGTTCAAAGTAGTTTTTTTAAATGGAAAAAGGAGTGTGAAGAATATCAATTGAGTTTAAGCTCTTTATTCCCAAACTCCTTTTTTAACTGTTTACATTTGTAATGTTGGCTATTTGTACTTTTCTTCCTAGTCCAGAAGACACAGTGACATGATTAGCAAAAATAGCATTTTAAAAGTAGAGTACATTATATACTATATAGAATATCGAGAGATACATTTATTTGTTCTTTTAATCAAAATGTTTACTAATTGAGTATGAGAAATATTCAGAAAAAGGTTCTCAACTTCAAGGGTTTATAATTCAGTACAAGGCAGATATAGTCTAGTGATGATTATAATTATGTACTATCTCCAAATAAGTTGTGAGATATTTAAAAATATATAAAAGGGAAATTTGGGAGATGGTATAGTCTAAGAGTCTGAAAAGACCTCTTTTAGAGAATAGCATCTGATATGCCTATCAAGATGGCAGGCCGGATGTGGAAGGGGCAGGGTGGAACTTGGGAACCCTGGTAGAAGGAAGTTTGACACTAGAGCTGGGATTGGTGCTAGAACAGTATATGCTGAAAACTCAACTACCAATAACTTTAAATCATGGTGCTTTAATAAAATTAAATGCCTGTCAAAGAGACAGGTTGGTGGGGAGTTAGGAGGAGGGAAACTGGGGACATTGGTGGAGGGAAGGGTGTTTACTGGTGAAGGGATGGGTGCTGGAAAACTGTATGCCTGAAACTCAATCATGAATTTCTTTGTAACTTGGTAAATCAGTGATTCAATAATTAAGCTTTTAACAGTAGCATTTGAATCTTATGCTAAAGTGTAGAATTTTAATAGGCAGGTAAAAAATGATTAGAGGAGTATATTACCTTTTCCCCCCTCCCCTAACTGTACCCTTCCCTGCACATAGAAAGTAGGCTGAGAAGAGTTAACCCCATTCCAAGTTCTAAGGATGACTTTGGTTTCCTTAAACAGATCAGTATCTTCTGTTCCCCGGAGTGAGATAGAGAAAGGTCAGGGCATTTAATGTGTCTGAAACTTAGGCGTCTCTGCATCAGCAACCTGGATTGGAAGAAGATCAAGAACCAGAAGTTGGAGTGATTGTGCAGTGGAGTAACATTGTGAACATAGACTAAATAACAAACGTCCTGAATTCATTGCTTAGGTCAGGGAAGTTAATTCAATTCGAACTGGTACCAGATTTTGACTAACAGAGAAATTATTCCCTTGGCATGTTTAAGATCCACTGCCTTTTAACACACTGGCTCTGTTCCACCTGGCCATTTAGTCTGGTTTTAACATGTCATTCTCTCCCCTCACCCTCAACACAGTGATCACTGTCACTGTCATCCCATTGCTCATCGATTTGGTCAAGCAGGCACCAGTATCATCTCTGTTGTGAGACTTGTTACTGTTTTTTGGCATATTGAATATACCACGGGTAGTTTGCCAGGATCTGCTGTGCGGGTGAGATACTCTCTGTAGCTTGCTGGGCTCTCTGAGAGGGGCGAAGGAATCGAACCTGGGTCGGCTGCATGCAAGGTGAACACCCTAACCGCTGTGTTATCGCTCCAGCCCAACACAGTGATCATTTTTCATTTACGCTTTCATATATTTATCCTGTATCTTCAGTTCTTTCTGACCCACTGCTGCACTTATCCTTTTGTTACTTATTCAAATCACTGCAATTCCTTCCTAATTGATCTACCTGGCACCCATCTCACCTAGTGCTATTCAAGAAAGAATTTTAAAATAAATTTGATCAAGATATTTTAAAGCTCTGTCACTTTCCTTCAACTTCCATCTATCTCCCATTTAAACTGGACAGGCCACATACTCCTAAATATAACAATAGTCTTTACACATTACCGTTCTTATCTATAACTATTGTGTCTTCTTACTTTTGTGTTTGTCCCCAGTTTATATCTCAGTTCTTCCTGAGAGCATGTTATTTGGGGCCCTCTTTCCCAACTATCACTAATTCTACAAAAACTTTTAAGAATTTGATAGATTGGGACCTTCTGATCTGTTATTTAAAAAATTTCTTTTGCATTTTTTGGCTATATCTGAGAGTTCTCGGGGATTGCTTCTGGCTCTGTGCTCAGTAATCACTCCTAACCATGCTTGAGGGACCATATGTGGTGCCAGGGATCAAACCATGCAAGTGTGTTAACCCCTGTTTGATACCTTGTCCAATACCTTGTCCAATACCTTGTCTCTTGCTTTTACAGTGGAGTTCAACATCAGGCAGCAGATTTCATTCATCTAGCTTTCATGAGGTGTTTTAGTAACACAGGGCAACACTGAGCTCTCTATTCTTGTTCCTGTGTCAACTCTCATGAAGTGAATAATAATAGGATGTAATAGGACAGGGTAGCTACTAACGTCACAGGAGTCTGAATTTGGATCTAGTTGGGACATCAGCTATGGAACAGTCCAGGGTCTTGAAGTAAGACCGAAAGGGCAAAGAGTTGAATGCTTTGGCTTCTAATGCCTTCTTGATCCCCTGGCCTGATCTTCTACAGGCTAGTTGCACTACCTCTGTCTGCCAAAAGTGGTCAATGTAAAATTATCTTGATGTATAAGGGGACTATTTTCCATTAGTTTTGAATATTCTTATGCAATTTAATAAAAAAATGATTCTAGGTTTTGAGAACTTTATGTTTTGCAAAACTTTTCAGCAATATTCATTGCTAAATTAATTTTGTTCTATAGGTAGAAAGGGCTAATTAATTAATTCATAAGAATGAGCTTTTAAAATAATTCCTCTCTTGCCTCATGCTGTGTGGAATTTTAACTAAGTACCAGATAAATTAGTTCTGCCTTTGTGGCGTTTTCCATAGCTAATGTTTTACAACTGTTCAAAAACACAATCAGTCATTGTAGGACAACAGCTTTTGCAGCTGCATTACAAAGAAACTTGCATGGTCTGGGCTTTTCATCTTCACCAATCTTAATGTTGTTGCTGTTCAACTCATTAATAAAGATTAAATAAACTCATTTATTCAACAACTGTTTATTGAGCACTTAATATAAACAGCACACTGCATTAGACACTGGCAGGGATACAAGGGTATAAGAGTGCAACTTTCAGGGAAAGAATTTGGTAGGGAATATAAGATAATAGAGAACAGGTAGAAAAGTGTGAAAAGATCTATTATGTGCACTAAGGAGATATCCTGTTAATCCAGTGAAGTGACTGAAGAATTATTTTACTATGTAGAGAGTAGAAGTGAGAAATGAGTAAAGGAGTGTCAAGGAAGAGAAAATTCCTGGACCAAAAATTCAATGCTAATAAAATATAGGGCTAGGAGCCAGGAAGTAGGCTCAAAAGAGCAGTTTCCAGGCTTTAATCCCCAGCATTACATGTTCCCCAAACATCCCTGGGAGTGGTCCTCTGGAATTCCTAGCCAGGAGTAGCCAATGAGCACTTCCAGGTGTGGTTCCAAACTAAAATCATAAAATAATAAAATACAAGACTCGACCAGAATAATGGTGAAGGAGTATTTGGTATTTGGGAAGATAATCCAAACATGGGTAGGGCCTTTGCCTTGCATGCGGCCGACCCGGGTTCGATTTCTCTGTCCCTCTTGGAGAGCCTGGCAAGCTACTGAGAGTATCCTGCCTGCACGGCAGAGCCTAGCAAGCTACCTGTGGCATATTTGATATACCAAAAACAGTAACAACAAGTCTCACAATGGAGATGTTACTGGTGCCCGCTCGAGCTAATTGATGAATAACGGGATGACAGTGCTACAGTGCTACAATCCAAGACTATTTTTTTTAGGTTTTTCTTTTTTTAAAAAAATTTTTTATTAGAGAATCACTGTGATGTACAGTTACAAACTTATGAAGTTTTGTGTTTGCATTTCACTCATACAATCCAAGACTTTAAAATAAAATACTTATATAACATCTACTCCCCAGACTCTGGAATCTGGAAACAACCTGAGTGCCCAAGAACAAATGAGTAGGTAAAGAAACTATGGCACATCCACACAATGGAACACTATGCAGCTGTTAGGAAAAATGAAGTCAGGAAATTTGTCTATAAATGGATGGACATGGAGCATATCATGCTGAGTTAAATGAGTGAAAAATAGAGGGACAGGTATAGAATGATTGTATTCATTTGTGGTATATAAAATAATGTATAGTAGAAGATTAATATCCATGGCCAGGGAAAATAGGGGCTAGAGGACTGGTCAATGGTTGGAACTAACCCCAAGTGTGTGTGTGGCTGAGGGTATATAAGATAGAGAAGAGACCGCTATGGCAATAATAGCAGGGAATGATTACACTGGGCAAGATCTGAGTGTTAAAAGTAGTTGTTAAAGTAGGTAGTTAAAGGAATATTTGATAACCTTTCAGCATCAATATTGCAAATATTGCAAACCACAATGCCCAGAGAGAGAGAGAGAGAGAGAGAGAAGAATAGCACCTGACATAGAGGCAGGCAGGGGGTTGGCAGTTGGGTGTGCTGGGAACAAACCTGGGGACACTGTTTCTGGGAAATGTACACCAGTGGAGGGATGGGTGTTGGAATACTCTATGACTGAAGTCTAATCATAAACAAGTTAACAAGTTTGTAAGGGTCTATCTCACAGTGATTCAATAAAAAAGTTAAAAAAATCCTGCCCCCCCAATTTTTGGATATCGTTTCTTAAATGGGATCTACATGCTGCTAGGAATGATTGAATATTTTGGCCAGTATTTCTTAAATTAAGATCTACAGACATATCCTACAGAATGCATATCTTTTATTTTAGAACGCATTGAAGAAAACAGGAGTTTTTCACTTCACATTTCATCTATATTTTGGGTCTGTTGTGGCTCTGTGCTGTTTCATGAACCCAAGCATACATCTGGAACATTTCTGGTTGGCAAGAAAGAAGAAAAGAAGTTTTTGAAAAACTATGCCATGTCATTTAAAAAAGACTTTGTGCAGAAGTGATGTATTTCATTGGCCAAATTAGGTCTACGAGGACTGGAAAGTTTTATGTTTTCATTTAGATGATAATATAAAAAAATCAATGTGTCTTGGATGACCTGAACATTCACCTTTAAACTGAGAAAAGCCATAAGCTTTCAGAATTGTGTTGGCTTCAGTGATTAGATAGCATCAAACAGTACTACTGGGTTGTTTTATTAGCACTCCATTGGCAATTAGAGGCAGTTGGAGAAAGGAAATTATCCTGATGTTATTGCCCCAGTTGAAACCAAATGACATCACCAGTATACAATGAAGATGTCTCAAGATTTTGAACGGAGAAGTGGGAGGTTTCAGTCATCACAGCTGCATTGCACTACAGGTGTGCCAAAAAACAACAGCAGCAACCACAAACAAACAAATCTGTTCTGGAGCATTCGGTGTCATATTTATGTGTAAGGTGATACTTTTTGTTAAGCCAATTGTTATTCTCCACAACAAGTTACTCTCATTAAATTGGGATGGGGCTTCAGGGCCATCCTTGGTAGTGCTCAAGGCTTAATCCTGATTCTATCTATGCTCAAGGATCATCCCTGAAAGTCCTAGGAGGCCTAATGTGGTTCTAGGGGATAGAGGCCTGGTCATTTGGATATAAGGCAAGCACCCTATGTCTGAGGCCTCATCATTAATATAAAAAATTAATTTGGTAGTATTGTTTTTATTTAGTTTGCCAAGTTATTCTATTTTATGATTATCTAAGACAAACACTGGGAGTTTGTCATACTTTTGCATTATCTATAAGTAAAAATAGTGAGAGAAATTTTCTATCAATTTAATTATTAAATTTTCAATCAATTTTTGCTTTCCCCCATGAAGGGATATATAGTTATTAATAAAACTGGAGAGAAACTAAGGTAATTAATAAACATCTACTGAAGAATTTTGTTGTTATGAGTGACATGGTTGGAGCCATGCCCAAGGAAACTGGTCTGGCAACAATATAGAGTGTTTACTACAAAAGAAAAGAAAGGGAGAATGTCAAGAATCCAGGTGTGTTGCAGAGTCTATTGGGAATGGAAAAGAGGGAACAGATCGAAGTGGTGTTATTAGAGGAGCATTATGAAATGCTTTCAGGACTATTTTGATGTATAGTAGGAAGGACAAGGAGCTGAAGCCCTCTTGATATTTTTATATAAAGAAGAGAACACGAGGACCATGTGGAGAAACCAAAGAAGTGGAGAAGAAATAAGTTTAGCAAAGCCAGATTTTGACTTTATATTTTCCCTCTGTTAGTAAGTTTTCAAACAAGTTAACAAATTTAAAATATGTGAAAGAAAAGAAAAAGAATACTTTGATGCTTTTGAGTGAAGGATGTTCACTGAGTAGCCTAGAAGAACTTTTTTTTTTGTTTTTTTTGGGGGGGTCACACCCAGTGATGCACAGGGGTTACTTCTGGCTCCTGCACTCAGGAATTACTCCTGGTGGTGCTGGATGCTGTGAATCGAACCTGGGTCAGCCGCATGCAAGGCAGACGCCCTACCCACTGTGCTATCACTCCAGCCTCAAGAACTTTATTTTTATGTCTCAAGTACATATCACATTGCTTGTAACATAGTATATGTTCAGTCAATGTTAGATGAAATGAATTTGTGGATATGAATTAAATAAGGACTATTAAAAAAGATTTATCACTTGAATTTCCACTTCTGGCACTATGTCTAAATAACAGCCTTAAAGAACCCTGCTGATTCAGAACAATCATATTCTGCATAGAATATTTTTGAGACACTGATGAAATTATTAGTGAAAGGACATGTCATCATGTACCCCTCCCCAAATACCATAAAACAGACCAGAAATGGTGAGGAAGAGAGACCTGAAAACTGGCTGTGGAAGAGGCAGAATTTCATGGAGGGTTTAAGAAAATAAAGGCATTGCTGCTGGGCTATTGTGCCTTGAGTGTATTAGAGAAGTAAACTCTTGGCTTCAGGAAGAAGCAGAAACACTCTTTTTTCTCCCACAAAACTAAAACACTAAATAATTATGGAAGGTACAGACATCCACAATGGGTGAAAATCAGCAGAAACAAAAGATTTAGACCCTCAAGAATGCAGATATTAATATAATTATTGGGATTAGAATAATTGGGCAAGAAAGGGTTGGGAAAAATCACAACAAAACATCTAAGCATGTAAGATACTATCAGGCTTGACCAGACAGAGTTGAAAATATTTCAATACTAGAAATGGAAATGTGATTAATGAAATTTAAAAATTCAGTGGAGAGATTAAACTTTGATTAGGTGAAATTTTGGAGGAAATTAGCGTATATGATTTTAAAGGGCATGGCAATGGAAAATAGTAAAGAGATAGAACAAAGAGCCAGAGAGTTAGCTCAAAGATCTAGAGTCATCATTTTCATGTGAAAAGACTGGGTTCACCAACATTTTGTTGCCTGCAAGAAACGCATCTGAATAACCAGAACAAACACAGACTCAAAGTCAAAGGATGGGAAACAATCCTGCAAGCAAACAACTCTCAAAAAAGCTGGGTGGCCTTACTAGTATCGGAAAATATAGATTTCAGGTTGAAAAAGATTAAAAAGGATAGGGAAGGCCATTTTTTTATTAATCAAGGGATATGTACAGCAGGAAGAAATCACACTCCTAAACGTGTACACACCCAATGAAGGACCAGCCAAATTTCTACAACAACTGCTAACAGACCTTAAGAAGGACATCTCGAGCAACACAATAGTAATTGGAGACTTCAACACTGCCCTATCACCCCTGGATAGATCAAGAATATTAAAACCCACCAAGGAAATACTGCCTTTGAAGGAAGAAATAGAAGAGATAGGGCTAATAGATCTATACAGGGCTTTGTATGAGTCAGAAAGAAAGAGACAGACATAGAAAGATTGCACTCATATGTGGAATATAAAGTAGCAGAGAGGTACGAGCTAGCAATGATGCAACTTCTGGCAGAAATTTCTCTGGGCTTAGTTACTAAAATACTAAAATACAGAAATCCAAAACCTCGTGGCCGCTATTATGGCCACACGACCTCATATCTCTTCATTTTCAGCAATAGAAAACAAATTATCAAATGCTTCCTTTCCAGCAGGTCCGACTTTGGGGGAGGGGAACTCCAAACAATAATAGTGAGTTCTTTGTTGAAATATTGAATGTAATCAAAGTAAAGAGAAAGTAAAGTTAAATTTATCAGCTACAGAGGTGGGGTGGGGGACTGGGGGGTGGGGGGTGGTTTATTGTGGTTCTTGGTGGTGGAATATGTGCACTGGTGAAGGGATTGGTGTTCAAACACTGTGTAACTGAGACTTAAGCCTGAATACTTTGTAACTTTCCACATGGGGATTCAATAAAAAAAAAAAAAAGAAACCCGGGGGAAAAAAAACCTATAACAAGTCTCAAGATGGAGACATTACTGGTGGCCGCTCTAGCAAATCGATGAGCAACAGGATGACAGTGACAGTGACAATATAATAATCACTGCATTTAAACTTATGCCCACCAGTTAATATTTTTGTTTCTTTTATTTTTGCTTTTGTTCCCCCTTGATTTATTATAACAAGTTTTAACTTGCATTAGCTTACAGGATACTTTTTTAGATATTTTATGCCTTTTTTGTTTAAATAAAAATATTATAATGCTAAAAAAAAGTCTGGGTTCAGTACCTGGCACCATTTGGTTTTCTAAGGATTTCCCAGAAAGAACCCTAAGTACTGAGCCAGCAGTATTTTGTAAGTACTATGGAGTAGTGCTCAGCAGAAGAAGAACAGAATTAGAATTTGTCCTAATGTGCATCTAATCTGACAGCCAGGAAAGAATAAAATTAGTTGGGTGGAGAGATGGTACAGAAATTAAGGTGCTCGCCTTGCATGAAGCTGACCCTGGTTCAATCCAAACACTACATGGGGTCTGACTTTTTTTAGAAAAAGATTTTTAGTTTTGCTGTTGGAAACTTCCACATTTTATGTTCTCTAATACATTGGAAAAGGACACTGAAATTTTCTACTAGTTCTATTAATTTTTGTAGTTTTAGCAATCTTTCATGTTTTAATAATATATTTTAAGGCTATTCTGTTTAATGCATACAACTTAGTATCATTTTCTGTTTGACGGTCACACCCAAGGTGCTTAAGTCTTTCTCCTGGTTTTGTGCTCAGGGATCACTCCTGGTGAAGTCAGGGGAACAACATAGGTTTCCAGGAATTGAACTCATGTTGGCCACATGCAAACCCTATCTGCTGTTCTATTGCTCTGGACCTCCATTATGGATTTTTATTGTTTTTATTTATTTTTTGATGTTATAACTTTATTATGTCATCATAATGTCATCAGATTAAAGACATTCAATATTCCAACACCAATCCCACCACCATTACACATTCCCACCACCATTATTTCAAAATTTCCCAATGACCCTTAAGCCTGCTCCCATAGCAGGTCCTCAATAATTTATTTTATATTGCTTGCTATTAAAAGGATGATCAAAAATATTTCCTTAGAAGAAAACTAGTAAAGATTGTTTTATCTCACCCTGGAGCCATTAAACCCTTTTATAAGAGATTACTAACATGCTGTTACAGGTTAAGTCTTCTGTGTTTATATTCTGTTAATCAAGATTGGTTGATTTCCACATTACAACCAATCCAATCTGCTGTGCTACTCCTGGTTTATCAGTAGAATTTGAGATGTAGAATTTGAGATGTCAGGGTTTCCAAAATTTTTAATGGGGTGGTAAAGCTGGAGTTAAATTTTTAACTGGCTTGCAGCTTGTGGGAAATTGCTAGGGCTTCCAGAAGTACTGGAGATGGGGCGAGGTATCCCATCCCTGCCTCCTGAAAGCCTGGAGATTTCAGGTCACAAAACCCATATAACTTGACTTTTTCAACAAATTAGCTTCTGAATGAGGATTGTCTGAGAGGTAGTGTGTGGCCCGGAGCATTGCAGCAATTGTATAGCGTGGAAGTTTTTGGCTGCTGGGGCTCTGTTTGGGTGGTCGCTGGACTCACTGTCTCCCTCTGGGGTGCTCCCTACCACCGTGATGTACAATACTCTTAATGATAAGGTTTCATATATAAACGCTTCCAACTCCACACCCTCCACCTGACTGCTCCTGTCACCACTGTCTTAGTGTCCCTTCCCGCAACTTCCAATACTACCATCCATCACCCCACCATGGTAAGCTTCATTCTGTAGAACAGTTTTCAGTTTCTGTTTCCTTTGCTCGCTTGTTATTTCCTTACTATGCTTCTTTATATCCCACAAATAAGAGATATCAGGTATCACTCTGTATCTCTCTCCTTATGCGAAATCTGAGTTATAAATAGATTCACTGATTGGTGGCTGCTCATATCTATCGGCTCTTCAACTTTAGTATCTGTCTCATACTCAACTGTTTTTCCAAAACCACAACTACTCTTACCATGAGACTACACAAGATTTCCCAATTCAAACTTGAGCTTCAGCTTTTAAATTTTTCTGAAAAAGATATGAACCAGGTAAATCAATTGGTGAGCTTTTTCTATATCTTTTCCTAAAACTGTCTGAAATCAATTTATCAACCGCCTTTTTCACGTCATTTTTTTTGCATCGTTGGGGTCATGATTTCCATCATCTTCAGGATCTGGTGACTTGCTGTTGCTGAGCATAAGAGGTCTTCAGAATCGGGTGGTTGCATTTCTTCATGAAAGCAATAGATTCGACCATCAAATAACTATCAATCGTCTTGACATCAATGTGGGTTTCAGTCATGGTCTGCCATTTTTGACCATGGAGTGTGTTTTATCCAGGGCACGATCCAGACCATGAGTTAGTCAGGCAATTTTTGCTCTAAGCCTTTTCAGTAATTAACTTGAATTTCCTCAATAGAATTTCATTGTTCTGCAGATCAGCCTGGCTCGCTTCAAATATACAATACTTGAGGCCATTGGATGCAATTTTGATTCCTTCTGTTCTTGGAACTAGCTTTTTTCTAATATTTCTAACGTTAAACATGGCTAGTGCTTTCACATTATGCCATTCGTTATTAGAAAATAGATCAATTACTTTCCTCATAGCTCTCTTTTTGCTACCTTAAATACTATAGTGCTACTCAAAGAATCAAAAAATCAAGTTTAGGGCTTTTAAAAAATATCTCCTGGTCAATTGAGGCTTTTATGATTTTTGCTTGATGCATTTTTATTGGGATTATTAATATAAATGGATATGTTTCTGTATTTAAAAAATTTCTATGTGAATCACTTTTACTTCTCTATTTTCTCTTAATACATTTCAGGATTGATTGAAACTGCTCAGTTGATCTTTTATTCTATTTTATTTTTCTACTGCTATGAAATTTATGTACTTTGCTTTTTATTCTTTAGTTGTCCTTGAAATCTTAAGCATCACTGAAAAATGTCATGAGAGATAATATTCATTCTGGGCATTTTAATGTTTATTTTTCCTTTTCTGACTTACATGTTGTTATCCACACATTTAATAATGTTATAATTATTGTTTTGTGACACAATATTTGTTAGTGTTTATATATATACATCTGATATATTTATATATCAGTTTATTTGCTCACCATTCCTTACATCATATTTTTTCCTAAGGGAAAATATTTTTATTTAGTGAAAAACATCATCTAGACTTGATTTTTGTGCAAATATCTTAGCATGAACTTTCTTAGACTTTGTTTACTTAAAATGTCTATTTGTATTTTCAATTTTGAAAGGTAGACTTCTGGTAACACATTTTTAAATTGGCAATTATTTCTTGGAGCATTTTGAAAACATTATTCCACAACATTTGGTTTCCATCGTCGTTCTGTCATCCTAATTGTATTTTCTTTATCCGGTTTGGAGCATATTGTGCTCATTAATTCATCTTTTGCATCAGAACTGGGAAAATTCACAGCCATCATCCTTTCACTATAGCCACTTATACATCTTTTTATTCATTTTTGGTGGAGGCCACAACAGACAGTGTACAGGGCTTACTTCTAGCTCTGCATTAAAAGATCACTCCTGGCAATGCTTGCAAGACCAGCTCCCGATTCAGTGAACTATCACTCTGGCCCTTAAAATATTAAACTAATGAGTACATGTAGAACTCAACATTCAGCTATTAAAGAATATATTCATTTTCCTCAATGTCATGTGGTACATAGAAAACAATTGATCACTTATCTATAAAGGAAACTTTAAGAGAGTTCAAATAACTGATACAATATTGTCTACATTCTTGTGCCCAAAAAGCAATTGATTGAGAAGTTAATTGCAAAAAGTTTCTCGAATAATTTGAATTTATCAAAAGCTTTGTAAATGTGTCAAAGAAGAAATTTAAAATATACTTAGACTATACCATGACTAATTTGGTTTATCCCAAGAAGGCACTGGGTAGCTTACAAAGAAGCCGCTGCATCTTAGAAACTATGATACACATGGTGGGTGGCATTGCAGACGAGTGGGAGGAGAGATTCTTTTTTTACTTTATTACGCATGTTTTAAATATTATTTGTCTTTGTAACTACTGCATTAAGATGTTGGAAGGAATGGAGAAATGACACTCCTCTTTTATTTTAGCTACTGTTTTATTTTATATGTGTTTTTTGTATTCTCACCCAGTTTTAGTGAGGCATAATTGACAAGCAAAATGGAATGATACATAAAACATAAAACTAACAATTCTATAATGATTATATAAAACCTAATTATGAAACTTAATTATGATGATTACACATCACTATATGTATTGATACACACATATATATATATTAAAAGGAATCCTCTTATCCAATTGATGAACACATTCACCCCCTTACATGTTTGCATATTTTTCTTGGTGAGGTTTTCAGGTTTGTTATCTCAGAAAATATAAATGATATACTACAATATCACCAACTATAGAACTATTGTAAACATGAAATCTTCAGACTGCTCATCTTCTGAGACTTAGCACCCTTTTACCATCACTCCTCATTTCCCCCACCTCCTTCTTCTGGAAACTCTTGTTCCTATGGATTTAACTTTCATTTTTTTTTCGACTCCATATATAAGAGAAAACATGCAGTGTTTGTCTTTCTGGTTTATTTTATTTAGCCACACACCTTTGAGTTCATTCATGTTATTAAAAATAACAGAATTTCCTTCTTTTTAAAGGCCAAATAATATACCAGTGCTTGTGCATGTGTGAATATACTATAGTCATGGATATATTTTTTAAAAAATGAATCATAGTGAGATGCATATTTACAAAGTTGTTCATGATTTGGTTTCAGTCACACAATGTTCCAACACTTATGCCTTCACCAGTGTATATTTCCTACCACCAATGTACCCTGTTCAGTTTTCCTCCCATCATCCACTGTCCCAGCCTGCCTCTATGGCAGACACTTTTCTTCTCTCTCTCTCTCTCTCTCTCTCTCTCTCTCTGTCTCTCTGTATATCTCACCCTCTCTGTTTCCTTCCGGGCATTATGGTTTGCAACACAGGTAAGAAAGTTTACCTACTTTTAGCCCTCAGTTTTTGTCTAGAGTGATCATTTCCAGCTATCACTGTCATAGTGGTCCCGTTTCTAACCTAACTGCCCTCCGACATCTCCTGTACTTGTGGCAAGTTTCCAACCATGGACCCATCCTTATGGCCCTTATCATGTCTCTACTGTCCTTGAGTATTAATCTCATACTGTATTTTATATACCCCACAAACAAGTGTGATTGTTCTATGTCTGTCCTCCTTCTGATTCATTTCACTTAGCATGATATTCTGCATGTCCATCCAGTTATAAGCAAATTTTATGACTTCCGTTTTTCTGGTGGTTGCATAGTATTCCATTGTGTAGATGTATCAAAGTTTCTTTACCCAGTCATCTGTTTTCAGGCACTCGGGATGTTTCCAGATTCTGAGTATTGTGAATAGTGCTGCAATGAACATAGAAGTGCAGATGGCAGGGGCTGGAGCAATAGCACAGCGGGTAGGTCGTTTGCCTTGCATGCGGTCAACCCGGGTTCGATTCCCAGAATCCCATATGGTCCCCTGAGCACCACCAGGAGTAATTCCGGAGTGCAGAGCCAGGAGTAACCCTTGTGCATTGCCAGGTGTGACGCCCCCCCCCAAAAAAAGAAGTGCAGATGGCATTTCTGCTGTGTGTTTTGGGCCCTCGGGGTATATTCTCAGATGTGGTATTGCTGGGTCCTATGGAGGCTCAATTTCTAACTTTTTTAGGAAATGCCAACATTGTTTTTCAAAAAGACTGGGCCAGTTGGCATTCCCAATAACAGTGAATGAGAGTTCCTTTCTACCCGCATCTGCGTCAGCCCTGGTTATTCTTGTTCTTTTTGATGTATTCCAGTCTCTGTGGTGTGAGAAAATATCTAATTGTTGTTTTGATTTGCATATCTCTGATGTTTAGTGATGAAGAGCATTTTATCATGTGCCTTTTGGCCATTATATTTATTCCTGGAGGAATTTTCTGTTCATTTCTTATCCCCACTTTTTGATGGGATTGGAGTTTTTTCTTGTAAAGGTCTTCTGTCATTAGGGAACTCTGGAATGTGGATGGCATCACATAAATGTCTCACTTAAAGAGAAAAAACTGGGTTTTGTATTTCTTTAGTAATCAGTTATTGCCTGTTGATAGCCGTAAGCTTTTACAAGTGAGGTGTCTCCTCTTGGACATGGGCATTTCTCCAGAGAAGACAGAAGCTGTGAACTATTAACAGCCAATCGAAGAGCATTTAGAGTAAAATTGCATGAACCCAGTAATGGGGATCTGGGCAGCAAACCAATAGTGTTCATTGTAGTTTCTTTCATTAGTAATAGGGAAAAGGAAATTGTGGTCAAAATGAATTATGATTGAAAAATCATTTTATTAGCTTATTGAGGTATGCTATGGACTGAATTATACCCCTTCCCAAATTGATATGTTTAAGCCCTAATCTTCATTGTGACTGTTTTGGCAATAGAGATCATTAAGCCTAAAATGAAGTTCTAAGAGTTGAGTCCCACAAAACTCCATTCAGAAAGGACATTTACACTCCTATGTTCATTGCAGAACTCTTCACATGTAGTCAAAATCTGGAAACAACTCAAGGGTCTGAGAATGGATAACTGGATAAAGAAACTATGGTATATGTACACAATGAAATTCTACTGAGCTGTAAGAAATGATGAAATCATTCAATTAACTGCTACATGGATGGACCTGTAAAGCATCATGTTGAATGAAATGAGTCATTAGGAGATGATCTGCATGATCTCTCTTATGTGGGAGAATCACTGTATCACTGTCATTTTGTCGATTTACTCTAGTGGGCACCAGTACCGTCTTTATTACACTCAGCCCTGAGATTTTTAGCAGCCTCTATTTACTCGTCTTTCCCAACAATTGGTGGCTCTTTCAGGGTCAGGGGGAATGAGATCTATCGTTACTGTTTTTGGCATATCTAATACGCTACGGGTAGCTTGCCAGGCTACCATGAGGGCAGGATACTCTCGGTAGCTTGTCAGGCTCTCCAAGAGGTATGTATATATCTTTTACTGTATTTGGGATATGAATACACCATGGGGAGCTTGCAAGGCTCTCCAAGTGGGCAATAGACTCTTGGTAGCTTGTCAGGTTCTCCAAGAGGGAGAACAAGGCTATTAGATGTCGCTTCTGGGAGCTTGGTCTTATAGTCTCTGGATGTTGGCCATTGGTGGGATTACACGGCGCCAGGGGGAGTTTGTGGGTGTGGCTGCCAAGTGACTGGAAAATGGGGGGTTTGGGTGGAGAAGGCCCAGTCCCAATCCGAGCAGGCTTGGAGATCTCAGCCCCAGGTCCCTCACACCTGGGTTCCTCTGCCAGTCCCTTCATGCCTGAGGGAGAATAATATAGTGGAGAAAAACAAATGCCCAAAGGCAACAGAAACTGAAAATTGGTCTTCATTAGGAAGTTAACCACAGTGTGGGGAAAGGAGGAAGAATAGAATAAGAGCCATTCAGACAATGGTGGTGAGATATGGACACTCTGGTTCAAGGGTGTGGTGCTGAAATGTTTGACGCATAAAATCCTCTCTTTGGTAGCATTATAAATCACACTGTCTAAAATAAAACAAAAAGAAATTAAAAGAGTGTGACCCCTATCTGACAGAAATGACATCCTTGTTAGAAGAAGACGAGAAAGAGATGCCTGAGTTTTCTCTCTGTGTCTGGTTCTTTATCTATCTCTGTCTCTTTTATTCAGCTGGAATCCACAGAGGAAAGGCATTTAGAAAATACATTGAGATCACAGTCCTCAGCAAACTGGGAAGTGAGGCCTCACCAGAAACCAATTTTGATGGCACATGATTGTAGAGAAAAATCAATTTCTGGTAAGCCACTCAGGTTGTGGTATTTTGTGATGACAGCATGAGCAGACTAAAACAAGGTTCAATAGAATTAACTCATTTTACATAAATAGTCTGATAAATTTTGGTAATTGCATTACTTAACATCCACTACAACCAAGAAAAAAAGTACTTCCACCATCCGAAAAAGTTGTTATGCTTTTTGCCTTTGATCACTTTCACTGTCATTAGGCAACCACGAATCTGTTTCCTGTCACTATAGCTTTGACTTCTAGAATTTCATATAAATTGGGCCATATATTATTTAGTACCTTTGGTTTGACATCCTTCACTTAGAATAATGCTTTGGAGATTCATTTTGTTATTTGTCTGTTAATATAAAATATGGTTTTATGCCCACTGTTTATAAAAATAATGTAGTCTGAACTTACAAAATGCTAGGGAGGATTGGATTAATGGGAACTCATATATTATTGTTGGGTTGTAAATTGTTGCAATAATTCTTGAAATATTATGACATTTATATTCTAAAATTAAACATTTTAACTCTATGAGATGACAATTCTTTTCATGTAAAAATGCTAAATAAAATCTTTCCTATGTATCCAGAGTATATACATATATTGGAAAAATAACCAAGCCACAAAATGTATATTTCCAGCAAAATGGATCAAAGTGTGAACATAAAATGAAGTATTATGCAGCCGCAAAAGTTAATGAATTATTCATTCAAGCAACAACATAGACTATTATTGAAAGCATATTTTTTCTTTCATTCTTATTTTTGTAGAACTGAGATCCAACCCAGGATTTTATACACACAGGCATGTCCTATATCTGCATTCCCATTTCCTAGAAGAAGAATAATTTTTTAGGAATTGAAACAATTCTGGCTCTGTGCTGAGGGCTCAGTCCTGGCTGTGATCACGGAAACATATGGGGTTCCTGGGATAGAATTTGGGTTGGGCACATGCAAAGCAAGGGCCCTACCCTCTGTACTATCTCTCCAGCTCAGGCCCTATCATATTACCCTTTGTTGACATATCAAAATAGGTCTGAATTTAATGTTTATCATTTATTCTAACTAATAAAACAATAGCTTTAATTCTTCAGGTTAAGAGTGATCAAATCACCTCCCATAGCTGCTACCAAGTTGACTCACCCACCAGTCCTGCTCTTCAGATTCACGAACTTAATCTCTTTGGAGAAACAAGCCAAGCAGCTGAATTCATGGACACACTGCCCCCTGCTCGTCTGAGATGGAAACCCTTAGGAGGTGGGGCTGGCTGAGTTTCTACCCTGATAAAGCCCCAGCAGCCGCACCTACACCCTATTGCTGCTGCCATGCCAATATCCTAGCTCCATGACTTCACTATGAATCTCTCCAGACTCATCCCGGTTCTACAGGTCATGAAGTTTCTGGACCATGCAGTGCAGATACCTCTAAGTTTCACAGTACTTAAATTCCAGTAAGAGCACACCAAATTAAATTCACTTATAAGTCAACTCAACAAACTAAAACAATAACACAGAAGTCTCAACTAGCTACAAGCTTCTTAGTAAATCTGCAAACACTTAGCCCCATGTTGCAATATAACAGTTTTCACAAATTTTCTTTTAATGAAGTATTTTTGATAATTCCTTTAGCCATTTGGTTGTAACAAGCAATATAAAACAAATTATTGTTTGCCAGCTAAGGGGGAAGGTTTGTGGGGTTGGTTGGGAAAATGGGGACAATGGTGTAGGGAAGGTGACTCAGGTGGTGAAATTGGTGTTGGAACATCAAAACTCTGTAGCAACTGTATTATGAACAACTTTGCAAACTATGATGCTCAAATAAAGAAGCAAAAGAGTGCTCAATCATAAAGTCAGGCTTAAGCAAATGGAAAACTAGAAATTTGCAAGCTGCTATAACAGCAAGAGGTTTGCCTTTTTAAATTAAGTCACTATGATTTACTGTTATTCATAGTTGAATTTAAGAAATACAACGTTCCAATACCAATCCTAATATCAGTGTCAACTTTGTTCCACCTATGTCCCCAGGTTTCCTTCCATGCACCAGACTGCCTCCTTGAGAGGCAAATTTTTTGCATTTGGGCCATACTTGGAGGTGCTCAAAGCTTACTTCTGGCTCATCAACCAGGTATCACTTCTGGTAGGGCGCGTGGGACAATTGAGGGTGTTGGGGATTGAACCCAGTTCAACCATGTGCAAAGCAAGTGCTCTGCTTGCTGTACTATATATCTATATATCTAGACCCCATAAGACACATTTTAAAGTTTGGTTCTTGTAGTTTGGGTCTCATGCTTACAGTGTTGTTAGATCTGTGGTATATATATATATATATATATATATATATATATACACATATATACACACATATGCATATATAAACATATATATATATATTTTCTACACCACTAATGTCCCTGAAGCCCCTGCTCCCTGCCCCTGTTATCTCCTTTCTACCCTTTCTTACTACCTCCACTCAATTTTTCTCTTTCCCTGTCCTCATTTCTATAATCTAGTGCCAAGGGTAATCTAGGTATTACCCCCTATAATCCTTTGAATTCTGCCTTTGTCCTGTTATTCTATATATGACAGATAAGTGAGGTCATATGGTATTTGTCTTTCTTTTTATTTGTTTCACATAGCAAGATATCTTACAGTTCTATCCAGGTTGCAGTGAATTATGCGATTTTATCATTTTTGTAACCGCATAGTATTCCTATGCATGTATACCACATCTTCCTCATCCACTCATCTGTTTTTAGACACAAGGGTTGATTCCATATCCTATCTATTGGTCTGAGTGGTCATTATTTCACTGAAATAATGGTGTGCACATGTCCTTTTGTATAAATGTTTTAGTGTCCTTGGGTTAGATACCAAAAAGTGGAATTGCTGGGTCATATGGAAGCTCTATTCTTACGTTTCTTAAAAAATATCTGTATTGATTGGAAGCATACTTTTAAAGGAAAAATAAAATTCCAAACATCTATATGTCTGTATATATAGCTTTTTAGTATTTTAAATGAGGAGACTCAGTAAAAATGCTTAGGCACACATGATAAAACAGGGAAAACTGAACATATTTGTAGATACATAATCTATGACATATAAAAAAAACTAGAATGAGGAACAGAAAATTTAAGAGAGCAAATACTTCTTGTAAGGAGGTAGGAGGATTAAATAGGGAGGCATACTTAAGTACGCAAGATAATGCAAGTTATATAATTTGCATCTACCTAAAACCGTATGTTTAGGTAGGGCTTTCATTGACTTTTATTCTGATTTTTCTTAATTCATTTAAATGATTTATTAGTTTACATTTTCAAAATGCATAAGACATAAAGGGAAAGTATTTTAAATTCATCATCATCATCATCCTCTTCCTCTTCCTCCTCCTCCTGATCCTGTTGATTGTCGATTTTCTCAAGTGGTCTCAGTAACGTCTCTGTTCATTTTACCCCTGAGATTTTATTTATTTTTAAAATTAAAAGAAATTTTATTTAGCCCTGAGATTTTAGAAGCCTCTCTTTACTCGTCCTTCCCAACAGTGCCACATTGGAGGCTCTTTCAGGGTCAGGGAAATGAGACCTATCATTGTTACTGGTTTTGGCATATGAATACACCACAGGGAGCTTGCCAGGCTCTTCCATCAGGGCAGGAAACTATGTATGAGTATTTTCTATATGCAAAATTATTCTTTTTTTACTATTAGTGATATAAATTTTATTTGAATAATACTGCTAGAAACTTTGCTTCATTCATCAAGAGCTCAGACTAATCGTATGACTAAAACCCAATCATGAACAACTTTTAACTGTGTATCTCAGGTGATTCAACAAAAAATTTTTTATATATCTCTATCTATATCTATCTATCTATCTACATATATATGTATATATATAGTCATATATATATATATAGTCTGAGCTCATATGTTGGGATTTAGAGTTGGGATGTGACTCAGAGGTAGAGCACTTGTCTTGCATGTGTGAGGCCCGGGGTGTGTGATCTTCACACAAACACCAAGAAAATAAACTTTAAAGTTTAAATTTATTTAAACTTTACAGAAAATAAAATCTTATGTGATTATTAAAGTCAAAGTAATCATAAATCTCTCCCTAAAAAGTCTAAATTTCTAAAGAAAAGTGAGTGGTAGAACCTTTTTTTTTTCAGTTTTTGGACCATTCTTAGTAGTGATTTGGGGCTACACCAGGCTGTGTACTCTGGGTCACTACCAGTTGGGCTAAGGGAACCTATCAAGTGCCTTAACCCTGGTACTATCTCTCTGATCCTAAAACAACTTTCTAAAATTCTTCAAGTTTCAGGCTCATCCACATTAATAGCAACACATTATCTTATTCATTCATCCTTTTGCCTTTCATCAATTTGGTTCATAAATATGATCCTTTCTTCCTAATTTGTAATTGTTTTTTGTATAGCTATTGCAATAAATAATGTTTTAACCACTAATAAATTGAAATTAATTTTCTCGATGAACTATTTGATTTGATGATATTCTAAGTCTAGATTCCTGAAGCAATTCCACCTCTCCTCAAATTCTTTATATAGGAGAGAATATTTGGTCATACTTAGACATGGTTAGGGCATACTCCTTGTTCCATCCTCAGGGATCTGGCGCTCAGGGCATGTGCTCTGCCGGGCATTGAACCAGGGATGGCTGTGTTGGCTGTGTACAAAGTAAACAACTTAACTCCTGTATTATCTCTTGCTGACTCCTCAAATTCTCTCTGTGTAATAATTTTGCCACATTCATTTTTTTCTTGAAAGTATTTCAAAGAAAGCTTTTGATCAGTTTTGCTTGACAGTTTCTCCTCCAGAAATGTTAGTTACATGACACTGTCAAAAAAAAAAAGCCAGTGAAGCATTTTTACTCAAAATCCTTCAGATTATGTCATCTCGATATAATAGTTAATTAAAAAAAGAACTCTATTTAATTTCTATGAGTATCAAGTTCTTGACATTAGTTTAAGTGGCTTGGGAAGATTAAAAATATGATAAGGGAAACTGAATTAAAAGATGACCCACGCAGACAGCTTGATGGTGGCTTATGAGGGAAATCTTTTCTATTCTCCTCCTTCAAATGTATCTGTCATTTTCTCTTTAATTTGAACCCTTTGGGAAAGGATTTTCCATGAATTATCTTCTCTTATGAGAATCTTTTGTTACTGTTTTGGGTTTTCCTCTTCAACACCCTGACTGTTCTTCTCTGCTGAAAAGTGATACAACCTTGGGGACCATGTCACTGATAATAATGGCCTCTAGCTTCACCTAACATTCACTTCCCTCTCCAGTTCTTCTAGCTCAGCCTGTACTTCAGTTTCAATAATAAAGTAAACTTAGAACTTCCTAGAGGAAACAGATGTTTTAAGTCTCACATTTTCCAGTTCTGAACTCTCTTTCTGCAAAATGAAGGACTTTGTAGCTTTGTTTTTTGTTTTTACCTTAGCTATATGTAGCATTGAATACTTCTGAGCATGCTGTACAGATAAAGAGCAAGCAGTAGTCAAGTATAAGATTTTAGAGAGGGTGGATTCGCAGTAAATGAAAGATCTGATTTTTTGCTGTTTAAGAATGTGAGCTGAAATCTTCTGGGCTTTTGAAAAACCTGGAGCAATGGTTGTTTCCTAGCTACGAAAGCCTACAAACATCTATCCCTTGTGACTTCTCCTAAGATGGAAACTTCACCCTTTGTTCCATGCTGAATTCTGACATATTAAGGAATCTGTTGCTGCTTTAGTCATAACTGAACTATAATCACTTCCTCTCTTTACATACTGTTCTCTTTGCTTGAACGGTGTGAGCTACCTTTTGAGTTGGAGACCAGATGTATTCTCTTGTGGAAATGATAATGGTACACTGTTACAGTGGAAATTGTACTGTTCCTGCAATGCAATGTGTTCAGATACATCATGGGTTAAAGAGATAGTCAGTTTTGCTTTGTTTGTGAATCAAAACCAACTTGAATGACATTTCTTGTAAGAGAAAATGCACTCTAAGTTTCAGATAATTGACTTATAAACAAACACATCCAGTGCCTGTGTTGGGAACTGCCGGTTCTAGAAGCTAAGCATTTAGTTTTTGGTTTTTTTTAATTGGCTTTCTCTCTTATTTACTTAGGTAAGGCACACTGTTATGACCTTGTGTGAAGTATTTTAATAATCACTAAACCTAAATTCATCTGAAATAATATCAGAACAACTGTTTATCCACCCATCAATACATCCATGCACTGATGTTTTTGTGGTGCTAGGGACTGAACCAAGAGGTCCGCCACTTGCCAAACTGAGCTTTATCTCTGGTCTCCTACACACTGATTTCAATAAAGTGTTCATTGATAAATTTCATTTTAATTTATTATTATAGAAACTCTGTAGCTTAAAATATTATTAACATTGTTTTTTATCATGCACATAATTGTAATACCAAACTCACCTACAGTGTACCCACATCTATCCTCCAAAAACCCCAACACCTCTCTCTTTCAATCCCCTTACCAAATCAGTTGTATGACTAACCAAGATGTGGAAACAATCCAAATGCCCAATTACAGATGAATGGTTCAAGAAGTTACATACACAATGCAATACTGTGGAGTCTCAAAGATAGAAGAAAATCATACATTTTTCACAACATGGATGGAACTATAGGATACTATGCTGAGTGAAGTAAGTCAGAAAGAAAGGAATACAGAATGATTTTTCTCATATTTGGACTTAAATGTAGAATAACATAGCCTCAGGTAGTTTAGGTTTATTGAGTTACTCCCAGCACAGTGCTCCCATTCCTCTTTGCTTATTTGTAGCTTCTTTCTTAGTGCTCTGTTGACTTGTAAATATTGTTTTTCTCTTCTCCTTGAGTCCCTTGCATAGTTTATTCAGAGCAATGTCCTTTTCGTATGGACACAGGAAGACTTAGAAAATGTTATGCTTTTGTAACCTGGGAGTCATTTGACTCTAGTGATATTTTCCTCCTAAGCATCTGTTCTCTGGACCTAAGCCTCAGCTGCCCTTACTTCCTAGCACCCCCAAAAGCAGGGTCCCAACGAGGGACAGGATCGACCCAGGGCAAGCGGTGAGTTGTGTGCTACCCTGGCATCGAGATGGGCCTGGCCAAAGTGCCTAATGCTTCACTATAAGTTAAGAGCTTGGTCATGGACAAATGCTGTCATGATCCAAACAGTGATAACTAGATTTGGACCCTGCTAGGGTTAGGAATGATTAATCTGGCTGAGTGCTGTAGTTGAGTCTGTGGCAAGATGTTGCCCGGAGAACTGCCTTGCAAGCCTCAATGTATCTCTTGCTGTGTCCATACAAAAATAACTAGTATTAAGATATTGATGAGTGTTTGGAATAAGGAGAGGAGAAAAAACCCTTAAGAGGTATTTTGCCTACTGGCAGTCAGGAAGGGCTTTGGAATGCCTCTAGGTTGTGTTCCCTTTGAACCTGATGGCCCTCAGGAAGTGCTTTCTTATGTTGATTTTGCTACCTGGCTGTGTGTAACCTAGGGGCAAGGGCAAGAGAGGGAAAAAGGTAGGAGAGAGAGGAGAATCCAGAGAGGCTGCAGTAGATCCAGAGGACAGTAGATCCAGAGCTAGGAGTGCAGGAGATGAGAAAGAGGGAAGATTCAATAAATGGTAACTAATCAGCAACCAGCTTGGTCCTCGTTCTTCCTTCGCCTGTCCTTGGCCAACTGCAGTCCTGATCCAGCCCACACACAGCGGTTCCAGAGCACTGAACGGGGGAGGTGGGACAGAGCCGCCCAGAAAGCCCGCGAGTGCACACGCCCCTTGGAGTGCATTAGTTTTTTACAGTAGAGCACTTGCCTAGCATGCAATTGGTCCATGTTCAATCCCCACAACTCCATTGGTTCCTCTGAGTATTGCCAGTACTGATTCCTGAGCATAGAGTCAGAGGTAATCCTGAGCACAGCCAGGTACATACCCTTCTATTTAAAAAACTGCACACTTGACATTCCTAACTTTCTCTGTTCTATATCTTTCTTATCTCTCCCACCTTAACATCTTGTCCCAAAGAGAACCTGGTGAAATAATATCCCTCAGTCATTAAAATCCTTGTAGAAGAAAAGATGAAATCATGCAGTTCTCTGCAACTTGGATGGAAACTGAGGATGACATGTTAAACTATGTCAGAGGGAGAAGGACAGGATTTTCTAACTTTTCTCTTTTCAATTGAATCACCATAAAGCACACAGTTACAAAGTTGTTCATGATTGGGTTTCAGTTATACAATGTTCCAACAACTGCCCCTTCACCATTGTACACTTTCTTTTTTTTCTTTTTTCTTTTTTTTTGCTTTTTGGGTCACACCCGGCGATGCTCAGGGGTTACTCCTGGCTTTGCACTCAGGAATTACTCCTGGCGGTGCTCGGGGGACCATATGGGATGCCGGGGATCGAACCGGGTCGGCCGCGTGCAAGGCAAACGCCCTACCCGCTGTGCTATCGCTCCGGCCCCATTGTACACTTTCTGCCACCTGCATCCCCCTGCCCCTCCTCCTTTCTCTTTCCTTTTATGCACTGTAGTTGACAATACTGTTACTGAAGGTTTATGTGTATCACTTTACCTCCTTTAAGCAATTTGTTCTTATACAGTGGGCTGGAGTGATAGCACAGCGGTTCGGCGTTCGCCTTTCACCCGGCCGGCCCGTGTTTGATTCCTCCGCCCCTCTCGGAGAGCCCAGCAAGCTACTGAGAGTAACAAGCCCACACAGCAGAGCCTGGAAAACTACCCATGGCATATTGGATATGCCAAAAACAGTAACGATAAGTCTCTCAATGAGAGACGTTACTGGTGCCCGCTCGAATAAATTGATGAACAACGAGATGACAGTGACAGTTCTTATACAGAGTGATCATTTCCAGTTATCATCCTCATAGCGGTCCCTTCTCTGTTGTAACTGCATTTCTCCACAACTTGTGACAAGCTTCCTACCATGGACCAGTCCTCTTGACCCTCATTTCTACTGTTTTTGGGTATTATTCTCATGCTATGCCTTTTTTTATATCCTGCAAACGAATGTGATTATTTTATGTCTGTCCTTCTCCCTCTGACTCATTTCATTTAGCAGAATTCACAGCCTGCCACACTGAACCCATAGGATCTCATCTGTTCTAACTTTTTTGTGATAACGAGTAAAAAGATATCAAGTTTAGCAAAACCTTTGGCCCTGGATTTCAGAACTGAGAATTCCAAGGAAAAGGAAGGGGCAAAGGGAGGTAGAGTGGAGGGAACATAGGGCATTGGCCAAGGGTTTTGAATGCTTTGGTGATATACATATGAGGTAATTGTATACATTGAAGCCACATATAGTCAACATATAGGAAGGATGTGACCCAGACTAGTGAGTTTGCTAAGGATGTTGGGTGGGTAAAAGGAGGGATGGTGGGGTATTAGTGGAGGGTTTGGAGTTAAAATATTTTATATGAAACTCTGTTAGTAACAGCTTTGTAAACCTTGATGCCTAAATAAAAGCCAAATTGATAAAATAAAATAAAACAAAATCCTTGTAGAAATTAGCACAGTAGCACTGTCGTCCAGTTGTTCATCGATTTGCTCGAGCGGCAACAGTAACATCTCCATTGTGAGACTTGTTGTTACTGTTTTTGGCATATTGGAATACACCACAGGTAGCTTGCCAGGCTCTGCATGCTGTAGAAATTAGAGACAAATTAAATTTTTACTCATTTGTAGTAAAGTAAGAGCCAATTTAACAAGTTTATGTCCCTTGGGAAGGTATCACCCTGAATATCTGTAAGCGACTAGAGATTCATTAACTTAACACACGCACAGACACACACATGAGGGGTTGGAGAGATAGTATACTCATTAGGGCAGTTGCCTAGCACTTGCCTAACCTGGGTTCAATCCCTAGTTACCACATAGAGTCCCCCAAGCACTGCCAGGAAGTGATTCTTGAGCAGAGAGCCATGAGTAAGCCCTAACCACAGCTAGATGTGGTCCAAAATTAAAGACAAAGCACACTTTTTCACACACAACTCACACACTTGTTCTTATTATCTAATTTTAGTATATTTTTCTTAATTTCTGGGAATAACACTTGTCCTGAAGGTTCATGGAAGAGCAGAAAGTCAGTAAAGTATTATGCATGAAATCCTAGCAGCAACTACTGTAAACCACAGTGCCAAAAGTTATTTTTAAAAAGAACCTGTCGCAGAGGCTGGCTTATGGTTGGGAGAGAAACGGGGGACATTGGTGGAGACAAGTGGACACTGGTGAAAGGATTGGTGTTGGAACACTTGCGACCAAAACCCAATCTTAAATAACTTTGTAATCCATCATGACTAAATACAATTTTAAAAATGCAAATAGATAAATTAGAAGAATCATGTATTGTACCATGTTATGGTGCGGTGAGCTTCACAGAATCAGAGAGAAGACCCCAAGTTAGTCAGTATCCTCAGCTTTCAGCTGAAATTCGTTGACAAGTCAAAATACCTAAGTGCTTGACTGGGTTATGGGAAGGAGAGGTCAAACGGAGGCCAAGAACAGGTCAGGACTAAGTCTGAGTAGCTCCTTCTATGAAGCAGAGATGACGCACAGCGAGGGAAGAACTGAGACAGCCAGAGAGACTTGTTCCTTCACATCAATTGCTGATATCTTTCAACTCTTCACAAACCACCCTTCTGAGGGAATGTAAGAAAATGAGTTTGAAAGTAAAACTGAGGGTCTAGGAATAGCTCAGTGCTAGAGTTTCTGCCTTGCAAGTTTGGTCCCCGGCATGGCCCCACATGCGGTTCTAGCAACGGAGTCATTACAATCTTTGGCACCACTACAAGGAGTGCGACCATAGGGCACTGCAACCATATGTGTGTGAGCACCACAGCTAAGTGTGCACACCCAGCACAGACCATAATCACTAATGAGGCTTCTGGTCATTGCAATAGCAACAAAAGAAAGGGAAGGGAGAGATAAATGAAGTCAAGCTGGCACAATGGTAAAACAAATCAACTGAAAAACTCCCTATAATCACAAATTACTATGATGTTACCTTTAAACATTTTCCCATTTTTTTAGAAATATGCACAAGTATTTTACTGTCCTTTGTCCTATTTTCACTTCGTGTTTTCTATTCATATTTCCAAGTAGATGTACTCATCTTTTTTCCCCTATGTGTCTCGTGTTCATGATGTATAATTTGAGATATTTGGGAAGTTTCTGATTCACTATTATAAATAAACGGTTCTATAAACATCTTTGTACAAATTTCTTCCTTTTATAACATGTTACCAGGATATATTTTCAACAAGGGAACTACCAGGTTAAAAAATACAAATGGTATTTTCAGTCTTCAACAAGCCTCACAATGGAGACATTACTGGTGCCTGCTCGAGCAAATTGATGAACAATGGGACAACAGTGCTACAGTGCTACAGTGCCTATATGCGGCAAAAATTTTCTTCATAAAGATGTACATCCTTGGACAGAAAGTTAATACCGTGGATAAGGTATTTTCCTTGCATGTAGATGATTCAGTTTCGGTCCCTGGCACCCCATATGTTCCCCAAGCCTTCTAGGAGTGATACCTGAGCACAAAGACAGGAATAAACCCTGAGAATCATCAGTTGTGTAGCACAAAAAAAGTGTACATCCTGTCGAAAAGGGAAACCTAAGTATAATCAGTGTTTTGCCTTTTGAAGGAATAGAAGCATCTATAAACCTATCTCAAAGAAATAAACAAAGATATGCACAATGATTTACATAACAAGGTATTCATCCTAGTGCTATTTATAACACTGAACAAACAAAATCTGAATAGCCACACTTTTATAAATGTCTAAATAAATTATACACATAAATATTTATCATATACTTGTGGACATTTACTGCCATAAAATAAGGTTTCAAAAAACATTGAAGGAAATAATAATGCTTATGCTATAAAAGCAATCAAAAAGCATATTGTGAAGTATGTTATGAAATATAATTCAAATTGTTTAAGTAAAAAAACATCTGCAAATACAGGCATGCAAAACTAAACAAATATACTATGTTAGCAATAGATATTGCTATTTGATGCTATAGTCACATGTGTGGTTTTTAGACTTAGAAATGATGAGAAATGTTATTTTAAAAATAAACAATGGAATACTATGCAGCTGTTAGGAGAGATGAAGTCATGAAATTTGCTTATAAATGGATAGAAATGGAGAGTATCATGCTAAGTGAAATGAGTCAGAGAGAGAGAGGGATAGACATAGAAGGACTGCACACATTTATGGAGTATAGAATAACATCACATGAGGCTGACACCCAAGGACAGTAGAAACAAGGGCCAGGAGGATTTCCCCATAGCTGGAAGCCTGCTTCATGAGTGGCGGGGAGAAGGCAGATGGAATAGAGAAGGGATCACTAAGAAAATGATGGCTGGAGGAATCAGTCAGGATGGGAGATGTGTGCCAAAAGTAGATAATTAACCAAGCATCATGACCTCTCAGTGTTTGTGTTGCAAGCCATAATGCCCAAAAGTAGAGAGAGAGTATGGGTAATATTGTTTGTCATTGAGACAGGGGGAGGGTGGGAAAGGGGGTGTATACCGGGGATATTGGTGGTGGGGAATGTGCACTGGTGGAGAGATGGGTGTTTGATCATTGTGTGATTGTAACCCAAACATGAAAGCTTGTAACTATCTCACAGTGATTCAATAAATTTTTTAAAAAGAATATTGAATATATAAATAAACAATCAGCATAGTGAAACTGTAAGCATAAAATTATATGGAGAAATAGTGAAGCTAAAACTCCAAAATGAACTTTCCTTCTAATTTAACTGAAAGCATGTGTGTTAGGACTAAATTCGGAACTAAAAGGTATGGGATGCAGGACAAAATGTCTGAATTTGGTAGGGAAATATCTGTGAGTAGACATGAGGCTAGAGACTTTATCTATAAGCTCAAACAATATTTTTTTAATTTTAATTTTAATTTTATTATTAGTGAATCACCATGGGTTACAGTTACAAACTGATGAGCTTTCATGTTTGCATTTTGTTTTCATCCCCTCACCAGTGTCCAGTCCCCTCCACCAGTGTTCCCAGTATCCCTCCCAACTGCCCACCCCATCCCCCTCACCCCACCCCACCTCTGTAGCAAGGCATTCCCTTTTGATCTCTCTCTCCTTTTGGGTGTTGTGGTTTGCAACACAGGCACTGCGTGGCCATCATGTTTGGTCTATATTCTCTTTTGAGTGTGCATCTCCCATCCCGTGCAGGTCCTCAAACCACACTTTACCTGGTTCAAACAATAAATTTTTATACTCAGAAGTTTTGACTTTTGTCATTTACCATTGTGATATAATAAGAAATATATCTGATATTTGTCCCTAATTCCTGGTATGAAACTTCAACATTCCTTGGAATTTACTGAATGGAGTGTTCTTTCTTATACCTACATAGCCCCTCTCATTCATACTTGAGTTTATACTACAAATGATTCATGGTGGGTCCACTCAATAGCGTCAGCTCAAAGCTGGTCACCAGCACAAACAAACATGATTTGAGGACTGGCACTTTTATCCTGACTTTCCTTGCACCTCTAGGGATATTGGTTTCAATCATGTGGCCGTTTATTTCATCTATCATCTCACAATGAAATCTCAATTAAAAACAGCCAAGGCTCAATAGAACTCCAAGGTATGTAGGTAAGCGCAAAGATGGTTTCGGAAGGTCTAACCATGAGAAGAGGGTTTAGAAGTTCTCTGCCACCTATCCACTATAGCTTATCTTATTTATCTCTCTCTTTTTTTTTTGCTTTTTGGGTCACACCTGGCAATGCACAGTGGTTACTCCTGGCTCATGCACTCAGTAATTACTTCTGGCGGTGCTCAGGGGACCACATGGGATGCTGGGAATCGAACCCGAGTCGGCCGCGTGCAAGGCAAACGCCCTATCCACTGTGCTATTGCTCTAGCCCCTATCTTATTCATCTCTTACATTTGTATATTCTACACTCATACTCTAATATTTCTGTCATATGCAGTGAGTTCTGAGTCATTCTAGCAAATTACTGAACTGAAAGGAAGGAATGGTTGTGGGAATTTCCAATTTGTAATGAACCAGGTAGAATTGTACATAAGACTTTTCAGTGTCCAGTATTTGTGATTGGCATCTGAAGTGGGCAAAGGATATGGGCGTGAACTCCTTAACCTACATATTCTGGGATAATTCCAAATTGATAGTGACAGAATTGAATTGAATGGTAGGTTACCCACGTGGTGTCAAAGAATTGCTCTCGGAATACAACCATCACCTATATATATATCAAGAACAAACCAGTTCTAAAATATGTTTAAGTATAACTAAGCCTGCCAAGCTACCTGTGGCATACTCGATATGTGGAAAATAGTAACAATGACGGTCCTCATTCCCCTGATCCTGTAAGAGTCCCCAATACGTCATCGGGCTTCAATAGCAAACGGCAGGGACGAATGGAGACATTACTGGCGCCCACTCGAGCAAATCAATGAACAACAGGATGACAATGATACAGTGATAACTGAATTTGATGCTGTTTCTTCTATAAAAAATAACAAACCCTATGATCTCCATGTTGAATATAAAAGTTTGTTTCTTATTCATATTAAACAAAAATGGTGCTTCTGATTATCTTCCACACACTTACTAGTGTAACCAGTTTACATTTCTCAGTGTCTCCACCAAAGTCTGGGTCTCGTTAAAAATAGAGAAATAGTGTAGAGACATAGGAAATGTTATAGGTGAGCCCTAGAACTGGGTTTCTAACTCCTATTTGATTCCCTGACTTATAGTGTGAGTCTTCTCTCACTACAATGAATCTTGAGAAATTGATCTAGCTGTGAGTTTCGAAAAGAGCAAATGTGTATGGTAAGCAAGCCATTCTTTAGAAAAAATGTAAGATTTCTTTATTCCTGAAAACATTAATCACATAATCTTAATTTTAAACTAATTTATCTCAGTAGTCAAGAAAAGCAGGCCATAACAAACTTTCTTTTTGACAAGTACCATGCTACCATATTTCAAAATACATCAAAGCCACAGTAGCTCAGTTTAGTGCAAGAGTTCTTCAGGACTCTCCATCCAATTCCTGTAAGTTAGAGGATAAAAAGATGACTAGATTTAGTCCTACGTAGAGGACCTTACTATACAGTACAGAAGCTTATAGACCAGTGAAATTTTCTACTTAGCTTTCATGCATCAAAACTACATACAATCAATGCAGATAAAAGTCCTTAGAAAACAAAAAATAGCTTTAAAGAAGAGATGCTTTAAAATTTATAAGTAAGTATATTTAAGTGTAAAAAACTAAAGCACGCCGAGGGGCGTGTGCACTCGCGGGCTCTCCAGGCTGCTGTCTCACCGCTGTGTATGGGCTGGATCGGGACAGCCGGTGGTCAAGAAGGAAGAATGAGGTGAAGGAAGAACGAGGACCAAGCTGGTTGCTGATTAGTTACCATTTATTCAATCTTCCCTCTTTCTCATCTCCCGCACTCCCAGCTCCGTCCTCTCTCTGGATCTACTGCAGCCTCTCTTTCCCATCTCTCTCCTCTCCTTTTCCCTCTCTCGCCCTTGCCCCTAGGTTATACGCAGCCAGGTAGCAAAACCAACATAAGAAAGCCCTTCCTGAGGCCATCAGGTTCAAAGGGAACACAACCTAGGGGCATTCCAAAGCCCTTCCTGACTGCCAGTAGGCAAAATACCTCTTAAGGGTTTTTTTCTCCTCTCCTTATTCCAAACAATCAACATCTTAATACTAGTTATTTTTGTATGGACACAGCAAGAGATACATTGAGGCTTGCAAGGCAGTTCTCCTGGCAACATCTTGCCACAGACTCAACTACAGCACTCAGCCAGATTAATCATTCCTAACCCTAGCAGGGTCCAAATCTAGTTATCACTGTTTGGATCATGACAGCATTTGTCCATGACCAAGCTCTTAACTTATAGTGAAGCATTAGGCACTTTGGCCAGGCCCATCTCGATGCCAGGGTAGCACACAACTCACCGCTTGCCCTGGGTCGATCCTGTCCCTCGTCGGGACCCTGCTTTTGGGGGTGCTAGGAAGTAAGGGCAGCTGAGGCTTAGGTCCAGAGAACAGATGCTTAGGAGGAAAATATCACTAGAGTCAATGACTCCCAGGTTACAAAAGCATAACATTTTCTAAGTCTTCCTGTGTCCATACGAAAAGGACATTGCTCTGAATAAACTATGCAAGGGACTCAAGGAGAAGAGAAAAACAATATTTACAAGTCAACAGAACACTAAGAAAGATGCTACAAATAAGCAAAGAGGAATGGGAGCAATGTGATGGGAGTAACCTAGTAAACCTAAACTATCAGAGGCTATGTTATCCTAGACTCCACCTGGTCTACTATCTCTCCAGCCTGAGTGCAGCATTTACCTGCACAAGAAAATTAGATTTTCCACTAGTAAAATCAATGATTTATGGCTTGTGAACCTTATGTTGAAATTAACCTAAATGACTATGAATAGGTTTGCATGCCTTGAAAAAATTTCAAGATGATGGACTTGTATATATTTTATCTTAGATGTTTTTATGATATTTTATAATACTGTAACCCCAAGGTGTCAACGGACTGAATTGATAATGGGAAAGAAAAGCTTGGAGGATAGCGCACTCTTAAGCACCTTAATCTACTCTTACGCACCTTAATCTGAAAGTGATGAGTATCATTTCTGATTAGAATCCTTTGTCAATAGCCATTTACTGGGTACAAACTAGGTGCAGGATGCAGGGAAGCTGGCTAATGCAGGTAATCTGGATAGCCATTCTGGAATAGCAACTTTACACCATAAAAGGTATGGGTATATTTTATTTAAAAATTTTTTAAAAAATTTTTATTAGAGAATCACTGTGATGTACAGTTACAAACTTATGAAGTTTTGTGTTTGCATTTCACTCATACAGTGATCGTTTACCCATCCCTCCACTAGTGCCCATTCACCTCCACCAATGATCCCAGTATCCTTCTCACCACCCCATCCCCTACCACCCTGCATCTGTGGCAGGGCATTCCTATTTGTTCTCTCTCCTTTTGGGTGTTGTAGTTTGCAATAGAGTTATTGAGTGGGCTTCATGTTCGGTCTATAGTTTACTCTTAGTTCACATCTTCCAACCCGAATGGGTCCTCCCAACATGTATGGGTATATTTTAATTGGGCAGATGACTGCCTCTATTATACTCTCTTCAGTTGTTTTATGGTCTTTTCTATCTTCTTAATTACATCTATCCTGTTCATTGATAATTAAGTAAGCAGCTCTAACCATATTAGCTAATTGCTCACAAACAGACGTGCCCCATTAATGACTCTTTATTATCAGCCAAATTATAAATAAACTCCTTACCTTAGTACTCAAGCTCCTAAAGATCACAATGTCATGCTGGTTATTTGATCTCATATTTCAATACTTGTACATAGTTTTAAAATGTTTCATGTAAAAGGTGTCACTGTCACTTGCTATCTTTAAAATAGAGGATCTTTGTTTCATCCTATGTTCCCAACTGGTACTCTATCCATCCTACCATTCTGTCTACTATGGGTGGTGTACATTTAAGTACATACAGCCTTGTGTTCTTATTTTGTGCCTTTTTTTAGTCCACTAGTGACATCAGACACTTGAATTGTAAATTGTGTCAAAAATTATGTCCTTGTTGAACATTATAGTCTTGGAAGTAGCAGGAGTTTTGGACTGCTCACTTTAGGAACCAGGTCTTTTATTGACATGTTATAATTAACACCCATGGAGACAGTCGCTTACACACATTCCACTGTGAGTAACTGCTAGTTCAGAATGTTGCCATGAAGTCATTTCCTAGAGCACAATGCCTTCTAGAAGCCAGCATTTACCTCCTCTGGAACAAAATTTAGGGCATATCCTGATGAACACAAATGCTCATGAGAATAAGAGAACAAACAAATTCTAAACCAGAGCATATACAGAATGTAGAAGATAGCACAGTAAAAAAAAGTCCTGATAGAAAAACAAGTGAGGAATATTTTTTTTGGGGGGAGGGGTGTTTGGACCATACACAGAGATTTTTGGGGCTATCCCAGCTCTTTGTTTGGGAATCATGTGATTACATCTAACCCCTACACTATTTATTTTTTAGCTAGACAAGGAATTCTTAAAAGATCTCTATGAATTTGCTAACCTAAATTTTTCAATGTCAGAAAACTAATCTAGCCGATAACACTTGGTTACCTTTTTTCCTAGTAAACCAACGCACCAGGTTTTCTCTGAGGTTTCCAGTTTTAAATATTCTCCAGGCACACAGCCAAACTCCTGCAGACCAGATTTTGTTGCAGTTGTCATTTTCCTCATCTAGAACGACTTCTCTAAATCTATATTTCTCTGGAATATATACATGCTACCTTTCTTAGGTGTCTTGTTAGAATCGTCCTTAATTCAGGATCTACTTATTATGCAAATAGGCAAGATCCCTCGAGTCCTGTCTAATATTTGGTTGTTGGGTTGAAATGGATGTTAAACATAAATACCTCAAAATGTTATAGTTTTAGTGTTCAATATGTGAAGAACCAGAATATTTTTTTTTGTTTTTGGGTCACACCCGGTGATACATAGGGGTTACTCCTGGCTTGTGCATTTGGGAATTACTCCTGGAGATGCTCAGAGGACCATATGGGATGCTGGGAATAGAACCCGGGTCAGCCGCATGCAAGGCAAAAACATCCTACCTGCTATGCTATTGCTCCTGCCCCATGAACCAGAATTTATATCTAGATTCTCTAGATTATTAAATAAAAAAAACCCTCTGATAGTGCCCCTCCTTATCTCTTCTTTTCAACCATCCATTTTCAACCAACCAAACATTGTGTACTTACCCTGTGTACTATTGTTCTAGCTATATCTGCTGAAGTTCTTCAATAAAAGGAGCAGGAAGTTTCCACTCAGCGTTTACTCAAACCATGTGTGTCTTTTCTAAAGTACTGCACATTTTTTGAGCTTTTTATTTTTTGTTTTATTTTTATGTTAGATGGCTGTACTGCAGCTTATATTAATGGGTACCTGAGAAGCAAAGATTAGATTAGAGAGAAATTGGCCAAATAGCTTGGATAAAAAGCAAAGAGTTTATTCACTTTATGCTCATGCATTCTAAAATTGAGTGCCTATGATAAGTTGAGTGCCTATGATAAGTAAAACAATATGGTAAACTCTTGGAATGGTATAACTAATAAAATAGGATTCTCTTACTTGCTAAATTTATTTTATATAAGATAGTAAAAGATGAACATAAACAATGAACTTGAGGTAGCCTTTTAATGGCACCTGAAATGAAGAATTTTTTGATCTTATGATTTGAAGGATGGGCAGGATTTCAAGAGAGAAATTAAAAATAGTCCAGTAGAGGGAACAGTGCAAAGAGATATGTAGAGGTAGGGACAACAACAAATATTAGGGAAGTTTTAGTAGATTTTTAGCTGTTTTTTAATGCTACATTATTCTCATTTTTAGCTCTAATAGAAGGCTTGAAGAGATTGGTGGGAGGGAATAGAGTTCAGGGTATTTCTTTCCACTCTTTCTTAGCTTTATTATAAAATCAGGACACGTTGTCAGCTTCAATGGAGGATAAATTTAGCAACAGTGTTGACTCTTGTAGTTTCTCATTGGCCCTGAATTACCACTCTTGGAAACACTACTAGGATTTTAATTTGTTATTTATTATAACTAATTTATAATATCAATTTATTAAAACAAATTAATAAACCAACAATTCTTTTTTTATTACTGAATAAACATGGGGTATAGTTACATACTTACAAACTTTCATGCTTGCTATAAACCAACAATTCTTCTATGGCTCCAGCTCACAGTAGTCTCTGGTAATCTTTACTTTTCCTTTGTTCCCTCAGCCTTAGGAGGAGGGCTAACAGCTTCTTCTTGCTGCTAGTCTGTTTAAAACTCCATTGTTAGTTCTCTTGAGTTAACCACACCTCCACAGAGTCCTTTCTTTGAGTAATCCAAATGAATACTATTTCCTGCTGAGACTGATTAATGCCAAATTAGGATGTAAGCCGTCTCTTTTCCACAGATTTTAAAGCCTGACTACACCTTGTCACACATGTTTCTATTAATTTACTTCTCTGCTCTCACAGTCAACATCTTAGACTCTTTCCCATCATTTTTCACTTTGAACAGTTTTTATGTAGACAAGTATACAGGGAATTTCCCATTCCCACCCTACTCACCTGGTGCCAGTAACAGATCCAAAGAAGGCTGGACCCCCCTCGGCCACTCCCAGAGAGAAACTCCAGCAGGAACAAAGACCAGGAAAGAGGGAAGGAATTTCAAAGAGGACCATCGACCACTCCCAACTCTACCCTCTTGGCAACCGCCCTAGCAACGGACTCTTGTCTAGCAAGAAAGCCTCACATAGGGTACCATGGGAAAAACCCTATAACTGCCACCTTGAACAAAGGAAGGGCACACATGTTACCTAAGCCCATGTGCTGCTTGTGCCTACGTGGCCGAGTAGAGTGCGTGCCGTCCACATCTCCATTCTTGATATGTGTACTTTCATGCTTCCGTATCTAATGCTGAGATGTGTGTAGGGGGCTCTCTAAGTCTCTACAGAAGCCTGCGTCCTCTCTTGAGGGCATTCTCTCTCTCCCTCTGCTCTCCTTTTGCCCCCTTCCTAAAAGACTCCAAATAAAATCTGATTTTACTTCACTGCTTGTATACCCCTGAAATTCTTTTCCGCAAGACAGGACAAGGTACCTGATAAACCTGGGTAAGATCTAGGACTGACTTTGCAGATTTTATCAATCCAGTCTTCCCAGCCAGTCCTGGGGTGGCAGAGGTGGATCTGGAGAAAGTGACAATCTCTTACCTCTCCACCTCACATAAGCCACCCATGGGGTCCACCAACTTCAGTTTGTTGAGCTTTTCAGATTCATCTTCATGATATCTCTCACATTTTGTTTTTCTTTCTACAACCTCTACCCTGGTTCAGGTCTTCATTGCCTTTGATCTGTGGCAGTGTAAAAGTTTCTTAACCTACTGGTTTTTGATTTCTGTTCCTTCCCCCCAAATCTCCCGTCACTAACAACTGTGCATTGTTACCTCCATGATCAAAAATCGTCAATAGCTTTAAAAAATAGCACAATGTGCCCAAAACGATGCTTGTTTCCTTCTTTTGAAATTTGAGGTATATTGTTTTAAAATATATACATGTTCAAAAACTATAGGAGTAAAATATTGCCAAATCATGCCCACCATCAAAGTAGCAATTTCCCATCATTACTGTCCACACTATGCTTCCCATCAACTCTGGTCCCACTGCTTGGAAAACTTAATTCAGTTATTAGAGTCTCCAGGTTTGTTTTCATTGAACATTGTCTTTCCCTTGCTTTGTTTTGTCATGTGCCACCTATGAGTGTGACCATTTAGTACTTTGTTTTTCAAACTTATATCACTTAACATTATATCTTCTAGCTACTATGTTGTAACCAAGTCAGTATTTCTATTTCTTTTGTTTTGGGGTCACACCCAGCAGCACTCATGGCCTAATCTTTGCTTTGTGTTCAGAGATTACTCTTGGCAGGGCTTGTGACACCATATGTAATGCTGGGATTTAACCTGGGTGGGCCACATGCAAGGCAGATACCCTAGCTACTATGCTATTTCTCCTGTCCACACAAGGAAATATTTCATTTTTTCCATATAGCTAGGTAATTTTCTATTTTGTGTGTATATCACAATTTCTTTATTCAAGCAAGACTGGAGCAATAGCACAGCGGGTAAGGCACTTGCCTTGCACATGGCCGACCCAGGTTTGATTCCTCCGTCCTTCTCGGAGAGCCCGGCAAGCTACCGAGAGTATCCTGCCCGCATGGCAGAGCCTGGCAAGCTGCCCATGGCATATATGATATGCCAAAAACTGTAACACCAAGTCTCACAATGGAGACATTACTGGTGCCCACTCGAACAAATCAATGAACAACGGGAGGACAGTGCTACAGTGCTTTATTCAAGTGTAGTTGAGTTCCTGGGTTATTTCCAGATGTTGACTATTGTGAATAGCACTGTACATGGGTATGCATGTATTTTATGCTCTTGTGATAAAAACCTGGAGGTGGAATTGTCAGATCATATGGAAGACCTAATTTTAATATTTTGAGAGACCTCCATACTATTTTCCATAGATCCTGGACCAATTTATATTCACACTAACAGTGAATGAGAATTCCTTTTTCTCCATACCTCTGCTAGTGCTTGTAGTTCACAGCTTTTTTGATCTAAGCCATTTTTGCAAATGTGGAGTGACATCCCATTGTGGTTTTGATTTTTGTGTTCCCCTGATAATTACTTTAGTTTTTGCATAACAATGAGTGTTTTTTTTCAAAGTCTGTTGATCATCTGTCTTTGGAGGAAGTGTCTGCTCAATTCTTCCCATTTTATGGGTTGTTTGATTTTTGTTTTTGAATTTTGTAGGTTATTACCCAGTAGATCTGTGGAGCCGGTGCTTGGTGCATGTAAACTGTACCAGGGATTGGCAACGCGTAACCTCACAATTGCAAGGCAGGCACTTTTGCTACTGACTAATTAATTCTTTGGCCCCAATATCGTCTTCTCTCGGATTTTCTTAACTGGATTTCTTAAAATTCCTTAAAATTTCTCTCCCCTTTAACGCCCTATAACCAACTCTAATTGTTAACCTTATTCATTCTCAAAGGTATTGTAGAGATACTGAGCTGTTCTTAGTCCATTTGGGTCACTACAACAAAATTACCAGAGGGAAGTAGTTTATAAAGAGCAGGAATTGATTACTCACTGTCTGGAAACTCTAAGATCAAAAGACATTGGCATATTCATTGTTTATTGAGGGCACACTTGTTGGTTTAAAGAAGACCCTTGTTTACTGTATCTGTATCCTAATATCATAAGGGGTAAGGGATCTCTGTGGGCTCCCTTTTAGATGATTATAACAGCACAACTTAACAACAGCATAACAGTACCCCTAGGTACCTCCCAAAGTCCCCTACCATCACTTAAGGTGTTAGAATTTCAACATGGAGTTTGGTGGATGGGAGGGGGCATATGCTTTTAGTGCATATAAATGGAATTATTCAGGTTTGTTTGTAAAAACCTATTACAAATTCATTTATTCCTCTTTGATCTCCATTTCTTTTTTGAAATACATTTTTTTTTCTGTATTTGTGTGCCTGAGCTCTCTCAAGAGAATTGTTAGATACATTTTGAAAAGAGTTCTTTTTTACTCCAATTAAAAGTTATCTTATAAAAACTCTTGGATCTTTAGAGAACATCTAGAATAGTGTTTGGCACCATTAGGTTTGTAACAAGTTGATTTGAATAGGCACTACTCAGTCATTGGATTTTTTTAAGGAAGAAAGGAGAGGAAGTGAAGGACAACTGCAGTTCTGTGGCTTTACTGATTATATTTAAATAAGAGCTAAAAACTATTTGGTTCTCAATCCATGCATGGATTATAGGACAATAAAGAGAATGGCTTAAAATAATGTCAAGTAAAAAAATTAACTTCAAGAAGTAGAGTTTATATGGCTGATTGTTTCAGTAATAAAAATGAAGAATTCAAAAAAGGGAGTGGTTTGGGCAAAAATTAGGGGCAGATAACATATTCAGTGTTTTAGACATGCAATAAGTATCTGTGTGGAGAGGGATCCAGATGAGGAGTATAATAGCTGGTCAGAAGTGTGGCATTGTAGCTTTGGTGGGTTACCAGCTCAAAACTGATGATTGAAACTGCAGTAATGGAAGATATTTCACAAAAAGAAAGCTTGTCGAGTTGAACAAGAGGACTGGAAAATTGACCCCAGTGAATGCCTGCCCATATGCACACACCATTGTCACGCACACTTTTTTTGGTAGCAAGATTTGCTGGCATAGATCACACCTAGCAGTTTGTTCTCTGTTTCCTTGTAGCTGTCAACATCATTTTTCTGGTTGTGTGCTTTCTCTCCTTCACCTGGAACTAAACTAGAGTGCAGGAAGCTATTGCCAAAGTCTCCCAATCTTGCTTTTCAGAAGCACCAGATAAAGTAGTTACTTTTTAACTGGCGAGCAAGACAAACTGTACAAATACTAGAGATAATGAACTGAATCCTTCTGCATATCAGAGCTAAGTGTACTTCGAACTTGGAGTGGAGAGCAAAGAGAAATACATAGCTCAGACCAACAATACGTAACTGAGATGAGAAATATATAACTGAGACGACAAATACATAACTGAGATGGGAGATGGAAAAAACTAGGTCTTGGAAATTCTGTGCTTAGGTGGAGCCAACTCAGAAATTCTCACCCTTTGAGGAGAAATTTGGGAAAACCTTCTAAACAGATCATAGGAAACATCTATTAAGCACCTATTATGTTCTAGCCCCCGTGACAAGTTTATTTTCCCTATACATTTAACCTCTCATACCCCCATGAAATAAGCATTCTATTCATCTTCAGAAGAGTGTGTCCTGGGTATTTTTTAGATCGTGAACCATGAATTATGGTTCAATTCATGAATCATAATTGGCACAATTACCAGAAGCACTGATTGCTGCTTTCACTGCTCCCCCCAGATGGGTAGTTCCACTGAACCAGTCTCGAATTGCTGGTTCAATCCTAAGAGTCTCTGTTTGGCAGAGCATAGTTACGTACCTGTGCTCTAGCTGCTAGGGCCGAATTTTATGTCTTTTCTAGTTACTTTCTTCAAGGCTTACACAATGGGATTCCTCAGCTCCTGCCAAATGTGAAAGAGGATCTGATGCTGTGAGGCCTTTAAACCATCCTTAAAAGTCTATTACCAGGAGAAAAGTGCCCAAGGGTAACTAGTAAACACGAGTTGGGATCAAAACTTCCATTCATGGTACTTTCACTTTTTTGCTGCAACCATTTGAAAGGGAACAGAAAATGATGTTGCCCCATTTCCTAACTTTCCACATTTAGCAGAACTTGTTTTCCTGGATACACTTCATGTACCAGACACGGTGTGAGGTATGCATACATTGTTTCATCTTTAGTAAAACCATAGGGGATAGATATTCTATTGAGGAAATAGTATTCCATGTTACATCTCAAGAAACTGGAATTTTAGAGAGGTTCAGGACTGCAAATAAGAGGTTATGGCGATTTTCTTGTAAAATTAGGGATCAAATCAAATCAAATATAGAGGGTTTACTATAGTATCATAGAGTCATCTGAGGCTGGAGTTGGTTAAGGGTTTGAGCCTTATTTGTTTTTGCTTCTTTTTCTGCTATTTCCAACTCCAAATTCAGTGATTGGCACATAGCAAGCTCTCCACCAATGTCTCTTGAATAAACGAGCACGTGTTCTCAATGTAAATTGAGGAGGGATAGAGAGAGTGATAGAATTAACAAGATTGAATTTGAAGACTGAGGAGAGACGAAACCATGCTATGAGGTAGAAATGTTTCACTAAATTTAAAAAGGAAGGTCAAGGTTTAGAAATCTGTGGGAGGGTGGGGGGGGCAAGAGGTTAGAACACATCTATTTCTTAGATATCTTGTTTTGATTCCTTTGGAGATCTACCAGAACCTGGAATTGCTGAGTCATATGGTAGCTCTATTTTAGCGTGAGTGTGTGTGTATGTGTGTGTTCGTGTGTGTGTGTGTGTATGTGTGTGTTCATGTGTGTGTTAGGAGGAACCTTTGGATGTAATGGATAAATTACATCTATACATTGGTATAGATTGTGGTGATGAATCCACATGTGTATTCCTGACCCCAAACTCTTCAAGTTAATTATATGTAGATTTTTTTTTGTTTTTTTGGGTCACACCTGGCGATGCACAGGGGTTACTCCTGGCTCTGCACTCAGGAATTACTCCTGGCGGTGCTCAGGGGACCATATGGGATGCTGGGATTTGAACCTGGGTCGGCCGCGTGCAAGGCAAACGCCCTAGCTGCTGTGCTATCACTCCAGCCCCATATGTAGATTTTTGTATGCAAAAATACCAGTAAAATGTAGAGTAGAAAATAGTTAAAGGAACAAACATAATAACCTCTTAGTTTCTGCATTGCCAAAAGGGGGTGTGTGTGTGGGAGAGAGAGAGAGAAAGAGAGAGAGAGAGAGAGAGAGAGAGAGAGAGAGAGAGAGAGAGAGAGAGAGAGAGAGAGAGAGAGAGAGAGAGATTCTGCCATAGAGACAAACTGGGGGGAGGAAAATGGAAAAATGGGCACATTTGTGGTGGGAAATGTACATTGGTGAAGGGATGGGTGTTGAAACACTGTATAACTGAAATACTACCATGACTTCTGGCATACTGGATGATTTGTAGTTTCTGAAACATAAGTCTTGGATTTAGTCTACATCATTTCTGGTTGCCTTATGTAGCTTTTTAATTTTTTTTTCTTGAAATACTCTCTGCAGGCTCTTCCCAGGTTGGTTGCTACTGCTTCCAAAGTGCAAATCAAATGTAAACTCATTTTCTGGGCAGGCCACTCTACTATATTATCTCCAGTGGGACTTCTTCCATGCTTTAATGTTCACCTGTCTCATGGGCCTCAGTATACTTGGTCAGCAAACCTGACCTAGAACCAGAAACACCTTCCATTTGACATTTACTGGTACAGTTTCTGGTACTCTGTGTCTTATTGCAATAGGAAAAGTTCTAGGCAAGACATTGGACCCTGGGGAGTAGGGGTTAGTATACTGTCCAGGCAAACAGTCTGGTCAGTCAATAACTTCGTAGTGTCTCTAATTTCAAATGTGAGTTGTATCTCAACTACATAAATTTATTCTGTAATGAGGAAATGAGGAAATTTCTGAATTCTGAAATGAGGAAATAAGAGATTTCAAGTTGATAGACAAAAAATTGTTGACTGTTCAAATTTCATAGAAGTACAAAAGGGAAGAAGACTTGGTACAATGATTCATGATTTGAGTTAAATATTTCTCTATAATTTGAATAATTTTGAGAGATGGTTAAAATCTCACATTAAAAAATTGCCTTGACACTTGTCTTCTATGTGGCTGACCCTGATTTGATCCCTAATACTGTAGGTGGTCTCCCAAGCATCACTAGAAATGAACTCTGAACAAAGGAATAATCCCCGAGCATCGCCAGATGTAAACCCTGCAACAAACAAAAATAGATGACTTCATCTTTTTCTTCATCTTTGCTTATTTCATAATTGAGATGCTAGAATTTTGCCTTTTGGTTTCCCTTATTGTATTTTATTTTATAATACCAAGGAACCACTGGGTTTTTATACCTAAATTTTATTATATTAATATTTGAATATGTCAAAATAGTGTTTCCAAAACAAAAAACTAAGGCCAAAAACAAATAACAAATAGTTGTCTTTATATCATTGCCATAAAGGAATCCTTAGGTCTCCTAGTTTCAGCAGGAGTTCAAAGATATTAAAGAACATTTTAATACCTTTGAACTGGTAGAGAAATGTAAGGAAATACTGACAGTTTATAATTGGCAAACTGTACAAATAGGGAGTTTGGGGATAGTTGGGAGACTTATGAATTGTCTTTCAATACTTAGCAGTACTTAGGTGACTGCAAAGCAGCAAGCTAGGGCCAGGTATATAGCTCAGTGTTTGAGGGCGGGCCTTGTATGTTTGAAATTCTGGGTTTGATTCCCAATACCACAGTAAAGAAAAGAAAGTAGTGGCAAGCTAGCAGTGTGGTTGCATTTCAAAAGAAAAGGATTGTCTAGTGTTCATTATGGGGGTTTATGTAGTTGAACATTTCCTGGAACAAGTGTGTGTGTGGGGCAATGGAATACCTTTTTATGGGGGTCCTTATTGGGACAGAGCTCTACAATAGTAACTTCCCCAAAGCAGTGAGAGATATTAAGTGAGAACTTTAGATGGTGCACCGCATTGTAATGGCATGCAACTATAAGAGACTACTGAATGGCAGTTTGAAATGAAGCGGAATTTATTTGTTTGGTTGAACTCACTCAAATGCTAGCTCAGCAAGATTCTCTTTGCAGAAATAAAAATCTAGACAGGGAAAGAAAATGGAAAAAGTGCCTTATTTGAAATAAGATTCTGAGTGCAAGTCTCTGGTTGGCTCATGAAACAAGTTATAAGCTCTTCTACAGGAAAGGATGCCTTGGAGACTATTCATCACTAAGTGCCAGAGTCTCATTTTAAAAAAAGTCAAAGTAGGATGCGTTCCAATCCAGTATGTCTAGCATCATTCAGTGAACACCTGCCTGCAAGAAGCCCAGCAAGGTTTTTCTTTCACATAGAAAACTTTATATCTCTGCCTAAGTAATTGAAGACCCCTCTGATTCCATAACTTTACATCCCTACCTCCTCATCACTGTATCACGGTATATCACTGTCATCCCATTGTTCATCACTTTGCTCGAACAGGCATGAGTAACATCTCCATTGGTCCCTGTCAAGTGCTAGTGTAGCCTGATGGCATATTGCGGGCTCTTTCAGGGTCAGGGAAATGAGGACCATCATCTGTTACTGTTTTTTGGCATATTAAGTGTGCCACAGGTAGCTTGCCAGGCTCTGCCCTGCGGGCGGGATACTCTCGGTAGCTTGCCGGGCTCTCCAGAGGGAATAATGCCTCCTCATACAGTATCCTATTTTTGGGAATGGAATTTAGGTTTTTATCCAATGAGTACCTGTACAATAGTTAGTGCTTTTGTATTTCTCTTTTTGACTTGACAATATCCTAAAATGTTTACTTAAGGTAGCAACATTACTACTAATATTAGGGTCTTAGTGGCTAGGTGAAGATTTTCAAGTCAATGTAACCTTTTATTTACATATGTCCTTGAGATTTGAACATTTGGCTTTTGGTGGCTTCTAATGATCCCTGTTTACAAATATAATATATATTAGCAGAAGCAAACATCTTTTGATTCATATTTTTCTTTGATTCCCTTGAGTTAAATATTCCCAAAGTGAGCATCTTATAGCAAGGGCAAAAAAGCATCTTATGAATTTTATTTCTTTCCAATTTTCAATTTCTCCCAATGTCTAGTGGTCATTTCTTCATTCTACCCCACTCCAGAGCCTTAGATCGGTGCCTGTTTGACCCAGACATTGCCAATACAATTTGTCTTCCCCATTTTAAATCATGCTTTTTTAATAGCATAACAGAGCACTGTGAGATTGCTTTAAATTGCTTTTCTTGATTTGCGTGTACATTTTCTTCTTTCTTTATTTCATAATGTTAATTACCTATTTTTAATATTTCTGTTCACTTGATGTATCTGATTTTGAACCCAAATAACATACTGTCCTCCTCTCAACCATTCCTAATCAAGACTTAATGAAAAGGAATGCTCTTCTGTTCTTTACCTTCTACACAGAGTAGCTGCTCACAGACCAAACAGCCTTATTTTAAAAATCTTCTGTTTGCAGTTCAGCCCTGGCAATATAAATAAGACTCCTTCAGTACACTTGTCCTTGGTGAAAAGACAGATTCCTACAATCAAAAGAACCTTCCAAGAACAATAAAATGTTTTTCATTTCCAGTTTCTTTATCAGCTAAATTAAATGGTAGCTTTAAAATAAATCTACACTCTATTAATCAACATGCAACACGTGTGCCTTCTAGCAGTATCTTATACTAAGACATTACTCTTGGATTTTCTTTGCCTAGTTACCCATTGCAATTAATTGGTCCTTTTACATCATGACCCTTTGCACTTTTACCAGTGTTTCTTTCCTTTTCTGATATTGGAACCATCATCCCACTTTCTGCAATGGAAAGGCTAAATCAGTTATTAACTTTGAGCAGTTTTTTCAACTGTTTTCACATTTCTGTGGGATTGGTTTTGTGGAAATTTATTGTATGGTATTTCAATTGTAAGAGGAATGAAAACATACAGGAATGAAAATTGACCTATTTTGTTATTTTATACAAATATGATCATTCTAACATTCCAAGGACATTATAAAAACTGAATACATAATTTTACTCTTAGGAAAATTTTTTCACTAAAGATCCAGGTAGTAACTATTTAAGGCTCTGAGTGCCACATAAGGTATGTTGCACATTCTCTTCCTTCATTGTCATTGTCATGGTCTGCCAAAAATTTTAAATGTGATAACTTTTTAAAAAAAATATATTTTTAAAAAGTAATTTTTCTTGATTTGGGGACCACACCTGGTGGTACTCAGGGCTTACTCCTATGTGCTCAGGGATCACTCTGGACAGTGATGTGGGGATCATTTGGTGTGCCCTGGAAGGAACTTGTACATGGCTGCATGCAAGAGAAATGCCTTAACCCCTGTAATGTCTTCCCAATTCCCATAAAAATCATTCTTATGTTTGGTCCTTAAAAAACTCAGTTATAGTCAGGTTTGGGAATTGGAGAATGTCTTATAGTTGGTCACCTTTGATTCAAAAGAATTTAGGAAAAATTAAGATGTTAATTTATTTTGTGAGTGAAATTGATGCATGTATAAGATCAACTAGCCAAAAAAATAGCAAAACACTCCTTAAGCAGTCTTATTATTCTACTCGGATTGTCATATAGAATGCCACCGAGTGGGTGGCTTAAGCAACATAAATCAGTTTTTAAGGCATTCAAAATAAGCCTAGTTTCTGGTGAGGCCTCTCTTCCTGGTTTGCAACTAACTTCCCATACCTTGTCCTTACATAGCCTTCTCTGTGTGCAAATAGAGAGAGAACTCTTGTGGTTCTTCCTTTTACTTGGATCACAGTCTTATTAGATTAGAACCCCACCCTTGGCCTTACTTAATTATCTTAATTTTCTCCTTATGGATATCTCCAAATATAGCTATGTTGGAAGTTAGAACTTCAACAGAGGAATTTGTGGGGAGATAAAATTCAATCCATCATATCCATAGAAGAGATATATTATAAAAGTGTTGATCAACCCCCTTAGAACCTCACTTAGAATCCGTTTACCTCATTCCACAATCAATTCCAAGAATGTTTTGTTTCATTTGTAAGCCCACAGAAAGCTTGTTAAAGCAAATTAGAACAAAGATGAGACAGTGGCTATGGGGAGATATAATGGCTCAAAGATGAGGCAGGAAGGGACATTGGACAGAGACTGCCTGGGATCAGAGGAAAAGAGGAAAACAAGAAAATAATATTCAAGCATGAATTAACACAGTAGCCTGGGGCCAAAGAATAATGACCCTACAGACTGCAGAAGACCCCAAAGGCATCCCTCAGTAGAGCTGCAGGGTAATGAACGTGAATAATGACTGAATCAATGAGAAAAGTTTCCTTTTTTTTTTGAGGAGGAAAGAATGTCGCATTTGGGGGGAAGGTAATTTAGGATAAGTAAGTGTGATTGCTGGGAGATGGCAAACCCTTATCTTCCCAGAAATATTCTGCCCCGTCACTAGGCCTTTTGCTTCACAGGAAGCAGGATTTGGGACCCATAGTGCCCGTTTTCTCTCTTTTCCTTGTCTCTTCTGGGAAGAATCTGGCTCTAGGGTGGGTCCTGGAATATTTTTGTTTTGTTATGTTTTTGGTTTTTGGCTCATATCCAGTGGTGATCAAGGCTAACTTCTGGCTCTGCACTCAAGGATCACTCCTGGAGGGCTTGGGGGACCATATGAGGTGCCAGGGATAGAACTTGGGTCAGCCATTTATAAGGCAAGCACTTTACCTGCTGAACTATTTTTCTACCTTTCCTTCTGCTCCCCAAATATTTTTTTTCATCCATTCCCCTCCCCCCCGCAAAATCTTCTGTATGCCAGATACCCTCTATTCCCTCCACCTGAAATCCTACAGGAACAAGCTTTGGGAAATCAAAACCAGGAAGTCATAGAGTACATCAGTTTTTAGTCCAGTCGCTCTCACTACCTATCCTGTCAGCAAATGGTTTAAAGCTGACTCAGGACTTAAATAGGATGAGGATTATATTTGGGACAATTACTGCAAACTAAGAGCATTGTGTCCTGGACTCTTCCTAATAACCTCTTGCAATACATAATGTGACCCTCATTTTCCAGAGGAGGATAGGGAGACTCAGAAAACTTAAGTATCCTTACGTATGTGATGAGGTGGTAAAACCAGGATTCAAACTCGGTTTGTCTGTGTCTGGGTTTATAATCCCTTTTGGGCATCCACAGATGGAAGAGAGGAGTTTGCTAACCAAAGCCATGAATCTGAAGAAATTGCCACTGTGTTAATCTTTCTATGTAACAAGTAACAGGCACATCTGCAATCCTCCTTTATGAAGTTTCATGTTTTCTAACATCAAATCTGCAGCATAAAAAGAACTTTTCAGAGAAATGGAGCTTGGCAACTGGAATCAATATATTTTTTTTCTGATAGAAAAGAACAGTGCAAAAACAAGCAGATCAGATCAAGTGATACCAATGAATGGGCTTTGCTGGGAACTCAATAGTACATTAACTATACCAAGGATATTTCCTAATTGTACAACTTTAAGGACAGCATTTAATTTTATTTTCTAAAGAAAACGGTAAGTATATTGAATAGTAAGAAATTAACTGCTATACTTGAAATCTACAAATAGCATAGCAGGAGGAAGGCATTAAACAAAAATGTAAAACAAAAAACCAGACAAACAAAAACCATCTTTCTCAGAATTCTTTTCTATTTAACCTGAGGCTTTGTATTTGCCATTTGCACAGACTGCTTTTCTTTTCATCCTGTGTCAGTAGTGAGCAGTATTCTCCAGGTGGAAACTGTTGGTCCACATCCCAGATTCAAAAGCTGGAAGCTTCTCTGAGCTCAAAGGTTTAGGCTGGCTCCATTCAGCAGGCTGAGGCATCATCAATGGTGACACCTCAAAGCCATATGTCAATAAATAAATGTTATAATAGGAAACAATTGCAGAAAGTGAGTCATCGGCTTTCTTCTTCTTCATTTCCTTCTTCATTACTAAAGTTGTGTTAGTCATACAATAAAGAAAAATTTCAACTCTTAGTCTTCACCTTTGTGAAATAAATCCTTTTTACCTGGAGTTTCATATCCACCCGCAAGCTCATTAGGATGCAAACAGTAACTTGGATGATGAGTTCCCTGTTGGAACTGGATGTGTCCACCACATACAAGGACAGCATGAAGCAGAAAACAAGCTGACACACAGCTGGTTGGTGGATTTAGAGGCCACCCTTTAACAGGGTCTGAATTTTGGAATGCTTCAAAGGGTGAAGTAATCATGCAAACAACCAGTCACTCATAGTTTCCATTTACGCAGCTGCAGAAAAACATGCAAAATAAAGATTTTGTGGAGGAGCAAAATTCTGGTCACCTATTATTAATAAAAACAGAACCTTTATACTTCATACTTAATAGGGAAGAGTTGACTATGTCTACTACTTCTCCATTTGACATACCAACCAAGCCTAATTCGTGTGGAGGTACTGGGGATTTACAAGTGGTGCTCAAGGAACCCTATGTGATGCCTGGGATTGAATCATGATCAGCCACGTGCAAAGCAAGTCCCTTGTACCTTGTACAATCTCTATGGCCCATAATTCTTTAAAAACAGATGACCAATAACTCACAGAGGGTTATCACAACCACACATCCAGTCTCATCTATTGAGGTCCCCGTACATTTGCAAATTTGAAGTGACTTACTCCATCTAGTTAGTACCTGGTAACTACCTGGAGGTCTTAGATCTGGCTAGTGAGCTTGGTTCAGTACCCATTTGAAATATTCAGTTTACATTCACCTATGAAGGGATTAAATTCACCTTTACCAGATCACCCATGGACTGTCTCTCAGTAGCCCTGTAGTCGCACATAAAACATGATTTTGAGCACATCCAGCTTTCTTCAGGAGCCAGCTATGACATCAAACTGATATGACGCACTCCTCTGAGAAGACTCATTTGACACACTTACCCGAGATATCCAAACACCCACAAATGAGCCCATAAAAGTGTGATGGGTCATTGTTCCACATAGTACAATGCCCTGCCACCTCAGTTAAGATCCTGATCCTATTATCGAGAAATAGCTACTGACTCTCAGCAGCCACAATGTTAAAGATATCCCAGCATTTTTTAGGCCTATAGATTTGGGGAAGCAATATATTCCTCATTTAATTTTTTTACTTAAGTTCATTTATGCTGTTACTTACAAATCAACCCTCTTAGAATTATTTCACCTACAGCAAGAACCTTCATAATTGGTCAAGTTACAGTGAAGCAAGCACTTTTGTCGTGCAGAGAGTTTGCCATTGCTAACAACTTCCTTTTGTGGCTCCTGGAGTCTCTGGATTACTTGTGATAGACCTAAATTGCCAGTGCATTCAGGTGCAAGAAACTACTTACTTTGCTCAGTATTGAGAGGGCAAAGAACTGGCTGTATACCTGGTCCTTCTGAAAATAAAGACTTTCACTGGATCTGAGCATGTGACCCTTTACCCTATGCCTTGGGTTATGAAAATAGCATCCTACAAACTCTTCTGTATGGTTACTGTGGTTTCCTTGCTGTCAGGTGAGGCCAACCTAGGATCTTCTCATATATCCCACTTGCAAGAGGACCTGGCTTCCCCTGCCCTCATTTGCTTGGCCGATCCATGGTGTTAAAGATTACTTATCTTCACAATTCCATTGGCTACCTGAGAAGTCTGTTAGAATGAACTGAATGAAAAATTCTGTTTGCATATTTTTGGTGCTTTTGCCAATAGTGGGAGACTTGTTGCTTTTCATTCTTTAGAATTATCTTATCGGATCAGGGGTGGGGCTTCAGCACAGTTGAGTGAATTTAGGATGATTGTCTTAGTAATGGAAGCCATATCCAGCAATTGGGTCCATTTGAACATTTTACACACTTATGAGTCATTGCCAATGATATGACTGACTGGCCAAGCAACAGCAGCAAATATCTTTATCCGAGGGTACCCTCTTTATGGAAAAAAATCTGGAATTGAGGCCAGAGAGATAATACAGTGGGTAAGATCTCACATACGACAGACCCAGACTCAGTCCCTGGCACTACATATGGTTCTGTGAACCCTTCCAAGATTAAGTTCCAAGCACTGATAGGTGTGACCCAAAAACAAAAAAAGAATTTGGGGAAGTTCTTGCCATCACATATACACAAAGGGATGGCACACTTGCTTATGTACATACTCAAGCCATAATACTGGGCCTCACCAAACTATTACTTTTTACCTTCAGAATTTCAGACATTACTCAGTGACCAGGACTGGAACGATAGGATAGCAGGTAGGGCGTTTGCCTTGCATGCGGCCAACCCGGGTTTGATTTCTCCGTCCCTCTTGGAGAGCCCGGCAAGCTACCGAGAGTATCCCGTCCACGTGGCAGAGACTGGCAAGCTACCCGTGGTGCATTTGACATGCCAAAAACAATAACAACAAGTATCACAATGGAAATGTTACTGGTGCCTGCTTGAGCAAATCAACGAACAACGGGATAACAGTGCTACAGTGCTATTGAGTGACCAAGACATTCACATTGTTAAAATATATAATACTGAGCTCTTGGATAAGACAATAATAGAACTTTTAGTTCTCTTATGGTGTTAGGCTGCAGGCCTTCTATCATTATTTATGGCCTACTTACAGAATTAGATGAAACAAGGAATATTGCAGACACCAGACGTCAAGGATAAATAGAAAAGAATCTGATTCCATTTTGATGTATGATCACTGGCAGTTTTCAAGCCCAGCCTACTCCCCTTCTACTATGCATTTGGGAAAGTCAGTAAGAAAGTGCCGACCTTCCCTCCTTTGGCAGTAATGGGAAGATCAAATTCTGTAAGCCTTGGTCCACAAGTGTGGTCCTCGATCTAGCCTCACCCTCTAACCACCATTAAACTCTAAGTCAGTTTCCATTCTCTACACTCCCCAGTCATTTTTGGAACTCCTTGAAAACCTGCCCTGCTATCCCTAGGAAACACCATGCCCCTCTTTTCAGATGCTCATGGTAAATGCGTGACACTAGTAGTCTTAAAGCAACTTTGGGGTTGATGTTCACCCTGTTTTTGTGAGAGGACTGCATTATATGTAATGGCTGTGCAAAATCACTGTATCACTGTCATCCCATTGTTCATCGATTTACTCGAGCAGGCACCAGTAACATCTCCATTCGTCCCAGCCCTGAGATTTTAGCAGGCTCTCCTTACTCATTTTTCCCAACACTAGAGGCTCTTTTCAGGGTCATAAATTAATTTTTTTCCTCACCTAAAATTCCAGTTTGGTATTTTCGTTAGTGGCTGAGTTTTTTCCATATGCTGGTCCAGGCATCTAACTTCCTTTTATCTGTGGTTCCATTGCTTCCGAGGACCATATCTTTAATACCCGTACTTACCATAGAAGAAGCAAGAAAACATGGGAGAAATTAATCTCGTTTCTTAAAAGTTTCAGTCCCCTAGATATCAGAGCTATATTTGGAAGCTCAACTCCACTTACATGGCAGATAAAAGCAAGAATAATCTGGGAGTAAATCAAATCAAAGCTCTTATACCAAGAGAGCTTTTATAAATAAATTACGCCCAAACCAAAAAGACAACCTACCAATTTGAGAAGATATTTGTATGTTCTATGTCTGAAAAGTAGTTGATACTCAAAGTATATGAAGAATTCACAGAACAGCAACAAAAAGCCAGAAATCCACCCCAAAACTGAGCATAATATTTGAAGTCATCTTTCCAAAGAAAACGTACAGATGATCCACAGATAATTGAAAATGCCTGGTATAACTTTTCATTAGGAAAACACAAATGAAAACCACTAAAATATCACCCAACATTCCTAAGAATAGCCCATTTCAAAAAGACTAGAAATGGGCCTGAGATATGACTCCCAAGACACGCTTTACATGGGTTCAGTTCTTTGAACTCCAAGATGCCCCAGGTACCACCAAAGCAATCTTCAAGCACAGGGCTGGGAGAATCTCCTGAGTTCTGCTACGTGTGGCCCACAAATAAAAAGATATTAAAAGCAAAGAATATGGTCTAGGGTGTGAAGAAAAAAGAATCCCAGCACATTTGGTAGGAATGTAAATTGGTACAGTCTCTATGGAAAATGGCAAAATATCCCTAAAAATAATAATGGACTACCATATGATTTCTCAATATCACTCCAAGGCATTGAACTGAAACATATGCAAACACTGATTCAAAAGGATGTATGCACCCCAAACAGTAGCATTATTCACAGTATCTAAAACATGGAGCCAACTTACATGCTCATTACAGATGACTGGCAAGGAAGTGGTTATACATATTCTCTATGAAGTACTGCTTTCTTGTTAAAAATACAATAAAAAGTAATTTGAGGGACAAAATGCATGGATTTTGAGCTGACTATGTGAAGTGAAATAAGAAAGTGAATGACAATTACCAGGTGATTGCACCCAATATGTGGAACAGAAATAACCAGGTTAAATGAACTGAAAAAGACAAAACTGGCTCCTAGACTTGGTGGGAACCAGAGAGAAAGGGGAAGGAGGGAACTAGAGGAAAAGGTAGAGGAGATATTTTGGTCATAGGCTGACACTGGATCTTCAGTGGTGGGTCACCACTCTTACAAGTATATCCAAAGGGGTCTAAAACAGGACCCCTGAAATTGTATATTGTTGACCAGTGAAAAAGCAATTACAATAATATGAAAAAAGCTTTGGTCCAGAATGATGTGCTTTGCTTCTTTTTCCAGTAACTATAGAAATAAAATTCTATAGTCTTTGTGACAAGCTTATCCTATGAGAAGCAATAAGAATTTTAATGTACCTATTATTTTGCCACAGAAAAACAAGCCAAATCTATAAATCTTTGGGATTCTAAAGGGAATACGGCCTTACTTTGGCTTAGGAAAGAATTTGCATGTGACTGCATGGTCTCCAAACTCTGGAACAAGCATCTCTGGAGGGGGTAGGGAGTCAGGGCATGGAGATGTTGGGAACAAGTATTTTACACGTTCTGGTAACTTAGTGCTTATTTTACATTAAACCCTCTCTGTCTGCTGCTTCTTCCATTTTTCATCATTTTTTCTTCCTTCCACATTCATACATGAAGTCCAAAGTGTCAGGGGATAATGGGGTGGGGAGAAGTGAGTGCAGATCAATCTCTTTGGCCACATTAACAGGGGTGTGGGTGACGAGAGCAGGACTAGTCTATTGCGTCCTTTCCCTCTTCTGAATCCTGGGCCAAATTCCAGTGAGACTTGGATGTGAAAGCTTTGCTTGCTGTTCGTGAGGTCTTGAGCTTCTCAGTTATCTTAATTTTAAGCGATTGATTTTAAAGTCAATTTGGGGACAAAAACACATGCAATTTAGAAAACATCCCAAAGAAAAAATATTTTTATGACATGGTACCCTTATATTGGATTTAACCCCAGATTTCCCTTCCCCAGTATTTTTAGTTTGTTTCCTTGAATCTAAATAAATACTTTGATGGTTTATAAGACCTAATGATGCCACCCGGATTATCCTCATGGTGTTTTGGGGGATATTCAAATAATCACTTCCACAATGTTCATGCTTATGTATGGAATTTTAAGACTGCTCCATGAATCAAAATATCAATAACAAGCTAATAAAATAATATCGAGCTGGGGTTGAATGAGGGAATCAGTGAGCCACAGGCCTTTTATGCTTTCCCTTGGCATATAGATTTAACATCACATCTGATCTAAATCCACAGAGTAGCAAATCCTACCACGTGCTGTTTTCATTTTTTTAAAGAAAGCCTCAGACACAGCTCCTCATGTTTCTTTTTCACTTTAATATCCTTTAAATGATTGAAAATCAGATTTTCCCACTGACGATGTCTTTTGTCCCAAATGATAAATGATGGCTTCTGTCTCCTCCCTTCTCTGTCTGGTTCTGAACAGTGTTCAAAATTAAGCCTGCTTTCTAAGCTGAGTTTTTGCTGCTGTCAGGGGATTTATGTAGGATGTGAACAGAGCTATGGCAACTGCAGTGATTGGATAACGGTTCCTTCAGAGCTGTGTGCAGAGCACAAAATATGGTGGGGTTTCTTTCTTTCTTTTATTTTGGTTCTTCCCCCAAATAGCTGCAGTTCTTCTTTGAAGATTTAAAATGTTCGTGGATTTGTAAGTAAGAGAAGGAAAAAAATTCTTGGCAATTTAAAATTAGGTGAACAAACCTCATTTCGTTTTACTGAATGTGTGACTTTGGGCAATACTTGCAATTTTTCTGGATCTGGGAAATAACTCAAGTGGTACAGCACATACCTAGTATGTTCAAGGTCCTGCGTTCAATTCTTGCCACTACATGACACAGCAACACTGTGGTGTGGCTCTGACTGGGAAGCGGATTACATTGAATTTACACGAGCCTTCATTTATTAATCTGTAAAGTTAAATGTAATGATAATAAACATAAAGGTCTCTGCCATGTATGAAATTCCATATTCTACGTTCTGCAATTTAAATTGTTTGACTGAAATTACCCTTAATAGCCTTTTTCTTTTGGTTAAGCTTAGGAGCCAAGAGAAGGGTATGATTCTTTTGGGCTACATGTTCAAAGCTTTCTTAATGCTTAAAGCAGCTAATGCTGAGCTCATCATGTTCTCTCATCACTGCCTAAGTCTCCAGGGTTTCTCATCTTTGGAAATAGCACCATATCCACCCAGTTTCCCAATCTAGAAACTTCTGAGTCATTCCCACTCCTCCCCTGTCAGCTCCTCGTTTCCCCCTGACCTAGCTTCCAGTCACTGCATTTGTGGAATGAATTCACAGACCCACCCTGCGGCCTAGGCTGGTGAGAGAAAGCAGAAAAAAATTCTTAGTAGGAATGTGATTGCATCTATCAGTCTCGGCTCCCATCCCAACTCCACCTCTTGTTACTAACTGTGTACTTAAGCTGTACTCGGCATCTGGAAAGCTTCAAAAGCTGCTTTAAAGCTGTTTTTTTCCACAAAGTAGGACAAGCTGAGCTCCATGTATGAGTTGTAAGACTTACAAGTTATGATCTTTCTAAGCATTGGCATCTTTTGTGAAAAATGTTGATAATAGTATTCAGCTTGCAGACATTAATGTATGTGAAGTGCTTAGCCCGTTGCCTTGATGCATCTTTAGTGCTCAATAAATGTGATTCATTATTATTATTATTATCATTATTATTATTACAGAAGAAGGCTCATTAGCAGCTTCAGCCTGTCTTCATTCAGTGCAGCTGAGAATAAAACATTGTTGTCAAAACCTGTCTATCAGTTTGGTCCAGGCACTCTGCGTGCCTTTGGCAACATGACGTCACTGTCATGTTTCACTGTTTGCATGGTTCTGGTGAGTTAACAGACTCTGATTCCTCTGCTTTAAATCTCCTCTAACTTGACTGGGTGGTGGCCAGTGGAGAATTGATGAATTTATTTGACCTGGTACCATCTCCCACTGTTTTCAATAGTGACCCATTGTGCCCTGTGCAGAGTGTCTGTGTCCCTGAGCTGTTAAGAACTGTACCCCTACCACCTCTACCACAGCTCTAGTTCTGCTAATTGGACTTTGTCCATTGAATGCCTGTTTTCCTTTGCTCTCTTCTGCCTGGCCATAGATACTTCCTCTTCCTTTTTGTGTTGCTGAGTATGGAAGTCATTTTCTCCCCCAAGATGGCCACAACAAAAGCATCCATTTCACAGGCTCCTTTATAACAGGACACACCACCCATCCCCAATCTGGAATTCAAGGTCTAATGCTACTTGTGCTGAATGAGTTGGCCTTGGTGACTTGTATAATCATTGATATTATTATTCTCAAAAAGATTTTAGTCATTTTAATTGAAAGTGTCTGAAATATAATATGCATTTTGTATTTATAGTATATCTTCATTATATTTTTGTGCTTTATAAAATTTATTTCAGCCACTGTGATTTACAATTCTTTCAAAGGTAGAATTTCATACATATAATATTCCAATTCCACACCCTCCAGAGAATGTCTGCTTGCTTCCCCTATTAAACCACTCCCCACAAAACAACTGCTCCCCTACCCCACCGCTATTGTAAGCTCTGTTCTGTAAACCAGTTCTCAGTTATGTTGTTTTTGCCCATTTGCAATACCCTTACTGTTTCTTTTTAAAAGTTAAGCAACTTGTTTTTAATGTAGATGAAAGCAATAACTGTTGATATAACTCTGTATCACTGTTTCACTATCATCCCGTTGTTCCTTGATTTACTCGAGCGGGCACCAGTAACGTCTCTATTACACTCAGCCCTGAGATTTTAGCAGCCTCTCCTCACTCGTCTTTCCCAATGATTGGAGACTCTTTCAGGATCAGGGGAATGAGACCCACTGTTACTGTTTTTGGGATATCGAATACGCCATGGGTAGTTTGCCAGGCTCTGCCGTACGGGCGGGATACTCTTGGTAGCTTGCTGGGCTCTCAGAGAGGTATGTATATATCTGTTTCTGTATTTTGGATATGAATACGCCACGGGGAGCTTGCCAGGCTCTCCCAAGTAGGCAATAGACTCTTGATAGCTTGTCAAGTTCTCCAAGAGGGAGAACTAGGCGATTAGATGTTGCTTCCGGGAGCTTGGTTTTATAGTCTCTGGATACAACTCTAGAAGTTGGAATTCATTAGATAAAAAAGCTTCACTATTTCAAATTGATAAGTTTACAAAATCCAATTTTTATGTGAAAATTGTCATCTCCTTCAATAAGGACTTAACAACCCCGTGATCTATTTGTTTCTAGCTGAATTTTAAGCTATTTGTTTCTAGCTGAGTCTTCTGTATTATTGCTTTTGCTTGTTTACTTTAGTTAGCGTCTATGTTACTTTCCCATCGAATTTGGTGTGCTTCTACGGGAAGCTTAGTATTGAGGAATTCCGTAGCTACACGGTTTAGAGGCTTCAGGATCTAAAGCAACTGAAACATAGGTTAACTATGTTTAAAATATCTAAAGTCTGGGTGCCTGAAATTTTTTAGTTTGGTGTCTGCAGAGAATATTTGTGAAGTGTTGAAGTTGAGTTGTCGTTGTGGCTGCAGTTGTGGGGGTAGCTGTTGGGCCTTTGGCACGGCAGGTACGTGGCCTTCATCCCTCCAAAGGGTGCCCCAGTTTTCAGTTTGGGCAACCAATGTGCTCATGAATTTTAGCTCCTTGGCTTCTATCTCCTCAGATTTAGTCCAGAATTGTAGTGCAGGGTCGTTGAGTGATTCAATGAGGTGGCAGCTATGTGTGGTGTCCTTTACTATGATTCCACACATGAGAGACATCATTCTGTGTCTGTCTCCTTCTGACTGGCTTTGATCAGCATGATAACACCATTTCAATCCATGTAAGGGTAGATTTCATGATATTAAAATTATTTTCAGTTGACTAGCATTTTTATTATTTAGCTGAGTCTCTCATTAGTCAGGGTCTAGCCTAAGTATTTTTGTTATTCGGCTTCACCACATTAGTATGTTCAGGACTCATTCCTGGTTCTCAGCTCAGTGATCACACGTGGTGAGACGATAAACACTGCGGGGCACTGAACCCAGGTTGGTCATTGGTCACATGCAAGACAATTGTCTTATCCTCTTTACTATCTTTCCAATCCTAACCTAGACTCTTATGGGGTAGTATGAACATCCTAAGAAAGCAAAGGTGGAAGCTGGAAGACTTTCACTTCTCCACATTCTGTTGGTCAAGACAGGGGTCAGCTCAGATTAAAGGGCTGAGGAATGGGGTGAGAAAATACTTTTTGATATGAAGAGTTCCAAACTCTTGTGACTATTTATCATAGTCCACCTATCTTTCTTTAGTTGTTTGCTTATTTTATTATTAATTTTTACTGATTTAGATTCTATGGTGTACATACTGTTAGTGGTTTCTTATGCACATAATTCACAATACCACACCAATCACCAATGTACCCATCTTCTTCCTCCATGGACCCTAAAGCCACTTCTTGCTGTCCCCCACTCCCCACTTCAGTTGTATGGCTTAGTTCTCCAATTGTGTTACCTTTGGTTCTATGTTGCTGCATTGCTACGTATCTTTAAATCTCACACATGAGAGAGATCATTCTGTACCTATCTTTGTCCTCACCACTTCACTCAGCATGATATCATCAAGTTTCATCTATGTTGACAAATTGTGAATTTGCCCTTTCCTAGAACTGCATAGTATTCCATTGTGCATATATACGAGAGCTTCTAGATCCATTTATCTGTAGTTGGGAATTTGGTTTTTTTCTATATTTTGTTATTGCACTAAGAGCTGCAATGAACAGAGATGTGTATGTATATATATTCTTTTTAATTAACGTTTTTGTGTTTTAGAGATAGAGGCCAAGAAGGGATGCCACTGGGTAGTATGGGAATTCTATTCATGTAGCCTATCTTTCTTTTTAAAAAAATGTTATTGAATCCGTGAGATAGTTACAAGCTTTCATGTTTGGGTTACAATCACACAATGATAGAACACCCATCCCTCCACCAGTGCACATTCTTCACCACCAATATCCCCGGTATACCCCCGGGGATATACATAGCAACATAGAACCAAAGGTAACACAATTGGAGAACTAAGCCATACAACTGAAGTGGGGAGTGGGGGACAGCAAGAAGTGGCTTTAGGGTCCATGGAGGAAGAAGATGGGTACATTGGTGATTGGTGTGGTATTGTGAATTATGTGCATAAGAAACCACTAACAGTATGTACACCATAGAATCTAAATCAGTAAAAATTAATAATAAAATAAGCAAACAACTAAAGAAAGATAGGTGGACTATGATAAATAGTCACAAGAGTTTGGAACTCTTCATATCAAAAAGTACCCACCTTCCCCCTGCCTCCATGGCAGACAATATTTCTCATAATCTCTCTCTACTTTGGGGTATTTTGGCTTGCAATACAGACACTGAGAGGTCATCATGCTTGGATCATTGTCTACTTTTGGCACACATCTCCCATCCCGACTGATTCCTCCAGCCATAATTTTCTTAGTGATCCCTTCTCTATTCCACTTGCCTTCTCCCCTCTGCTCATGAAGCAGGCTTCCAGCTATGGGGCAATCCTACTTGCTCTTGTATCTATTGTCCTTGGGTGTCAGCCTCATGTGATGTTATTCTATACTCCATAAATGTGTGCAGTCCTTCTATGTCTGTCCCTCTCTTTCTGACTCATTTCACTTAGCATGATACTCTCTGTGTCTATCCATTTATAAGCAAATTTCATGACTTCATCTCTCCTAACAGCTGCATAGTATTCCATTGTATAGATGTACCAAAGTTTCTTTAACCAGTCATCTGTTTTAGGGCACTCGGTTTGTTTCCAGATTTTGGCCATTGTGAACAGTGCTGCAATGAGCATATAGGTAAAGATGTCATTTCTACTGAGCTTTTTTTTTTGCATCCTTGGTATATATTCCCAGAAGTGGTATTGCGGGGTCATATGGAAGTGTAACCTACCTTTCAAGTTCAAGTTCTCATGCAAGCATTCCCTACTGTTTATTAATTCATTATTTAATCCAGTCATCCATTCTCCCATTTCTTAAGAAAAATATATTAGTACCTCCTAGAAATCAGAAATTGGCACTGAAAACACAGGGAAACTCCTTATGGTAAAACTACTTTTTGTTTCTACTTCTTGCTAATATTTATCTCATTATGTTTTAATTGGTTTTTTACACGTTTAATTCTCCTAGTAGATTGTGAGGTCAGGGAGAGGAGAAATGGTGTATCATCTCACTTTTAGCAGGAGTGACAAAGTGTTATATTAAAGCTAATAATAATCTCTTGTTTGTATCCTATTGTGCCTGGAAGGATAGCAGACTCATTGGTGGAGGAAGCCTGCTTTTTGACTTAGGAAAATAAAATCACTTGGATAAGCTTTTTATCTATGGAGCGCCCAAACACCTCACACATAGGCAAGTGCAGGGCAAAGCGAGAGGAAACCTGAACAAGTCTCTCTGTCTAAAGACTTCTCTATTTGTGCTTTGTCACATCAGGAGGAAATTAAACCCCTGATGTTAAGCCTTGAGAGAAGACTAGGCAGGATTCTCCACAGGAAAACAGTGATCAAGGTTTTTATTCTTTGCATGTCATAATCACATTTCCTTTAGTGAAATCTTGTTAAATAAGATGACCCAATAATAGCACTTCATAGGAATTGTTTCTTTCATACTACAGGAGAATAGGGAGGAATTTTTTTATTAGTTCACAGCCAGTCAGGTACTTAGGCTGAGTGTTTTTTGTTTATTTAATATGCACGAGAAGAGACAAGTTACTCTTATGTTTAAGAATGTAAAATCTAAGCTCTTTTCTTGCATCTTCCTTTTAGCTTGATTTCCCATTTTAAGGTTTTTTCCCTCCTGTTTATAAAAATACATGAACCATTTTGCCTAAATTGCAAATATATAGGCACAAACAGGTTTATCTTATATTTTCACTTGTACATGTACATACATTTTAATCTGAATCAAATCGTTTAATGATATATATTTTTTCTTTTTAGTGAACTGGAATTCTAATGTATGAAAAGCTGGTGTACAAATATTTTTACCTAACATTATCACAAGTACTTTCCCATCTCATTAAATGTTTTTTGAGGAAAGAGTTTCCAGTAATGTAACATAATTTATTTAAACATTTCCCCACTGTTGAGTTTTTAGCTACTATGAATAATGTTCCAAAGTATTTTCATGTACCTAAATTTTTGTGTTTATCACAGTTTTTTGAGTGATAGCTATTGGGTTCCTAATGGCTAATTGATGGCTCAAAGAAGATGAAAACTTACACAGTTCAGCAAATTGCCATTTAGAAAGGTTGTAACAACGTACAGTCTTTCAAAGAGTGTGGCTGAATCAATTTCTATGCATTCTCTTCTCCTGTACTATAACTTAATTCCAAATCACTTTGCTAACTGATCGTGAAAATGGCATGTTTCTGTTTTAATTTTACCTTTTTGTGCTTTTATGTGACCTTTCTTTAAATAAGTTGTGGGTTTCATTTTTAGATCCTTACAACCAAAGAAGCACAGTACACCCGTCTTCTTAAATTCTGGCTGTTTCCTGAGCTATAATTTGACTCTTTTGCTTAGAAAGTTCAGCTACAAGGAATCTTCATGTCAATCTCTCTGGAGTCATCTCCTCATACAAAGCAGTGCCCAAGTCACTGAAGATATTGCAGAACAGATAGAAGACTTGACCATACACTCCTCAGTGCAACCAACGTGAAATCTTCTTGGGATATTTCACTTACCTTCAAGTGCCCAATTTTTCCTTTGTTGCTCCAATGAGTACAGGCTTCTTTTAGTTTGTCCTATACATGACACTCAATATCAAATTCTCTTTAATCCTTTAATGTCCCTTTATTATCACAGCCAATTGGTGAGCAAAATTTGTTAAACACTCATGCCCTTCAAGACTCTTAGCCCCACTTCCACCCAAACAAAATATTTACCAGTGTATTTTTCAACCAGTAGAGAGTGATTCATTTTTGTAAGAATAATTGTGTACTATTGCATTTTTTATTTTCCCCCAATTCATTTATTTTCATTGAACCATTATGAGATAAGATTATAAAGCTTTTATGATTTTTCAGTAAGACAATGTTCCAACATCCACCCCTCCACCAGTGTACATTTCCCACCAGGAATATTCCCAGTATCCCTCCTGCCACCCACGCCAGCCTGACTATGGCAGGCACTCCTTTCCTTTCTCTCTCTCTCTCTCTCTCTCTCTCTCTCTCTCTCTCTCTCTCTTAGTAGACCCTTGCTTCTACTGTCCTTGGGTGTTAGTCTCATACTATGTTTTTTTATATCCCACAAATCAGTGCAGTCATTCTATGTCTGTCCTCTTTCTGACTTATTTCACTTAGCACGATGCTCTTCGTGTCCATCCATTTATAAGAGAATTTTATGATTTAATTTTTCTAACAGCTGTATAATATTCTATTCTGTAGATGTACCATCTTTTCTTTAAACAGTTGTCTGTTCTTGGGCACTCAGGTTGTTTCCAGATTCTGGCTATTGTGAATAATGGTGCAATGAACATACAAGTGCAGATGTCATTTCTGCTGTGTGTTTTTGAAACCTGGGGTTATGTTCCCTGAAGTTCCCCCACTTTATTTAAACACTGTAGTTTACAAAGTTATTAATTATTATTTGTTACAGGAATCCAATATTCCAACACCAATTCCACCACCATTGAACTTTCCCTCCACCATTGTGTCAATTTCCCCAGCCACACTTCAAGCCTGTCCCTCTAACAGTCCTACAATAATTTATTTTATATTGCTTGTTACTACCAAATGACTAATGGAATGATCAAAAATATTTCTGTAGAAGAAAATTTGTGGAAATTGTTATATCTCATCCCCAGGACATGAAATCCTTGTCTGAGGGTTTTACTAAGCTGCTGTTGCAAGTTAACCCTTCTGTGTTAAAACTTTTGTTAGTTGAGACTAGTTGACTTTTGTGTTACATCCCATCCAATTTGTTGTGTCCGTGTTGTAATTTGGAAATGTTGCTTCAGAAAATCCAGAATATTTAAGTGGGCAATCTAATGAGAGGCATGGTGGAGGCTTTGGGGTGCGGGAGTGGCTGCAGGACCATTGTAGGATGGGAGCCAGCATACCCCACCTCCCAAGAATTCTTTGAAGGTCTCAACTGAAAACAGATATCCGAGAAATTTTTTCAGCTAATTGATCTATTTCAAGATTTATCTATGAGTCTATGGAAAAGGGCTGGTATATGAGCTTACATGGTGGCAGCAGTGGGTCCTGGGTCATGAGGGAGTGATACTTAAATAGCAATTGGGAAGAGAACTACATTTTCTTTACCTTGTTTTAGAAGAATTATGTACAACTTTGGTAAAATTGAAAATGACATATTTTATAAGTGAACACCCCAATTTTATCTTGGTTTACCTACAGGATCAGTATTTGTTAGAGAGTTGTGTGGAGGGAGAATTTACCTGTGATTGAGTCACATTAAAGGTCTTGGCTGTTCCAGTGAAATGGACATGATTCTTTAGAGCTACTCCAAATTGAAGTGAGGGAACTGGATCTTCAACCCCACACCCACAGGGCAAGTCCTGAATATGGGTGCTTTCAAGGGGATAGAAAGAACATTAGGAAGTCCCTGTGTACCAACGGCAAAATCTGGGGAGAGATTCATTAAATTATTTAGCAACAAAACTTCTGGCAATGGGGAATAAATGCCTGGCTTTGCAATGAGGGTTTGGGTGTTTTTCTCAAGGCTTTTGTTCTTTTTGATAACTGCTTATATTGAAGATATTTTTTATTCTATGGTGTACAGAGGCTTGTTGTTACTGTTTTTGGCATATTGAATACACCACGGGGAGCTTGCTATAGTGTAGCGGGTAGGGCGTTTGCCTTGCACGCGGCAGACCTGGGTTCCATTCCTCCATCCCTCTCGGGGAGTCTGGCAAGCTACCAAGAGTATCTCGTCTGCATGGCAGAGTCTGGCAAGCTACCCATGGTGTATTCTATATGACAAAAACAGTAACAACAAGTCTCACAATGGAGATGTTACTGGTGCCCGCTCGAGCAAATCGATGAGCAATGGGATGACAGTGACAGGTGTACAGAAGAATTGGACTGGAGGGATAAAAGTAAATTGAATTCTTCAAAATTGACTGGAAGTGAGGTTTGAACACTGATTCTGGCTATTTATCTACATTATTTTATGCATATCACTCTCTGGTTCTCCATTTACAAAATGGTGTAAATAATGTTTTTCCTCCAAAGAGTAGAGAATTTAAATAAGGTGACTAATGTTGATTATTAGACATGTTTTTCTTGGTACTTTGTAGATGTTCATGTTATTACTTTACTTCCTCTTTTCTCATACTCTAACATTCTTGTTTCAAAATTTTCTTCCTTTTGACAATGTGGAACTGGTATGCACTTAATATTCTTGGAGAGTCATTCAAGTACTTAGAAGCTTGAATTGTCAAATTGGAAGCTCAGACATTTTGTCTTTAAGTTTGGTCTCAACATTTTAAAGTTCTAGTCTAATGGTCTGTGATTCAATGCATTAGAGCACACCATGCAATTAATTCTTACCGCATTATTATTGTCACTATCATCAGCTTAGTTTTAATGAGTTACATTGGCTATCCTGGAGCTTTGTGTATTCAGATGATTCTGGTAATTAGAAGAATTACTCAGAGAAGCTTTTCCAGGACAATTTAAGGACTAGTGACACCAAATGACATTCTTTAGTTGCCAGCTCTTGTTAAGTAAGCACTGATACTGTATCTTTAACTAGAAAATTCCTACTATATAAACACAGGTGAAAATAAAACTTTACACATATTGGTTTTATTTCCTAACTAGATAGTGAGCTTTAGTTGACAGGATTGGTTTCTTGCAGGAACAAGTTTTTATTGATTGATTTGGCCTATAGTGGTGACTGATTTTTGCCATTAGAATCACTTATGCACATATATGCAGGAACATGAACAACATATGAACACACACGCACCGATAATTAAACATCATGCTATATGAGCCAATTAGCTATTACTTTGTGTACTAATTGACCTTAAGATGATCTCTTTGTATACTGTGGACTTCCAAACCATTTCTGTTACTCAGCTCAGGATACCTGCAAGATACCACAGGCTGTTTGCTTAAACAACAATTTATTTCTTATAGTTATGGAAGGTGGAAGTACAAGATCAAGGTGCCATCAGGAACATTTTAGTGAGGGTCTCTCTTTCTGCCTTACAGATCATTTTTTTCTCTGTATACGCACATACACACATATAAACACGTGCACACACACATGCATGCACACACAGAAACCAGCTTTTAAGTAAAATAGACAAAGAAATGGAAGGCAATTTCCAAACGGATTTTCTTTTATGTGGCATACAAATAACTAAAGCAAGTGAATTGCCAAAAAAATAACAAAAGTAACAGACTCAGAGAAAATTATGGTGTTTACCAGAGGGAAAGTGAGGGTGGTGGTTGAATGAATGAGCAGAGATCTTTCTGGTGGTGGAATGGCAAAGGATCTTTAGTGTTGAAAATGGTGACAATTACACACAAAGAGAAGTATGAAGCTAAGCCCCCGAGGAACCTTTACTAACTTTCACATCAAATCATTGGTTACATAATATTGTAAACCAATGATTTGATGTGAAAGTTAGTGAAAAATGAATATTTAAAAGAATAGCCATTTGGATTAGAACCCCATCCTTTCAAATGAATTTAACTTTGCCTTCACGTAGGTCTTGGTTCCAAATACAGTCACACTGGGGGTTAGGGTTTTTTTCTTTTCTTTTTCTCTCCCCACCCTCATTCCACTGTGGGTTAGCGTTTTAACCTATGAACTTTGCTAGGAAACAATTGAATCCATAATAATGCAGTCTCTAAGTTTGTTTTTAGCTCTAATGTAAGTGTCCAAGTACCACGCAATTGGTTTGGCAAATCACTTGTTGCTTAATTCATTATCTATTCAAGAGTAACTATACCTAACTGTGTTGCAGAAAATTATGTTATGGCTTTGTTCTTGACTATAGACCGAGGATGTGTTAAATTTGATTATTCTAGTTGGAGATTGCTTTTAATGGCTACTTGTGGGCCATTTAAATTGTCGTCTTTTTGTTCAAATTTCCTTTGTATTTTGAACTCCCCCCCCCCCAACCACACAAACATTGATTTGCTATGTTGTGACTGGCTTTCAGAGATGAAGCTTTCTGTTTCATTTGGGTTGAAAAGTTGCTGTTTGAAGCTGTTTTATGTGAATTTTGCCTCTTCTTTCAGAGAAAATAAGTTTTGTTTATTTATTTTCAAGGGAACTGTTTCTCAGGAAAATGATTCCCTCCAGGTTTGTGATGGTTTTAATGCATCTATAAACAAGGCCATTTCCCCAAAACTGCCATTGTTAGTTAAGAGGATTCTTTTATTTGTCTACATTCAAATCTATATTTGAAAATAATTGATTTTTGTTTTAGCTATTCAGATTTTACTTTAAGCTCCATTTACCCACTTCCAGGCTCCTTCAAAAGTTTGATGGAAGGTATCCATAACTGTTTGAAACTACCTATTGTTCTAAGCTTTATTTGGTATTTTTCATTTATTTTCATGGGATCAGTGGCACAGCATGGTAATAAAGATATCTGTACTTAATCTCCTTCTTAACTTTCCCTCAATATAAGAGCCTTTCACATGCCTTAGTTTGATTACACCTGAAAAAAAGGATTCTTAAGAATGCATGTACATCATAGTTGTGATGCTGATTGCCTGTTATCTGGAGCAGAATGTTTTCTAAACCACAGTTGTTCAAAGTATGGTCCATTCTATCTGGTTAACAAACTATTAATGACTGATACAGGATGAGAACAAGCATTTAAAAAGTTTCAATAGTAATTTAACATTGCAAAGATATCCAAGGCTTATTCGCTGAACAAGCTATAGCTTTCTACACAGTTCAGTATGGTAGCTTCTAGATACATGTGGTTAATTAGCGCTTGAAATGTGGCTGTTCTGAATGGAAATATCTGTGTATATGAACTGCATCTGGATTTCAAAGGTTTAGTACAAGAAATATACTTAAAAACCCCATCAATAATGCTTCTGTATATTTGATATATTGAAAATATTTGCCATGTATTGGATTAAATGAGATAGATTATGAAATTCAGACTTCTTATTTATTTTGACCTTCAAATCAACTTTAATTTTTTGGAGGAGGTTTAGGTTCTCAGCAAACTCAAAGCAGAAAGTGTCACCACATGTTCAGAGCCTCCCCTACTGTAAGCACTCCCACTCAATGGTATGTTGGTTACAACTGACAACTCACATTGATTCACTATTGTTATCCAAAGTTCATATTTTTACATTATAGATCAATTTTGTTGTTGCATATTGTATGAGTTTGGCACATTCTAATGACATGAATCCACCACTGTAGGCTCAGATTGAATAATTTCATTGCCTCCCCCCCGTATTCCTAGGTCCCATACTCCAGAGATTCATTCTAATGTTTGGCATCCACTGATCTTTGTGCTGCTATCAGTTGTTTTTACAATTTTCACAGTAAGTAGCCTTTGTTGTCATTGTCATTGCTGTTGTTTTGGCCACACCCAGGGCTTCTCAGGACTTATTTCTGGAACTGTTCTCAGGTATCACTCCCAACAGAGCTCAGGAGAATATACGTGGTTGCTGGGGATTGAACGGACCTGGGCTGGCCCTGTGCAAGGCAAGCACCTTACTGCTGCACTATCTTTCCAATCCAGTATGTAGTCATTCATTTTTTGTTATTTGGAGGGCCATACCTGGTAATGCTCAGTAGTTACTCAGGGATCACTCCTGAAAGGCTCAGGGGGACCATCTGGAATGTGGGGGATCGGTTGAGTACAAGGCAAGTGCCTTACTGTTGTACAATCTCTTTGGCCTCCAGTATGTAGCTTTTTGATTGACTTCTCTCACTAGTAAAGTCTTTTTAAGTTTTCTTTATGTTTTCCCATAGATTGCTAAATAATCTCTGTTTAGTACTGAACATTATTTCATTGTTTGAACATACCATTTTTTATTTATTGATTGATTGATTGGGTAGGGGTCACACCCAAATGTCTTCAGGGCTTTCTCCTGACTTTTTCACTCAGGGGTCACTCCTGGTGGGCTTCTGAGCCTATATGGGGTCCCAGCACCTTATCTGCCTGCCTCCTACTATTTTTTTATCCACTCACTGTTGAAAGACATCTTAGGTGCTTCCAGGATTTGAAAATTATTAATAAGTTGCTATAGACAACTTTGTTCAGACTTTTGTATGGATGCAAGTTTTCAGCCTCCTTGGGTAAATACTAAGGAGAGATATTGCTGGATTATATGTTGAGTGTGTTTTGTTTTATAGATCCCCCAACCACTAAGTTAATTATCAATTTGGCTGCATTATTTTGCAGTTTCTCTAGCAGTGAGAAATTCTATGTTCCACATCCACCCCAGCAGTTCATATCAGTGTTCTGGATTCTGGCCACTCCAATTTCAATGTAGTTCTATCTCATTGTTATTTTAGTTCGCTTTTCCCTGATGACATATGATATGGAGCATCTTGCATATATACTTATTTGCCACCTGGACATCTTTTGTAAGTTGTCTGTTCAGGTCTTCAATCCAAGTTTTAATTGGGCTACTTTCTTTGTTATTGTTGAGTTTGGAGTTCTTTTTTTATACTTTGGATAAAATTCCCTTGTTGGCTGTGTTTTTTGCAGTTATTTTCTCTGATGCCATGACTTGGCTTCTCACTCTCTTGACAGTATCTCTTGTGTAAAAGAAATTTGTGATTTAATAAAATCCAGCACAATTACTTCTTTTGTGGGTCATGCCTTTGTTGTTAGAGCTAAGATGTTATCACCATGTCTATGGCCATCTAAATTTTATCACATTTTCTCCTAGGATTTTTATACTTTGGATTTTACATTTAAGTCTATGATACATTTTGAGTTGATTTTTTTAAAGGATATAAGATCTATCTAAATTAATTTTCTAATGTACTTGTCCATTGTTCCAGCACTATTCTAAATACTATTTCTTATACATGATATTGCTTTTTTTTTGTCTAAGGTCACCATATATATATATATGTGTGTGTGTGTGTGTGTGTGTGTGTGTGTGTGTGTGTGTGTGTAGGTAGGGAGCTCTGCTCAGGATGGGGAGGGAAGCTGGAGCCCATCCCCTCCAAGGGGCCCCGGGGAAGACCCTGAGCAGAGCTCCCGGCGGCCGAAGACCACCGGAACCTAGCTATAGCCATGCTCGAGGCCCCTCTCCACATCTTCAGACAGGCCTCATGCATGAAGATACCGGCAGAGGAACCCAGGTGTGTGTAATCCCATCAACGGCCAACATCCAGAGAGACTTAAAAGCAAGCTCTCAGAAGCGCGAGGCCATGCGATATCTTTAGCCTTCTTCTCTCTCTGGGAGAAACTGGCAATCTTCTGAGAGTTTCCTGCCCACGTGGGACAGCCTTGCAAGCTTCCCATAGTGTATTCATATGCAAAATCCAGTGGATCTCATTCCCCTGACCCTGAAGAGCCCCCAGTGCAACATCATTAGGAGGGCTGAGTCGAGATGGATTTCTAAGATCTCAGGGAAAGGACGAAATGAGATGTTACTGAGCCTGCCCGAGAAATCGGTGATTAACAGGATATCGTGATCGTGATATGTAGGTAATATATATATTATGTATGTATATGTAGGTAATATTGGGGCTCTCTATTTTGTTCCCTTAACCTATCTATTCTATTGCCTATATAATACTGTTTGATTACTGTAGTTTTAAAAATCACCTTGAAGTCAGGTAGTGCCAGAATTCCAAATTTGTTTTCCTTTAATATTGTGTTGACTATGTCGTTTTATTTTTTTATTTTGCCTCTCCACATACACTTTAGCAACAGTTTGCTGGTATCCTCAAAGTAACTTTCTGAGATTTTGATTGGGATTGAAGTGAATTGAATTAAGTCTGTAGATCAAGTTGGGAAGAACTGATATTGTGACAATACGAAATTTTTTTATTTTAAACGTTTTAATGTAACTGCTAGAAAGCGGGCTGGAGCGATAACACAGCGGTAGGGTGTTCACCTTTCATGCGGCCGACCCGTGTTCGATTCCTCCGCCCCTCTCGGAGAGCCCGGCAAGCTACCGAGAGTATCTCACCTGCATGGCAGAGCCTGGCAAGCTACCCGTGCGCATTGGATATGCCAAAAACAGTAACAATAAGTCTCTCAATGAGAGACGTTACTGGTGCCCGCTCGAGCAAATCGATGAGCAAGAGGATGACAGTGACTATAGTGACAGTGACTACTAGAAAGCAAAAATTATAAATGACTCTCCCATTTGCATTTATTTATATAAAATTAAAAATGGCTCTCACATTTGCATTTAATTGCATTTAATTTGCATTTAATTGTGCAGGACTTTAAAAATTGATTTTTTTTTACCATTCCTATCTCTTCACCAACCTCACAGCATTGTTGGTTGTGAGTATCAAGAGATCATTTTTGAAATGCTATGTAGATTTTTTTTTGTGTGAAATGCTATACAGATTTGATGTTTTTGTTTGGTCTTTTGAGACCACACCTGATGATACTCAGGAGCTTCTCCTGGCTTAGTGCTGGGAAACTTGCTCCCTGTGGTTCTTTGGGCCTGTGCAATGCTGGGGATCAAACTTGAGCCTTCAACTTGCAAAGCATGCAGTTTAGCCCCTTTGAACTCTCTCGGATCCCACACATATTTTATTTTATTTTATTTTTTATTCATTCTTATTAAAATCATTATGATTTACAACATTGTTCATTATACAGTTATTTCAAGCATTTAGTCTTCCAACATCACCAGTGTGACTTTCTCTCCACCAATATTCCCAGTTTCCTTCCCAATTCCAACCTGCCCCCTTTGGCACATAACAAACTTACTTTATACTCTTAGTCCAACAAAACTTTAAATACTGGCAAATAGAATGATCAGAAAATAAATCAGTCAGGGCCAACTAGTGATTGCTATATGATTTTGACCTACGTAAATAAAATTAAAAGCAAAACAGTGAATATTTTAGCTATGTTTAAAAGTAGTTTGAGAAGCATGCTTTCTACAGCCTTTATGCAATGATCTTATCTTGTGGCACTTCAAGTATGTTTTTGTTGTTGGCCTTCTTGGTTATTGTTTATTTTTTATTAGTTACTTTAAATATCTTTAAACACATTGATTTCTTAGAATTTGTTCTCGCATTACATTCTTCAGAAGTCTTATTTGCATAAATTGGGTGTACCCTATCCTAAAGGACATTTGTGGTATGTGTGCTTACCAATAGCATTCTACTCTAAGGCTCTCACTAAGTTACTCACTCTCCTCTCAGGGAATACCATTTCCTGGTTCAGCTTCTGTGCCAGGTCTTTATCACCACATTGATCTACCCACTTCCCTCAAATTGAGATCCAGTGCTATTTCCTTTGTGAATCTGCTTCATTTCCAAGCCCAAGCAAGAACCTTTCTGATATAATTTCTTACAGTACCGTTTCCCTTTCTCACATCTGGACATATGACTGATTGCATTCTAAATGCTGTTCAGGTTTGTCTCACTTGAAGACCCTAGAGTTCATGATGTTTGTTTCATTTGTCTTTGTAATAATTGTATGTAGATGATTATACTCTTTCTCCACATTGGACCTGGGAGTAGGACCTGTGCTCAAAGAAGAAAGAACTGGGGGGAAACCTGGGATTCTATGTTTGGAGGGGTAGCAATGAAATCCTCTATGGTGTGTGTGTGTGTGTGTGTTTGTGTGTGTGTGTGAGAGAGAGAGAGGGAGAGAGAGGGAGAGGGAGAGGTTTGGGTAGTAGAACTGATTCTACAGACCTACAAGCATTTCTGTGAGTCACTTGATATCATTTGACACATTCCTTTTAGAGTGTGTCCAGTTAGAGTTAGTTCCTGTTACTGGCAACTAAATATACTGACTGATTTAGGATGATGAAAAATAAACATGTGAAAAACAAAGTAACAGTTAAGCATCCTATTATAGAATATGTCACAAAGCAAACGATTGGCTGCAAAATGAACCGTGTAGGAAACGTGCTATTATTGACGAGGGAATGGTCTCAGCAGATTGCTGTGATAACCTGAGAGACTTCGTGGAGGAGGTGTCTTTGCTTCAGGTCTGGGAGGTGGGCTGAGCACACAGATTGAGTTATTGCTATAGAAAATATGAAATAAGGAAATAAGAGGTAGCTCAAAGGGCCAGAACGCCTGCCTGGCATGACCAGAGCCCTGGGTTTGCTCCTTGGCACTTCATGCCCTTCCCTGGAAAACCGCTGGGTATAGTCCTTGAAGGCCCCAACAGCACTGGGGAAATCCTGAAGAAAACAAAAATAACAGCAAAATATATGAAAGAAGTAAAAGACCTGCTTCCAGCCATGAAGCATACTGAGACAAAAATATTTACAGAATATATCAAAGTACAAAAGACCAGTACATGACAAAAAATACTTGCCACACTTAGCAAATAAAAATAAAGATACCCAACACTCAAAAGAATCTCGGAACCAAGCATCTCGCTGCAGAGATGCCTGCAGACTTTGAGGCAGGCCGATTTTACCGGGGTGACTCAGTCTGGAGCAGGCATTTTCCCTCCACCTGCCCCCTAGGAATCCCAGCAGCCACCATCTTCTAGAACCCAATGAAAATCCCAGGTACTCGGGATTAGTGACAGCAAACTCATAGGCCAGCCCTTCACATCTCCGTGCCCGGATGGGACCCTGGATGTCACACCCACAAGCTGCCTCCAGCAGCTACTTAAATCCATTAACAGCCATGATCCAGAGACACATAAAAGAATCTCAGAACTGACCAGCTCGTTGCAGAGTTTCTCCGGATCCTAATTTTCAAAAGTTTTAGATTTCTAGGAGTGCGTGGCTGCTCTCGTGGCCACGTGATGTAGGAAGCCATATTTCAATCCTGGCTCTTATCTTCAAGTAAGACAGAGCCTGACATCCTATGTTATTCATAGAGAGCAATACAAATAAATTATCTAGCATCTGTCTGTTCGGCAGGTTTGAGTGGTGGTGGGAAATTGAAAATAATGGTGGTGGGAAGGTGTGATGGTGGTGGGACTGGTGGTGAAATATTGAATGCAATCTACTATTGGGAACAACTTTATGAAAATAAAAACATAATGAAAAAATAAGGATGCCCAGTGAAACATGAAATTCAGATAGTGCATTTTTACTAGTGTACTGTGTCCCAAATATATGCTTTATGATTTTATTATAATTTTAAATGTTATAAGTATTTAGTCTATTTTACCTTGATAACATTACTTGAAAGGGGATAAAGAATGACCAGGCTAATCTAGTAGAAGCAGAGATCAACAAATGGGACTACATTAAGCTAAAAAGCTTCTGCACCGCAAAAGATACAGTGACCAGAATACAAAGACTATCTACAGAATGGGAAAGGATATTCACACAATACCCATAAGATAAGGGGTTGATATCAATGGTATATAAAGCACTGGTTGAACTCTACAAGAAGAAAACATCCAACCCCATCAGAAAATGGGGTGAAGAAATGAACAGAAACTTTACCAAGGAAGAGATACGAATGGCCAAAAGGCACATGAAAAAGTGCTCTACATCACTAATCATCAGAGAGATGCAGATCAAAACAACCATGAGATACCACCTCACACCACAGAGACTGCCACACATCCAAAAGAACAAAAGCAACCGCTGTTGGAGAGGATGTGAGGAGAAAGGGACCCTTCTACACTGGGGGTGGGAATGCCGACTGGTTCAGCCCTTTTGGAAAACAATATGGACGATTCTCAAAAAATTAGACATTGAGCTCCCATTTTACCCAGCAATACCATTGCTGGGAATATATCCCAGAGAAGCTAAAAAGTATAGTCAAAATGACATCTGCACTTATATGTTCATTGCAGCACTGTTTACAATAGCCAGAATCTGGAAAAAACCCGAGTACCCTAGAACAGATGACTGGTTGAAGAAACTTTGGTATATCTATACAATGGAATACTATGCAGCTGTTAGAAAAAAGGAGGTCATGAAATTTGCGTATAAGTGGATTGGCATGGAAAGTATCATGCTAAGTGAAATGAGTCAGAAAGAGAGAGACAGACATAGAAAGATTGCACTCATCTGTAGAATATAGAATAACAGAGTAGGAGACTAACACCCAAAAAATAGAAGAATAGTAGAAATAAGTACCAGGAGATTGACTCCATGACTTGGAAGCTGGCCTCACGTTCTGGGGAGAGGGCAACTCAGAGAAGGGATCACCAAGTATAATGCGGTTGGAGGCCATGCGGGGGAAGGGTGATGCGGGCTGATTGTGGTCTAGAGACTGAACACAGTGGCCACTCAAGACCTCTATTATGAACCACAACACCTAATGAGAGAGAGAACAAAAGGAAATGCCCTGCCACAGTGGCAGGGTGGGGTGGGGGGAGATGGGGATTGGGGAGGGTAGGAGGGATGTTGGGTGTACCGGTGGTGGAGAATGGGCGCTGGTGAAGGGATGGGTTCTCAAACTTTGTATGGGGGAAACATGAGCACAAAAATGTATAAATCTGTAACTGTACCCTCATGGTGATTCACTAATTAAAAATAAATAAATTTAAAAAAAAGAATGACCAGGCTAAAGTTTCAAAGAAAGGTGAGCTTTGAGTTCAGTTTTAGAGGAGATTGTAATGGGGGATGTGAAAGTGATGAAAAGAAAAAGGACACTAAGGAAACTAGTTTTTTTTTTGATATCTAAAAGTCACTATAATGTGTATTAGACAAACCTCAGAAAAATACTCCATATCTGTGGAATCTAAAGCCAAACTCATAGAAATCAAGAAAAGAATGTTTGCCAGAGACTGTGGGTAGAGAAAAATGGGAGGTATTCGAAAGAACAAACTTCCTGCTATATGTTCTGGGGATCTGATATTTGCATAATGACTATTATCGACCATATTGTATCACACATCTGAAATTTGCTAAGAAAACAAGGTATTAAGCATTTTCACATTGTCCAAAAATGTCAACTATGAGAGGTGACAAATGTGCTAGATTTGTTGGGCTAATCTTTTCATAATGCATACTTACATCAAAAATGGCATTGAGCATCATCAGTATAGACACATTT